>NC_083342.1:89676922-90309222 GCF_019175385.1 Lycium barbarum
TTTCCATATTCACCTCATTCGAGTGAATTATTTTCTTCCTTTTACGCATCAACCTTTCCTTACAAAAAGCCATAAATTTCTCCCTAAGGAAAACTCAGCCAATTCCCTTCATGGCACTAGCATTGAACAACCCTACACATTCACTTCCTTTCTCTTCTTGTTCCTCTGAAAGTTCCCCTTCCCAAAGGCAAGGGAAAGCATCTGAGGCTTCTATAACCATAGAAATCGACCTGGGGTTCCTCACAGCAGAGATCCTGCCGCTAAACTGTGAATATTTAAGAGACTTCTGAATTGACACATGTCATGTATCAGTAGGCGAGATCAGCTTGCTGATAACCAACGAAAATCTTCCTCAAGTACTTGAGGATTGTAATTGGGGACCCGAAGTTGTGGCCCTCCCGATTGGCACGGAAGGAAGGATGACAAACCACGTTGAGGGATACTTCATGGTACACACTTATATTTTCACCATCGGGTTCTCGCTGCCGGTTCCTCATTTGATTGAGACCTTCTGCCGAAGATACTTGGTCTGCCTAGGCCAACTTGCCCCTAACTATGGAGGACTATTTACTACATGCAGGACCTTGCTGACCGTGTTGGGCTCGCCTTTACTATCGACCACTTGGTGCAACTTTATTCACCATGTCTATTCTGGGGCGGAATGGTCCATTTGTTCCCTCGGGCTCCCGCGGGCTGATAACCAGTGTCGAGGATGACTTCGACCTAGGCTGGTATGACCGATTCATTACGATTTGAATAGATATTCTCCACTGTGCTTCCCTGGAACCATACTCGTAGGTCTGAATCCACTACGTTTTCCTTGCCCGTACTTTTTATAGGCGCCGACGTATAACTTTCTTCTATTTTACAGCCGCCTCTATAGTGCCAGGCTATGTGCATGGATTGTTCAATTGGGCGATGGACCTGCTGCGCGCTACTTTGGGGCTAACCAGGACTTGGAAAAGCCTTATTGCTGAATGTTGGAGGGGAAAGAACCATGGTAAGACAATGAAATCCACGCACAAATCTCTCGTGTGTGCCTCTTCTCCTTTCCTTAAGAACATATTTTAGTATTGTACATGCATCCCCACAAGGCGGTCATCCGCTCGGAAAATCCCCTCGAGTGAAACTACTTTCTCCAACATCATGACTGCCGCCACTCGAAACTTAGGCAACCGGAAGCGCAGGGTACGTAGCCCTCCGCAACCTGTTGGGTCATCGGCCGAAGGGATAGGTTCCCACGTGAGGACCCGGCGCCGCCTTCTTAAAGCATGGACGGAAGTGCAAGCCAGCCGAGGTATGGTGAAATTTGATGATGATGATGAGAACCTCCCTGCCCCTGGAGGAGCGGAGCCTTTTGAACATGACCGAGGGCAAGCCTGTCCCAATCCCCTAGAAACATACCTGAACACCAGTGATCCCGGGGAGAGCTCTGTTCAGCCGGAGTCCCTTGGCAAAAACTTGAGAACATTACTAGCACAGCTTGCAGAGCAAATCCTTTCTAGCTATGCCACGACCACCATTGCCATAGCTGAAGCGGGGAAAATGCCGGCAGAAAACTTAATGGTCGCGAAGAACCGCTAACTTCATCGTGACGTAAAGGCGCTCTTGATAAGGTGTCGTGAGTTGGAGTCCTTGAAGCATTCCCTGTGGCTAAGTTATGATGAGTTAAGACAAAGTTTGAACGAGAGAGAGGGGGCTTTTCAGGCCAAAGACTCTGATCAACAAAACCTTCAGGTAAGGGTTCGACGCTTGGAGAGTGATTTAAAGACCGCTCAAGAGAAACTGAAATGTTCCGAGGTTTCTCGAGCCGGTCTTCGAGCGTGATGGGCGAGACTGCAGCAGCGTTAAGTTGCCGAACAGCAGAAATCCAGCTTGGTTCTTGACCTTGCCATTTTGAAGTCTTGCAAGGACGCCTTTCAAGAAGCTTTAGACAATAAACTGGATCTCTCCGAAGCCCTGTTGGAAGCTGATGTGGACTTTGTGTTCGCCGAATCTGCAATGGTGAACTTTTGATCTTCTGAGGACAGTTGCTTTGACAGCAAGGAACCTAGGACCCTTCCCCATGACGGGAGCAATCCACCCTCCTTTTAATCTTAAGAATTATCAATTTCTCGGGCTTGCGTGCCCATGTTTAATATATTTATTTTAGACAAACACTTTTAGCGTTGATTGGTCTTTTATGAAGTCGGGCCTACCGGCTTATTTCTTTTTGCTTTTTCCCTTCGGGTGTTACAAGCTCGGGGAGACTGTTAATGCAATGCACTTATCTTTATAACTTGTGCTTTTTTTAGCTTTTGCTTTTTTCATTTCTGTGGCTCAGACTTATTAATCCTTGTTTCGAAGGATCATATGACTGAGCCTGAGATTTTAAAGCCTCGGATCTTCGGTCAGAATAGCTTTAACCTTGCGATTGCTTCGAAGGCTAACACGACCGATGCTGAGATTCTTAAGTCTAAAAAATTCTAGTCGTTTATTTTTTTCTCTCACTCTTTCAAATTGCTAGTCCCTTGCGAGGCTTAATAATTGACGTTCCAGTTTCCATACCGGACAAATTTTTGTTCGGTTACTATTATGTCTGAATTCTAACCTTCTTTCCTCTTTCACCTTTTGGAAGAAGTTTTATTAACATAAAAGAGGTCCTTTTTGGTGCTTTAGAAAAGGACATCTCCAATTCGTTTTGGCACAAGTTTTCGGTATGCTTAACGTTACATCTGTTTAATGTATTCGCTTTTCGTGGCAAAGATTTTTCAAAAGAAGGAAAATTTTATTGATTTCCTTAACCTTTACTTGACATATATAACATAAGCACAGCTGCCATCTAGTGTGGTCAGTTCGATTACATGTTTATTTCTTTGACCGGGCACTCCCCTGTTATGACTATAGTTTTGAACATTCCGACTTTTTGGTTTTTGGCCTTTTGCTTATGGCCAAGCCTTAACGCATGTATATATACAACCCTCAGTGTTTTGGAGTAAATAATGAGGTTCCAACCATTTGTGAATGCCTCCGGGAAAATGTTTGAATAACCAAACGGCGCTGCCTCATTTAAAACCTTCCCGGAAAAACCTAATTGTGACAAAAATGGACGAAGGAAAAAAGAGTGCAATACCGCCAGTAATGGTCTCTCCGGTCAGACATAATACCTTTTATGAAAGCTAACATTCCAATTGCTTTGGACCTTGTCTCCATCGCCATCTTCCAGCTGGTACGACCCTTTGCCTGTAATGTCAGTTACCTTGTAGGGACCTTCCCAATTTGGTCTGAGCTTTCCAGTATTGGCATCTCAAGTATTGTTCCTTACCTTCTGAAGTACCAAGTCCCTGACTTTAAGGTGCTGTGGGTTAGCTCGACGGTTGTAGTACGTTCCGTCTGCTGCTTTTGGGTGATCATCCGAACATATGCCAAATCTCTATGTTCTTCTAGTAATTCCAATTTCGCCAGCATTACCTCTATATTGGGTTGCTCTTATGCCCGATCGTAGCTTGGACTGGGAGTACCTACTTCTACAGGAATCAATGCCTCCGCCCCATATACTAGGGAGAATGGAGTTTCACCTGTGCTAGATTTCGCCGTTGAACTATAAGCCTAAAACACCTCCAGTAATTTTGATGGCTAAGCTCCTTTGGCGTCCTCCAATTTCTCCTTCAAATTATGAATGACAGTTTTGTTTGTTGATTTTTCCTGACCATTCCCACTGGGATAATACGGAGAAGATGTTATGTGTTTGATGTGAAAATTCTCGAGAAACTTATTGACCTTGGACCCAATGAATTATGGGCCTTTATCACAAGTTATCTCCTTTGGGATGCCGAATCGATAGATTATGTGTTGCTAAATGAAGTCGATCACCTCCTTTTCTCGGACCTTCTTGTACCATCAGTACGAAATACACCTGGCCAGTTCCTGCTGGTAGCGGTCCGAGTATGTCCATCCCCACTTTATGAATGGCTAAGGGGAAATCACCGGATGAAGTTCTTCGCTCGGTTGATGTAGCATTTGGGCATACTACTGACATTTGTTGC
The DNA here is from genome assembly GCF_019175385.1 of Lycium barbarum. Lineage (NCBI taxonomy): Eukaryota > Viridiplantae > Streptophyta > Magnoliopsida > Solanales > Solanaceae > Lycium > Lycium barbarum. The sequence continues at coordinate 89,680,948 of NC_083342.1, forward strand.
ATTTGCGGACGAATGTTTTTGCATTCTTTTCCATTCTGGGCCAATAATATCCAGCTTAGAGCAATTTTTTTAGCGAGTGACTTCGAGCCCGAATGATTACCGCAAATCTCTTCATGGACCTCTCACATTACATAAACAGACTTTTCAAACCCAATACATCTCACTATTGGACCAAAGAAACATCTCCGGTGAAGCAAACCGTCCACAACGCAATATCAAATTACCTTAGCTCGTAGAGCCCGTGATACTTTCAAATCCTCTGGTAGCTTCCCGTGATCGATATAGTCCAGGAATTCATTCCTCCAATCCCAAACCAGGCTTGTAGAATGATCTCATCATAACCTGTCTGGTCCAATGCCAAGTGCAGTAATTGGACCACTGATTCAGAATTCGAGCCTGATGACTCCGTTGAAGAGCCCAAGTTGGCGAGTGCGTCAGCTTCTACATTCTCTTCTCTAGGCACGTGCACCACAGTCCATTTTTGAAATCGAGTAAGAAACTTTAGCACCTTCTCTAGGTACCATAGCATGCGCTCCTCTTTGGCTTCGAACACTTTGTGTACTTAATTTACGACCAATAGGAGTCACACTTTGCCTCGATGACTTCTGCACCTAGTCCCCGGGCTAGCTCGAGACCTGCAATCAAAGCTTCATACCAGCTTCATTATTAGTTAGAGGCACGCTACTAATTGTTTGCCTCAGGATTTCTCCCGCCTCGACACCCAGCCCCATTCTCTTTACGTTGGACACCTCATCAGTATAGAGCATCCACACTCTGAGTGCAGCCCCCGGTACCAAGTAGGCTTCCTTTTCGGCTTGGGGAGCTACACCCGGACTGAATCGTTTTGCTTATTTATTTCAGAAACATTTTGTTCACGAGCATCTGGTAAGTGGCTCCAGTATTCTTTAACCCAAAGAGCATTACATTGTAACAATAAGTACCAAAATTGGTGATGAAGGCAGTGTTCTCTTGGTCCTTCGGGTGCATCCTTATTTGGTTATACTCGGAGTAACCATTGAGAAAACTCATTACTTCATGACCGGCTGTGACATCGATCATTTGATCGAAGATCGAAAGCGAAAATGAATCCTTCGGCCAAGATTTGTTAAGGTCTTTAAAGTCTATGCACATTCTAAATTTATTGCCCATTTTTTAGGTACTAGACTACGTTCGCCAACCAGTCCGGATATTTTACCTCCTGAATAGATCTTATATTTAACTAACGGGTTACCACTTCCTTGACAAACCTGTTACGGACTTCAACAATGGGCCATTTCTTCTAGCGAACAGGTGGGAAGCTGAGGTCCAGCCCGAGCTTGTAGGTTGCCACATCTGAGGGTATACCTATCATATCCTTATGGGACCAGGAAAAATAGTCACTGTTATCTCTTAAATAATTAAGTATTATTTCCCTGAGCTCCGGGGTTAGAACCGAACCGTGCCCAGGTATACCTTTCGTTCCGGTTGATTCGGATGCAATGCGATCGTTTCGAGCTCCTTAACCGTAGACTTGGTGGCATCTGAATCATCAGGTGGCTAGAAGTATCTCGGGACTCTGTATTCGTCTTCAACCTCTTCTGGTCCCAAATCCTTCTTGTTATCCGACGGAACCTTCTGAACTACGTCTGATGTGGGCTCTAGATCCTGTAATTGCTATTGATCAGGTATGGCTGAACTTTCAACTCCTGCGGGCTCCTCGATCGCGGACATTTCCTTCGACGCTGGCTACTCCCCTCGGATCTGCCTGATCCCCTCTGAAGTAGGAAATTTGAGCAGCAAGGAAAGTCTTAAAGGGACGACCTTCATATCATGGAGCCAAGGCCTCCCAAAGATTATGTTATATCGCATATCACCGTTGATTACGTAAAACTTTGTTACCTTGACGATCCCTCCTGCTTCCACTTGCAAGTCGATCTCGCCTTTGGTAGTTTCACTGGACATATTAAAGCCAGCAAGAGTCCTTGTTGCCGGTATGATTTTCTCCAGAAGACCCATCTCCTCTACTACTTTCTAGCGGAGAATGTTAGCTCCCTGGATCAACCATCACTCTCCTTACCCGACAGCTACTAATAAGCACGGTGATAACCAAGGCGTCATTGTGAGGTAAAATAACGCCCCCCGCATCGTTGTTAGAGAAGGTAATCAGGTCCTCATTTGTGAAGTCCTGAATTCTTTTTTCATATGCTATCGAAATCTTCATCTTCCTGGATGCGGTGAAGTTTGTCCTAACAATCATGGATCCGTAAAAAATCATGTCAATTACATGTGATCGAGCACCGGGTACACCTCTTTCTTCGTCTGATCTAGCTCTACCATAGTTATTCCTTGCCCTTTCACTGAGGTGCTCCCGAAGATGTCCCCTGGCGAGCATATTGGTCACTTTCTCCTGGAGGTGTCGGCAATTTATGGTTTATGCCTTTGGGTCCCAAGGAACTTGCACCAAACCTTCTGATCTCGAGTACTAGGATCCGACCAAAATGGTTTAGAAGGTTGTGATGTTGGATGGGCTTTCAACCCGAGCACCATTTGAGCCTCGTTGATGGTGAAGTTATAATCTGCGAGTTTAGGATACTCTGTCCCCTTCGAAGCGGTCCCGAAAGGATTATTTTTACGCTGTAGCCTGCGACTGTTCTTCTCGGGGTTCTCCTTCTTGTTTACATGTGGTGTTTCCAACAGTCAGTAGCCTGACCCTCTACTAGTCGCTTCCGGAGGTGGGTATGGTTGGAAACGATTCTTCGATGAATTTTGATTTGGCCCAAAGCGCTTGTCCATCTTGGCAGGGAGATTTATTGAGGGAGCTTCCAGCAAGTCATCCTCGACCCGGATCTTTGACTCATATCTGTTATGCACGTTTTCCCAAGTAGTAGCTTGGGACTTTAGAAGGTTTTTTTTGAGCTTTCTGGAAGCATCTGAACATAAGGGGTTCAATCCCTCGGTGAAAGCTTCGGCTACCCAATCGTCCGGCACAGTAGGTAGAAGCATACGTTCCTTCTGGAACCGTGTAACGAAGTCCTGGAGGTGCTCATATTCTCCCTGCTTGATGCGAAAGATGTCCGCCTTCCTGGTTTTTACCTTTCTTGCACCAGTGTGAGCTTTGATGAATGTATCAGCCAGCATGGCAAAGGAGTTGATTGAATGCTCCGGCAGTTGGGAATACCATGTCAGAGCCCCCTGAGCGAGAGTCTCTCTGAATTTCTTAATTAGGACTCACTCGATTTCCTTCTCCTTCAAGTCGTTGCCCTTAACCGCCATTGTGCAAGCCATGATATGTTCCTGTGGATCTATCGTCCCGTCATATTTGGGAATGTGGGGTATCTTGAACCTCTTTGGGATCAACTCTGGAGTGGCTTCAGGTTTTTACTCTTGTTGTATGTATTTTCTTTCGTCGGGGCCCTCGATAACCGGGAGAGCCCCAGGAATTTGGCTCAAAGGCCTTTGGAACTCCTTAGCTTTCTTCTCGTCTTTCTTGGAAGTTTGATCTATTTTCCCAGTGATTTCTCTTATTAACCGCTAGACTTTGGCTTGGAAGGGATCATCGGGAACGGATTCACTGTCGGAGGCATCACTGTTCCTTCCTACGGTCTGACCGCTACCGACGGCGGCAGCGATTCCACCGGTAGGAGTTGTGGTGACTACGTCGGGAGCTGGGACTCTAACTTGAGGATCGAATGTAAGGGACGCGGTGGTTTATCTTATCTGATCCATCTCCTCCCTCATCGAGTAATATCACTCCCTTAGGATCTGCATTGAGTCTCCATCAGTCTCGTCGGTACGAATGTTGTCTTCGGTGGTGTAGCAGTCCTGCTCCCTTCCTGTTGCATCCCCGTTTGGATCTTGAGAGTGCAAACCACCCAATGGTACTTGGAGGGGCACCCCGTCCGGACCTAGCAGAACGTTCCCTAAATTGTTTCTAGTATTCGTGTTATCGTTTGCTCCTGTCATACCTTTAATGGATGCTTAGGAAAACACGAAACACAAGAAAAGCTAGCAAGACAAATGATGGTCATAGTGACAGCCACAACTGTCGTGGCCCCACGGTGGGCGCCAGACTGTTTACCGGGAAATCGGTTAAGTTGAATTCGTGTTTGTGGTCAAGGACACGTGGATCAAAGTGACCAGTAAATTAGTACAGTATGCAAATAGATTATATTAAAATAAAATAAAGCAAAACAAGGTTAAGAATAGCCTGAGCCTCGATTGAAGCTGGTATTAGTTCCTCCGGCCAAGCTTATGATTGATGACTTAGTAGAGTAGAAAAAAAACTTTAAAATGGAGCAACTGTATATGGGAGTTATGTATTCCTCTTGAATTTCGTGTCCTTACAATGGGAATGACAATCCCTATTTATACTAAGAACTAGGGGCACATATTCCATGTATTATGCCCCTGCCCATAATGAGTATTAATTGTGTAATAATAATAAGCAATAAAGAGGACCATTAAGTCTAATAACACCAGAAGATAACGTTCAACCCAATCCGTAACGGCCGCCCGTTGAGCTCCCCTCCGGAGTTATTCCAACAGCCTTTCGGACCAAGCGGTACGTCCGGTGCAATGAAATTACTTCTGGTATAAAATGAAATTACTTCCGGTATAATGAAATTACTTCCGGTGACACTAAGTGCTAACTCATCCTTGACTTATCCACTTAGCCACGTGGCTTAATGGTACTGGTCCAGCTAGGTTGTAAAAATTTAGCCCAATACACAGAGCAAATGGATCCTAACTGTGTCAGAATGTCCATGTAATTAAGTGTTTGTTATCCCGTATTCAAGTAGTAATCAGAATATACGAAATAATTTGAATTACAATAAAAATGAAAAAAGAAAGTTAATTAATTATCCGAGTTCAAAAAATTCATTATGTGTCCTTAAGGAATTTAATCTCCTTGTAGCTCAATTGGTTGGCTACCTGAACTCTCACGTTGTTGGTGAGGGTTCGAATTTCCACATTATTATCCCCTTCCCCATTTTCCCTTCTCCTACCCACTATGTAATAGAAAAAACAATTTTTTTTTTTTTTAAAAGTGTTGGATTATTTCATTCCAAGATAAAATGAATATACCTGTTATTGAAGTGGTACATCAAACGTTAATAACTTCGTCGAACTTGAAGACAATCATGAATCACACAAACACTCTATTTTGTTTGTAAGAAAATATGCAGAAGAAGTGCATAAATTCGAGAAACCTAAGGCGAATGTCTTTCTATTTATAGCCACGATTTGGAGTTCAAAGGTACGAAAATACCTGTTCGGAAATAGGCTGTGACTATTCAGAAATGGTACTTGTTCGAAAAAAGACCACGTGTCTTTATTGAAAGAGAAAATACCGAATTTAAATTAAATCGGAAAATTAATTAATCTCGCAATGAAAAATTAATATCCCGCGAAACTAAAATTAAAGAGATTTAATTGGTCCAAAAAGGTTATCAATTAATCAGATTATATGACCAAGATCAAAGCCAAAGCCATATAACGTGAGACGTGTCTTCTTTTCAACCCTTCAAAAACTAGAAGAAATGTTTTATAGATAACCATAAAACATTTTCTCTCTTTAATCAACGAGGGACAAAGTTCCTATAACAAAAACAAAAAAAAACTTTATTCAAATTTTTATTTTCCTCCATTTCTTTGTCTCCATCTCTCATTCACTCTTTTTTCCATTCATACCAACTTAAACCCAACAGTAAGTTCCAATGTAATCCGACTTATTTTTGTTGGAATATTGACCATTTTAATCAGTAAAATGAACAAAAGGATAGAATCAATTTATCGAATCACCGCTGTGTCGTGGTAAGTCATTGCCTTGAAAGCGATTTCGGCCCGACTCCGGTGCAAATCATTAAGGCGGGTCACTCCCTAAGGTTCCATAGCACTCCCAAACACTTGCACTAGTGGCTGGAAGTTTGTAGTTTGCTCAAAACTGATTGCCCAGAAAATCGGAAGAAAATGGTAACATTGAAGTAGAAGAAGAGATGTGCTTTTTCGGTGTACTCTCAAAAGAAGTATCCACCGAAATATATAGGTAGACTAGGATCAGAAACATCCCCTAACGTTCATAAAATGAATACACCACAAGAAATATGAACGAAATAAATGAGAATGAATCACTTTAATTAAGGGAATGAATCACTTTAACCAAGAGAATGAATCACTTTAATCAAGAGAATGAATCACTTTAACCAAAAGAATGAATCACGTTTACCAAGGGAATGAATCAAGACAATTCATATTGTACCAATTGCATTACCCATATAGGAATTCCAGCAATCCCACACTAATGCAATGGTAAAGAATAAGAATAATTTCTGGGCAAAAGAAGGACCATGTACTTAAGTGTCAATATCTTTTGATTTGAATTAACACGTAGTGAAATGAGGCAACAACACATATCCAAAAATTGAAGTACTCATGAACTAGATGGACATGAGTTGAGACCCCCATAACATATATAATATCCTCAGTTTTAAGCAAACTCCGCGATACTAACAAAGTGCTTTTATGGACATGCACTAAACCTCGGTTCTCATGAATGTTCTAGAAAAACATCCCAAGTTTTTCATAAAAGGCGTCCAAACCTTTACACTCACGTAGGTGATTCCATCAAGTCTATCTCAAAGAGACTGCCTTAATGACCCGTCTGGTCGTTATTTAATACTTTGCAAAACCATGCAAAATTTAAGCCTAGGGTTGTAGTAATTAAGCTTTATAAATGTGTTTTAAGAGTTAGGAGTGGGAAAAATCAATTTCAGAAGGGTTTAGAAAATGTTGGGCCAAAATTTAAAGGCGAACCGCTATAGCGGTCAGTGGACCGCCGTAGCGGCACCGCTATAGGGTCCTGAGGACCGCCAGAGCGTACCGCTATAGCGGTCCACGCGAAAACAGTGATCGAAAATCGTGTACTTAGTCTAGTTTTTCTCCTTTTTCAAACATAAGACTCCCAAGGGCTGCTCTTAGGGTTCCTCATGAAAGAAAAACCATGGCCCCCAAGAAAAAAGAAAATCCTTCTAATCCCTTCTTCCACATATCCCTATGAAAGATACCCGCTCATGGATTCGGATGGAGGTTAAGAAGACGAGCAATTCATGGAGAATCAAATATCTGTTTGCCAAAGAGGTAGATTGCGGTTTACTTTAGTTAGACTCTATTAAGGAAAGGTGAGTCAAAAGAGGGCGAGTTAGTGGACAATACGGTATAGGGAGCATAGAGTGGTTATGAGCTACATCGATGGAAATGACTAATATGTGAGACGATCTATGGGACTTGATGGAATTAGGGAAAGAGGCATAGGGATAGAGGCAATTTCCTCATGGTTTAATAGTTGTAGCAACTAGACGGTAATCGAAAGAGACCATCAAAGAATTAGTCTCCTACATTCCGAGTCAATGTGGCAAGCGGAGGCGTAAGAATGAGGTGAAACAAGATATGGACCGTAGAATGGAAGAGGGGCAGAAAATCCAATGTGGCAATTGTACAAAAACAAGGTAGATTAGGAGGCAGAGTTAAAGGATGGGCATACAAGGGGAAAAAGCGGTATTAACCTTGAGAAGGTAAAACATGTGAGTATTATGGCTTCTGTTCAGGTGTGAAGTAAATAAGAATGAATGGTATTTCCATACAACAAGGGCTCAAGCGAAAGATTTCATAGTGAAGATACACCGGCGATGAGTGTGAGATTAGGATTAGGGAGAGAAGTGAATAAGGGACTAAGATGAGAAGTCAAGCGAAATAGCCACCGCAAGCCAGTTATATAGATGTGAAGTTCCAATATCGTATACCAGCTGGGGAAGCATTGTATAAGGAAAGCCTTAAAGGCAAGAACTACTTGAGTCAGAGTTTAATAATGCCTTTGATAAGACAAGGACGTGGAGTTAACAGTAGAAACGGATTGATAACTATTTGGAAGCATGCAAATACTTGACGGTAGCAACCTACAATGAAAAAGAGTAGATGTGTACGATTATTTAGAAGAGAAAGTTTATGGAGGATACGAGGATTCCAAGCTTAGAGTATTCCAAACGTAAAGAAATTAAGGCCGTGTCGCAAAGTAAACGGAGTAAGATGGATCTAAATGAGAAACTGAAGGTGAGAGGTGGAGGTGAAGAAGATAATAAGAAGTAAATTTGTGTAATACAATTTCGTGAGACTTATCAAGAATGGATGTTGCAATTGCTAGGAATCATACAAGCTATCTATGGAGATTGTCAGGCTAAGATACTTGATCCTCTACTGGTGCCTGAAGATCGATACATTCCGAGAGACCTGGGAAATATAAGTCATCCTGGTAAATCCCCCTTGTGAGATAGGTATTTTTGAAGAAGCTCATTACTCTCGTTATTCCATTCATCCAGGAGCGACAAAGATGTACCATAATCTCAAATCAATGTATTGGTGGGACGGCGTGAAGAAAGATATAAAAGGATTCGTAGCTCAGTGTCCAAATTGCCAACAAGTGAAAATCGAGCATCAAAAGCCAGGAGGATTGTTGCAAGCTATGGAAATTCCAACCTGGAAATGAGAAGTGATCAATACGGAGTTTAATATAGGCTTACCCCGTTCTCAGCGTAAGTATAATTCCAAATGGATAATTGTTGATAGACCCACGAAGTTAGCTCATTTCCTACCGGTTAGAACTACATACCTAGCAGAAGAAGATATGATGTCCAGATATCTGTATTTATTTTCACCCCTAGCAAAGGCCCGAGGTGAGGCGTCATTATCTTAAGGTATGTGATGCTTTCTTTGATGCTTCTGGTCGTGTATGGCCATGTTTTCTTGCCATTGTGGTTGTAGCCCTGTGAGGCGATGTTATTTTGGGTTGTTGTGATGAGATGGTAGTGCCATATTATAGGAGAAACTCTGGTGAAATTTTTATAGGATCCCCGAGAACCTAACATTCAAGGACAAATGTTCCTAGGGGGGGAGAATGTTACACCTCGGACATTTCATATCGTTGGGCTGTGAATAGACTAATGCAAGCTTGGGGTGGACATGAAGTCCTTATGACTTTAAGGAGGGCATTTGGCAGCTTTAAGGTGTATACGACAAGATTTTGAAGTTATATGAATTGGTGAAACTAAGTTCGTCGACGGAAGTTAAGTATAAGTCATGTTTGTGGAGGCTTTTACAATTATCGAGGTAACAATTGTTTAGTAATGTCTTGGGAAGGAGTCATAGGGCTCCTTAGATGGTTAATGATGTGTTGAACAGGTGCCAAGAACGTTCCGCAAGGATTGGAGGTTGAACGAAGCGGCTAGAGCAAGTTTCGGGAAATTCATAATTGTACGGCCATTTGTACGGACCGTATAATTTATACGGCCAGTATAATGGTCCGTAGAATACTTCCAGAGGAGAGTGATCCCTGGTAGGATTATACGGTTCAATTATACGGACCATATAATTTATACGGCCCGTATAATTGGCCGTATAATCGGGTTGGGTCACTTTTTTCTCTTTTCATATATGCACGACCCTTGTTCTAAATTTTCATTTCCTCACTTCTCCCAAACCCTTGAAAGCTCTAGAACATTCCACATGCCATATTAACACAAACCCAAGGGAAATGAAGGATTATTTACCATGAATCAAGAGAATCAAGTGTGGAGAGGCTTTCTAGGTTTTGTTGAATTCAAGATTTCTTTGGGTAGTGAAGTTAGAGTTCCATTCAAGTGAGATACTTTGATCCAAAGTTCATCCCTACACAATAAAAGGTGAGTTTTACATCTATTTCATGTTAGTAAGAGTATTTGGTTGTGGAGTAACTTGAATGAAGGAAGGAAGAATATTATGAAGCTCAAACATGGATTTAATGATATTCTTGAATAGTAACTTGACTTGAGTCGTAGTTCTTGATATTCCATGAGTATACTCTTGTTGTAAATGACACTAATGATGTTGAGGAAGTATTATATGAAAGGGTATATGATGTGTGTTGTAGCCATGATTATGGATGATTTTGCAAGGAAGTCTTGAGAAATAAACAAAGCTTAATTTGAAGAAATCTATTGATTATGATATTATGGGTGTTGTTGTCGATGTTTGGGAGTTTTTTAGTTTATAGAGAAGGTTGACGAAACAAAGGAAATGCTGCCCAATTTTCATTAGCTCTTAGTCGCTTTAGTTTAGACTTAAGTACGTTTTAAATGATCTAATTTAGTACGAATTCTCTTGAATGTAGAGTTGCGAGCTTGGAAGGAGAATGTTTAGTCGTCAAGAAGACGTAAAGTTATGTTAAGGCTAGTCCTCTCTTTTTCAAAGGCATGACTCCTATATTATGATTTCCCCTCTATATTTCCATGATCTTCTTACATTCCAAAGTTGAAAGTCTAAGATTATTAAGAGTCCCTCATGAACTAGAAACAAGATATGTTCTACGATAATGATGATAATGATGACCCTATTTTTCAGAGATTCCGAAGCTTATGAGATGATGCTATTATGAGTTAACAATCTTATTTCATGAATTCATTGATGTTATTTCTTGTTGTTGTCTCACCTTATAATATTAGCTCCTTCAAGGTGAGACATAGTGATGATGAATGTTCCATAATACAATCGGAGATCACCGACCTTACGTCACTCCGATATGATTGTAGCTTTGATTGGGCTCACATGCATGCTTATTTTTATATATGATTATATCGGGCCTAATTGGCCGGGCAGACACCACTACGCAGGGCGTAAGTGGGCGGCTTATGGATGATGATAGTTACATCGGGCCTAATTGGCCGGGCAGTCACCGCTAGTGGCCGGCGTGAGATAACTATCCCGGACGCGGGATAGTAATGATATATGACTTAGATAGCTTACTTATATATATATATATATATACACACACACACACACACATATGTCAAGATGTGGTTTTAAAAATAAAAGTTAGCATGCATGGTATCCGCCTTAAGAGGCAATCATATGTGCAGGTTATCTCTTTATCTCATGTTCCTCAACTCTTTATTATATCATTATTCATGCCTTACATACTCGGTACATTATTTGTACTGACGTCTTTTCTTTTGTGGACGCTGCGTTCATGCCCGCAGGTAGACAGGGAGACGGTCCAGATCCCTAGGAGCATCATCAGCAGATACACAGGAGCACTCCACTCCTCCGGAGTTGTAGTTTATTGGTATATTCTTTTGTGCACATATTTGAGGCATCGCGGGGTCCTGTCCCATCCTTATGATTTTATTACTCCTGTTAGAGGCTCGTAGATACATATGTGGGTAGTAGATATCTTATGATTCCTTTAGTGTACGTTTGGTATATTATCTTGTAGCCTCGTGGGCTTGTACATATACGTATATTTTGAGGAGTAATTGAAGATCATTTTATGGTAAGCTTGTTTGAGAATTGTGTTGATCTACGTTGAATATGATGATGAGTATGATGAGTGGTGCTCGGTAGGCTAGCTCCGGGTACCCGTCATGGCCCTCTGGTTGGGTCGTGACACTTTAGCCCTATCCCCCTCGACGTTTTAAGGATCATTTTCCTTGCTAAACCCTTGGTCAAATAATCCACCAAATTTCTTCCGGACCTTACATATTCCAAGGAAATGACACCATATTTCAACAATTGTTTAACTGCATCATGTCTGATGTGAGTATATCTTCCTTTTCCATTGTACACACTGTTCTTTGCAATTCCAACTGCCGCTTGTGAATCACAATGTAAAGAGACTGGTGAAGCTTGTCTTCTCCACAACGGCACATCTGCCAAAAGGTTTCTCAACCACTTAGCTTCTTGCCCTGCTAACTCAAGAGCAATAAACTCAGATTCCATAGTAGAACGTGCTATACAAGTCTGCTTGGAAGACTTCCATGAAATAGCGCCTGCACCCAAAGTAAACACATAGCCACTAGTGGAGCTAACTTCATCATTGTCAGTTACCCACCAACAGCATAAGCAATATCAGGCCGAGTATAGTTCATGAGAAACATTACACTCCCAATTATTTTAGCATATTTAGTTTGAGAAACACTAGATTCTTTATTTTTTCTCAAGTGTATGCTAGGATCATAAGGAGTTCTCACTGCGGCAACATCAAAACAATCAAACTTTTTCAACATCTTCTCAATGTAATGAGACCGACACAAAGAAAAACCATTAACAGTTGCTTTGATTTGAATTCTTAAAATCACATCTGCTTCTCCAAGATCTTTCATTTCAAACTTTGAAGACAAAAAGTTCTTAGTCTCATTAAAAACATTCACATTAGGGCCAAAGATTAACATGTCATCCACATATAAACATATAATCACACAATCTGATCCTATCATTTTAGAATAAACACAAGTATCAGAAGCATTAACAACAAAACTATCATCCACTAACGTGCCGTTAAACTTTTCATACCACTGCTTAGGTGCCTGCTTTAGGCCATACAAGTACTTTCTCAATTTGCATACTTTATCTTCCTGTCCTGGGACCACAAACCCTCAGGTTGAGTCATATAGATATCTTCCTCTAAATCATCATTTAGAAAAGCCGTTTTAACATCCATTTGGTGTACCACTAAACTATGAATAGCGGCTAAGGCAATAAGAGTTCTAATGGTCGCTATTTTAGTCATAGGAGAATAATTATCAAAGTAATCAACACCTTGCTTTTGGTTAAAGCCCCCAATTACAAGTCTAGCCTTATATTTGTCAATTATGCCATCCGGTCTCAATTTCTTCTTAAATATCAACTTGCTACTTATGAGTCTAGAACATTTAGACAAATCATGCAAGTCCCAAGTGTGATTAGAAACTATAGAGTCTAATTCACTTGTAATGGCCTCTTTCCAAAACACAACATCTATTGTCCTCATTGCTTCATCATAAGTCTTAGGGTCTTCTTCCATTAAGTAGATAGACACTAATTCACCATTTAAAACATCAATATCACAATTCTCAGTCAAGAAAGCAGTAATAAAATCAGGACCAAAGCTAGTCTCAATTCTACGCCTTTTACTCCTTCTGAGTTCAATTTCATGCTTATCAACAACATTAGAAGAAGACACAACATGAGAATTAACTGACATAGATATAGAAGCATTATTTTGCACCTCACTAAGCACATTATTTTTCAAAGGGAAAACATGCTCAAAAAATTCTGCATCTCTAGATTCACAAATAGAATAATCATTTAAAGACATAAACCTATATGCAACACTATTTTGAGCATAACCAATAAAACCAGTGTCAAAAGTCTTCGATCCTACATTTACCCATTTGAAATCAGGTACCCCAACCTTAGCCAAACACTCCCACACTTTCAAAAATTTCAAGTTAGGGGAAAACCCTTTCCACAACTCATATGGAGTCTTGTCTAATCTTTTTATGAGGGACTCTATTAAGAATATAATATGCAGACAAAACAGCCTCCCCCAATATGTTGTCAGACAGACCAGAAATCAAAATCATAGAGTTCATCATTTCCTTAAGGGTTCGATTTTTGCGTTCAGCTACACCATTTTGTTGGGGAGTATAGGGAGCACTAACCTCATGTATAATACCATTTTCCTCACAAAGGGCTTCTAGAGTATTAGTACTATATTCACCGCCCTTATCAGATCTAAGTCTCTTAATTTTCCTGTCTAATCGATTTCTACTTCTGCTTTGAATTTCAAAAACATGCATGCTTTCAGCCTCATCTTTAGACTTAAGAAGATATATCTTAGTGTATCTAGAAAAGTCATCAACACAAGTAATGTAACACTTCTTTCCACCTTTTACTAACAGTGTTCTTGAAATTAGCTAAGTCTGAATGTACTAGTTCAAGCAATTCTGTTTTTCTACTAGTGGCAGTCTTAAAAGGCCTTTTCTTATGTTTTGCTTCTACATGAACTGAGCACTTAAAAAACTCATCAAAATTCATTGCATGAATTAAATCAATATTTCTAAATCTTTTAATAGAAGCAATATTAATATGACCTAGCTTGTCTTGCCACAAATCAATAGACTCAAGCAAAATATTTCATTATTAGTGACCTCTTAAAGTCTAGAGAAAATCACATTTTCAGCTATCAAACACACTACAAGATACATTAAAATTACAATAAAGGTTCACCAACCTTAATATAATATTAAATGTCAATATCATTTATTCACACAGTCAAAAAACTGATAACTCGACTTTCAAGTGTAGATATGATTCATCTAATTTAATAATTCTTATAATTTTACAACTTGAAATTAAACTCCACATGATATTACACGCAACATATTTTCGCTTAAAAAAATGATGAGATCACAAATCATCACAAGCACATCATATATGTTAGTCCAACACTTAGTAAGCATTTTAAGATCATCACAAATATTAATCATCTACCTAAACACTTATATCACTAGTATTTTATAAGAAACACAAGGGTAGATTCATAAATAAATAAGAGTGGAGTTGTAAGAAAATAGAACCATTTTTTTTTCAAATTGTCTCTGTCTTCCCATTGAAATGTGACAATTTCCATTGCTCACAAAATAATTATTAAAGTTGACACAACCTTATCATACTCAAATAAAACCTTCACTACTTTTTTTTTTCTTCCAAATACGAGTTTAAGAAGAATTTTTCTCTTTTCAAGAACTTGAGTAGTTCTTGAATCTCCAACATAAATAAATCATTCTTCTTCTTCAACTTAGGTGACACTAAATAAATTTTGTTAGCACAAATCTGCTTAGTAGCACAAGAGTCTAACACTCAATCTCTTACATTAGCCACAAGATTCATTTGAGAAATGACCACAACAATTATATCATCCGCATTCAAATTTATTCATGTCAAAATTTCTCACTTTTCACTTTTTATTTTTTATTTTTTTTAGACAAAACGGATTTCTGATTTTTTGCTGCCTGACCACATTCTTAGAGCGGAAATAAAAGTATTTTACCTTTCATCACTAAAACATGTATATAATTATTTTACCTCTCTATATGCTACTGATCAATATTGTATAAAACAAATCACTTTCAAATTGTTGGAAATATTAACAATATTAATCAGTAAAACGAACAAAAGGATAAAATCAACTTATCGAATCACCGTTGTGTCGTGGCAAGCCACTGCCTTGAAAGCGATTTCGGCCCGACTCCGGTGCAAATCGTTAAGGCCGGTCACTCCCCAAGGTTCCACAGCACTCCCAAACACTTGCACTAGCGGCTGGAAGTTTGGAGTTTGGTCAAAACCAATTGCCCAGAAAATTAGAAGAAAATGATAACATTGAAGTAGAAGAAGAGATGTGCTTTTTTGGTGTACTCTCAAAAGAAGTCTCCACCGAAATATATAGGTAGACTAGGATCAGAAACATCCCCTAACATTCATAAAATGAATAGACCACAAGAAATATGAACGAAATACATGAGAATGAATCACTTTAACCAAGAGAATGAATCACGTTTACCAAGGGAATGAATCAAAACAATTCATATTGTACCCATTGCATTACCCATATAGGAATTCCAACAATTTTTTCCAATTATAATTTCAAAGGTGGAAGTGATTATTATGAATAAAAATATTATTAGGTCATGTCATAGATTTCTCCAATTCTATTTGGAAACTAATCTCACACGTTATTGTCACCTTTATGGTGCGAAAATCCTCCCTACGTTAGTGATGTAATGACCTGATAGATCTTGGCTTAGTTAATCTTCTTTTTTAAAAATTCATAGGGATTAAGAATCACCCCTTTTAGGTAGCTTTGGATTAGCAGACTAATGAGGATATTAAATACCAGAGTAATAAGACCCCCACCCCACTAAGATAGTTTCTTGAGAAAAAAATAACACCCCCAACCCCACCAAAATTTATGAATATAGAATAGGAAGTGGTTGTTAATTTGTTAGCTATGAGATTGACCCATTAATACAATATATATTGTCACGGAATCAGTAAGTTTCCTTTTTCTTTTTGTGGAATCAGTAAAGTAAGTTCCTTTAACATATGTATAATTTTTAAATAATTTCACCTTTAACTGATAGTTGCACGACCTGTTGGCCTATATATCCTACCTGATACCTTTAGATGTCATCAAACATTGCCAATCTTGGCTGCATTGTAATTTTCAAGTTAAAAATAAATATTTGTTGTTTTTTTAACTGATTGAGTGCTCTTTGCATAAATTAGACGCTCAATTACTAAAAGAGACTAAATAATACTAATTTTTTTGGTTACAGAGATTGAATAATAATCCAATAATTGAAACAGGTTCCAAATTAACAATTGTAGACCTTGGTATTTAAATACTCAACTTTACTCTCTAAAACAAAAAATATTACTAATCTTATCTACTATAATAGTAAATTGACAAAACTATTTTTAATTTTGGTCACATTAAATCATTGAACTTTACACACTATTACAGTGAAATCACTAAATTTTATTACTATAGCGATAAAACTTACTCGTCAAGAAGGTGACTTTACTAGAAAAGAAGAAGATGATGACTTTACGGTAAAATTTTATACTATTGTAATGAATATTAACGTGACAAATATAGTATTGTGACTTTACTGTTATAATGTATGTTCAATTACTTTAATGTGACAAAATTAATTTGTAATTGTACTCTTATAAGTTATAATGTCTAAAGTTCACTCGCCGACGTGAAATTAACCTAGCACAAGACTATTTCAATAACGTTTAGGCATTTTCATTCATAGTTTAACACTTTAGAGGGAAAATGGACATCCACACTTGAGAATGAACCTATCCCATTAAGTGTTGTACCGACCCGAGTTAAAAACTTTATGTCAATATAAAGAAACAAAAGGAAGCAATTTAATCTTGAAATGGGATAATATATTACTCCTTAATATATGATATTACTTTAATTAACTTTTAGTTGATAAAAATCATCTAAACTTTCCAAGTAATTTATTGAAAAGAACCCCTTTGTTCTCACTAACTAAATTATAGTCCATATATAGTACCAATTAATGATTATGACATTTCTGTAATTAATGGCTAAAATCAAGTTTTAGTCATTGCACATGTATTTTAAAATTGGCTACCTTCTAGATTAAGATGAATTTACTTTAGCTGAATCTTTCACTGACTCACTGGAATATAGTTGTGATTTGATCTCGATTAATATAATTAGCTCTCTCAATAGTTTGACGATGGAAAATCTTATCTAGTTGCATATTATAAAGTTCTAACCATGAAAATTTTATTGTAACTTGTCGATGGTCCCCATCATCCATCTCGTGGAGTTTAAATAATAAAACTATTTTCTGCCCATCAGGTCTAGATTTTTGTTAGAGTTTCCATTCATTAAAATTTAATTTTCTTCTTAATTAAGTCTTTACTATCAGAAAATCAAGTAGGTAAGCCCACAAGTTCTGAACTTTGTTAACACATGGCATTAATATAAACTCACAAAATAAGTCAAGAATTTGCTACTACTAATTAACAATGTGAAAGGATCAGTGCATGTCTGATTGTTTCCCAGATTAATCACGTATACCATAAAATTGCTACACTAATTAACGATCGCAACAATAATCAGTGAACAAACTAAATTTGTTTATACTGTATGTTTTGTCTAATAATGTCGTCTTAGCTATATATATGAGGATGACCTAATGGACAATGACTTCATCTGGACTTGGAGACAAGGGTTAACTCAAAGTAGCTAATAACCAGAGAAATTAAATTATGCTAGGGTGTCAATGATAATGTCATGATGTTGATGTTACTAGCTAAAGATTTTAGCACATAGCAACAAAATACAAATAGCTTTATGCCCCTCGTATTTGTACTACGTAACTTGAAATAAATACTTGCATATTGATAGGATGGAGTAATTATCCACTATATGTATTTTCGAAAAGCACATTTGTGTATATATCCTCCTTGCAAATTAGTACATGTTCTTATGTTAAGCTGTTGTTGAAACTTCAACCATAACTTTCTTTTCCTAGAAACTTGTATCGTTTTCTTGAAGTATGCATTTAGTCATTTTGGCTGCATGATTTAATTAGCTCACGTGGTCCTTAATTGTAAATCTTTTTGCCCGTTCTTTAGTTGTTAGTTGTAATTTGAAGAAAGAAATTCCATCTTTCTAATCGTTACACACAATAAAGTGATGAAACAAATAAAAAAGTGGGTTGTCACAATCCCATTTATATTGAATAATCATTCTCCCAATATATATACATGGGTAACAAATTCTTCAAATGATCGAAGATTGTATTATATGGGTTGATTCTAAGATGAAGATATATAATATATTAAATATATATGAAGTGTAATAAAACCCAATATGCTGAAATATCAATTAGCAGACGTCCAAAGCTAGGCGTATGATGGATGCAAAAATATAAACCAGTAACATAAATAGTCTTTACACTTATCAATGCATATACTGTGAAAATGTTAAAGCCCAGGCAAAATTGTAATACTTTTTTTTATCAAATTTACTTGGAGGAGGAGTAATATGGTATTCAGAAGCAACTGATACACAGAGGCGAATCTAGAATTTCTGGAGCATGGGTTCACTACTCAATTTTCAACCAAGTAAATCATTTAGTCTTTTGTAGTATGTGTTCCCGTAGGTAGTATTATACTAATTTTAGAAAATGTATACATAAAATACCTAATTTTATGGCGAGACCATGTGTTCACGTGCTCCAAAAATACCCCCTAAATTCGCCACTGCTGATACATACATATATTATATTCATGTATGATTAGATACCGTCTGAATCTGTCGACTGCTATAATTTCCATTCACTTGGAAAATTGATGAGAGTAGTCAATAGAATTTACTGGTTCCACAAGAAAATTTCGATTCTGATCAATATTCAATTAATTGAAAAAGTTTCAAATTTAACAGCAAACAGAAGAAAATACATAAATAATTTTTTTAACAAGCAAACGAATAAAAAATTCCATTATTTTCACTATATATGCATCATGCATGTAGTGGTAGGTTGGCGATGATAGTGGTCGAAATATTTATAATGTCGACAAGGACGAGCATAGATATTTCTACTCTAACAAAAATGTTTAGGGGCAGGCAGAAAAATGTGTAGCCCCTTTTTTTCTCTAATTTATTTGGAAAAAGTATGTGAAATTCCGAAGCAACTGGAAGATGTAATATTCTAAATTTATTTCCTCCTTTTTTCTCAAGCAGCAAGGACCTCCGTTGACATTTGACAAGGGAGATCCTTTGGAACAGAAATAATATTGAAAAAAAAGACTCTTGCTTGCATTTGGTACGAGAGAAAATGACTTCCAGAAAAATATTTTCAACGAGAAAAACATTTTGTAATGTTTGGTATGATGAAAGTCAATTTCTATGAAAAATCATTTTTCAAAAAAAAAAAAAAAAAGGAAAATGACTTCCTCATTTATGGGGTAATTATTTCTTTTTGTTATTTTAACGTTTTATTTCATATAAATTTCCTTAACTAGCACTTGGATAATATTAATAATCTTGAATATTCAAAATTTTCATTAGAAATCCTCAATTGTTGATATTATTAAAAAACAAATCCGAAAAATACTTTTCATGCACCAACTAAACACCGTATATAAAACACTTTTTAAGAAAATATTTTTCATGGACAATATTTTCAAAAGAATATTCTCCTTAAAAAAATGATTCATGTCATACCAAACACACCCAAATTTCTTTGTTTTTCGTGCAAAGCTCTGCCAATAAGGTATTGCATTTGTTCAACTACGTTGAAATATAAGATCTTCAAAATGAGAACTAAGAGCCACTAAGATGCTTTTCTCACTAATGTAAGTGTTAAAATAAATGATGATGTCCTAGTTGAAAACTCATGAAAAGAAGTTGTTGCAGGACCATGCATGCAATATTGTTCAAAGACTTGGGAGATGACATATAGGACTACAACAAGTGTCGCTACCCCATTTAATTTGACCCTAAGCCATGGTTAACGGACAACGTGACCAATAGAGTGGTAACTCTCTTTTCATATTTATATAACCATGACTAGTAACCTGCGGCCCGTGTTAAGCCTGGGCTCAAATTCAAGATATAAAAATAATGATATTTTAAATAAAAAATATAATTTATATCATATTTTCTTCCCCCAATACTATAATTTATATCATATTTTCTTCCCCCATAATTACTATAATTTAGTGGCACGTTAAAAATGTATTGTTGGTAAATCTTCATAATTATTAAATTTTCTTAGCCACTTAATCAGAACTTTTAAACAGATTATACGAAAGGAGGTTTGTTAGGAGAATCAACAAATGCTAAAGGGATACAAATGACTCAACAATATGTAAAGCAATATGGTTTAAAGTATATAAAATAGTTTCTGTGAAAATCATAAATTGAAAAACATTACATTTTTTTATGAATTTGTGAGCAGATACTTTCTTAATTTATAAATAGAAATAGATTTTTGGCATTTATAAAATTTTAATTTCACTCATAATATTTTATATGGCAAGAGTTTATGCTAGTTAAAGTGTTGATTTAAATTTAGTTTTAGAGAAAATTAAGCGAAAAACTAAATTCATCAAATGAACCTCAAGAATCAATTTAGTTCTTTATATATAAGTATGCTTAAAAATATTGTTCTCAATGTAGTGATTTTGGCATAATTTTAAATATCTAAATTTTAATGTTAAAATATTAAGTTGATCTAATTTGATTTAGCTTAAAAGTTAAGTCAAATAAAACTCTCGAAAAAATGAAAGGTGTCATATAAATTAAAACGAAGAAGGAGTAATGAGTAAGATAGAATAAATGCTTTATTGGAAAACGAAAATGTGGCTCCAAAGTTGCCTAAATTTTAGTAAAATATATAAAGACGAATAATGTAAACAGTAATCTAATATCCCCTTATGTCTATATTATATGATGTTTTTAGCATAGACACACCCCTTTAGAATCACTTAACTCTAGAAAATAAAAAGTATTTTTACTAAATTTTCCTTTATTAAATAGTACCAATTTAATATGATTTCTTGATTATGTAAAAATTCACTATCAAAATAAGAATAGTTTTTTAAAAAACTATTAATAACTTCTCGATTACGTAAAAGATTATTTATTTTGAATTAAATGTAAAAGTTCACAATATCATAAAATATGAACCGGAAGGACCAAGAGCAAGAAAAGAATAAAAAAAATATATGTACCAATAATAGAGGTCCATGTAGCAGTGAATTTAAACAAAAAATGAGTGCAAGCATTTAAAATTTGAGATAGGCAGAAAAGGAGCCACGTGTAGCAGATTGATGTCATCAATTTATCAAAATTCCTAGAGTGGCCCTGTGAGGACGATAAATTTGTGGATTCTCGTTTATATATACTGCTAATATATGACTTTACACGAATCTGAATTTAGTATATGTAAATCAAATACCGGGTGAGAAATAAAAGAAAATAAAGAATGTTAATTTTGAGCCAATAAATTTTAGGATATATAGAAAATTATAAAAATAATTGCTAATGGAAATAGAGAAATATCTAACAACCATTAAACCAAGCCCCAAAAATTGATTTAACCCCAAAACTTACCTGTTTCTGAAAGAATGTTGGTTCCACTTATTATGATTTTTGTAAAAGTTTTTGCTGGCTCCACTTATATTCTCCACTTATTAGAATTTTACGAAAAGTTTTTTAAGTTTTCATTCCCCCACGCCCCGGCCCCCGCCCAGCCGACTAAATAGGCTCACCCCTCGGTAGTGTGGGCCGCATGTATTATGTTGTCAAACCCTAATTGGCAGCATTACTTTTTTTGAATTTATCCAGAGTGGATTTACCAAACTTGTAATGTCATTTCCACTATATAATGATTAAATCTAATAATCATTTCGGAAGAATGATCCAATCTAATAACACATGTCAATTTAACCAAAGCACACATCACAACTAAACTATTCTAACTCCCAAGTTATTACTCATTTTCTTGCATATCCGTGATTAGAGTTTTGCGAGCATTAATGTCGTACTCACACGTAATTACTAATTAGCTCAGTATCAACATTCAATTAATATTTCAAAAACCTCACTTTCTGGGACCGTTTGACTTGACACAAATTAAAAAAAAAAAGAATATTTTTGAAATTTGTGGCCTGAAATAAAATCTTACCTATTTGTACGATTATAAATCATTTTATTAAGGATAAACTGAGAATTTTAAAGTTAAGGTATTTCTAACTATAAAAGAATATATTTTTTTGGAACATACTAAAAAGAAAAATGTATCATATAAATTGAGATAAATAAGATATCATTTTTGTTATTCCAAAGTACTATTGTACTGTTGGCCATACTGAGAAAAGTTATTTTTTTTCTTTTTTGTTGTTTGGAAGTATATAGATTTCAAAATTGTTTTTGAAAGTTTCAATTGCTTTTTTTTTCTTTGGTTGGAACCATAGAGAAGAAAAGACAATTTTGAAACTTTAAATTGTGGCATGACTCTGTCAAGATCGCTTCACTCATCTTTATCATGGAAGGACAATAACATTACTAGTAGTTTTTGTTTGGGAATTATAAGAAAGTCGGAAAGTACTTTATAATGGCATGATAAAAGAATGCATGTCCCTTTTTCTTTTGGAAGTGATTTTTTTTTTTTCATTTAGACATTTAAAGTAGGAAAAATTATGCTTTATGTCTATTTTTGAAAATATTTATGCCACATAGCTCATACTTTATGTATAAATATCTAATTTAGCCCAGATTTGTGTATAAAAACCTTTTTATACACTATTATACACTATATACAAGGTTTACATTATGTCTAATGCTTTTCTCTTGAGTATAATGTTGTATAATATAGTATATTGGGCTACGCGTTGTAAATATTTTCAAATGATGTATATTTTTGAAAATATCCCATAAAATAGGCGAGCGTACCAAAAAGAATAGTCACATTGCGATGTCACGTCATTGAGGCTTAATACATCGACAATTCCTCAAATTTGGCCAGCTAATTTCATTTAGACACTCGAATTATAATTTGTTTCAATTGAACATCTAAACGTACATGATAAAATGTTCATATTAGATTCAAATTTTGGAATTTTGGTGCTCGTGTTCTCCATGCTCATTACGTAGGTTAACCACCTAAAATTTGTTCCCTTCTTTAATTATACGAATTAGTCTCAATAAGCTGTAAAACTTTAGGGATATTCCAATTAGGATAGAGCGTGTAATTAAATGAGATGATATATTTTAAGTAATTAACTTGTCTACGTAATAGACATTTGAGATCACGCACAATTTTTTTCTTCAAAACTTGAACTGAAAGTGTCTAATTGGACCACTTAATCATGTGCTCAGGTCCTCACTTGAAATAAGACAATAGGTCAAATGTCTAAATGAAATTTACTGATAAGTTTGAAGTAATGTCTATGTATAAGACTTTTGTTGAAGCACATATTTTTCAGGGTTAACTAAAGGTCGAATTTCAAGATAATTAAAAGATGTTGAATTTAGAGGAGCGTGCCGAAAACTTCAACAAAAATTTACGATGGTCCATAAAATGTATCAAGCATATATATATATATATATATATCGAGAGTTGCTAAATTGCCACACCAATTTGATCCAAATTTGGCCACACTTATGTAAAAACCACCATAACCTCTATTGTATAATTTTAAATTATGATAAACTTTAAGAAGAAAATATAGAAATGACATTAAGTAAGCATAAATTATTAATTTTGACCTAAATAGTCATATGAATTTACCTCATTTGGGCCATTGTGACCAAAATAGTGTGGCAAAAATACCTTATTGATATCGGAATATATTATTCAAACTACAATGGATTCTATAACAAGAGGGAAAGGTGAACAGTTTCCAGATATATAGCATATATAATTACTCGGAGCACCAAAAATTATTATGGAACTTAATTCTTTGTTAATTTTAAGAAGATTAACTTGGATTTTGAATAAAAATTATTCAAATAATAGTATCAGTATAATGTAGTTGTGAATATGAATTTAGTGAGCATTCATCAATGCTTGAAGAATTTGAGAGAAAGCAGAAGAAAGAAAAAGAAGCAGTTATCGTGAAATGAGAGAAAGAAGAAATTGTGTATTCATTATCTTTAACCTTAAATCTTACAATGAATAATCTCATCTATATATACAACTTCACATTAGAGATTAAGTTGTAATCTCTTAACTAATGAAGAGATTGAGTAACTAACTTACTAACAACCTAGCTGACGTGGCATTAGTTCATTAATTACCAGACTAAGCTAACTGTCTACTAGGATATACAAAGCCATATACGCGATATACAAGCTACTGCTTCTATACTAACTGATCACTCTGATATACAGAAATATACAAAATATATACACAGGTGTTGCTTTATCATTTAACAGAATAAAATTGTTTCCAAAAACAAAGCATAAAGTTATGACTAGAGAAGTTTCTTTTTCCTTCTCTAGTTCTTCAATTTTGTTTTCTGGTCTACGATGGTTATCTTCCTTTGATATACATTGATCCCCTTTCTCCCAAAACTTACACTCAAATAATTTGACATCAAGTGGAGTTTGGTGAAAAGCCACTTTGAGACTAAATATCAAAATTTTAACAATGAAATGCCTATGATCGGAAAACTACATGAAAATTACACTTAAATATTAAGTCTATCTAAATATTAATTTGAAGGGAATCGTTTTGACTTTTAATTAATTTCTTCTACTTTCTTAATTTCACCTCTAGACATAAAGAACAGGACAAAATTCTATGCTTCAGGCGCAAATTGCAAAGAATAAGAACATTTTCTTCTTTTTTTTAAAAAAATGGCACTGGGAAAACATTAAAAGTAGAGATTACATTATTTTTAGAAATTTGAGAAATAAAACATTAACGGACATAAAAGGATTGAAAGAAAAATATAAATAAAAAACGACTAGAGAAAAGGAGGCTATGGCAAAGCGTATTTTAATTTCAATAACTAGATGAGGTTTGCCCCTGCATAGCACTGGCCAACATTTCGAATTCGGATATAGTTTAATTTGTGTCTAATCTTTAGTTTAATTTGTGTCTAATCTTTCGTTGCACCTATTATTTAAACACTAAAATAATTTTTTCCTGGCCATTAATACTTTAATAAACTGTATAACATAGTGTTATAGAATAAAAAGCAGAGATGATTGGCTTTAATGGAGAGCAATGTATACAAAATACAATAAAAATAGTTGATTCAAGCTATTTAATGGTACACAAAATAATGAATTGCACATCTTGAAGGTATACAACTACATATACTTACCAAATTTTGTAAATATCTTATTTAAATAAGTATGCAGTGTAGTATTTTTTTTTAAATAGATATTTTTTGAGTAATATTTAGACCACATGGGCAAAACAAGGTAAATTTCCCTAGAATAAAGTCATTGAGTAAGTGTTTCTTATGCAGAGGATAATGAAATTTTTTCATGAACAAAAAGAATGGAACACATTAAAGAAGTGGGATTTCCATTTCTTCTAAGCACCAAGAGGTTTTTAGTAAATACAACCTATAGATAAGCTAAATTTTTAGAAAACACTAATATCGTCATAGCGAATTTTCCTATGAGGAGTTTTGGTACATCTGATTCGAACACTAACTAATTTTTTTTCCTCATAGGTACAAATATACATATTGAAATTATCCACCATATATCTATTTAAGTTATACTAATTTCTCATTTTATGGCAATCTTTAAGCATATATATTCACATAACATACTTCAAAACTTAATCTAACCAGTAACTATAACCTTGTCCTACATTTTTCAATTATAAGGGAATGATAAATTTCAAAATTTTAGTAAACATGTGATTATTGTTAGAGTTAAAGGAAAAGAGTAACTTAATTGACTTTCCTTTACCACCATTGAATTACCATTAATTCATATTTGAATGAAAATGAAGTATATAAAGAGCCCTTTAAATATAATATTTTTTTTAATGAAAAGCCATCCTGAGTCTGCAAAATTCCTTAAAACTTCAATAAACAAAAAATAAAGGCTTATTATATGCGACAATTTTTTCCAATGCCTTCTCTGTTCAAATTTTCTACAGAAGTTACCAAACAAATAATTCCAAATTGTTTTTATACATTTGTTAGTAGAAGTTCATAACAGTATTTATTGGGCAAAATTAATAATTTAAGGAACTTGGAGTATTGAAAGTATATATGAATACAGGAGCTGCTATATCTAGTCTAGTATAAAAAAATTATGATTTTACTTTGTAAACAATGGGGTTGAAAATGTGGGAGTCGAAACTGGAAAAAATTTAACCAAAAAAAAAAAGTAACTGAAAACAAAGAGTTGTCAGCCACAAAATGGGCCCACTGTGAAATTGCAAAGAGAACACGTAAACTACAAAGAAAGAGGTGGCCAATGAATTGTTTGAAAAGGAGATGCTGAGGCTGACTTTACCATTTAATAGCTGAAATTACAAGAATGCCCTTGGTCGTCCTATAGGCATGTCGACGATCCCTACATCATACCCACTCTTCTAAATAGTTAATAAAATAAAAAACGAGAACAAATTCCAATGGACCAAGTCCTGCACTTTTTTCAGGGGAAGTGAACTTAGAATTGACTTTCTGTGATAACTTAGGATTCTAACTATTTAAATTGATGCTTTTCAGACTAGTGAAAATAATAATATTTCCACATCTACTCAATCTATGAAATGATTACGTGTAGCAGATTCGAAGACATAATGGTAATGGTAAAAGAGTTGAAATAACATAGTATATATTGATTGATCCCACTAGAAGCTTCTTTCTTGGAAACAAAAGTCAACTGCCCATCTTTGATTCATCATATAAGAAGATTGACCAAGTAAAAATACGCAGAGTGCTTCCTAATAATTTTGTCTTTCGTAGTTTCTTGGAAGGTTTCCACAGTATTTGGGTGTGGTGGTGGGGTTAAATTTCATTCCAATGTATGGATGCCCTAGTTTAATTTTCAAAGTGCTAATCATTCTGTTTGTGTCATAAAATTAGATCCCCTTCACATGCATGCATTTACACTTGTCAGACTAATTATTTTTAACAGAGAAAAAGAATGATCAAATTTATTCTATCCACCATACGAAATATGTTAGTTTTATTTTACCTTCTATAATTTTGAGGAATTCATGAACTTACCGTGAGCAAATTGTCTCGTAGTTATCGTTTGTTTTAACAAAGCCATGGATCGGAAAGGTTCCACATGCTAAAATATTTTGAGAATAAAAGTCCAAATATACTCATCTACTTCTAATTATGGTTTAAATTTTCTTCAAGTCCAAATATACTCAAATGGTTTGAAATTTCTTCAATATTCTATACATAATTGGAATGTTGAAGGAAAGATTTAACTGCATTAGCTAAAGTTTTGCTTGCCAAAGTTTTGAACTAAATTGTTTTGTGTTTTGGTTAGAGATATAATTATATAGAAATCATTTATATTTGAATTGGTGGCTAAACTTTGTTATTGCTCAAAAACTGGTCACTCCATCTCATTTTTCGCGCTAGTATCGAAAACATTAGGGTTTTTTCGCACAAATGCCCCTATTTCGGGGTAGACTTTAATTTTTGTCCCTAAAATTTGTGGTCTTTAATTTGTACCCTGCAATATTTTTGGCGCGGCATAAACTAAATTTCGGCCATCATAGTTAGCGTTTAGCTTCAACATATGTACCATAACATCCCACAAGTTATGCCGGACAAGGCAAAACTTTCAACATTATTCAACATAATCTGAAAAAAAAAAAAACATAAATTTAGATTTCGCTCGGCATAATTAGTGCTAAGCTTCGACATATGTATCATCACATCCACACAAGTTATGACGGAAAAGGCAAAACTTTCAACACTCGACATAATCTGAAAAATACTACGCAACTTATGCCGCATAACCTAATTCCTACGGAACTTGTGCCGAGTGAGGAAAAAGTTCAGTTTCTGAAGATAAAAATGTTACAAAACCTATGCCGAATGAAATATATCTGGATATGTTCATTAAATAAGCAGCAGGATCAAAAATTAAAGACTAGTGCGTTTGAAGGGAAATCTGTACAAAAATTCATTTTTTTGCACGGATTGCCCTCCATAGGCGTTGGTCTTTAATTTTTCTCTTCGCTTAAAAATTGGCTGAAAATACCCCGAGATTCTGGGTTCGAACTCCCGCTCAGTAAAAAAAAAATCGCAAGGCAAGGTTTCGCGAAACGTCTGCCTTAAGGCAGATTTTTTTTTTTTGCGAAGTTTTGTAAGGCAGATGTTTTTTTCTTTGTTGGAATTCTACAAAGCTCGAATAGGCCTAATTTTGCTACAACACTCTGTCTTATGATTTTTTTTTTATTGAGCCGAGATTCGAACCCAGAACCTCGAGGTATTTTAGACGAAGAGCAAAAATTAAAGACCAGCAATTTGAGGGACAAAATTAAAGACCACCAATTTGAGGGACAAAAATTAAAGACCACGCCCGAATGAGGACAATCGTGCAAATTGCCCGCAAAAATTTGAACATAGTAAACATGACAAAACGCTAGGCCTTGTAGGTCCAGTTTTAGGACTGTTTAGGTCCAACAGAGTCCATTCACTACTAATTGGGCCGGTCCTCACATAGCGGAGGAGGCTGGTTTACATAGCTCCTTTGAAATCGGGCCAAATTTATTTTGGGAGAATAACCTAATAATACTACTTTAAGACTCTATATTACAAAACATAAAGATATTTTTCCTTATTTGAAAAACATACCAATAAAATTATAAAATATACCAGATCTGAAAAAATTTAAAACCACCCTTTTTTAATGTTCTATGTTTCATACGGAACAGATTTGCCCCCCACCCTATGTCCCCTTCTCCCGTTCTCTCTATTTCCTCCTAGAAGTCCACTGTCCTCAAAACATCTCCTCCTCTTAGTTTTTCTCACCGGGTGTTTCAAGTTTCAAAGGGTTACAAGACAAGGAGAATCCTCTTTGTCCTTGTCTTTATTTTTAATCCACCCTTCTCCTTCTCGCCTTTCTCCATTTCTGTTAAATGGACTGAGGACTCCGCAAAAGGAGAATTCCAATTGCGATTGATTATTAGTAACCCTAAATCCGACGCCTTCTTTTGTGAGTTCATCCATGCTTCGGCGGTATCCGAAGAGCACAGATCTGAAAAAACGCAAATCTGGAAAAACTCTAATTCCGCCATTTTTGTCATAGACTTTTAATTTGGTTGATGACAATTCATTGGATTCGGTTATTTCTTGGGGTAGCAGTGATAAAGCTTTGTAATTTGATAGTTGAAGCCCTATGCGAGATTTAAAGCGTGTTTTTTTTTTTCATATTTCGAAGCGAGATTCAAATTTGTATTAAAGTTGTATGATAATTGTATGCTGAGTTTATATGAAAATTGTATATTAAGTTTTATATGTTGTTGTACGTGTATTAAATTTGTATGAATATTGTATACAATGTTATTGTAGTTGTTTTAAATTTCCAACACACTCACATGAACCTTTACAAAATTTACGTAGTTGTATACATATTTCACACCTTTTTATACAGTTTTCATATAGGAAAAATGTAAGAATTCTAAGTGTTGTATGAGATATACATATTTCATAAGTTTTCATACACAAAATTTTGAGCTTAATTTTTAAGCTTTGAGCGAGATATACACATTTCACACAGTTTTCATACACAAGTTTGAGAGAAATTTTCGCATATGTTTTGTAAGAAATCTATCGTTATGTTCTGTAACCTGAAAAATATCGTCATATTTCGTAAATATATCTTATTCTTACGTATATATACGTTATTCTCCCTTTTATTTTTCCTCATGAATAAATTGCAGTGCATGGCTTTTTTTGAGGCCACTCTCTAACTTTTGTCCCAGCTAAAATGTATTCTAAATTTCGGGTTGAATGAATTTTTCTTCATTTTTTTGCGCGCATTGTCCTTCAAAGGCGCTGGTCTTTAATTTTTGTCCCTCAAATTGCTGGTCTTTAATCTTTGCCCTAAGCATAAAAAAGTGACCGACCCCAAGGTTCTGAATTTGAATCCCGCTCAGTAAAAAGAAAGAAAAAAACAATTCGAAAGCAAGGCTTCGCGAAAATTCTGCCTTAAGACATAACTAAATTTTGCCTTTATAAGGCAGAAGAGTTATGCCTTAGGCAAGCAGAACTTAGTTATACCTTAGGCAAATTCTACCCTATAAGACAGAATTTAATTATGCCTTAAGACAAAAGTTTAGAATTTTTCTGTTTTACTCTGCTGGGATTCTATAAAAGTTAGGCCTTAATGTAGGCCTAACTTTTGCCCGACTAGACCTAATTTGCTACGAAATTCTGCCTTGTGATTTTTTTAATACTTTGCTGGGGTTAGAACCCAGAATCTCAGGAGTATTTTCGGCCACTTAAAGTGTCGAAGGGCAAAAATTAAAGACCAACAATTTAGGGACAAAAATTAAAGACCACCCCTGAATAAGGGCATTTGTGCGAATGACCCATTTTTCTTTCTATAGATAAATTTAACAAAAACTTGTGTGGATTGCCCTTCATATAGATTAGTCTTTAATTTATATCCCTCAAATTGCTGGTCTTTAATTTTTGCCCGTACTTCTCATTTAATGAAAATTTGTGGGCCAAAGTATCATTAGTCGTTGCTCTATGAAACCAGAGATTCTGGGTTCGAAATTGAGCATAGTAAAAAATAATTTCGCAAGACAAGATTTTCATAGAAACTATGTCCATTCGGGGCAAAGTTTTCATGTAGTTACATAGAAACTATGACTTAAGGTGTAGTTCTGTAGGATAACTTAATTTCTACATAACTATGCCGGACGAGGCATACTTTCTATGTAACTTAATTTTTACAGAACTATGTCGGACAAGGCATAGTTTCTATGTAGTTACATAAAAACTATGTCTTGTCCAACATAATTTTGTAGAAATTAAGTTATACCACAAAACTATGCCGGAAAAGGCATACTACAGAACTAAATAACTTTGCCCCGAATAGGCATAATTTTTATGTAAACCTTACCTTGCGATTTTTTTTTTACTCTACTGATTCGAACCCAGAATGTCAAGTCTATTTTCAGCCACTTTTTTATTACTTAAAGTGCTGAAGGGAAAAAATTAAAGACTATCGATTTGAGGGACAAAAATTAAGGACCACCCCGAAATAGGGCATTTGTGTGAATTATGCCTGTTAACCGGTTCCAACCGGAACCGGACCGAGAACCGGTTAGGAAACCGGCCGGTTCCGGTTCCAAAACCGGAACCACCTAACCGGTTCCGGTTTACCGGTTTTAAAGTCCAAACCGGAACCGGTCCGGTTTGGATTGCTTAAAATATATATTTTTTTGTTTTTTGTATTATATATATATATATATATATATATATATATATATATTATAGTATTTATTTGTATATTGTAGCTATATTTTCATATGTTATACAACTTTATAATTAAAGTTTAAATATTTACTGACTAACATCCTAACAGCAAGTCAGCAATACAGAATAGTGCTTTTCGTATACATATATATGTATAACTTACATATACTTATATATATGTATAACTTAATATATATATACTAAATATATGTATAACTTAATATATATACTATATATACTTATATATATGTATAACTTAATATATATACTATACATACTTATATATATGTACTATATACTATATATATTTATATACTATATATACTATATATATTTATATACTATATATACTATATGTACTATATACTATATATACTTACTTATATACTTTATATACTATATATACTATATATACTATATGTACTATATACTATATATACTTACTTATATACTTTATATACTATATATACTATATATACTTAATATATATACTATATATATTTATATACTATATATACTATATATATGTACTATATACTATATATACTTACTATATATATGTACTATATACTATATATACTTACTTATATACTATATATAGTATATATACTTATATACTATATATACTATTTTTTCTTTATATACTATATATACTTATATATGTTTAAGTATACTATATAACTTAATATACTTATAAGTATATTCTTAGTATATTTTAGGTATATTCATAACTTAATAAAAGTAAAAATATGAACACAAGTAAATAGAAGAAAGCTCAATGAGCCATATATTTTATTCATTCTTGGATAACATTTATTTGCAAGTTGTATTTTTTTTTAACTTGCAAATAATACAT
Organism: Lycium barbarum; assembly: GCF_019175385.1. NCBI lineage: Eukaryota > Viridiplantae > Streptophyta > Magnoliopsida > Solanales > Solanaceae > Lycium > Lycium barbarum. Next base: position 89,713,127 of record NC_083342.1, read on the forward strand.
GAGTTATACAAAAATAGTACAATAATAAAATCACCAATTTTGAACCATTTCGTTAATTTCCCCCACATCATATTCGTTCATGGAAATATCTTCAAAGTCTTCCATTTGGTCCGGTCCACTAGCTATCAAATCTTCAATTTCTTCCTCTTCGCCTTGCTCCGCTTCTGAGTTTTGGTTGCGTCGCTCCGATCTAATCCAATCTCGAATGCACACTAGTACTTGCAAGCTAAAGCCGGATAATGAATGTCTATGGTCTCCAATTTGCTGTCTTCCTTGGCTAAATGCGCTCTCCGAAGCCACGGTTGATACTTGAACCGTAAGGATATCTCGAGCCATTCTTGAAAGTACCGGATAGCTTGCCTTGTACTTCTTCCACCATGCTAAGACGTCCACCTCATCCAGTTGGCTGATATCCACATTTGGCTGCATCAAATAAAAGTTAAATTCATCAAAGTTTGCAGTAGAAGAAGAAGAAGTTGGCTGTGAATGTAAAACTTTTAAACCCGACAAGCCCTTTTTGCTACTCTGAGAAGTAGTAGGGCGTGGAGCAACTGGTGTAGCACGTTCTTCCAAACTAGAATAATGAGTAAAAACTCTTCTAAACTCATCATCAATAGCGAGATCGGCTTCAGCTAAAGATGGTTGAACTCCCTCTTCAATTTCTAAAAATGTATAAATTTGACTAACCAAATTTTTAGTATAAGACACTTTTAAACAAGGATTTAAAAGGGAACCCAATATAAATAAAGTTGGGATGGGAAAAAAATACTTCTTAAATTTGATTATCATTTCAAAAATAGCCACTTTATAATCGGGTTTATATTTATACTCTTGTAAAACTCTAGCTATTTCCGCTAAGTAGGCTAAAATTCCGGTTACCGTGGGATAAAATTGTCTAGAAAAAGCAAGAGTTGCATTATAAAAATTTTCTAAGAGTTCAATACATTCTTTAACATCTTCCCAATGCCTAAAAGTTAACCAATCCTCGCTATCAGTATTATATTTGTTGTGAACTTGTTGTATGGGAATCCTATACTCATATGCTTGTTGTAGCATAATGTAAGTGTAGTTCCACCTAGTCTCAATTTCTACTTGAATTTTCCTAGGTCTAAGGTTATTTTCCACACAAGCATTCTTAAAATCTCTAATTCTTCCCCTATTAGCATTACAAAAAAGAAACGCAACAACATTTCTAACTTTTTGAACAGAATCATCAAAATGCACAAGACCATCTTTAACAATTAAATTTAAAATGTGACAACTACATCTTACATGAAAAATATTTCTTAGAGGAGGGTTTATTTCTCTTTTTAAAAGACCAATTGCCTTTGTATTATTAGAAGCATTATCTAAAGCAATACAAAGTGTTTTTCTATAAATGTTAAAAAATCTCATTATAGTAGACATTGAATCGGCTAAAAATTTTCCATCGTGACGACCTTTTCCTTCGTCATATAAAAAAGCTATAATTCTTTTTTGCATTACCCAGTTGTCATCAACCCAATGACATGTAATAGCAAAAAAATCTAAATGGTTAATACTAAGACCCAAATCAGCGGTAAAACAAACATTACAATTTAAAGAATTAAATACATGGCGCAAATAAAATCTATATTTTTTAAATAAATCTATAACATCGGCTCTACAAGTACTTCTAGGAATACCCTCAAATAACGGGTTATAACAACGTTGAATGTAAGTAACAAATCCCAAATCCGAGGGAAAGGAAAATGGTAAACAATCATAAGCTACCATTTTAGCTATTTCTACGCGTTCTTTTTTCTTGTCATACTTAAAATTTCTACCGGTTCGTGGGTCTATCGTCATTTGAATCCCCCCCCCCCCCCCCCCCCACATTTGAACCCGTTTGTTCTCCCCAAATATCCATATGTTTGGTTCTCATATGACCATTTAGTGTACCCATTCCACCATCCTTACCAGTTCCTTGCTTAAAACTAAATACTTGTCCACATAGGGTACACGTAGCTGTTTGGTTTTCCCTATTCTTAGTCATAAATTTCTAAACTTTAGCTGTTGGCTTACGAGTTCTAGGCGGTTTGTCTTGTGTATGTGATTGTGCAGGACATGTATCTCCTATGGGATTTTCGGGGGGTTGTGTTTCATCATCATCATCATCTAAGTCTTCATTAAAAGTGTCGGTAAAATGTTGTTGCATTGCCTCATGACCTAAAAGTGGATTATTTCCACCAACATCAATACCTAAATTAGGTGTTTCTTCCACAAATGTTTCCTCATTAAGCGCACCCCTAACAGTACGACTACTACTACCGGCACCACGTCTTAATCTCTTTGACATTATTAAATAGAATTAATTTAAATCACAATCAAATAAATCACAAGAAAATAAATTACACAAATTAAATTGCTAGAATTAAATTGCGAAAAATAAATTGCTAGAATTAAATTGCGAAAAATAAAGATAGAGTTGGAACGAAGTTACCAAATTGCCAGATTAATTTTCAACAAAGTGAAGGCAGCTAGAATTGCAAATCCACAAAAGCTACTTCGGATTATTGCAAAATCACCAACTCCACCAACAATATTATAATTGCAAAATTAATAATTGAAAGTTGAAACTATAATAAGACTTTGTGGCTAATTATTGTAAAGTAACTATAATTGAGAGATTGAGATTTGAGAGAAAGATGAAGAAGAGTGAATTGATGTGCATCAAAATGAAAATGAAGAAGGGTTTATATAGGGGTGGGGATGGGTTAAAGTGTTAAAAAAACAATTTGGGGGCCAAAAATTAAAAAACCTGCCGTTTGGCAACGACCATTTTTTGCAAATGGACTGTTGCCAACGGTCCATTAAGCCCAACGACTCTTTCGTTTTTTTTTTTTTAAATTTTTACCGGTTAAACCGGTCCGGTTCCGGTTTCCAAAATATTGGAACCGGACCGGTAAACCATTACACGGTTAACCGGTTCCGGTTTAACCGGTCCGGTTACCGGTTAAAACCGGTAAGGCCAAACCGGTTGCCACGTTTAGTGTGAATGACCCTAAATTTAACACATGGTGCTTGCGGGGGCCCATAATTTTAATAGTAGCCTCAAAGAAAGCGATTGTGCACATACCCCATGATTCGTCATCAACTCCAAGCGCGGGGGGGGGGGGGGGGGGGGGGGGATTGCATAGCTACCTGATTTTGGTACTATGTGGTGTCTGAAGTTAGCTTTTGAAGAAGCTAACTTCAAAGTCATTTTTTCATGAATTTCACTTTTCCGCCAAAGTTATTTCGAAGTAGATAAACGTACAAAAAATTTAAAAACCCTATACAAATTAAATAGTGATGTCCAAAAAAAATATCTCCTGAAATTCTTACAACTATAAGAGTAGGCAATTTGCACGATTTCCCTTCGTTGGGGGTGGTCTTTAATTTTTATGTAACTAATAGTAGCAAATAAAAATCAAAGTTTGATCACCCTAAAAAAATGATTATCTTTTTTAGTATTTTTCTTAACGAAATCAAACTTTAAATAATGGCTTCAAAACAATTTGTACTACTCGTATATGAAAGAATTGTTTGACCTCTATTTACTGAAATAATTTATGTTCATTAACTAAATTTTTGTTGGTCATCAAATTTAAAGATCGTAGACTTAAAAGTGTTTCTTTCGAGTAGGTGAGGGGCTGATGAATGGAACGTGCAAAATAGATCGTGCATCTATCGTGTGACACATTGATGCTAAGCAATGTCTTGTGTGAAGCATCTCACTTACAAAAAGCTCTCACTTATATAAGGAGAGCACTAAAATATTTGATACTCCTACTATTACTATGTTTGAAATCGGAAAGATTTTTCCTCGAAAAGTAATAAGTCAACACCGTGAACTTTAAAGGGCCTTCGTCGTAGTGGTCAAATACTTATTCCACGATGCCCCTTCCCAAGGAAAAAGGAACTATTCCATATTTTTAAAGTGCATTAATACTCCCTCCCTTCCAATTTCCTTGTCATATTTTTCAGAAACAATTATTTTGAAAATCATTTTTTTTTTGGTAACTAACTTGTTTATTAATCACCAAGTGTGTCAATTACAGCTCCATAGCATAGCCAACCACAGCTATCTATCTGGTTTACTACTGTCTACCTACAAAACACATATAAAAGCCTAATGCTGGGTCTATTACTCCCTCAGAATATGTAGCTCTGCATAAGAGATTGTAAGCCTGGAGTAGCTCGCACATTGCATATGTAGGCTATTTCGCGGGCAACTTTCTCCAGTTCACGGCTTCGCTGTTCAAAAATCCTCGCATTCCTTTCGTTCCATATTGAGTTCGTCACTTCAGCACACACCATACGAAATAATCTAGCTTGCTGTGACTTACCTTTCCCTCGGTTGATCAGCCATTCCAGGTGCTGCAGCCATGTTTGTGCACTGGTCAGTGGTTGCTTTAACCACGTCAGTACTCTGTTCCAGAGTTGCTGCGCATATGCACACTTGACGAACATGTGTTCCCTGTCTTCATTATACGTTTTACACAACACACACACTGGATCAAAGCACAGTCCCCAGCTGAGTAGTCTATCAATTGTCAACAATTTTCCTTGAAGACATAGCCACAAGATAAACACAGATTTGGGTCGGGCATCATTATGGAACATTAAGCATTTCCAATTCACTCTCTCGTGGTTGTTCAGTAGCTGTAGATAGATGTTTCTGATCGCGCTTTTGGCAGGCAGCGTCCCAGTGGTCACTTGCTCGAGTTTTTCCCAAGTGCCAATAATTTTTCGCACCATCCAACTTGCTTGGCGAGGTATGTTAAGAGTGGCCAACTGCTGATCTTTGATGTAGAATGTATGAATCCATTTTATCCAGAGTCGATCTTGCTTCCTCGCTAGGTCCCAACAAGGTTTAGCTATAGCCGCTTGGTTCCACACCTGAAGGTTTATGAGATTGAGACCCCCCGAAACCTTAGGACAACAGACTCTATCCCATGCAACAAGTGCTTTTTTTGTGATTGTATTGACCCCGGACCAAACATAGCTTCTACAATATGCTTCAATGGCTTTGATCACCTTAGCAGGCAAGATGACGAGTTGTGCCCAATATGATTGTATGCCAAATAATACACTTTGTACTAGTTGAACCCGCCCTGCATATGATAGTTTCTTAGCAGTCCAAGAAGATACTCTTTTTACAATTTTCTCAATCAGTGGCTGCCATTGAATTAGAGTAAGCTTCTTTGTAGCTAGCGGTATACCAAGATACTTGAAGGGTAAGTCTCCACACGAATACCCCAGGTGTTGTAGGATTCTATCCCGCTCATTTTGTTCAACCCCACCGAAATAAACAGAACTCTTGTTCAAATTTGCTTGTAGTCCTGATGCCCGAGAGAACAACAAAAAAGACTTATGCAGTGCAGTCACAGAGGCTAGGTCCCCTTTGGAGAAAAGAAATAAATCATCCGCAAAGCTGAGATGGGTTATCCCTAATTTTGAGCATCGTGGATGGTATTTAAAGGACCTGTCTGTCCGCAAATTGTTCAGGCTTCTACTTAAATATTCCATGACAATGGCGAATAAGAAGGGGGAGATCGGATCGCCTTGTCGCAGCCCCTTTGTTGCATCAAATGGTTCTGTTGGAGACCCATTTACCAGGATAGTATAGTTGACAGTAGTAACACAATGCATAAGCCAGCCCTTGAATTTTGCAGGGTATCCCAACTCCTCCAAAATCTGTTCTAGGTATGCCCACTCAATTGAATCATACGCTTTTTGTAAATCGATCTTGATCATGCATCTAGCAGAAATATGTTTCCTAGAGTAGGCTTTCACTAATTCGTGGGCCAGTAGGATGTTATCAGAAATCCTCCTACCTAGTATAAAACCCGACTGAGCCTCACAAATTAGGAAAGGCATAATCTTCTGCATTCTTGATGTCAATATCTTAGCTATGATTTTGTACAAAATGGTACAGCATGCAATAGGCCGAAAGTCCTTGACCGTCTCAAGGCTCGGGATTTTAGGCACTAACGTGATAGTAGTACAGTTTATGGCTTTGTACATTAACCCAGAGTTAAAGAAATCCTTGACTGCTGCACATATATCCTCTTTGATAATAACCCATGCTTTCTTGAAAAAATAGGCCGAATACCCATCTATGCCCGGGGATTTCTCATCATCAATAGATTTAAGCCCCTCCCAAATTTCCTGATCTTGGATTTCTGCGCATAACTCCAGCTGTTGTTGTCTTTTTAGGACCGGTCCCAGCCTCATAATTCGTTTATCTACAGCTGGGAGGCATGCCTGAGTCGACCCCATCAAGCTTCTATAAAAATTAGTGATTTCCACTTCAATGTCTTTAGGCTCACGAATTCTCTGGCCATTTAAGGAGCGAATATCACTGATCAATTTCCTCTGGCATCGCTCTTTCATCACAACTGAAAAATATTTGGTGTTACAATCTCCAAGTTTAATCCAAGAGGCCCTAGATTTCTGCTTCAGAATGCTTTCCTCGATCAAAGACCATTTTTCTAGATTAAGCAGGAGTTGTTTTTCCTTTGCTATCAACTCATCAGTGCATTGAGAACCCAACTGTGCCTGGACATTCTTTAAGGTCAGTCGAGCCTTATCGATGTTATGCCGGACTCGCTTGAACTCTTTGACGTTAAGGTCTTTAAGTCGCGGTTTGAGTGTTTTAAGTTTCTGCCAGATTTTCTTCATACCTGTTTGTCCCACGAGATGCATCCATACCTCCTGTAGTATGCGAGGGAACTGGTCATGTTCAGCCCAAATATTAAAGAATCTAAAGGGAGTTTTGCCACTTTGAGGGGCTGTGTATAACTGTAGAAGCATTGGGGAATGATCCGAAATATGTGGCATGTCATACTCCGTCTGGACATGTCCCCATTGCATCAGCCAATTCGCATTTCCAAAAGCTCGGTCAATCCTGCTCCAGACTCTGTCCGCGCCAGTTTGCTTGTTTGACCAAGTATAGAACTCACCCTTCCATGTTAATTCATTCATATGTAGATCCTGGACACAGTCCGAGAAGTCATGTGTTTCGACAGAAGTAACAGGGTTGCCCATAAGTCTATCAAGGGGAGATAATACTGCATTAAAGTCGCCCCACATCAACCATGGTTTTGTAACCCCTTGGCCTACTTGAATCAGATTTTGCCATAGCACTTTCCTTTGCTCTATACTGTTGTACCCGTAGATCGCAGTGACATACGCGTCAAACCCATCGAGTCTACCTTTTACATGCGCATGAATATATTGAGCCCCTTCTTCTATCAACTTCACCTCGTAACTGTTTTGGTCCCAAAGCATCCAAACTCTACCATTATCGGCATGACTATAGTTGTGTAGGCTGCCCCATCTAGGCACCACATTATTTAAGACACTTGCTACTCTATGTATTTTAACACGAGTTTCTACTAGGCACACAAATTTGAGCTTCTTACTAGTGATATAGTATTTCAGCTCCTTTTGTTTGTACCTTTTATTCATCTCTCTAACATTCCAACAAAGCCAAGTCATATTGAAAATCATTTTAAAATGCTGATAAGGAATAAATGATTCTTTTATATTTTATTCTTAATATTAATAAAGTGAGCATTTTGTCGAAAATGATCCATGTGATGTAGTTCAAACAATATATTAGTCAAATAACTTAAAATTAATGTTTTAAAGTGTGTAAAAATTATTAATATGACAAGTAAATCAGAATGCAGGGAGTATAGTTGAGCATCATTTTGACACGAGTGGGGGAAAAGGAAAAGATCGTAGTTGTAATGGTTCATTTTTATCAAAATATTGGTCCGTAAAGTTATGTGTTATCGAGGAAATAGAGCATCATTTTGCAGCTTAAAAACGTTGACTACGTGTTATATGTTTTTGTTAATTGATTGTGCCGTCCACCCACCAACCCAACCAATCAAACCTAACCAATGTGGTCAAGTATATAGGGAAAAAAAGAAACGGACCCATTCAACCCACTTGTATGATTATCCAAAAGACTTTAGCAAGCAAAAAATTTAAGAACGTGTAAAAGGAACGCTCTTGGATAGACAAACGGTCAAACCAAAACACGACTATAAAGGACCAGTAAGGCTTATTCCATTTCTCTCAAATTAACCTGCAAATCCTACTTCTTTTTTTTTTTTCCAAGAAGTTAAATACTCAGAAGAAAAGAGAAGCAGAGAGGAATTGAGAAATGGGAAAGTACGTAGAGTTATTGGATGCGGGAATTAGAATTGCAGCTAGATTTAATTCTCACTGTCCTCAAACTTCGCGGATGTATTATCGTCCTCCTTCCAAGCTTGATGAACAACAATACTACGATGACCGCCACCATAATTACGGTGTTTCTCAAGGCGGTGCAACTGGGGGCTCATCGGATATGATGGGGTTATTTTTATCAAAGAGGATTATTGATACTACTGATTTCATTCTTTATACTGTATGCTAGACGCAATTCGTCTAACATGGAAACATACTAATTTTGTTCTTTATTCATTGTTAATTAGTACATACAAGGATAGCAAAGAGTTAAACCAATTGTTTGATGAGTTAATGTTCAGCGTTGCAGCTTAAATATTGGAAAAGAAAATCTTCATTTTTTGGGTTCTAATAAAAGAATGTGATATCTTCGTAATATTTCATTTAACGTGTGTGATTGTAACAACCCGTTTGGTCGTTATAGTTCTTTCGGCGTTTTCACCCGTTCCTGAACATTGATTAGCTCGCTTTTGACCCGAGAGGACCGCTGATATGCTTCCCGGGGTGCCTAGACCGAATTCGGGCGATTTTGGTGAAAATATAGGCTTAAAGTGAAAAATGGTTGACCCAAAGTTGACTTTTGGGCAACAAACCTTTTTTGGAATTCCGAGAGGTCTGGATGGTTGTTTAGAACTGGTGTGTGTGTTTGGTTCGGTTCCCAATGCACTTGGGTGCATTTCGGGACTTGGGATGGAAATTTGGAATTAAGGCACCAGGGGTTGGCTCGGTTAACAAGACCTCTGTTGGGAATTCCGAGGCCACAGGCCCGTTTGTAGCGCGTTTTTATGAGGGACTATGTGTCTGGTATGTGACCAGATGGCCTCGGGAATTAGTCGGAAAATCGGATCGAAAGGAAGTCTTGGATTAAGCTTCTGGTGTCTGGAGCCCGCTTTAGCGGCATTGCTGGAGCAGTAGCCCTGCCGCTGGAGCGGTATATGACTTTTAGTCATTACCGCTAAAACGGCCAGGTGGTCGCTGGGGCGACACTGCTAGGGCGGTCCAGGTACCGTTTCAGCGGGTGATGGGCAGTTAATAATATTAATGAAGTGTTAAAAAGCCCCAGACCCTCATTTTACCCCATTTCGATAGTTGAACTTGAAGAAACTGCTCTTGAGGATATTTGGAGGAAAATCTTAGAGGTAATTCTTACTCACTTCTTCATTCTTCCTTTAAACCATAATCATGTTAAGATTCCCCCTTCTCCCTTAATGAACCCAAGGTAGTAAGAGTTGAAATAGGGTTTGCAAGAATATTGTTCCTAGGATTATTAATGAATAAATTGGTGATGTTTTGTTAGATAATGACTAATCTAGGCTCATTAATCATAGATCTTCCACATTTATCGTTGAATTTCGGATTTGGAGATTTAGGGTTTATACCCAATTTGGGGGTTTTGCATGAAATCAGAATCTAGGCTAATTATTGAGCTAAATCAGCAATTAAGGGTGGGATTATGATTTCCTAGTACTTAATTTGGTATTTTGCCCGCGAATTTCCCGTTTTGCCATTGTGGGCCCGTTTCCTCAATTTCTAGGGTTAAAATGGACCTAGTTGATATCATAGCAATATTAGTATCATTCTTCATGATTTCTAATATAGAATTCGATTATGCTTAGACTACTTTGGTTCTGTGCTTCAGAGGAAGGGCAAGGCAAAAAAAGTGACTTGTTGGTGTTGCGGTTCGGCAGTCCAGGTAGGTTATGGTTTACCTTTAATGAGACTTCGTATAGTGAATCACATATTTAGATTATAAGGTCAGAGACAACATGTAAACCTTCGAGTATGAAGTTGGGATGGATATTGCCTTAGGTTGGGCCCTGATGTGTGTTGGGACTAGCCACCCCGTTATGCGTGCTTGATTGTTCAATTATGTTGGCTTGATGCCAGGTGTAGTTGGTAATTATTGACTTCTGTCTTGTCGTCTTGATTTGGATAGAATTGACATACCCGTGGCTGGTATTTGTACTTGGTTATATTATTGGCGTACCCACTGGTGGTACTTGACTTATTGATATATGTTGGCATACCCACTGTTGGTATTGTGATGTGATACTTGTTGGCGTACCCCGTTGTGGTACTTGTGATACTGAAATTGATCGATTTACATATGCATTGCACACATTCTCTCATATTCATGCATGGCCGATACCCGGTGATGATCCGGTATCGTTGATTGAGCGAAACTGCTATTTGATAAACTCTTTTACTTGAGTGATTGTAAAAAGGCCGATGTCCAAAGATCCATTCTGGAATCGTTAATTATATGAAACTGATATTTGATGAACTATTTTACTTGAGTGATTGTGAGAAGGCCGATGTCCTAAGTTCAATTCCGGAATCGTTGATTGTGTAAAACTGATATTTGACAGACTCTTTTACTTGAGTGACTGTGAGATGGCCGATATCCGATGAGCTATTCCGGCATCGTTGTTGCATGGCCGATTATGATGTTATTCCAGAATCGTTGTTAGTGCACGGACTCCGGGGGTCCCCCAGGGTGGTGCCGGTGAGACTCCCCTTGTGAGAAATTAGCCAGGGTCCCGTCTGTCTGTTGGGCAAAGATCCGAGACCGGTGGCACTTAGACTTCGCGAGTCACGCTGGGTTGTGATACCGAGACGTCGATATTTCCGTCCAGAGTACATATGTACACCTCATTTGCATTACATGACATCACATTCATACCATTATTGCACTGCATTGCATTATGACTTGATTGAGATGTTGTGATGATTGGATCGTGATGACTCTGTTATGATGATGGATCGTGATGATTCTATTGTGGTGATTGGATTGGATTGGATCGGATACATTTGGACTTGACATATTTGGGTTTAGATGCTTCGCTTAGGCGATGATGGATATCTGGTTGTGATTATATTGTCTTATACTCGCTAGATTCCTTGTTTATCTGCTTTATCTTCTGAATTGTGTTAACTATACTTAGTCGGCCGATGATGCCTACAAGTACTGTTGTTTGTACTGACCTGCACTTGCTGCATTCTTTTATGAATGTAGAGTACCAGGTCGGATCTATTTCTCTGACCCGTGGCTGAGTGACTTTTCAGCTTTCAATCGAGTTTCCAGGGTGAGCATGGCGTCCCCTGACCTTGAAGACTTTCCTATTACATGTCTTACTTTTATTCCAGAGACATAGATATCATGTATTAGTACTTCCAGATTGTATTATTCTCCCTAGATGCTCTTGTATTATTCAGACTAGATCCTGGGGATATTTACTGTCTTCCGCACTCTTTACTACCATCTATCTATATATATAGTGAGACTTACGTAATTATTGATTTCCGCTACTTAACTTCTTCAATTTATGTATTAGTTCATTGTTGGAATAAGGGTTCGCTTACTTAGGTGGGAAGGTAAGTGCCCGCACGGCCTAGGCAAAATGGGTCGTGACAGTGATTCAGAATCAAAGTGAACCTACTTCATTCAGTACAAGAAAAAAAATGGGATTTCTGGTGGCTAAACGGCAAAATTTGGCAGAATATATATATATATATATATATATATATATATGCGACAAAGAAGAGGGCCCTTAAAAATTCGATGGTTTTACCTTTTTTATGGCTCATTGAGGTAGATGACCTCGGTTATCTTCATTTCATTGGGTAAGCCCAAGTAATGCTTAACTCGCTGCCCATTCACTTTAATGCGGTTCCCACTCGGGCACACGATTTCAATTGCTCCATGAGGGAACACTTGGGTAACTTCAAATGACCCGGCCACTTGGACTTCAATTTATCGAGAAACAATTGGATTTTTGAGTTGAACAACAAAACCCATTCACCGGGGCTAAACTCTCTCTTCAAGATTTTCTTGTCGTGGAAGCGTTTCATGCGTCCTTGTAGAGTGAGGAGCTTTCATAAGCACGAAATCGGAATTCATCCAACTCATTCAATTGCTCCATCCTCAAGTGAGAGGTATCATTCCAATCAAGATTCAACTTTTTCAAAGACCACATCACCTTGTGCTCAAGTTCCACCGAAAGATGACACACTTTACCAAACACCAACCGATAAGGAGACATGACAATAGGTGTCTTGTAAGCGGTCTGGTAAGCCCAAAGTGCATCATCGAACTTCTTTGACCAATCGGTCCTAGTTGCATTCACCGTCTTGGAAAGGATGCTTTTGATTTCCCTATTTGACACTTCAACTTGCCCACTTTTTTGGGGATGGTAGGGTGTAGCAACCTTATGTTTGACTCCATATTTTTCAAGAAGAGTCTTAAACAGTCAGTTGCAAAAGTGAGAACCACCATCGCTAATGATCGCCCTTGGAATACCAAACCTTGAGAAAATGTTCTTTTTCAAGAATCCGGTGACACTCCTTCCTTCATTATTCGGAAGCGCTAGGACTTCAACCCATTTGGATATATAGTCAACCGTAACAAGGATGCAGTCAATACCCTAAACATCAAATAGCTCCACTTCAAGAATTGGCGACATATGTAATTCATGCCTTCCTAAGATATTCCCATGCCTTTGACATTGATCACATGCTTTCACAAAGTCGTAGGCATCTTGATAGATTGTTGGCCAATAAAATCCACTTTGAAAATTTTTCGCTGTCCTCCTCGAACTACTATGTGTCGCGACCCAATTTCACAAAGTCGTGCGGGCACTTACCTATCCTACCTCGATAGGCAAACCCTTAATTCGACATTCACAAACCCAGTATATATATAGCGGAAGAAAATAAAGCAATGAAGCCTGTTATTTGAATATACAATAAATGCGGAAGTAATCATAAACCACCCCAGTATCTTTTTCTGGTCATACAAGAGCACTAACTAAATACTACAAGTTTGAAGATGAAAAAGTCTCATAATACAATTGTCTCGAAATAAGAGTAAGACAAGTAAGTAAGGGAAAGAAAATCCAGGCAGCGGCCGTCATCGTGCTCACCCTGGAATGACTCTACAGCAGCCTCGCCGATCAGCCGCGAGGGAAAAGAGTGAACCTGTTTAATACTCTGCATCCATAAAGAATGCAGCAAGCGTAGGTCAGTACAAACAACGGTACTGGTAGGTATCATAGGCCGACTAAGACTAGTTGACATATATAAAGACAATAAGGTAAAAGAAAACAAGTAAAGGATAGAGTACAAGTCATGCTTTTCCACGTAATCACCGTTCGTATCCAACCTTGTGTTATAGCAACTAATCTCAATTGTCCCAACTATTCACATATATCAAACAAGTCTACTAGTACGATCCAACCAACGTAGTCTAACTCATAAACAACTAAGAAATATAACCAACACTATAACCAAGTCATAATCAACCAAGAAGTATAATCAAAGCAATGCAATATGAGGTATGAATGCAATGCGATGCCTGTACTTTTGTACTCCGATGGCGGAATACCTCCACGCCTCGGCAGCACAACCCATGGGGGACCTGCGAAGTCCAAGCACTGTCACTCCGCACACAACTCAGAGGACCAAATATCCAAAAGTCTCATAATTTCAGTGTTCCATATCAGTCACTCCGCACACAGTTCAGAGATGACTCAGTATCTAATATGTCTCAGAAAATATCGGTCACTTCGCACACAACCCAGAGAAGACTCAATATCCCATGCAATAATGTATGCAGTATGAATATGATGCAAGTGAAATATCAATGAATCATATCAACCAACCGTGCCACACAGGGGCACACAAGTAATATCATCATCAAGGCAACAAGATAAACCACAATGGAGTCACAACTCTCAATTCTACTAGTAATCAAGTCTCACAATATCATAGTCATCAATGTTTCCTTCTCATTTCTATGATCAGTACCAATCACAAAGCCTAACAATTTAGTATAAGTATTTCCATCTCGGTCATTCCATATCACATAGCCTAGAATAACCCGTCATCTCGTGTCACAAGCCTAGGATGACTCAATAATCTATATGCCATGAATATGAGTATGAATATGGATCCATGCAAGTACAATCCGTGAATAATATCAAGTTCAAGTCATACCAAACATGGAGCACCAATATCACAAATGATACATAACTGTGCCATACAAAGCGCACCAATATCATCAACAATGATCCACAGAGTAATCATAACAAATCTCCAATTTCCATAACAATAAGGATCAAATATCCCAAGATTGCTATACCAATAACAAGGCGTACACTAAGTACTAGTATCAATATCAATAAATTTCGTCCTTCCGTTTGAGTCTCAATTCACAAAAAATCCACCAATTTATACATAATATACCAAACAAGGTCCTATGGAGACTACAGGCCACAAGCCCGATCAAATAAGTCACAAGCAATACCAAAACCTAAGGCAACATCCAACCCAAACTTCATACCCGAAGGTTTACATGAATCTCCGACAATATTATCTAAATATACGCTTCGCTAGTCAAAGTCTTACCACAAAGGTAAGCCGTAACCTACCTGGCAGGCCGAGCAGCAATCTCGAGTCAAACTTATGCCCTTCCTTTATGTTGAGCCTCAAGATAATCAAAGTCTACCATATTCGAATGCGGAATTAGAAACAAGAAGAAGGCATTTAATAAACTTAAACTCTTATTAAATCCCCAAATTCTAACCCATAAACTAGGGTTCATAAACTAATAAAGTAAAAGTAATAATCTAAAGCTCTCACCATGGAGTTAGTGTTCTAGATGTTCAATTCCCATTAATAATCAACTAATTTAGTTAACAATTATTCAAAATTTGGATTATATAGAAAACCCCCAAATTTGGGTATAAACCCTAGCCTTTAATTCACAAATTAAGCCTTAGAAATGGAAGATTCAAGTTACTATAGCTATTATCCACCAATTCCATGCTTACCCAAGCTAAATCCACCAGCAAATCAAGGTTTTATAACCACAAGTTCATTATAGAAGAAAACCCCAAAATCCACTTAGCCTTCATACTCTTAGGAAGAATCTTAGCATAGATTAATGGTTAAGAGAAGTGAATAGATGATTCGAAGGTCAAGGATGTTACCTTTGTGAAGAACTAGTGGAAACCCTCTCAAAATCGCCTCCCCAAGCTAAGAGATATGAAAATGAAATAATGACTTAAGGTTGAAGCTTTTAAAACTTAAAAATAGCAGATTCTGCCCGTCGACCGATTCGGTGGCCACCCGGCCGCTATGGCGACTACTCGACCGCTTTTGCGGCCACCCGATCGCTATGGCGGCCACCCGACCGCTATGGCGGCCACCAGACACCAGATAAATTCTAGTGTCTTCCAAACTTGGAATCGACACTCGGAACCATCCCGGAATCTCCCGGACACATACTAAATATGTAGATATACATAAAAATGCGGTACGAATGCACTCGTGGCCTCAAAATTTCGGTCGAAGGTCTCGTTAACCAAGTCAACCCCCGATACCTTATAACCAACTTTCCAACCCAAGTCCCAAAATGCATCCGAGTGCATTAGGAACCGAACCAGATATACACACAAGTTCTAAACGACCATTCGGACCTCTCGAAATCGATAAATTTTTGAAAAAGGTCCGTTTACCCAAAAGTCAACTTTGAGTCAACCATTTTTTGCTTTAAGCCTAATTTTTACAAAAAGTCACCCGAATCAAATCTAAACATCTCGGGAAGCGTGTCAACGGTCCCCTCGAGTAAAAAGTGAGTTAACCAAGCTCGGGAAAGGGTCAAAAGTGTCAGAGATGAAATAACAACCAAACGGGTCGTTACACTATGATGGCCCCCAACGGGTGAAGAATGACAAGCCTCGATGATAGGCATCATCTCAACTTCAGGAATGCACCGCCTTATGATGTTGTCAGCGTAAACTCGGAAAAGATATGGCTCATCCCAAAAGAACTTACAAACATCATTCAAAAATTTCTTCTTTTGGTGGAAATTCATGTCCTCCAACATGATATCACTGGCATGATAATTCGCAAAGTCGGCATACCACAACACCTTATCATGTGAACCCGCCATCACTTGCTCATCCGAAAAATATTCATTAATTTCAAGCTTATATTTTGGTCCATCCTCTTCTTCAAGTCGTGACAAATGGTCTGCCATTTGGTTCTCACACCCATTTTTATCTTTGACCTCAAAGTCAAACTCTTGCAAGAGAAGTACCCAACGGATCAACCTTGGCTTGGCATCCTTGTTTGTCATGAGATACCGGAGAGCCGCATGATCGGTGCGGACTATGACATGAGTCCCCAACAAATAGGCTTGAAATTTATCGAAAGCATAGACAATTGCATGCAACTCTTATTCCGTGACGGTGTACTTCATTTGACCCCATTGAGAGTTTTACTTGCATAATAAATGCGGTGGAAAATCTTCTCACGACTTTGGCCAAGAATGACCCCCATGGCAAAACCACTCGCATCACACATAAGTTCAAACGGCTTCGACTAGTTCGGAGCAACAATGATAGGTGTCAAAGTGAGCTTTTCTTTCAAACACTCAAATGATTTGAGACAAACATCATCAAACACAATCTATGATTCTTTTTCCAATAATTTTAATAAGGGATTAGCCACTTTGAAAAAATCTTTGATAAACCTCTTATAAAATTCGGCATGGCTTAGGAAACTTCGGATACCCTTGACGGTGATGGGAGGAGGAAGTTTAACAACGACTTCAATTTTGGCCTTGTCGACCTCTATTCCCTTTTTAGAGATTTTATGCCCAAGAATGATGCCCTCTTTCACCATAAAGTGACATTTTTCCTAATTCAAAACCAAGTTTGTTTCTTCACAATGTTTCAAGACTTGTGCCAAGTTTTCCAAGCAATGCTCAAAGGAGTTTCCAACTACGGAGAAGTCATCCATGAAGATTTTAATGGATTCCTGCAACATATCGTAGAATATGGACATCATGCATCGTTGGAAAGTAGCGGGTGCATTACATAGGCCGATGGGCATTCTTTTAAATGAAAAGGTGCCATAGGGGCATGTGAAGATCATCTTCTCTTGATCTTCGGGTGCAATAGTGATTTGATTATACCCTGAAAATCCATCTAGAAAGTGATAGAAGTCCCTCCCCATAATCCGATCAAGCATTTGATCAATGAACGACATTGGGAAATGATCCCTTTTTGTCCAATGGTTCAATTTTCGGAAATCCATGCAAACCCTTCAACCGGTGATTGTACGAGTTGGGTCTCACGATCCAATCGGAGGGCTATGAGGGGTACCCGAACCTAAGCTACAAAGCACCACAAAACATAAGTGCATCACATAGTAGTATCTGAGTGGGCCATGATGCTACTTATAAATATCATAAATTGGGAGGGACACCAGCCCAAAAGATATATACATACATACGTCACCAAGCTAAACCCAAAATATACAAGCCGACAAGGCTGCCAAAATAATGATATAGCAAAATATGGACCGAGAAGGTCATAAGAATCTAACTGTACATATTTGTCTACGAGCCTCTACTAGTGTGCATAACATAATTGTTACACCTCGTACCTTTATACGGTAGGTTGCGTCGTAATTTAGTCTGCATAAGCTCGCAGGATAAGATTATTTTTGAGGTTATAAGTATTTATGCAATGTTTAACAAGTGATAAGTAAGTGTCGTGACGGTTAGAGTTAAATGAATTGAAGAGAATAAGCTTCGCCGAAGTTTGGAATTTTTTTTAGATGAAATGTGGTCTAAGCTATAATACCCCTTATTTTCGGACAAAAAATTGGACCGTTCAACATGAGCAAATCTACTCGAATCCACAAGAACGTGGTCATATACAAGTATGCTGATCAAGAACTGAGTATATAAAAGGAGGAAGTGCCGAAAAGATTTAGAAATTAAAAGGGTGATAACGGTGATTGATAATATTTCGTGTGTGCCAATAGAGGCTGTGGAAGTAGTGCTATATCACATGATTATGATTATGAGTATATGAAGTGTGTTAAAAATCATTTAGTTTATGCAAGCAAATTGAGATCAAGGAGATAATTATGTGTGTGATTAGTTTTGTGTTAAGGTGTAGTGGAGGATTAAGGCCATAATTAAAAGTTTAGATGGATAAGTGCTTTGGGTACACTTTCTACGAGGAGTATCTAATGAAATGCACAAGGTGACTAATATATATATATATATATATATATATATATATATATATATATATATATATATATATATATATATATATATATGGACACGTATGGGCTTCTTTTGGTGATAATTTTGCATTTTTTGAAGATCATTAATATAGTGGGCCCTACATGATATGTAATAGGGGTTCTTTTGGATTCTCATTGGAAATAAAACATTTTTTCCCTTAAAGATGAACAAGGGCGCAACAGCAGCGAACAAGCAGCCATGGACAACAACTTGGTACTTTTCAATTTTAGGTAAGAAGGTTAAGCTTCCTCTAATTTCTTTTTCCTCCAAAATCATAAGGCCTCGTCTTGATCTCTCCTTGGTTGTAGAGATCAGATCATTGTTGTAAAGCTCGAGTGAGGCGGATAGTTTTCCTGAATCAAGGTATTAATCTGTTCCTATCTTCGTTGATGAGATCATATAAGTGATAATAGTTCGGTTATCGATTAGGACTCATAGGATGGTGATCGAAAGCCATGAGCCCGAGTTCTTAAACTTACTATTGGTTGTTTGAGATTTTAATTTGAGCCGTCTAGTTGTGTTATTGTTGTTGTGGAGTTTGGAAGGAGGAAGGGCGTGGTGAAACGCCGGATAGTTTTCATATAGCGAGCTTGTCGTTCGTCGTATTGTCGATATGTCGTCTTGTTGGTTTATGGTTGTTGATAAGTTTGTTAATACTCATGTTACTATAGTTATTTTGTAGATAATGTTTTAAAGAAGGGCTGATCCATTATATTTTTTCCAAGGGTTGTAAACCAAGGTATGTTAAGGCTTTTCCTTTTTTTTCATTGGCATGATTTCTACTATTGAGCCACATTTGACTATTCACAGAAGGATGTGCTATTCACGAAGATTGTACTTAGGTTACCATGACCTTATTGTAATACTCCTCTCTAGTTAAGAATGAGTATAAGAATAGTCGTGCTATATAAGATGATAGAATGACTGAAGGTATAGCTAGTGCATATGTTGCTTATAGGCTATTATGTTGCCTTCGAGTTATCATTATATGTATGTATACGCCTAGCCTATGGGTCATGGAGTTGTTGTCGGACCGACGGGTCACAGAGTTGTGCATACTTGACCTACGGGTCATGGAGTTGGTTATACCTGGCCTATAAATCATGGAGTTATCTATGCCTGACCTCCTCAGGAAACGAGACGAGAGATCAGCTGACTGGTGAGCTCCATTCTTTTTGGAGTTGCCAGGTCTACTCGGAGTCTTCTTTTGCTATGTATATATGTGATGGGTAGGTCAGGGCCCTTTTCCCGAATATGATACAGTTGTGTACTCAATAGGGGCTTGTAGATGTGTCCTGCATAGTAGTAGAGTCTTAGCCTTACCGGCCCTTTATGTACTCATTTTGGTGCTGTCGGACGGATGATGACCTCGTCGGTCGACATAGCAGATGTATATATATATATGTTTTGGCTTATATCTCGTGTAGTCTTGATGACTATGTGTTGTGGATAGTTCTTGTGTGGCCTTGTCTGCCCTATTGGTATCTTCTGTTACAGGTAGATCTTGTCAGTCTAACTTGAGGGTTATCCCTCTAGAGATTCAAGCTCAGTATGGTTCTCTAGGGCCGAGTATAGCACCGGGTGCCGGCCATGCCCCTCCGAACTTGGGGTGTGACAAACATGATATCAGAACAGGTCTGTCCCAGGGATGTCTACAAGCCGTGTCTGTTAGAGTTTTGTTAATAGATGTGTTGTGCACCACATTATATAAATAAGGAGCTACAGGGCATTTAGGAGTTGGTTACCCCTTCTTTCAAATCTAAATCATGCTGTAGAACTGTTATAGGAAATTTGAGTTAAATTTACCTTTTGTGTTTGCATACAGAGATGCTTATGACCAGAAAGACTACAGCTAGCCAAAGGGCTAATACAACAACAGGTAAGGGCATTAGAAGAAAGCCCCAGTTAGTGTGGCCAATATGAGGCCCTATTAGATTACGTGCACCAGATGTGCAAGTTGTATGCTAGAGCTTCAAAAGTACGAGCATGTATCTCACCCATACAGAAAGAAGTTACCAAAAGCATAAAAAGGTTACTACGAGTTTTAGTAGGCAGAAGAAGTAATGTGGAGGGTGTACGAGGTACCTAAACAGAAGAGATGGTAAAATAGCCAGAAGTTAAATAGGGGAACGCAAACGTTATTGTCCTCCTTTTATCAGTGGTAGAATTATAGTAAGTAACATCCAGCCCAGCTTATGATTTATAGGTGTCAATAGACGTAATGTTATAAAGAAATGACACCTCGAGAGAGAGAATGAGGGCTAGAATGATGTTTAGTGTTGGATAGATTGTTAGAACAGGCTGACACTACGGAAAAGTATTATGAACGTGTTTATAGTACCTCCATAGGTGGTGTATTCGGAAATTTTACGGTTGGATATGACTTTTTGAGTGATGAGAAGATTTGGGAGGCTAGGCATCTAAATTCTTGGAAATAGGATGAGTATTAACCTTTGTGTGACTTATGCCTCGATGGAAAGGAAATGTTAAGCAATCAGAGAATAAGCCCGATTGAAGAGACAGAAGTTGAAAGCAAGAAAGGAAGAGATAAGTGTTTAAGATGTTAATTAGAGACTAGTCGTAAAATAAGTGAAGCATCATGAAGAGAGGCGAGAAATGATTAAATATTGTGAGTCAAAGTATGGCAATGCAGTAAGATTCTTAAATGAGGAGAAGAAGGGGTGAGAAAAGACAAGCATCGAGATTATACAATCGGTAAGATCATGAGACTATATCTTTATTACGAGAAGTGAGTTAACGATATTAATAGCAGATATCAGTAAGACAATTTAGTTCCTTGGATCAGGAGATACCGGTAGTGAGAAGTGCCTTAAGCTCAACTAAATGCGAGTATAAGACTCGAAGGACCTCTGTAAAAGTTGGTATAATGATATTTGCGAAGCAAGAGAGTTGACAAGGAAAAAAATTGATTGATAGAAGAATGACTCTTGAGGGTTATTAAGAGAGAGATTGCCCTAAGACAAGCGCCACAGGTAAAGGTTAAGTTTATCAAGATCAAGTATATCAGTTGGGAATACATGACACTCTATGTATGTAAGTGATTCAGCTATCCCTAATAAGAGAGGATTATACTAAAACGAGTTATGACTTATCCAAAGTATAAAGAATTATGAAAGATGCTGAGGCAACAGTCTAACTCTACAGAGTGAAACCCTTGAGCACGAGGTGAGGGCCATTCTCCCAAAGGGGGAACAAAGCGATAAAATATCAAAGTAGAGCCACATATTTTATTAAGTGACAGAGTGGTACAGAGGATTACGACAAGGAGATTTAAGAAAAATAAGATTGAATGTATCCCGACGCTACAAATTTATTACAACTTCATATTTCTATACAAGTATAAATGCTAAGGGAAAGACAGTAGCAACCCCAGACTAGAAATTCCAATTGACGGTAAGTGTAACTGAACATTTGAGACTCAGAAGATTAGTATCAGGTGTAAATAAAGACAGGAGGACATAAGCCCCAAGAGGATTTACTCGGAGCTAAGATATGAAAGAGGAATCGATTTAGCCGATCATTAATTGACTTATGCCAGGCCTAGTTATGGTTAGCCCAAAGATTGTAGATGAGTCATTAGATGATACAAAACTACACACTGCATAGTAGTCTAAGTGCATGAAGTTTTAATTTCGTGAGTGTACGATTGCAATTTGTAAGAAGTAATTTAGACAGAAGCAATGACAGGTAAAATGTAGTATAAAGAATTTCAAAAACATTACAAGACTCACTGAGCCTAGAATTCAAGATAGATGTATAAAGGTTGTATTCAGAACCGACACTATCAGAATAAGTTGGAAATGAAAGCTATTAAAGATTAATGCATGTAGTTCGAAAAAACGCCTACGATCTTACAGGGATATATGACAATGGGCTCACAGCCTAGTATGAACAAGAAAATTCTTTCTATACGTATAATTGATAAGAGGTTTCAGTTAAGAGCTGGAGAGGAAGAATTTGTTTCAAGTATATAGTTTTAAGGTAAAGTACAGAAAGAGTTAGCCCATGATGTTGATCTCTTTAGAGTTCGTATGTACCCAATAAGAAAGTATGGCATCAACTCATCGCTGACTATCCATATTGAATAGAAAATCAGAACTAAGAATACTACTCGAGCTTATGTATACAAGAAGTTCCAGGATTTAGGGAACTGAGAAAAGTTAATGCCTTCGTGATGCATGTGTAAGGATGAGTAAGGAAAGACGATTGTTATACCTAGAGACAGTCGAGAAAGCATGGAAAGAATTGCTGACTCATGAACTAGAGTTGGCAGCGGTTACACACGTAGTTAAGATATGTAGTACAAGTTGACATCCTTATAGATCATAAGAACCTCCAGACATCTTCAAGCAGAAGCAGGGCAAAGAGATGCACGAGCCTTCATAAGAATGTAACAAACCTTGGGACTGAGATGTAAATAAAGATAAGACAAGATGGTATAACTGAGCGTGACCCTCCTCGAGGGTGGAGCGATTCAAAAAGCTAATCTATAAGTTGGGGAGTATCAAATGAGAAAGGTAGAAGAGCAAGAACATAGAATTATTGAAAGATTATGACGTAAAGATTCTATACCATCTAGGAAAGGCTAATGTCGTAGCTGACACCCTTGGTTGCAGATCTATGAGCAGTTTGCATACTTGAGAGTCGAGAAGAGACAAAGAGTAACCTGAGAGCTATATCAGGTAGCAAGTTTGAGATTCCGGCTATCAGGCTCAGATGATAACGGAGTTACCATTCAGGACACAACAATATCATCCTTAGTAGCAGAGGTGAGGGAGTGCCAGTATGAGGACCCTATTCTATTGTAGCTTAAAGAGGAAGTTCAGCAGATCGAGCTAACGGTCCTCGAAGTGAGAAGAGAGGGAGTCCAGAGATACTGAGGCTAGTTATATGTTTCAGATATAGTGAGATTATGACATCAAATTATAGCAAGAGATAGAACGACTTATACAGTTAGTCAAGGATGAGTTGAAGTTATATATTAAAATAAATAGTACGACTACACGTCGTATGGAGGTGCCCAAGTAACAGTAATCTTTTATTATTAGAATGGCTCATTACGAGACCTAGTGCAGATTCCCTATTGAGTGATTCGAAAATAGGCAAACTAGAGTTAAACTTGATTTGGTTCATTAAGTTGTAGAGAAAGTAAGACTCATTGGAGGGTGATTATTAGCCGCCCAGAGTCATCACAAGTCATATTCAGAGGTGTAACAGGAGGACTTAGAGTTCAGTGCTGATGATTTGGTATCTTTGAAAGTTTCTCCTATGAAAGGCATTATGAGATTCGACAAGAAAGCCAAGCTTGTCAGGAATATTGAGCCATACAAATTCATTCGGAGGATAGACCAAGTTGCCTATGAGTTAAAGTTACCGTCAAGGTTAGAGTCTGTTCCCCTCGTATTCTATGTATCTATATTCCAGAAACACATGAAGTTCAGATTACAGAAGACTTGTCCCCTATATGGCATGCATATTGTATGTTTTCTGGCTGCGTGGAAGGTTGGCATAGTCTAGTTTATAGAGGAGGCTCTGTCGAAGTTTTCGTAAGTCTCTAAAAGTTTAACATTCGAGGACGAATGTTTCTTAGGGGGGAAAGATATTACATCTCGTACCTTTGTACGGTAGGTTGCGTCGTAATTTAGTCTGCATAAGTTCACAAGACAAGATTATTTTTGAGGTTATAAGTATTTATGCAATGTTTAACAAGTGATAAGTAAGTGTCGTGACAGTTAGAGGTTAAGCGAATTGAAGAGAATAAGCTTCGCCGAAGTTTGCAATTTGTTTTAGATGAAATATGGTCCAAGCTATAATACCCCTTATTTTCGGACCAGAAATTGGACCGTTCAACACGAGCAATTCTACTCGAATCTGCAAGAACGAGGTCATATACAAGTATGCTGATCAAGATGTCACGACCCAACCCCGTAGGCCGTGACTAGTGCCCGATCTGGGCACCCAAACCCATCTATCAAACGCATTCAAATATATAGCAGAAGCCGACAAGGCTACATTCCAAATTAGACAATTTCCAGAAAAATTTCGGCAGAGTTTCCTTTGTTTTTCGGACTATCCAGAATAATCCTGCACACAGCAAACACCAGCAAAGGCCACACAGGGCTAACAAAGCAACATATAAACATATGCGGACCGGCCGCCTCGGCGTATGGGATCGCCCAAACAACATATACACACATATTCGAACAGAAAGACCATAACCCACAGACATGTCCACAGACCTCTAAACCGACCGACAGAATCATATGACGGGACAGGCCCCGCCGTACCCAAATAGTCAGATATGCAGAAATATATACATGGCGAAACATATGTATACCAAAAGTGGACTCCGAATCAAAGGGAGTACTCCGAAATAGCAGAAGTGGAGCCTACAGTGGTGGATCACCGGCGTCTGTACCTGCGAGCATGAAACGCAGCCCCCGAAGAAAGGGGGACAGTACGAAAGATGTAATGAGTATGTAAAGCATGGAGTACAGAAATATAGACCACAACTGAAAGCAAACAGGATACAAAGGAGAGAAATGCCGAACAGTATATCCAAATGTGTATCAAAATCATATATACATAATGCAAACAAAATCATGCAAAGCTCAGGAACGTGGTCACCACTCCGACGCTGGTGCCACACACAGCATAACACCAGAAGGTTCAAATCTCCGTACATCCCCGAGCACACACATATCAATATATCATATCACCAGCCATATCACAGCATAACTCCAGACGGAACCCGGCCCTATGGCGAGGTCTCGGGAACCATAACACAACATACAGCCAAATTTATCATAGTGCGCACGAATCATAACCGGCCCGGGAACCGGTAAACGAAGTCATAATAAGGCACGAGCGGAGTCGTGAGCAAACAATGCAATTGTATATCAAAATAGCCTTTCAAAACTTGATTACTTCATAAGTCAGTTCATTAACCAAAATAGTCAAATGATTAGTTGGTACGAAAGTTTATTTCACAAAATGTTTCCAAAGTGGTACGTATGGCTCAAAACATAGTTTGTTATATCATAGTGTTCCGAACATTATTTCATAGAGGACAATTTCAAAATCGAAGGTTCTTTGTCGAAGCTTATCCAAAAAGAGAGCCTAATAGGACAAATAAGGCATCTCGGGGTTAGCGGGCCCACCCCCGTCAAGTCGAGGTGGCGAACATAATTTACGGACATATAGGGTCTGTAAGATCATACGTAGAGATTTTGAAGTAACTCGATCACATTTACATAGGTTTCGGACATTGGATTGCTTCCTAGCCAAAATAGGGTCATTAGGCTTCAATTGAATTGAATGAATAGTAGCCATTTTATAGATCGGATTTCGAGGAGCAGAATTGCTCCCGGGGTTCCGACATCGACCTAACATACTAAGACATGCCAAAAGAAGAAGTGGGGAGCTTTACATACCTTATAAGCGTCTTATGCTCACCCCAAACTCAGATCCCGTTTCGTCCAGAATCTGCAAATGGCCAAAGTTACCAATTAGAGATTTTTAAGCTTAAGAATTCCCTTAACTTCATTTTTGTCTACCGAAATTTCGGCAGCATTTCCCCTATATATATAACATCCCCGAGACTTAGCTCGGCTCAACAAACATCATAAGCCACAACTAAATCATTCTAACTTCAATGTTCTTCCTCACTATATAAGTTGACAACTTTCATTCAAACTTCGCAATACCAAACTAATGTCCATATTATTGTATTCATTCACTCATTCAAGGTTATTCAAACACATCCCAATTATGTTCCAAACAATATACATAAATTCAAGAAGTTCGTCACTTTCCATATTTCCCTCTGAAACGTCAACAACTACGACGAACATACTAACTCGTATTGTTTCATTCCGAATTCATTAACAACAACCATAATTCACATTTTAAAGTCTTACTTCCATAATTATATAAAATATACAAAAATCATATAATTTCCCATAAGAACCCGCAACCATTTTTCAATGCCAAATCAACTCGTTAAATATTCATTTACTTCATAAATGCCACAACGACGCAACTAACGAACTAGATAGGATTCAATTCACCTTCCCTTCCAACTCACATGGCTCACGGCCACATACCAACACACACACACTCACGGCTGCACACACATACATCACTACCACAAAATTCTCATTTTATTCCAATCATCATAACATTCATACCAATTCCATAACACAAAAGTGGAAGAATTCTCACCTTTCCTTCAAGTTTCAACCCGCCGCAAACGTCGCTCTTGTGCCAAACCAATTATATCACGTCGGAGAGCATCTTGCATACACTACGAATACAAGAAGAACAAGATTTTTAAGACTAAGATCAAGGCTAGAAAATTTTCTTTTCTCTTCTATGGGGTTTCGGCCGAGAGCCTTATTTTCTCCAAGGTTGATTGATTTTTTTTTGTTTCTTGAACTTTCCCATGGATAAGTATGTGTATATATTTGCTTACTTATTCATTGGTCACATGAAAGTCACATGACCTATTAAATCCATGGGCTTGGACAAGCCATGGGTCATGGCCGGCCACCTTTGTGGCTTGGGCCTCAAATTTTGTTCAATTTCCTTGGCCCAATTCATTAAAATCCCGTTTTTTGTAATTCCCGAAACTAATTTTCGAAATTCCAAATTTACCCTCGGCCTTCCCCAATGTCTTAGCACCAATAGTTTCATAACCAACATAGTCATATTAACCAGAATCAAAATATTTCCTTATAACACACAAGTCTTAATCATTTTTCTCGATTTCCAAATATGCGAAAACACGGGACATAACATTCTCCCCCCCCCCCCCTTAAGAACATTCGTCCCCGAATGTTAAATTAATCTTATAAAGTCTTATGATCATGGCGGGGAGTCCTTTTTAATAAAGGCATACGTAAGTCATTTTGTCATCCAACACAACAAACTGAAAAGTTTAGATTACCTGTGGACGTCGGGAACAAGTGGGGGTATTTCTTCTTCATCTCGTCATCCGCCTCCCAAGTCATCTCCTCCCGGTTATTGTTGCGCCACAGGACTTTAACGGAAGGCACTTCTTTAGTGCGTAGTCTCCTCACCTGTCGATCCAGAATAGTTATAGGCTGCTCGTCATAAGACAAATGCTCCGTTACCTGGATGTCATCCACCGGGAATATCCTGGAAGGGTCACCAATATATTTCCGCAGCATAGACACATGAAATACCGGGTGTACGACCTCCAAGTCGGATGGTAAGTCTAGCTCGTAGGCGACCTCGCCTATCTTTCGAACAATCTGATACGGCCCAATATACCGCGGGCTCAACTTACCCTTCTTACCGAATCTCATAACACCCTTCATAGGAGACACCTTCAGGAATACCCAGTCGCCCATCTGGAACTCTAACGGTTGACGTCGTCTGTCTGCATAAGCTTTCTGTCGACTCTGAGCAGCCAATAATCGCTCCCGAATAAGCTTTACCTTATCTACTACTTCCTGGATCTCATCTGGCCCAATCAGCTTAGTTTCGCCTACGTCAAACCAGCCAATAGGAGCTCTGCATTTTCTACCATATAGGGCTTCGTACGGTGCCATCTGAACGCTGGAGTGATAACTGTTATTATAGGAAAACTCAATAAGCGGCAAATGATCATCCCAGCTGCCCCTGAAATCAATAACGCAGGCCCGCAACATGTCTTCCAGCGTCTGAATAGTGCGCTCGGCCTGCCCGTCGGACTGAGGGTGAAAAGCTGTACTGAGGCTCACCTGAGTCCCTAATCCCTCCTGAAATGACCTCCAGAAATTTGCCGTAAACTGGGCACCTCGGTCAGTAATAATAGATACAGGGACTCCGTGAAGTCTGACTATCTCTCTAATATACAATCTGGCATAGTCCTCAGCCGAATACGTAGTCCGAACCGGAAGAAAATGGGCTGATTTCGTCAACCTGTCAACAATAACCCAAATAGAGTCGTACCTGCGTGGAGTGCGCGGTAACCCAACAACGAAGTCCATATTAATCATCTCCCATTTCCAGGCTGGAATTTCCATCTCCTGTAATAATCCACCAGGCTTCTGATGTTCAATTTTAACTTGCTGGCAATTCGGGCACTGACTAACAAACTCGGCAATATCTTTCTTCATACCGTCCCACCAATACAAACACCTGAGATCATGATACATTTTAGTGGAACCAGGATGAACAGAATAGCGTGCATTATGTGCCTCGCCCATAATCTGCCGTCGTAAGCCTGCAACGTCCGGTACACAGAATCTACCCTCATATAACAACACCCCTTCAGATGAAATTTCAAACGGAGTCTTTTCTCTATTAAGGGCCACATCTCTGTACTGAACCAGAACAGGGTCCTCGAACTGATGCTGCTTTACCTCTTCTATAATAGATGATTCAGCAACTGCACGAACAGAAATCCCAGAATCTACCAAACGAACTCCAAGGCTGGCTAACTGATGAATCTCACGAACCAAGTCTTTCTTACCAGATGGTACATCCGCTAAACTGCCCATGGACTTGCGGCTAAGTGCATCCGCTACCACATTGGCTTTCCCAGGATGGTACAGAATGTCAACGTCATAGTCTTTCAATAATTCAAGCCATCTTCGCTGCCGCAAATTTAGTTCTTTCTGCTTAAAAATATACTGGAGACTCTTATGGTCCATATAAATATCAACATGGACCCCATATAAATAATGCCGCCAAATCTTCAAAGCATGAATCACCACGGCCAACTCAAGATCATGAGTGGGATAATTCTTCTCGTGCGGTCTGAGCTGCCGGGAAGCATAGGCTATGACTCGACCGTGCTGCATCAACACGCAACCTATCCCAATACCAGAGGCATCACAGAAAACAACATACCCGTCTGATCCCTCTGGAAGAGTCAAAACTGGGGCTGTAATTAATTTTTCTTTTAACAGCTGGAAACTGCGCTCGCAGGCATCTGTCCACTGAAATTTCGCTGCTTTCTGAGTAAGCTTCGTCAGTGGTGCTGCAATAGAAGAAACATTTTCCACGAACCTGCGATAATATCCGGCTAACCCCAGAAAACTGCGCACCTCTGTCGGTGTAGTAGGCCTGGGCCAATTCTGTACAGCCTCAATCTTCTGCGTATCAACCCGAATACCTTCTGCGCCGACAATGTGGCCCAAGAATGCCACAGAAGTTAACCAGAATTCACATTTGGAAAACTTAGCATACAATTTCTGTTGACGGAGAATACCAAGTACCGTCCTCAAATGATCCGAATGCTCCTCGGCTGATCGCGAGTAAATCAGAATATCGTCAATGAACACAATAACAAACATATCCAAGAAAGGCCGAAATACCCGATTCATCAGGTCCATAAATACTGCTGGAGCATTAGTCAACCCGAAAGACATGACTCTGAATTCATAATGCCCGTACCGGGTCCTGAAAGCTGTCTTTGGGATATCAGATTCTCGCACTCGCACCTGATGATAACCTGAGCGCAGATCCACCTTTGAAAAGTATTTAGCACCCTGTAACTGATCAAACAAATCATCAATCCGGGGGAGGGGATATTTATTCTTTATAGTCACCTTATTCAATTGCCGATAATCAATACACATGCGCAGTGACCCATATTTCTTTCTCACAAATAACACCGGCGCTCCCCAGGGTGATGTGCTGGGTCTGATAAAACCCTTATCCAACAAATCTTTCAGCTGCTCTTTCAATTCCTTCAATTCAGCCGGTGCCATTTTGTACGGAGGAATAGATATAGGCTGCGTATCCGACAACAAGTCTATAGTAAAATCGATCTCCCGCTCAGGCGGAAGGCCAGGAAGCTCGTCAGGAAATACATCTGGGAACTCACTAACGACCGGAACAGACTGAAGGGTAGGTGTCTCAGCTGCAGTATCGTGCACACGAACCAAATGATAGATATAACCTTTCTGGATCATCTTCTTAGCCTTGAGGTATGAAATAAACTTACCCCTCGGCGATGCTGTAGACCCGAACCACTCTATAACTGGTTCCCCTGGAAACTGAAAATGGACTACTTTTTTCTGGCAGTCAACATTAGCATAACAGGAAGACAACCAGTCCATACCCATAATGACATCAAACTCAAGCATGTCTAACTCTATCAAATCAGCTTTGGTGCAACGATCATAAATAGTCACAGAACAATCCCTATAGACCTGCCTCGCTATAACACAATCCCCAACCGGCGTAGCTACCTCAAATGGCTCTATAGGCTCAGACACTATCCCAATTTTACTAGCAACAAGCGGGGAAATATATGATAAGGTAGAACCAGGATCAATCAGTGCATATACAGATCTGGAAAAAATCAGTAGTGTACCTGTGACGACATTCGGCGAAGCCTCCTGATCCTGGCGGCTGGCCAATGCGTATATGCGGTTCGAGGGACCGCTAGAACCTGAAACACCACCGCGGCCTCGACCGCGTCCCGCCGGTGCCGGCATACCTCGCCCTGCAGGGCGTGCAACAGATGGAGCAGATGATGAACCGGCGGCTGACCCCGTCGGCTGAACCACACTACCAGAACCGCTAACCAACGGACAATCTCGCATAAAATGGCCCTGACCACCACATGATAAACAAGCTCCAGTAGCTCGATAGCACTCCCCAGGATGTGACTTCCCGCAATGAGAACAACGGGGCCTGGGTGGTCTGGCCTGGCTGGGACCTCTAGACACCTGTGAACCTGCCGCTCTGGAGCTCTGACCGGCCCCAGACGGTCCTGCACTATCAAATCTCCTGCCGCCTGACTGAGTACTCCGGCCGGACGAAGGAAGCTGTCTGCCTGACTGCTGCTGTTGAGGCTGTTCGCCTCGAGAATCTCCGGAATAACCTGCGGATTTGGCCCTCTTGGGTGGCCTCCTGTCCCGATCTCTGCTGGAATAATCGGCTCTGTGTCCGTCCTCCATACCCAGGGCATAAGCCTGTAGTCGGGCAATATCCATGTCTGTCTGCAATGCCACCGCCATACAGCCATCAATCAAATAGCGGTCTAACCCCATCACGTATCTGTGCATCCGATCGGCCATATCTGCTACTATGGTAGGTGCATACCGGGCCAAAGAATCAAACTCCATATTATACTCACGGACGCTCCGACCCCTCTGCTGCAGATGCAAAAATCGGTCAACCCGTGCCCGCCGTAACTCTGGGGGCAAAAAGCAGTCACGAACTCGTCCCAAGTGGCTGGGGAAGCACCCTCACCCCTGGATAGCTCCCAAGACTCATACCAGTGAGCAGCAACATCCCGTAGTCTATGCGAAGCCAACTGAACAGACTCAGTCTCTAAAGCCCTGACCAAATCTAGTGAGCGCCACATCCCCCGAATAAAGTCATGGGGGTCCTCATCGGGCTTAGACCCGAAAAACTCTGGAGGGCCACACAATAAGAACTCTCGAACCCGCAGGCTGTCACGCCTGTCATCATCATCATCATCCCTCCGCCCGCGTCTGCGAGCCTGCCCTGCTACCAATGTGGTCAACAACTGTACAACCTCCCTCAGGGTCCTGTCCTCCGCCCCTGGCTGCGGAGCTGGAGTCTCAGGAGCGGGTACTCGGGCCTCTGGAGCTGCTGGTGGACCTGCTCCAGACTGTACCAATGGTGGTGTAGCGGACCCCTCTGAGTGGGGCACGACCTTAGGAAAATCATAAACACGAGCCCGGGTAGCTCGCTGTGCCTGACTGGTCTTTCCCATCCTCGCCTTGCCCTTCTGGGCCGCCGTTGCCTTCTTCGGAGGCATCACTGCAAACACATTAACGAATCAGATCAAAATCATCCTAATAGCACAGCTCTAACGCACGATCTAAGATTCCAAGGAAAAGTGACACCCTAAATGCCCTGTAGCCTCATGTTTATAGATGTGGTGCACAACACACCGATAAACAAGACTCTACGAGACACGGCCTGTGGACATTCCAAGGACAAACCTGGCTCTGATACCACTTTTGTCACGACCCAACCCTGTAGGCCGTGACTAGTGCCCGATCTGGGCACCCAAACCCATCTATCAAACGCATTCAAATATATAGCAGAAGCCGACAAGGCTACATTCCAAATTAGACAATTTCCAGAAAAATTTCGGCAGAGTTTCCTTTGTTTTTCGAACTATCCAGAATAATCCTGCACACAACAAACACCAGCAAAGGCCACACAGGGCTAACAAAGCAACATATAAACATATGCGGACCGACCGCCTCAGCGTATGGGATCGCCCAAACAACATATACACACATATCCGAACAGAAAGACCATAACCCACAGACATGTCCACAGACCTCTAAACCGACCGACAGAATCATATGACGGGACAGGGCCCCGCCGTACCCAAATAGTCAGATATGCAGAAATATATACATGGCGAAAGATATGTATACCAAAAGTGGACTCCGAATCAAAGGGAGTACTCCGAAATAGCAGAAGTGGAGCCTACAGTGGTGGATCACCGGCGTCTGTACCTGCGGGCATAAAACGCAGCCCCCGAAGAAAGGGGGTCAGTACGAAAGATGTACTGAGTATGTAAAGCATGGAGTACAGAAATATTGACCACAACTGAAAGCAAACAGGATACAAAGGAGAGAAATGCCGAACAGTATATCCAAATGTGTATCAAAATCATATATACATAATGCAAACAAAATCATGCAAAGCTCAAGAACTTGGTCACCACTCCGACGCTGGTGCCACACACAGCATAACACCAGAAGGTTCAAATATCCGTACATCCCCGAGCACACACATATCAATATATCATATCACCAGCCATATCACAGCATAACTCCAGACGGAACCCGGCCCTATGGCGAGGTCTCGGGAACCGTAACACAACATACGGCCAAATTTATCATAGTGCGCACGAATCATAACCGGCCCGGGAACCGGTGAACGAAGTCATAATAAGGCACGAGCGGAGTCGTGAGCAAACAATGCAATTGTATATCAAAATAGCCTTTCAAAACTTGATTACTTCATAAGTCAGTTCATTAACCAAAATAGTCAAATGATTAGTTGGTACGAAAGTTTATTTCACAAAATGTTTCCAAAGTGGTACGTATGGCTCAAAACATAGTTTGTTATATCATAGTGTTCCGAACATTATTTCATAGAGGACAATTTCAAAATCGAAGGTTCTTTGTCGAAGCTTATCCAAAAAGAGAGCCTAATAGGACAAATAAGGCATCTCGGGGTTAGCGGGCCCACCTCGGGTCAAGTCGAGGTGGCGAACATAATTTACGGACATATAGGGTCTGTAAGATCATACGTGGAGATTTTGAAGTAACCCGATCACATTTACATAGGTTTCGGACATTGGATTGCTTCCTAGCCAAAATAGGGTCATTAGGCTTCAATTGAATTGAATGAATAGTAGCCATTTTATAGATCGGATTTCGAGGAGCAGAATTGCTCCCGGGGTTCCGACATCGACCTAACATACTAAGACATGCCAAAAGAAGAAGTGGGGAGCTTTACATACCTTATAAGCGTCTTATGCTCACCCCAAACTCAGATCCCGTTTCGTCCAGAATCTGCAAATGGCCAAAGTTACCAATTAGAGATTTTTAAGCTTAAGAATTCCCTTAACTTCATTTTTGTCTACCGAAATTTCGGCAGCATTTCCCCTATTTATATAACATCCCCGAGACTTAGCTCGGCTCAACAAACATCATAAGCCACAACTAAATCATTCTAACTTCAATGTTCTTCCTCACTATATAAGTTGACAACTTTCATTCAAACTTCGCAATACCAAACTAATGTCCATATTATTGTATTCATTCACTCATTCAAGGTTATTCAAACACATCCCAATTATGTTCCAAACAATATACATAAATTCAAGAAGTTCGTCACTTTCCATATTTCCCTCCGAAACGTCAACAACTACGACGAACATACTAACTCGTATTGTTTCATTCCGAATTCATTAACAACAACCATAATTCACATTTTAAAGTCTTACTTCCATAATTATATAAAATATACAAAAATCATATAATTTCCCATAAGAACCCGCAACCATTTTTCAATGCCAAATCAACTCGTTAAATATTCATTTACTTCATAAATGCCACAACGACGCAACTAACGAACTAGATAGGATTCAATTCACCTTCCCTTCCAGCTCACATGGCTCACGGCCACATACCAACACACACACACTCACGGCTGCACACACATACATCACTACCACAAAATTCTCATTTTATTCCAATCATCATAACATTCATACCAATTCCATAACACAAAAGTGGAAGAATTCTCACCTTTCCTTCAAGTTTCAACCCGCCGCAAACGTCGCTCTTGTGCCAAACCAATTATATCACGTCGGAGAGCATCTTGCATACACTACGAATACAAGAAGAACAAGATTTTTAAGACTAAGATCAAGGCTAGAAAATTTTCTTTTCTCTTCTATGGGGTTTCGGCCGAGAGCCTTATTTTCTCCAAGGTTGATTGATTTTTTTTTGTTTCTTGAACTTTCCCATGGATAAGTATGTGTATATATTTGCTTACTTATTCATTGGTCACATGAAAGTCACATGACCTATTAAATCCATGGGCTTGGACAAGCCATGGGTCATGGCCGACCACCTTTGTGGCTTGGGCCTCAAATTTTGTTCAATTTCCTTGGCCCAATTCATTAAAATCCCGTTTTTTGTAATTCCCGAAACTAATTTTTGAAATTCCAAATTTACCCTCGGCCTTCCCCAATGTCTTAGCACCAATAGTTTCATAACCAACATAGTCATATTAACTAGAATCAAAATATTTCCTTATAACACACAAGTCTTAATCATTTTTCTCGATTTCCAAATATACGAAAACACGGGACATAACGCAAGAACTCAGTATATAAAAAGAGGAAGTACTGAAATGATTTAGGAATTAAAAGGGTGATGAAGGTGATTGAAAATAATATTTCGTGTGTGCCAATAGAGGCTATGGAAGTAGTGCTATATCACATGATTATGTTTATGAGTATATGAAGTGTGTTAAAAATCATTTAGTTTATGCAAGAAATTGAGATCAAGGAGATAATTATGTGTGTGATTAGTTTTGTGTTAAGGTGTAGTGGAGGATTAAGGCCATAATTAAAAGTTTAGATGGATAAGTGATTTGGGTATACTCTCCACGTGGAGTCTATCTTATGAAATGGACAAGGTGACTAATATATATATGGACACGTACGGGCTGCTTTTGGTGATAATTTTGCTTTTTTTGAAGGTCATTAATATAGTGGGCCCTACATTATATGTAATAGGGGTTCTTTTGGATTCTCATTGGAAATAAAACAATTTTTCCCTTGAAGATGAACAAGGGCAGCAAAAGCAACGAACAAGCAACCATGGACAACAACTTGGTACTTTTATATTTTAGGTAAGTAGGCTAAGCTTCCTCTAATTTCTTTTTCCTCCAAAATCATAAGGCCTCGTCTTGATCTCTCCATGGTTGTAGAGATCAGCTCGTTGTTGTAAAGCTCGAGTGAGGCGGATAGTTTTCCTGAATCAAGGTATTAACCTGTTCCTATCTTCGTTGATGAGATCATATAAGTAATAATAGTTCGGTTATCGATTAGGACTCGCAGGATGGTGATCGAAATCCGTGAGCCCTAGTTCTTCAACTTATTATTGGTTGTTTGAGATTTTTATTTGTGCTATCTAGTTGTGTTATTGTTGTTATGGAGTTTGGAAGGAGGAAGGGCGTGGTGAAACGCCGGATAGTTGTCATATAGTGAGCTCGTCGTTCGTCGTATTGTTGATATGTCGTCTTGTTTGTTTATGGTTTTTGATAAGTTGGTTGATACTTATGTTACTATAGTTATTTTGAAGATAATGTTTTAAAGAAGGGTTGATCCATCATATTTATTCTAAAGGTTGCAAACCAAGGTATGTTAAGGCTATTCCTTCTTTTCATTGGCATGATTCCTACTATTGAGCCACCTTTGACTATTCGCACAAGGATGTGTTGTTCATGAAGATTGTACTTGGGTTACCATGACGTTATTGTGATACTCTTCTCTAGTTAAGAACGAGTATAAGAATAGTCGAGCTATATAAGATGATAGAATGACAGAAGGTATAACTAGTGTATATGTTGCTTATAGGCTAGTATGTTGCCTTTGAGTTATCATTATATGTATGTATATGCCTGGCCTTCGGGTCACGGAGTTGTTTCTTGACCGACAGGTCACGGAGTTACGCATACCTAACCTACGGGTCATGGAGTTGGTTATACCTGGCTTATGAGTCATGGAGTTGTCTATGCCTGACCCTCGGATCACGGAGTTATATCTATAGAGTTATGTTATCTTGCCTTAGATGAGAGGCAACCCAGATAGAGAACCTCCAGATCCTTTCTTGATATATCCAGAGTACAACTTGTTATTTCATTTCAGTTATTATCTTATTATCTTGCGTTACGTATTCAGTACATTATTCGTACTGACGTCCCTTTTGCCGGGGGCGCTGTATTCATGCCTGCAGGTTCTGATAGATAGCCAGATAGACCTCCTCAGTAGACGAGATGAGAGATCAGCTGACTGGTGAGCTCCATTCTTTCTGGAGTTGCCAGGTCTACTCGGAGTCTTCTTTTGCTATGTCTATATGTGATGGGTAAGTTGGGGACCTGTCCCGAATATGATACAGTTGTGTACTCTGTAGAGGCTTGTAGATGTGTCCTGTATAGTAGTAGAGTCTTGGCCTTGCCGCCCCTTTATGTACTCATTTTAGTGCTATCGGACGGATGAAGACCTCGTCGGTTAGCGTAGCTGATGTATATATATGGTTTGGCTGATATCTCGTGTAGTCTTGATGACTAAGTGTTGTGGATAGTTCTTGTGTGGCTTTGTCGGCCCTATTGGTATCTTCTGTTACAGGTAGACCTTGTCGGTCGAACTTGAGGGTTATCCCTCTAGAGATTCAAGCTCAGTATGGTATGTTCGGGCCGAGTGTGGCACCGGGTGCCGGCCATGCCCCTCCAGGCTTGGGGTGTGACAATAATAAGGATGGGACAGGACCCCGCCATACCCACATGTACACAAAAGAATCATACCAAACTGAACTGCAACTCCGGAACAAGTGGAGTGCTCCAATACAAGCGCTGAGAAGGCAGCCTAAGGGTCTGAACCGTCTCCCTATCTACCTGCTATTGACACCTAATTTTTTACCTTCCATAATTTATTTTAATTACCCAGAGTCCTTGGATATTAAACAGAGTGAAATATGTATTTTTAGAGGTCAAAATGATTTTATAAATATTATTCAGATAATATTTTACCATGCTTATTTTGTAAAATAATTTCTATAGTATTATAAAATTAATTTGCATATTTTTACAATTGTGATATATTTGCTAAATCCAATCAAGAGAAAAACAATTATCTACTTAATTGTTTAAATGGTTAAAATTTTCAATTAGCTAGTATTTTACTCTGTTTAATTCAAGGAATTTGATTAATTAATTAAATTAATCATTCTACCCCTCAGTTCTTAAATTTTTGCATAAAACGATTTGTCAGAATTTGTCACAATTAGTCGTGTTTAATTGTGATTAATTCCATAAATTGTTTTCCATATGGCTAATAGTGGCTACAATTGAAATAATCAATTGCTAGTTCAATTATGACCATCAATTGAAGCCAATTTTCATGGTTTAGCCCAATTATGGCCATTATTGCAAAATAGCCTTTTAATTGTTTGTTTAGCTTAATTGTGACTTTATTTGAAAAGATCAAATTCATTGGCTTTGTTATTTAAGGTCATTTTTGCAAATCTTTACTTTAAATTAGCTAACTGGATCAAACAAGACTATAATTGAAGTGATAGACTATAATTGAAGTGATCTGGCCTTAGATTTAATCAATTGAGGCCATCTGTTTCTGAATTTAGCCTTTAAGTTGTTAATTAGTCCTACTTGACCATGGTTAGGGGTTTAAACTAATTAATCTCTTCTTAATTGTGGTCATTTGGTGAATTGAGTATCAAAATCCAGCATATATATACACATATACACAGATATACATGTAATATACATATATATCACGTGTATACATATCACTTACTCTTTTAAATTAGGACCGTGTCCAGGCCCAAAAGGGCATGACAGCCCAAATCATCACATAACAGGGCAATACCATCCTCATTCCTTTATTCCACATGCCAAACACACCCTGTGTCTCTTCTCTTCCCTTACCCCTTCCCTTTCTCAGCAAAACCCTAGCCGCCACCCTACCCCACCTTCTTTTTCCTCGTCATTGTTGCCTTTAATGGCAAAAGCGCAGATGGGAACAGCCTTACACAGTACTTGCAAGGCCGAGAAGGGTAAACAATTAATGTTTCCGCACTCTCTCACCAAATGCCACCCCAAACAAGGTGTAAGTTACTCGTTTTTTCACTTTTCTTTATCAAATCAACGGTAACATGCCTGAAACTCTTAATGGTTTTTGTTTGCATACAATTTGAATACCGATTTTTCATTGGTTCATATAAAATCCATGCGGATCGACTTTATTTGGGTCAAATCTGGCCTTTGATTGTTTGATTGACCCATACTTCAACCGTTGGATGGAGATTTGAGAAGAACAATTCTCAGAATTGAAAATTCCATATCGGTTGAGAATTAGGGTTTGCTTGTATTTGGGGTTCTATAAATAAGAGCCCAATTTTCATTATCCAAGGGGGCGGACACTGAATATCATACATATTCACATATATACTCGAAATACCTAAATTTCTAGGCAATTTTCTTTGAAATTTTAAGAGTTCGAGTTTTAGTAAAGTTTTAAAGTTTTCTTGTGTGGGTTCTCTGTGGTTCGGGTTGAGGAAAGGAGCACTAGAAATCTTCCAAGTCCAAATCTTGATTCAAAGGTTGCACATAAGAAAGGTAATTCCCCTTTCTCTTTCCATTTTTTGCATTTCCTTTCAGTTTTAAGTTATTTGTATGTATATGTGCTTATGTGCTAGTTTAGTTAGCTAAATATGTTTTTCTTGTATTAGTTTGCTTAATAGTTAAGCTTGTTTATATGTTAGTTTTTAGCTTAGTTTATTTAGTCCTGTATATTAGCTTAGCTTAGTTTTATGCAGTTAAATGTGTCTTATGTGTTATTATAGCCTAATCTATTAAGCATGATTTAGTTTATTTTAGCTTGTTTAGTTAAATATGCCTTAGGTATTATTTTGGCCCTAGTCTGCCTATGTCAAGCATATATTATATTGGTTTTGCTTTAGTTCATCGTGATTTATATGATGTTCTTGTTATGATTAATTAGTTAGTTATTGTGTAGTAAGATTTAGATGTTGATGGTTTTTGAATTTGGCTGCAAGGCACATATTGGTCTAGTTCCTGCCTATTATTTGCTTAAAATATGGTCGTGTTATTGGTTCTGCTGGTCTATTACTATGATAGATGTAGTACTATGGTTTGATCAAATGAGCTAGTAATACCATAAAGGACTTAAATGTGCCAGTATTAAGTATTCAGTCTTTTTTTTTTTTTTTTTTTTGTATAATGTCCTATCCTATTAAGGTTGATCATGTTTCAGATTCTGTGTTTGTTTTATTTCCTTTTGATTAAATAGGAATTGATGCTATATGTCTCCACACTGTGTACTGAATATCCTGTTTTAGCTTTGCTTGTTATCTGAATATGAGTCTGAATGACATGTTGCTATGTTATCTGATGTAAGTTAGACTTGATCAATGTGGTTGAAAATATACCAGACAATGCATAAGTTCCTTTCCTGACACTACGATTAATGTGTTCCACCCATTTTATCTATTTTGACTAGCATGTTAAGGGGTTTTGACTGTTTTAAAACATACCCATACTTATATAAGTCAAGTTTGGAGTCATTTGTGACCCATGGTATGTAATGTATTGAGATGGTTTCTCAATGATATGTAGCTTGAAGCCTAAATGTACACTAGATGTTGAACTTGAACATGTCTCCTGGTTGTTATCTATCCCTTTGTCTGATTAAGTCTCTTTCATGAATACACCTTGATATGTGAGATATATTTTGTGTATATACACGAGCATATGATATTTGATGTGTTAGAATACAAGGGTATATCATTCGTATGAATCTCTAAATGTGTGCTGATATAGAATTTCTGTTAGTCCTTGGGTTTGCTTACATTTATTCACTGTTGTGCTTTTACCCCTTATGTGTCTAATTGAACTTGTGTGGATTCATTGTGTTTGGGCTTGATTTCCCCTTTGCATTTAGGCCCAAGGCCTTATTATCCTTCAGTTTGTTTCTATATACACGCATGACTTTGGAATGTGAATTGCATATGCCTTAGTCCAAATATTTTGTAGATACTAATTCTTATCATTTTGTTGTGCTATGTGAGTCCAACACGGGCCATTTGGGCCATTTCCTTTGCATAAACCTGTTGGGCCAGAGGCCTAACCACTTCATTTCATCGAGTCCGTATGACAAGGGAAGCTAATATTGTTTAAAGGCCCAGTCATGGGTGAAAATGACATGAAGGCCTAACTATGGGTGAAAATAGTAATTGGTGGGCTTAGGTAGGCCCACTAGCCTAAACCCTTCTTTTTTCTAATATACATTCATTTTATGTGAAAATCGTATTTGTAAAAAATACTTATAATTATTGAAACCCATGTGAATGTTAGAACTTAGGAAATGTATAGTAATTTAGAAAGTCGCCAAAAATGATTTCAAACTTGGATAGAAAGCTAGGAGTGCATGAAATCAGAACTTGATCACCATTTTTTAGAATTATTTTGAAGGCCACGGTCAAATCCTGAAAGGATGGGATTTTGGTTAAGAACTAATGCAAATGACTCTTTAAAATTGGTTAAATGAGGAATTTTAGGCTTCAACCTGTGCTTTGAAAGTGATAGAACTGTTTTTGATAATTCCATTATGAAATTGAAACTGAGTATGGCAAAACTATATTTTCAGAACTTACATTTTATACACCCAAAAGGCTGATTTATGAACTTAAGTAGACCCGGATAAGTTGTAAAAACTGCAAATTGACTTTGGACTTGGAAAATTCTGGAAACAGAACCTGGATTTGATCACTAAGATCATTTTGGGCCAGAAGCCCATAACTTGATTGGACTGAAAGGCGAAAATGAAAATCTGTTGGGATTAAGTTTGAGAAATGTGGATATGGACTTGGACTATTATTGACTCGATCGGCTTCAATGTTGAAATCGGACTTAAACTAACAATTTCTAATTTTCCTTATCTATGTATATATGTATAAAAATCGAAGATATACTTC
Source organism: Lycium barbarum (assembly GCF_019175385.1). Classification (NCBI taxonomy): domain Eukaryota; kingdom Viridiplantae; phylum Streptophyta; class Magnoliopsida; order Solanales; family Solanaceae; genus Lycium; species Lycium barbarum. Next base: position 89,754,770 of record NC_083342.1, read on the forward strand.
GTATTTTTATATATACGTATAATAAAACCCGTAAGAACTAAACTCATTTTATTAGGACTAGAATAGTAGCGACTCTACTCGGGAGAAATTCTGGGTGTGTCCTAGTCCGACAATAAAGTGAGTTGAACACTTATGTGGATTTTCAAATCCAAAAACCTCTTTTCTAAGGGGATTTTTTTGCCAAATTTTTCCTTGAGTTGATGATATGAATAAATGACAAGTTTGTGGGAACTTAAACAATTTTAAGCAAATAATTACAAAATCACACATTGAAGCTCGTAGGTCAATCATATTCTACGGATCTTTAATACTAGGGTGCGTAAAACCTTTCCTAGGGGATCACCAGAACCCTCACCTCGAACTTTGGTCCAACAAAACTTTTTCTCTTTCTTGAAAAACTCTTTAAACTCGATTTTTCCTAATTTCTCTTAATAAATTAGGTGGCGACTCTAAAATACTAAAATTTAATTAGGGCACCAACAATCTCTTAGTAGCTTTTATGCGCCTACGTAAAAGTGAACCATAACACCTGCAGGCATGAACGCAGCGTTTACAAACAAAAGGACGTTAGTAGGAATAATTTACTGAGTATGTAAGGCATGAAAACAACATAGTAAAGATATGAAAGTAACATGAGATAAAGAGAAACAACTTATACATCTGAATGCCTCCGAAGGCGGGTGACATGCATGCTTTCCTTTTAAAAAAAACATTTTCATACATATATATAAGTCATATCATCATCATACCGTACCCGGCCATAATAAGGCTCGGTGTCATCATACCCGGCAGTGATAGGCTCGGTGTTATCGTACCCAACTGCAGTGGTGTGCAAAATAAGTGCCCCGTACCTGACCGAGTATAGCGCCACTCGGTGACATAAAATAGATATATATATAAAGCATGCATGAGAGCTCAAAGAAACGTTACAACAACATCATCGACATATCTCACCTTGAAGGGACAATAAACATAAGATGAGAACAAAAACCATAAACAAGACCAATAATCATGAGACAAGAACAATAATCATGAGATAAGATCAATAACATCATAAGAAGATCAAGAACATAAGCTCCTACTATTTCTAAGAGTGGGGTTGTTATGGATATCATTCGTATACGTTCGTATTGATATGATCATGCTAGAAGAAAGAAAGGAACAACCTTAACATACCTTAAGTCTTCCATGTAATTCAACAACAAGCTTATCACCACTAGAGCGCCAGTCCTATAACCAAAAATACATATACGACTTAGATGGCGCTTGTATATCGCTATAACCAAAAATACATATACGACTTTGATGACGCTTGTATATCAATGATAACTCGATTCCAAAGTGAAATAGACATCCTTTCCCCTATTCCTTAATCAATATCACAAAATCCACAACCAACAATTTACATAACAACTCCATATGATCTCCTTTAACCTCATATTCACCATTTTTAAAGATATACCATTGAAAAACCCTATATACACTTATATACAACACTTCCTCAACATTACTATTATCCCTCATAACAAAATTATGCTCAAAACACGCGAACAATCATAGTTGAAGTTAACTTACAACCCAAAATATCATCAAGTTCATGTTTGAACCTTTCCTCCAATTTGTTTCCCTCAAATCTTAGAATAATTACCACATAAGCTCATAAACATGAAATCTTACCTCAAGAGCACTTCAATTCCAAGATCACTTCACCTTGAAATACCCTTCAAAGCTTCTACAAGAAGAAGAAACAAGTTTCGACCACACTTTGAAACCCTAAGTACTTTGATCTTTGATTTAAGCTTGAAGAAGTGTTTGAATATGTTGGGAGAGGTTTGTAGAGCTTTTTTGAACTTGGGGTTATGTTAAAAAATGACTTAAAATGCAAAGGGGTCGTAATATATAAAATCAGTAAAATCCACCGACTCAAAAAATATGGACCCTATATACTAGCCGTATAAAATTATACGGCCAACATGTTGTCCATATAATTTTATATGGATCGTATAATTTGTTCGTGTTTTACCGTATCAAAATTCTGCTTCTTTGTAATTTTTTTTTTAAATCCTTAAATAAGGTCCATATATCAAAATAGAGACCATATCTCTCATTATACAGTCCATATTTTATATTTCCTAGAAACAACTTTTGACAAACCTTTCCGCTTCGATTCACTTATTCTCTAATCCTTCTGCAACTTACCAAACATGAACTTAAACCCTTATAAGCATAAGTTAAGCACGTCCAACCTCGTACGACCTTGAAGACAAATCCTGGTGTCCAAAACTAAGACAACTAATGTACCACGAATCTAAATGTATAAAACTACAAGGTGTAACATCCCCCCCCCCCCCCCCCTCTTAGAAACATTCGTCCTCGAATGTTAACTTCCAGGAATTCTATAAAAATTTCAGCAGAGTCTCCTCGGTAACTGTACCACTACCAACCTGCCACACAACAACCCAAACTATACAATGCCACACAGGGCCACAACAATCAATAACAACAATGGCCCTACACGACCAATAAGAGTAACTGGTAAGTAATACATACCTGAAGATGATTGTGTTGTAGTCTGCATCTGCTCTGAAGTCAGAAATAAATGAGGATATCTAGACTTCATATCCTCCTCCACTTCCCAAGTGATCTCCTCAGTATTCTTGTTTCTCCATAGTACCTTTACCAACACCACGTCCTTGGTTCTTAACGTATGAACCTGTCAATCCAAGATGGCAATAGGGACTTTCTCATATGATAGTTTCTCAGTAATGTGAACATCATCAACAGGTACAACTCTGGAAGGGTCTCCGATAAACTTATGGAGCATCGATACATAGAAAATCGGATGTACGGACTCCAAATCTGAAGGGAGATCTAACTCATAGGCCACCTGGCCCACTCTTCGTATGATCCTGTAAGGTCCAATGTACTTAGGGCTAAGCTTTCCCTTCTTACCGAATCTCATAACACCTTTCATAGGTGATACCTTTAGGATTACCCAGTAATCTATCTGAAACTCCAAATATCATCGTCGATTATCTGTATAAGACTTCTGGTGACTGTAGGCTGCTAACCGTCTTTCCTGAATAAGCTTAACCTTATCAACCTCCTGCTGGATTAGATTTGGCCCTATCAACTTAGATTCTCCAACCTCAAACCATCCGGTTGGTGATCTACATTTCAGTCCATATAAGACTTCATATGGGGCCATCTGAATATATACAAACTCAATAAATGATAAATGATCATCCCAACTACCTCCGAAATCAATCACACATGCCTGTAACATATCTTCATATGTCTGAATCGTACGTTCAGCTTGTCCGTCTGTCTGGGATGGAATGTTGTGCTAAGACTCACCTGAGTCCCTAATCGTTTCTGAAAAGATCTCTAGAAGTTAGCTGTAAACTATGCACCTCTGTTTGAAATAATAGATACTAGAACACCATGAAGTCGCACTATCTCCTTAATATATAGCTTCGAATAATCTTCGGCGGAATAAGTGGTCCTGACAGGTAGGAAATGTGCTGACTTTGTAAGCCTATCAACAATCACCCATATCGAGTCAAGCTTACGCTGAGGTAAGCCTGTAATGAAATCCATACTGACCGCCTCCCATTTCCAAGTCGGAATCTCTATACATTGTAGCAACCCACTAGGCTACTAGTGCTCAACCTTAACTTACTGACAATTAGGACACTGAGCTACAAATTCAGCTATACCCCTCTTCATCCCGTTCCACTAGTAAAATTGCTTGATATCTTGATACATTTTCGTCGTCCCTGGATGAATAGAGTAACGAGAATGGTGAGCTTCTCCCATAATCTGTTATCGTAACTCTGCAACATCAAGAACACACAATCTGCCTCGATATCTGAGAACCCCATCTCCAAGAATCTCAAATGGCGACTTCTCCTTCTGTTGAGCTGTATTTCTATAAGGAACCAACATGGGATCCTTGTACTGGCATTTCTTGACCTCGGCTATTAATGACGAGGTTGCTTAATCCTGAATAGTAACTACTGCATCACCTGAGTCTACTAATCGAACTCCTAGACCAGCTAACTGGTGAAGCTCATGAGCTAATCCCCATTTCTATGGCCGCAAATAAGATACACTACCCATGGATCTGCGGCTAACTCTAAATCATGGGTCGGGTAGTTCTTATTGTGCTTCCTCAACTGTTTTAAAGTATAAACGATAACCTTACCGTGCTGCATCAACACACAATCCAGTCCGACGCCCGAATCGTCATAATAAATAACATAACCCTCAGATCCTTCTGGAAGTGTCAGGACTAATGTCGAAATCAATTTATCCTTTAATGTTTGGAAATTTCGCTCAGTCCACTGGAACTTAGTTGCCTTTTGAGTCAACTTCATTAGAGGTGCGAAAATAGAAGAAATCCTTCTACAAATCTTCTGTAATAACCTGCCAAGCCCAGAAAACTACGAACCTCTATTGGTGTCGTGGGTCTAGGCCAATTTTTCATGGCTTCAATATTCTGTGTATCAACCCTGATACCCTTTTCTGATATAACATGCCCCAAGAAAGTCACATAATTCAATCAGAACTCACATTTAGAGAATTTTGCATACAACTTCCGATCCTGAAGAGCTCTGAGTATTGCACACAAATGATCCGCATGCTCAGCCGTTGATCGAGAGTAGACTAGAATATCATCAATGAATATAATCACAAACTGATCTAAGAAAGGTCTAAATACACGATTCATCAAATCCATAAATACTGCTGGGGCATTAGTCAAGCCGAATGACATCGCACGAAACTCGAAGTGACCATATCTGGTTCTGAAAGCTGTCTTAGGAATGTCCCTCTCTTTGACCCTAACTTGATGATACCCTAACCTTAGATCTATCTTTGAAAAACATCTCGCAACTTGCAACTGGTCAAATAAATCGTCAATCCTCAGAAGCAGGTACTTATTCTTTATTGTCACCTTATCTAGCTGCCTGTAGTCAATACACATCCGTAACGAGCCATCTTTCTTTCTTACAAACAACACAGGTGCTACCCACGGTGATGTACTAGGTCTAATAAAACCTTTCTCGAGCAAGTCCTTCAACTGCTCCTTCAGCTCCCTCAACTCAGCAGGTGCCATTTGATAAGTTGGCCCTTTACCAACTTATTTCTTCTTTAATCATAGATTGTTGTTATGTTTTGATTGAGAAAATAGTGCATTTAATGTCGTTTACTTCCATTTTATAGGTTCATTTGATTGAGAAGAGCTTTGGAAGAAACCAAGTGAAAAACAAGTCAAAAAGAGACCAAATTGAAGAAAACGAAAAAGTGGCTACAAATGCAAAAATGGCCAGAACTTAAATGCTGAAAATCAGTGGCTGTTTTGGTAAATCTTAAATTGAGAAGATTGGGATCCATAAATGGAAAGACTTGGGGTGAAAATCATCATCTTTGGCCATATTTAAGCTTGGAGATCTAGGGTTTTTGCATCCACACTTGGGGATTGAAGATCTTGATAAGAAATTTCTTAATCCTTTACTCATTTTTTCAATTTCTTGCTTTGTATTGACTATTTAAGTGTGTAGTTTTTCATTTCAATGCTTGAAACTTGTTTATAAAAATATACATTGTCAATGTTTGGATTGAAACTCTTGTTATGCTTATATATTGAATGATATTTATTGCTAATGAAGTGAGTTAATGTTTTAATTAATCTTGTGCTTTATTGTTTCTTAAGGGATTAGCTAACCCTAAGACCCGTCCATTTACTTCGATTTATCTCGAGAGAGGAAGATTAAGGTTGGGAAAGATTAATTAACAAGAATTTGGGGCTTTAAACCTCATCTAATAACTTTAGCTAGAGATAGGAAAGTTACTTGAGATTATATTAATTGTTCACATTTTCTACATTCTAAGGCTTGAGAAAGCTTAGTAATGACATTTATCAATTTGGTCGAGAGACTTTTGATGAGATTTTAGAAATCACTATCTATTAACATAAACTCGCTCTTAGTTGTAAAATCGTGAAATACATTGGATCGTTACTTGAGCGTAATTTCCTTTGTATCCATACTTGTGGCCATTGATCGTTTTACCCGCTTTCTAGATTAGTTTATATTTTTGCATTAATTATAATTTTCTCAAAATCAAAATAATTAAAAAGTGTTTGGCTTAGCTTAGGAAATGATAAGTCCTTACTTGTTTAAATCGCCTTTATATTGTTCCCTGTGGATTTGACCCTGACTCATAGTTGTGTAAATTATATTGCGACGACCGTGTACACTTTCTCTTTGAGGAGTAAATTTGGACGTTATCAATTTTGGCGCCATTTCCGGGAAAAATTTAGCGTATTAGGTTAATTTGGAATTTAAGCTTACTTGCTTTGATCCAAATTTGTGAATATGTTTGAGATTTTTCGTGTTTCTTTGTGTTTGTTATTATTTTTTTTACTTGTGTCACAATGGCATCTTGGAATGAAAATGGGTTTGATGGTTGCAATCCAGATTTTGATGACCTATGTCCATATTGTGGAGGACCCCACTTTTGGCAAGATTGTGAAAATGATCCCGGGAGAGAGATATGTGCACCATCTCAATCCTATGATGAGAGTATTTGTGATATATGTGGTGGTCAAGATTGACATTGGTGTGATTGTCCCAATTATTTTGCTCCCCCTTCCCCAAGTTGTTATAACGAAAATGGCAGTTGTACTTTTGAGTTTGATAGGAACAATGGCATGGCAAGTGAAGGGCAAAGTGCCGGATATAAAGGCATCATGGCATTGCTCTAAACATACTTGGACCGGGAAGCTAAAATGGATGAGGAGCGAGAATTAGTGCATCAATCCACTTTGGAAAATTTGGAAGCTATAAAAAGAATGAACAAATCATTTGAGGAAGCCAACTCCTCAATTTTCATGGATGTGTCTACTCCTCAAAATAAATGGGCTGAAGAAGAGATTTCAAACTTAAAAGATGAGGCCGAAACTTCTTGTGACCATGATGAGTGTTGTGTAATTGAAGAAGTGGTTCAACTTGAAGAAGAAGAAGAAGAGCAAAATCTTGAAGAAGAAATCTCCAATTCTCAAAAAGAAGAGATTGAGGAAATAATAAATAGCATAATGGGGAGAAATGAAAAATACGGGCAAGTTGTGGCCAAATAGTGGGAAGAAGTTCAATATGGCGATGATGAAACTATCTAAAACATGGATTTCACCATGGAAGAATTTTTACAAGCTTTGGACGACTCTCACAATGAAGAAAAATTTGACAATGTGAAAATTTTGAGCCAATATTGCTAATGAATCAAGCTCAACAACTTGAAGTCTATGGGGACCACCGTGAAGGCATTTCACGAATGATGGAAGAATTTCTAAAAATTCATGTTGAGCAAAGTCAAGAAGTGGAACTACTTGAAATTCCTATCTAGAAATTGGAGGCTGAATTGAATGCAAAAATTAAGGCATGTGATGCTCAATATCAAGGGGCCATGGATAGTAGTTTTGAGTTGGTGGTCAATGAAGAAGATGTTAAGATTGATTTTCAAGCACTAGTGGTGAATTTCCAACCGACAAAGCCAAAAATAATGCAAGATACCGGGATTGAAGAAATGATACTAGACTTGAGCGAAAAGGTTCACAACATAATTTTCAAGGACTCTAGTTCATTTTTGGGGGAGGATGTCAAAATTAATGCAAATTTGAAATTCAAGCGTATTGGACCGCATTCTAACCACTTTTCAACATTGTGTTTGGTGGGTAATATGGAAATTGAACCACCCGAGCCTATGGAGGAGTTTGGTGATGAAGATCAATGTGTTTTTATTTTGAAATTTGCTATGCCAAGAAGATAAAATGACATGCCTCACTTAAAGGTCAAAAAGTGCAAAATACGACACCCGAGAGTTGGCCTCCTTGCTTTTGTACCACCGCCCCATAAGCGTCACCATAATTTTGATTCAAAGTTAGGACAACAATACATGTCCTCCAAATGGAGAGAAAAGTGATAAAGTTAACACACGTCGTGCCATGATGTTAAATGTGACGCTTTGTGGGAGGCAACCCACATTCCTTCTTTTTTTAGTTCAATTTTGCTTTTTAATTTTTAGTTAAGTTTATTTTATTGGTTTCGACCAATCTATCAAGTTTCATAATTTTTTTAAATTGATTTAAATAGAATTTGAGGTTTTGGACAGTGCAAAATATGCAACATTGCTTCAGGTCACTCTCGGCTATACTAATTTTGGCTCAACAGTCACAAAGTGGATCCAGCACTTACTTTTGGTTCAAAGGACTTGCTGTATATTTTGGTTCCATGTAAGGGGTCGTTTGGTGTATGGTATAAGCTAGGATATCTCAAAACTAATTTTTTGTGGGATAAATTTATATCTTATACCAAACAAGGTATAAAATGCATCCCAACTTAAAAGATGGGATATCCTTCCTATTCCACTCATCCTTTGATGGTATAAAATAATCCCAAGAGATAGAGATAAATTAATCCCGAAATTATAATACGGGATAATTTTGACTACCTACCGAACGACCCAGGTGTTTTAAACACTTAAAACTATACACTCCCCCTTCCTTTATTTTCTCTCCCCTTTCCACACCAGCACATCTCCTCGTGCACCACCACAGCTCCGCACGCACCATCTCCTAGTCTCGTGTCTCAACCACCAGGTAAGGCTCTGAATCTCTCCCTCCTTTCCTTCTTGTCCTCTCCTCTCTCCCCCATCAATCCTATTGTTGGCAGATTTTTTATTTATTTTTCTTTCTATAGTTCAGTTTATGCGGAATTTGGGGCACATTTTGTGCAATTCTGATGTGGTTGGCTTATTGATTTTAATTTTTATTGATTGAACTATAATTCTCATGTTTTTGGGAGGGTAATTCAATCTCCTAGCTGTTACAATGAGTTTTCTTAAAGTGATGCACACTACTTGTTTGATAGATTGTCTGAGAGACGATTTCATTCGCCGGTAGAAGTCTGAGTAATCAAGCGATATGAGACGAAGTTTAGAAGTGCGTGTGGGGTAGTTTGCCTTGGTCTTAAATTGTTTTGTTCAGATTTTACCAATTTGTAATGAAGTGGACATTAAGAGGAAAATATTACACAGAGCAGTATGCTACTGTATAGCCATAAATCATGAATTGCAGAAATGTGTTCTTCTATTTGTTTGCTTGATTGAGCCTTTGTTAAAACTGATCTTCATTTTATTGTGTGCTCACTAATCCTTTCACTGAATTGAATGGTTAGTCACCATTATTATGATGCAATTTGGCCAGAGTTTTTATTGTGTACTAGAAATTGGGCAAGACAATTAAGTTGGTTGTGACAAACTATGGTGCTGACTGCGTGGCTCATTATTGTGATGGTGTGAAGATGTGCTTTAACCTTTAATGCTTAGTACATGATAAACAATTTGTGTGATGACAATGTATTTGTGAGCTGTGTGATTCAGAAACAAATATGGTAATTATTGGGAGTGTTTAAACCAAATAGGGAGTTGGAGTGATTGAGAGAAGTTTGTGGTGATATCTCTATGTTGGAAAGATGCTTTACAGTGAATAAAAAAAAGAAGTTTGGTTATAATCTGGGTTAATTCAACATTGCAAAATGTAGACTTGCCAATTTTGTTGATATTTTTTGTTTGAAGCGCTTAAATGATGTATCATACGGTGGTATGAGCTTCTGGTGCTATGCTCTTACAATCTAATTTCATTTTTAGGCACTCTTTAACACAAAATGACTTTTAGTTCACCCTTATGCTCTAGCTCAATGGCACCATTTTTTCAGGGAGTTCCTCCTACATTTTTTCAGGGAGTTCCTCGTTACTTTGAACTTTAATATTTTTAGTTGCGTTCAGGACAATGCAACACTTTTAGTTGGGGGTGTGACTCATTTATTTGTGATGATATGGGGGGCTTGACGAATTTTATGGACTTGGTAGATTAACTCTTTTGTTTTGACATTTTGATTTTGACGTGGCACTCTTATATTAGTATGATATGCTAGTTTTTGTATGCCCATGTTTTGTCGTGTATTAGTAATATCCTTGGCTTTTCTATGCCGTGGTTCTTTTCCCGAGGATGCTAATGTCTTTTGAACCCGGTGTTTTTAGGTAGTTTTGAGTCAGCTTGTCCCTATGATAGATAGTTGGGCACTTTCTTAAGCGAAATAAGCCTTGTAGGTTAGGTGTAGAGTGAGTTTTAGGTAGTTAGGAGTAAAAATGGTGTTGGGATGTGATTGTTTGCTCCTTGGCCAATTTTTGGCTTGCTTGGTACTAACTTATTTAAACCTTGGCATACGAGTTCTTGATTTTTGAAAAAAAAAATGATTGAATTAAGGATTCTTGTTGTGACTTTTAGATTCAATGTTTGGTTCTTTTGTTCACTAAATAGTCTCTATAAGTGATTTTCTTTGAGTTCATTTGTTTTAATTGGATTTTGGATACATATTTTACTTGGATTATCAGGTGCCGTGTATGGTGAGGTTTTGCATTTGTGGTCTAGAACTTGTCCGGAATGAGTTTCAAGGTGAAATCCTAGACTACACTTGGTTTGAAAAATGATGTTAGGCCTTCCTTGAATCGTATTTGTGCCTTAAATTTCCTATCCTTGCATATTTTCCCTAATCAACCCTTTTTGAGCCTTGAACCATGGTTTTATTCTTTATTGACATATCTTTTGGCATCCTACCTCCCTAAGTGTTTTGAAAGTGTAAACATAGGCTAAAAGCCTAAGTTTGGGGGTGATGGTTGGAAAAAGTTGTTATGTGGGAGTTACTTTAAATGTGAAAAGGTGAAAGAAAAAATGAAGTAGTATAGTAGAATAGAAAAAAAAATTGAATCTTTATTCTTATTTTGAAAAAGAAAAAAAAAAGCAAGGAATAATAAGAGTTGTGAATAAAGGGAAGACTAGTTGGTGAAATGAAAAATGAAGGGATGGAAAAGTTTCAAAGGAAGTGTGCTTTGATTGTTGAAAATTGTAGTGCTTAGGGAGGTTTTGAGTCACTTTTACCCAAATTGTGCCCTACCTTAACCAAAAGCCTACATTACAACCCTTTAAGTCCTAATTGATTTTGAACCAAGTGTATCTACATTAGTGGAGAAATACATGAAGGGCAAGCTTACGGTACTACTTATGTGCATTTGAACATCTTTGTGTGTGTGAGAGAGAGTTAATTCTTTCCATTTGATATCTCATTTGTGTTTTAAATTGCATTTTGTGAGTTGGGATTCTCTTTTGGTTGTGAGGGCACATAAGAATTTGAGTTGTGAATTTGTTCCATTTTCCAATTGAGCGGAAAGAACAAAAGAAAGTTGTTTTGTGATGATGAGGCAAATTTTGAAGCTTTAGTGTCATGACTTGATTACTACTTTGATTAACTTGGTGTTTGAGCACTTGAAATGAAAATGAAGTTTTTGCATCCACACTTAGGGATTGAAGATCTTGATAAAAAATTTCTTAATCCTTTACTCATTTCTTTAATTCCTTGCTTTGTATTGACTATTTAAGTGTGTAGTTTTTCATTTTAATGCATGAAAGTTGTTTATGAAAATATACATGGTTAATGTTTGGATTGAAACTCTTGTTATGCTTATGTATTGAATGATTTTTATTGTTCATGAAGTGAGTTAATGTTGTTTTAATTAATCTTGTTCTTTAGTATTTCTTAAGGGATTAGCTAACCCTAAGACCCGTCCATTTACTTCGATTTATCTCGAGAGAGGAAGATTAAGGTTGAGAAAGATTAATTAACAAGAATTTGGAGCTTTAAATCTCATCTAATAACTTGAGCTAGAGATAGGAAAGTTGCTTGAGATTATATTGATTGTTCACATTTTCTACAGTCTAAGGCTTGAGAAAGCTTAGTAATGACATTTATCAATTTGGTCGAGAGACTTTTGATGAGATTTTAGAAATCACTATCTATTAACATAAACTCACTCTTAGTTGTAAAATCATGAAATACATTGGATCGTTACTTGAGCGTAATTTCCTTTGTATCCATACTTGTGGTCATTGATCATTTTACTCGCTTTCTAGATTAGTTTATATTTTCACATTAGTTATGATTTTCTCAAAATCAAAATATTAAAAAAGTGTTTGGCTTAGCGTGGGAAGTGATAATTCCTTACTTGTTTAAATTGCCTTTATATTATTCCCTGTGGATTCGACCCCGAATCATAGTTGAGTAAATTATTATGCGACTGTTACGGTTCGCACTTCGCGGGAGGGTTAGCCCTCAGAAAGCTACTTTGAACTTATTAGTGCTCTTTCAGACTTGTTTTGACAAAGAGTCGCCACCTAATTTTTAGCAAATTAGGAAAACCGGTTTTGAAGGATTTATTCATATGCAGTGAACAAGCTTTCGTAATCCAGAGTTCAAGATAAGAGGTCTGATAATCCCCTAGGGAAGGTGTTAGACACCCTAGTATTAAGGATTCGTACTATACAGTTGACCTTCGAATTCCAAGTGAATATTTGCATGAACTGCCTATTTAAGTGGAACATTTCCGCATTTATAAAACCCGTCATTTTATTGCATATCGTAGATTTGGAATTTTTTACCTTGGTGATGGATGGATTGATGCGACAAATTCAAGGTGAGGTGCCACGGTGTATGCTTTTCGTGGATGACATAGTCCTGATCGACGAGACTCGTAGCGGAGTTAACGCTAAGCTGGAGGGTTGAAGACATACTCTGGAGTCTAAAGGGTTTAAGCTGAGTAGGACCAAGACAGAGTACTTAGAGTGCAAGTTTAGTGAAGCACCTTAGGAGGCTGGCTTGGAAGTGAGGCTTGGTACCCAGGCCATCCAAAAGAAAAGTAGTTTCAAGTATCTTGGGTCTATTATGCAAGGCAGCGGGGAGATTGACGATGATGTCACACATCGTATTGGGGCAGGATGGATGAAATGGAAGCTTGCTTCCGGAGTGCTATGTGACAAGAAGGTGCCACCACAACTTAAGGGCAAGTTCTACAAAGTGGTGGTTAGATCGACTATGTTGTATGGGGCGGAGTGTTGGCCAGTTAAGATCTCTCACGTTCAAAAGATGAAAGTTGTCGAGATGAGAATGTTGAGATGGATGTGTGGCCACACCAGGAGTGACAGGATTAGGAATGAGGATATTCGGGACAAGGTGGGAGTGGCCTCGGTGGAAGATAAGATGCGACAAGCGAGATTGAGATGGTTTGGGCATGTGAAGAGGAGAGACACATATGCCCCAGTGCGGAGGTGTGAGAGGTTGGCCATGGATGGTTTCAGACGAGGTAGGGGTAGGTCGAAGAAGTATTGGGGAGAGGTAATTAGACACGACATGGCGCAGTTACAGCTTACCGAGGACATAACCTTAGATATGAGGGTTTGGAGGACCCAGATTAGGGTAGAAGACTAGTAGATAGTCTCGTTATCCTGTCTTATTAGTAGTCACATTATCGCAGTATAATTTCTTGTGCCCTGATTTCTGCTATTATCTGTTATTTCCTGTGCTTTGATTATCCTATGTTATCTGTGTCGCTTGGGTTATTTCATTTCCATATCGCTTCGAATCTCTTAGCCTTATCTGACCTCTTTTTATGCTTTTTTTTATTGAGCCGAGAGTCTTTCGGAAACAGCCATCCTATCTTGGTAGGAGTAAGGTCTGCGTACACTCTGCCCTCCCCAGACCCCACGTTGTGGGATTTCACTGGGTTGTTGTTGTTGTACTCCCTTATATATGGGTTATCTTAGGTTCAGATTTATGATATCCGGATAAATATAATTCCTCTTAAATATGAGGATAGGATATTTTGTTTTGTAAAATGAGCAAAAACAGTTGTTTTGATTTTATTATAAAAATTGGCAAAGAAGTGTACATATTTCAATTCATGCTTACTCCACACTTGGCTTTCGGGTTGACCACATACACGTTTAGAACATCTCACTTATCGCTTTATGATTACGAATATATTTCAAACTTATTGAGAAGGGCGTTTTTTAGAACTTATTAAAAGGATCTGATTCGAGTTTAAAATTGGGCCGTTTGAAAAGATCATGGATCGGGACTTACTCTAACAAAATGGGTTGGACGCCCAAGTACAATTTTGAAGGTAAAAGGGGCGTTTTCAAACTAATCTAAGTGTCTATTTGAGAAAAATGTTTCAGTCCAATTACTCGCTTTTTTTTTTTCCGAAAAAAAGGTGTGATGGACTCTGCCCCAAAATGTACCATCTTTGTTTTTCAAGCAAAAACCATTTAATTTGGGCTTAGCCCAATTTAAAAGAGACCTTTTGAAACGATAAGTTTGGTGGGCTTTGGCCCAAAAATCTAATGTTCTTATCATATGGATTTGATCCAAAATATACCAGTTTTTCCAAAATGAAGCATGGCATTTAATTTAAAACCTGGGCGAATATTTACATTGAAATCTTTTGTCCATAATCCTCTTTAGAAAAAGGTGTGCACTTTGTATTTTGAAAGCAAGACGAACAGTTTGGTAAAAATGTTACTGCTACCATCAATCCCCTTTTTGCAAGTTTAAGGGCTGTTATGAAAAACACGTTTGATTTACCTCTTTTTAAACTTTTGAAAAACATTACTCGGGTTTGGAAAATTCACTTGGGGCCTAAAGTCAATCTAAACGTCATGTGAACCGTTTGCATAAGATGTCTAATTCTAACCACATTGGTTTTCAATAATAATGTGAGTTTTTCAAATACAATACAAGCAATAAAGTGAATAATGAAAAAAAAGGAATAAACTTGGGGTGTACCAAGCCCCTTAACCATTTTCACCCATGGTTGGACCTTCGTGTCATTTTCACTCGTGACTGGGCCTTATATATATATATATATTTGCTTCCCTTTCCTTTTCAGACTCGATAGAGTTTTTTTTTTTTTTTTGAATGAATTATCCCATTGGGCCTTTGGCCCAATAGGGTAGTTGTGTCTTTGGCCCAAATGGCCATGCAGGGAGTAAGAAAGAAAAAGGGGACCCGGTTAGATTATATTTACCGAACTTATCACAAGTATACTCACACAAATATACACTAATATACACTAAGGCTATTTACGAGTTCTGTAACTGTCACAACTTTTATCTCCTATTGGCTTTTACTGAGAAGGATTTAAGTAGTGAAAAGGGGAAGTCATCACCTCTCTTATTCCTGATGCCGCACAAGTTCCAAGAGGTTTCTCGAACCTCCGGCATGGCTGGACACTAGTGGAAGGTTCAAACTAGGCCCCCAAATGACCACTTTAGTTTCCAAATCAGTATAACCAAAGAAGAAGAAAGGGTGACACAAAACCCCTCATCCACACACAAGCAACAACACTAACTCATATACATGTTAACCAAGACAAATGAAGGTAGAGACATAAGGCAAATAACAGCCAGAGCTAGGACACAGAGTAAACAAGAATAGTTGCAATATATGTACAGGAATACACTATAACACATAGCCATGGGATAGGTAAAGACAGTTACAGTTCATGAACATGGAGTGGGCAAGTAGCAATTAACATGTGAACACAAATGAGCAAGAAGGGGGTATAACACATGATCACAAAACTGAGTGAAGGACAGGACTATAACACATGATCATGAATAAGCCAAATACAATCACAACATATGTGTACATAGACTAAATAGAAACAGTTAACCAATGACTGAGTTACAAACAGTCTATGACTTTTCAGATATGGCATGGGAGAGGTAGTCACACACAGATAGGCACAACTAAGACATAGGACAAAACTGCAGGTTTCCAGGTCCATGGAGTGACTCAAGGAAGTACTTCACAAAAGCAGAAATCTATATAGCAACTTAGACTTCACACTGATTGAACTAGAACATGTTTTAACCTTACAGAGATGATGGGTTCAGGACCATAGTATGGCATACCAAAACAGTCTAGGATTACAAATAGACGTGACTATATTGACTGTGCAACAAACAAGTCCCATTGCGCCTACTAATCACTGCAAAGTTTGATATTTAAGGGAGTCTAAAGCTAATAAGGTAAGATGTGTATCTTTATAAACACACACAAGTGACAAAAAACATTTCCATGTTTTAAAACTGAGTTTCGACATGATGATAATAACAAGCAACAAGAAATATTCAGTTTGGTTTAAAAAGAGTAATCAGTGGAGAGGAACAATAAGTTGATTGATATCTTCACACTCAGACCTATCAAATAAACAAAATATGAGGACAACATTCTATTTTAAAATAAGAAACACTTTACTCAGCAACCCCTAATGCTATGGAAAACTCTAAAATGGACTCGGTGTTTTCATCTTCAAGGGATACTAACCGGGAATGATCTTTTGAAATGTTCATTAAGTTTTCAAAAAAAAAAAAAAAAAAAAAAAGGTATGATTGAATGCATAGGTAAAACTTCAAAATTTAGACACATTTAGTATTTACAGAACAAAAGGCATGGATAACATGTAGTACTTTTAAAAGGATTTCTCTAATCTTCACTTAGACACCTGGTTTTATAACCTAGCTCCATTTTTTATTTTTAGAAAGGCAGTTCAAAGTATGCCCTATTCATCCATTTAATTTTAACAAAGACTCAGCAGACAAGAACAACTCATTTCTTTATAGTGAAGTAACACCAACGATATTGTTCAAAACAGGTGTGTATTTAGATTCCTTACTGCCTAAATAAGCACCACTATAGCATCATTAACCCATCATACAAATAATGAACAATTATCTTGACTAATCTGCCTAAGCTAGAACAGGATTGACACAACAGGCCAACACTAGTCACATCTAGTGGGCTGTCAACAATCAACAGGTGCTATACCACATGATAAGCCATAATAACTACTAAATAAATAACCATAATTGTAGAAACAACAACAGCTAAATGAACAACATCAACCACTGAAAATGGCCATAACCCATGATCAACAATGAATAAACCAACATCAAATAGATAACAACAACTTGAATAGACAACAACACAAGCCAACACATAACAACAGCTGACTAAGCAACAAATGGTAAATGGAAAAAACTAAGTAATAGCAACAACCAACAAATAAACAACTAATAGACAAACATCAAATAGGTAACAGCTAACCAGATAAACGGCAGCAACACTAAAAAGCTAAATAATCAACGGCTAACTAAGCAACAATTGCTAAATGACAACTAATAAACAACAACTTAAACAACAACTAAATAATAATAACAACTAAATAAACAACAACTAAATAAATAATGAAAAGATAAGCAATTACCTTTTTAAAGTGCAGCCAGACACAAGAATGAATTTTGAAGCCTTTGTGCTTCCAAACCTCGTACTCAGTCACACAAACCCCAAACAATAATAAATTTTAGAACTAGAAACTTTAACCTTTTAAAAGTTAAAGCTAAAAAAAAATTAACTGAGAAGCTTCAAATTCAAAATTCTAGCCTCTTGAGCTTGTGAAAACTTATTTTTGTGAGAGGGTCCAAAGTTCATTGAAAGATCTAAACAAACGATGTGGTACCAGGTGGTTTTCTGATGCAAACATTCAATATCATGAAATTAACGGCTAAGATCTACAGAAGACAAACACATACGGTTGGATCTGACCTCTTCTAGGCCGATCCGCCCCAAACTCTTAAGGACCAATGACAATAAAGTTCGTACAACAAAAATAAAATGCAAAATTCCTGCTTTGATTTAGAAAAAATGAAAGAAAAAAGTAAAAAGAAGAGATCAATACTGTGTTTGGGGCGACAAACATGAATTTGGATTTGAAACATTGATTATTTCACGCGAATAACTGTACCAGGCCTGTGTAAAGCCTGGGTTCTCTACACCGTTGCCATTTTTGGCATGAAAGAGAGAGAGAATACTGAGGCGGCACTTTAGGGTTTTGGGAAAAGGGGAATGTGAGGAGAGAGGATGGCGTAAGGCTGTGTTTGTGTGTGAAATGGAATGGAATGAGGGAGTATTACTCCTTTCCATTATCTAACGCGTTTTCGGGCCGAGTCTGGTCCATTAAGTGGACTGGGCCTGGTCCAATTTGAGAGAAATGATCATGGCTCCTTTTCCCCATGTATATCACATATGTATATTTATGTATACTAGATGTATATACGCGTATAGGGGTAGGACAGGTAATTTAACAAGATAGATAAACACTTTAAACAACCAATTATTGACCATAGTACTCAATTACAAACAAATTAGGACGTAACTAATTTTGAAACACGGCTAATAAGCTCAATTTACAAGCATAGCCTTAATTGGTTTTAAATTTAAAGTAGTGTTGCAATTATGGTCCTCTTGTTAACTAATTGCAATAATGTCCTTAGTTAATCTTACTCTAATTAATTATTCCAATCATGGCCTTATTTATCTAATTAGCCAATTAAAGCTAGATTTGCACTAATGACCTTAATTGATTTGCCAATGGATTTGGTCATTTCAATTAAGGCCACTGAAAGGCTAATTTTGCAAAAATGACCCCAATTGCCTCAACCATGAATTTATTGATTCAATTGTGGCCATAATGTAAACAACTAAATAGTTAAACCAATTTGCAATAACGACCCTCTAACTAATTAATTAATCTAATTTAAGCACCAAACAATTTATTAATTTCAAACAATTATGCAAACACACAGGATTAAAGATTGAGGGGTAAAATGGTCAATTCTATCAATTACTCAAGTTCCTCGGATTTAAGGGAATAAATTATATTTAATTTTGACTTTTGACAATTTAACAATTAAATAAACATTTATTCAAAATTGTTTTGCTCTTGATTAATTCTAATAAAATGTTCCATAAATGTCACAAAGATACCAATTAATTTCTAAATAATTTATGATGTCATAAAAAACCTCTTTATCAATTTAAAGGAGTAAAATATTGACCTGAACAATTTATATAAAAATTACTTAAACCCTTTAAGATGCATAGCTCATTTTATTTATTATCCAAGGACTCTGAGTAATTAAAATAAATTACGGGAGGTCAAAAATTAGGTTTCAATAACCGCCTCTTCGGTGTTCGGGGATGGAGGGACCATCGCTTAACAACTAAATTTGACTAACCCTAATTTTTGACTGACCCGACTTATTCTACCCTTCATTTTCATGCAATTTTCACATACGTGGCCGGACCTTAGCTTCTGAGTTTCCTACATATCTCGGGCTATACGAGAATTCAGGCCACATAGTTCGATTCAACTAAGGACTTTTAAGTGATTCGGCAAGAGAGTCCTGAAATTCTCGATGAAGTGATCGGGGTTTCTCTGGACTGCTGTTAGAGTGCGACCGACTCTCTGGTCTTGAGCCCGCCTATATATTCCTGGTTTCTGGGAATCAGGTCACATGCAGTTCGACTTGCTGGAGAAGAGTATGTCTCTTATGCAGGAATACCTTCAGATTTCCCGGTATGTGTCCGACCGGTCGCGATTTTTAGTAAAGAAAATAAAAACAAGACAAATTGTGGCTGAGTCTGAGATTGGATGGCTTCCAAATCCTGGCCGGAGATCTTGACTCTCATGGGCACCCTATCTTAACCGGCTGTGTAAGAAAAGTTCCACGTTTTCTTTGCAATTCATCTGGATCTGGTTCAACAAGTCGGCTCCTTTCTTGCGGCTGTGTGCCTGTCTCCTGAACTTGACACTATTGCAGGTATTCTTCGTGAAATTTTAAATGAATGTCCCTCTCGGCTGTTTGTATGAGTGGCCCTCTCGGCAGTTTGATATGAATGGCCCTCTAGGCAGTTTGATATGAATGGCCCTCTCGAAAATTTTGATATGAATGGCCCTCTAAAAAATTTTGATATGAATGGCCCTCTCGGCAGTTCGATATGAATGACCCTCTCGACAGTTTGATATGAATGGCACTCTCAGCAGTTTGACATGAATGACCCTCTCGGCAGTTTGTATGAATGACCCTCTCAGCAATTTGTATGAACAAATGGTCCTCCTGGCATACAAATGGAAAATATGGCCCTTGTGGCTGAATAGTCTTTCTTTCGTCCATTGTATTGGTTGTTGACCCTTGTAGTCGGATATGTCCTTTTGTCCTTGTCATGAACCTTTTGGTCACATGTATCCTTATGCTCATTCATTGTGACCCTTTTGGCCTGATATGTCCTTGTCATTCGCTCTTCGTGCGACCTTTTTGGCCAAATATATTTTCTTCTCTCTATCATGGCCTTTTTAGCCGAATCAGTCTTTATCTTTTTGCTTTGTGGCCCTCATGGCCAGGTGTGTCCTTATCGCCCATTCTCTGCTATGACCTCCTGATACTTCGCCTTCTACCAGAGTTTGCTTTTCGCCTTTGCTGTGAGTAAACATGTTGATGACGTACCTACTGTCCTGTTAAAAACCTGCATCCATAAAAAATTGTGAGTTTCCTAAGAGGCCGATTAGCGTTGTTGTCCTCCCGTCCGGCATCTCCTCTTGATGCTCCTTTGAGCCCTCTTGGACTCGGTGTTTCGTGAGATGGTTTTAGGACGCACTTACGCTAATTTGAAAATCTAAAGTAAATTTATAAAATGCGCGTTGTTTTCTTTTTGTTTTGTTTTTGTGTGTCATAACGTGTGTTTTCTTCGAACGAGGTCTTCCGATTCTTCCAGGAGATGCGATTGCTGAGTTCTGAAGTGGTAGAAGTTTTGAGATCTTTCTCAAAAATTCTGACCCAGTTTCAGGTCTTGCTCTGAGTGACCCTTGTATTATTTTGTCATGCAGGAATTTTTGTGGTTTCCTCAAAATTCTGCCCCAGTGTAGGGCTGATGCTGATTGATTCATGTGTCGATCCTTGTGTTTTGATCTTGTTGATTTCTTCGCTTGAGTGTCTCTGAGGTCTCCTATGGGCTTCTTAGATTTTTTTTTATGACGACCAAGCTCGAAAGCGCCTACATATCCCCTTACTGTAGGAATTCAGGTCGAACGTAGTTCAAAATAAAGTAACTGAGTTTTGGTTTTTACTAATAGTGTGACCGAGTCCGATATGGACTGCCTACGTATCCCACTGTGGGGAAGTCAGGTCATTGCGTAATTCATTACATAGATGATCTATTTTTCCTAGTCTATTACAAAGTATGATTACAAGCAAAAGTACGATTACAAGGGAATGGTAATGCGAATACAAGCAAATGGAATCCTAAACATAATATCTCTTGAGTGCATCTGCATTGATAGCTTTAGGCCACTCTTGTCCGTCCATGTTAGCCAGGACTATGGCTCCTCCTGAAAGTACCTTTCTGACCATGTACGGTCCTTGCCAGTTTGGCGTAAACTTTCCTTTGTATTCTTCTTGATGAGGGAAGACCCGCTTGAGTACGAGTTGACCAATTTGAAAGAGTCGGACTCTGACCCGCTTGTTGAAGGCTCGAGACATCCTTTGTCTATACAGTTGTTCGCGGCATACCACCACCATTTTTTTCTCATCTATTATGGACAATTGTTCATAGCAATTTTTGACCCATTCTGTATCATTCAGCTATGCCTCTTGGATGATCCTGAGTGAAGGGATCTCCACTTCTGCGGTTGTGACCGCTTTTATACCGTAGACAAGGAGGTATGGGTTGCCCCGGTGGAGGTCCGGGTTGTCGTTTTGTACCCCAATAAAGCATAAGGCAACTGTTCGTGCCAATTCTTATAGTTGTCGATCATTTTCCTCAGGATCCTCTTGATGTTCTTGTTGGCAGCCTCTACGGCTCCATTCATCTGTGGCCGGTAAGCAGTAGAGTTTCTGTGGGTGATCCTGAATTGTTCATAGATGTCCTTTATCAAATGGCTGCTCAGATTGGCACCATTATCCGTGATGACGGATTCTAGTACACCGAAACGACATATCAGATTATTTTTGATGAAGTCAGCCACGACTTTCTTGGTCACTGATTTGTGGGAAGTCGCCTCCACCCATTTAGTGGAAGTAGTTGATGGCTACTAGAATGAAGCAATGTCCATTAGAGGCTGGAGGCTCAAGGCTCGATGGGTCCTATGACGTCCATTCCCCATGCAACGAATGGCCAAGGCGAGCTCATCGCATTTAACGTTGTGGGGGGGAACCTTGATCAGATCTCCGTGTATCTGACACTGATGGCACTTTTGCACGAATTTGCATAAGTCATGTTCCATGGTCATCCAGTAATACCCTGTCCTCAGGATTTTCTCAGCAAGGATGAATCCATTTATGTGGGGTCCGCATGCCCCAGCGTGCACCTCTTTCAGCAGTTTCGTAGCTTCTTCAGCTTCCACACACCTGAGTAACCCAAGGTCCGGGGTCCTTTTGTACAACATTTCTTTGTTTAAGAAGAACCCATTAGCCAACCTCATGATGGTTTGCTTCTGATTCGCTGAACTCTCTGAGGGGTACTCTCCTTTCTCCAGGTAAGCCTTGATATCGGCATACCATACCATGGTTGGCTATCCGGTTCGGCCTCGACGTGGGCGTAGTGAGCTTGTTCTTCTTTCAGTGTGATCTCTAGTAGATCAATATGAGTACTCTCGCGGTGCTGGATCATGAAGGCTATCGTAGCCAATGCATCTGCAAACTCATTTTAAGCCCTCGGAGTATGCCTGAAGTCAATACTCTTGAATCTCTTGCACAACCTCTGTACCAGATTCACATATGGGAGTATCTTATCATTTTTGGCTGCCCAATTTCCTTTCACTTGATTTATGAGCAAATCAGAGTCCCCGATTACTAACAACTCTTGTATCTTCATATTCCGCCATATTGTTGGTACATCTGAAGTTAAGCTTTGCAACCATCGGATAGTGTTGTCCTGTTTCTGATATTAACACTGCCCCGATGCCTGATCCTTTGTAATTGACTGCTCCATCGAAGAACAGTCTCCAACCTGAGTATGGTTTTTCCACATCTTCTTCCATAACCATCACTTCCTCATCTGGGAAGAAAGTCCATAATAGTTCAAGTTTGTCATCGACGGGACTTTTTACCAGTAAATCAGCTAGGGCTTGTCTTTTGATTGCCTTTTGTACCACGTATATGATTTCGAATTAGCTTAGTAGCATCTGCCATTTAGCCAATTTTTCTACGGGCATCGGTTGTCGGAAAATATATCTCAATGGATCCATTCTGGATATGAGGTGCGTAGTGAACACCAACAAGTAGTGCCTCAGCTTTTGAGCAATCCAGGTCAGAGCAAAACAGGTTTCTTCTACGAACGTATACCCTGCCTCGCAGGTTGTGAACGTTTTGCTCAAATAGTAGATGGCATGTTCGTTTTTGCCCTCTTCATCATGTTGGGCAAGCCTGCACCTGAAAGCATTTTCTGATACTGACAAGTACAGTAATAGAGGACTCCCTTTCCTGGATGGCACTAGGACGGGAGGATTGGAAAGATATCCCTTGTTTTTTCAAATGCCTCTTGGCATTCTACCGTCCAATTTGTGGGAGCGTCTTTCTTGAGCAATTTAAGGATTGGCTCCACAATCACAGTTGACTGGGCTATGAACCGCCCAATATAGTTTAACCTTCCCAAGAAGCTCATGACTTCTTTCTTAGTCTTGGGAGGCGGCAACTCCCGAATTTCTTTGATTTTGGTAGGATCCAGTTCAATACCCCTGTGGCTGACTATGAATCCTAGAAACTTATCTGCAGGCACTCCAAATGTGCACTTTGCAGGGTTCAGCCTCAGATTGAACTTGCGAAGTCTGTCAAAGAACTTGCGCAAGTGCGTGGTATGTTCTGAGCTTTCCTTTGATTTTATGATGACATCGTCCATATAGACTTCAATCTCTCAATGCATCATATCGTGGAACAGGGTAGTCATAGCTCTCATGTATGTAGCACCGGTGTTTTCGAGGCCGAACGGAACTACCCCCCAAGGGATGATGAAGGCTATTTTTTCTACATCTCTTTCGCTCATGAGCATTTGATGGTACCCGGCGAAACAATCCACGAATGACTGCAGCTCATGTTTGGCGCAGTTGTCTATTAGAATATGGATGTTTGGGAGAGGAAAGTTGTCTTTTGGACTAGCTTGATTGAGATCTGGATAGTCCACACATATTCGAATCTTTTTGTCCTTCTTGGGTACTGGCACTATGTTGGCCACCCAGGTGGGGTAGGATGTCACCTCCACTATTTCAGACTTGATTTGTTTCTCTACTTCGTCCTTTATCCTGATACTCATGTCCTGCTTAAATGTTCACGTCTTTTGTTTGATCGGGACAAAACCCTCTTTGATGGGTAATATGTGGGCCACTATTTCAGTACTTAACCTTGGCATATCTGCGTATGACCAGGTGAAGACGTCCACATATTCCTTCAACAGAGCTATGAGCTCTTCTTTCTGCGGAGCCCCCATATGAGCACTGATTCGTGTTTCTTTAACATCTTCCTCGTTACCGAGATTAATTACCTTGGTTTCGTCCATATTCGGCTTCTTCTTATTTTCCAATTCCTCCAACTCTTCTACCAGTCCCTCTGGCATTATTGTCTCTTTGTCGTACTCCTCATATTCCTGTTGACTTTTTTCCTTGTTCGTTTCACAACACGTCATGACATTTTCGGTTATTTTATTACGGTTACTACTGAAAAGGCGAGGCAAAGTAAAGTTAGGTTTATTATTGTTCATTATGCCGGTTTTATAGCGAGAACTTTATTGTTATTAAAAATAATGATTTTGTGCGAATCGAGGCTTTTCAATAATTTAAGAGTAATTGGTTACAAACTGTGGTCTTGGCCCGGAACAACATCGGACCATTTCCCTTTTTTTGAACATAGCAAAGTAATTTAGAAAAGGTGGCCAATGTCGCCGCTTTTAGCAAAGGACTTTATGTAAAATCCATCTCTCTACAGAGGAGCCAAGAGGGGAGTAGATGTCCAATTGTCTACGTGCTCTCCTGGTCTTAGGCTGCGTATGGTGGGCGTCTCATAACTTTCCTCAATGATCGCGTAGCATCCCTTTTCTTGAAATAGCGACTCGAGACCCCCATTAACTTCTTCTCCATTCAACATTGGCATCTTCCTAGAAAATGACTGGTACAAACTCGAAATTGGATGAGATAGATTCCCCGTTCTGGGTTCTCTGTTGATAGCCTTTGTGAGCTCATCCTTACTAGGAGTATACCCTAGATCGAAGTGGTAATTTTTTTTGGGATTGGTACAGGCTCTGTTATCCCTTCAAGGTCCCTTCCCAAGCCTTTTCCTGTTTCAAAACCATTTCTCAGCATAGTGGAGGCAATCATTCTGTTGACTGCTGGCATTGGTTTATTGGTCTCCCCTTCTGAATGGGTGGCCCCAACGTATTCCACCACATGAAAGTTTGATTGGTGGGGGCTCCCCTCAATCACAGGTATGATGTTGTAAAGATATTTCTGGGTATCCTTCTCAGCTCTGACCACAGTTTTCTGTCCCTACCATTCAAATTTTATGGCTTGGTGCAGAGTTGATGGTACTGTGCTGGCAGAATGTATCCAGGGTCTTCCCAAGAGCATGTTCTAGTTGGCTGTGATCTCTATAACTTGGAATTCTGTTGTAAAAGAGGCCCGACTTGGATCTGTAGGTTTACTTATCCCAATGAATCACTTTGGGATCCATCAAATACCCTGATGTTTGTCCCGCTCTGGCGGATTTTGCCCATGTCATAGCTGAGCTGCGTTAATGTAGTGATGGGGTAGACGTTGAGGCCCGATCTACTGTTCACGCACTCTCCCTCTTGCCTTGCCACGACATTCTACGGTGATGTTAAGAGCTCTGTTGTGGGAGGTTCCTTCAGTTGGCAATTCTTATTTGGAGAAGCAGATTTTATGTTCTCCGATCATATGGGCTACCAACCCAGCCAAGTCTTCGCTGCTCGTACCAGCTGAGACGTGTGCATCATATAACACTCTCATGAGGGCCTGCCTGTGTGATATGGAGCTGGCCAGTAATGATAACACCGATATCTGTGCCAGTGTCTTCTTCAAATCCTCAACGAAGGAGTAGTCTTTTGGTTGCATACGCCGCTAGAAATCTTCAGCTTCTTCTTCGGTTATTGCTCTTTTTTGGGTGTTTTATTTCCTTGTGATTCTGAGCCAACTCCTCAGGAGTGTAATGTCTCCCTAAGCGGGTCATGCCTTGAGCCATGGCTGCTTGCATAATGATTGGCTCTGTGGGGGGTAGGCACAATTTTTTGTGCCGTCTGGGCTACCACAAGTGCTGGGACCAAAGTCCTGAACCCTGGTATATCCTTTGGAGCTCCTGGCACTGGCACCGAAACTTTAACGTTGGGGTGCCCATGGAGTGTGATGGAGGTTACTGTTTGTTCTAGAGATTCAACTGCTTTGGGGACTAATGCTCTGCAAGCTTTCCATTCCTCGTCCCTCTCAATAATGTGGACCCCGTTGTTTTCATGGTTGGGTAGCGGGTTCGTGTTCACATTGGGAGCTGCGGTTTCCAAAATGATTTCCCTTTGTCGATCAGATCCTGGATTTTGTGCTTGAGATTTATGCAGTCTTCTGTACTGTGCCCTTTTCCTCCTGTATGGTAGGCACAAGTCTGATCTGCCCTATAGAATTTGTTCCCTGGCTGTGCTGGTTTGGGAGGGACTTTCTGGATTAGGCCCGCGGTCAATAGCCTTTCGAAGAGTCGACCCTAGGCTTGAGAAGTGTTGTGAATTCTCTTGCTGGCTTTCTCTCGAAAGCAGGACGTAGAGCATTATATATTGGGAGCAGTGGTTGATTTTGATAATTTAGAGGTGGATAAGCTTGTAGTGGGTTGTTTTGCGGTGGACGGTAGTTTTGCTAAGATGGTGGTTTATATGTTTGTTATGGTGGTGTTTGGTAAGCAGTAGTGGACACACGGACACTAGGCGGAGCTGTGTAAGTTGGTATAGTGGTGGTGAAGCTTGGTTGTGCGTAATATATAGGTGCTGGATTGTAGGCAGGTGTAGAGTAATTTATGAGAAGCAGTGTTATGTGGGAGGATTGTGGTTCTTTTGGGCTTGGGTTCGGAATATGGGATATGCTTGCCACGTCCTTTTCCTTCTTGCAGAAGATTCCCGCAGTAGTTTGTCCGGATGCTTTATTGAAGACGATGATTATTTTCCCATATTTGAGACCATCTTCTATGGCCTCTCCTATTTTGACCAACTCAGCAAATGGCCTCCCAGCCATGGACAACATTCTGTCGTAGAAGTCAGGCTCCTGGGACCTAATAAACACAGAGACCTGCTCTCCCTCACACATAGGTAGCTGCACACGGGCTACCTCGGCCCTCCATCTACTGGCGAATTCCCTATAATTCTCTATCGACTTCTATTTGACTTTCTCAAGGTAGTAGCGGTCGGGTACCGTTTCGATATTAAAGCGAAATCTCTCCATAAAGGATTCTTCCATGTCTTCCCAAGTGAGCTATTGGCGCATGTCTTGAGTTGCGAACCACTCAGCTGCTTCTCCAGTTAGACTACGACTGAATAGTCACATAATCAGAGGTTCATTTTTCTTAACCCCAACCAATTGGTCATAGTAGGACCGGTGGTGCGCTTTGGGATTCCCTGTCCCATTAAACATTTCGAATTTTGGGATTTTGAACCCTTCTGGTAGGTTCAAATCCGGATGCATGCATAGGTCATCATATCTTAGGCCCATAGCCTTCCTTGCAGACCTATTAGATCTTTCTAACAACTCCTCTATCTTCTTTTCCATATCTCTCTCACGTTTATCCTGTTTGGCCCTCCAGGCCTTCTCCATTTCCTCGTAATAGTCTAGCTCTTTATGCCTTGGGAGGATTCATTTGGGATGTCGGGAGTGAAAAAAGACACTTGGTGGGTGGGATGGTTGAGTGGGGCAGTGGTGGTTTGCCCAGTTGGTGGGGCTGGAACACGTACTTGGTTTGCCGGATTGATGAATACCGGCTGGGGAACCTGGTAAGAAGGGACCGAGTGAGTGGTCCCTGGGATTTGGGTGTGTTTTGTTGGTGGTGCGGTGCGATAAGAAGGACCAACATGGTTTGAGTAGGTGGGGTTTAGTGGAGGTGGGATGGTTCTTGGTGGATATATAGGAAAGTAATCGGGTATTAGGGAGCTTAGTGAAGGAAAAAAAGGAGGAGACCTTCTTTCTCCAGTAGAGGTGTCTTTGTCAGCATTGGCTATCTCATTCCTAGCCACTTTTTCTTGGAGGGCTATGACAACAGTTAGTAATGTCGCAATCACATCTTCTTGAGATGATACTTCCTGTGGGTCTTGGTTATCTCCCTCGCGGAGAACGAGCTCATTTCCACCATTATCAGGTGTACCAGTCATTTTCTCTTTTCTTTTATCTGAGAGGGATGCTAATGCGGCTTTAGATCTCGTGAAGTATGCCAACTTTCAGTACTGCACTAATCGACCCCGTACTATAAGATAAGAATAACTCAACGGTAGACAAAGTTAGTTACTTGGATATAAATATAAAAGCAAGATATCACATATTGGTATTTGAAGCGCACGTAGCACATAAAGTCATATATTAAAGCTTGAATATTTTGATCCTTTGTTCTAAAATTCCAAACATTATGGGCCTTTTATGTTTAGGTGGATCTTGGTTCAATGGGCTTTATGGTCGACTTACTACAAACCTTTTTCCTGTTACAAAAATTAAACAAATGGGGGGGGGGGGGGGGGGGGGGAATTACAATTTATATTATATAGGGGCCGAGTCTTACGTAGACTGCCTACGTATCCCACTAGGGGAAATCAGGCCCTATCTTAGTTCATTTACTAAGAAGGTTATACATTTTCTCTAACTATCCTTTGGGCTTGTCACGACCCAAACCGATGAGCCGTGACGAGTGTCTGATCTCTAATGACCAAACACCCCTATACTCATATCTGGATAATACTGAATAACAAGGGCCTCTAAGTAAATCAAACTGAACTTATACTGACTCATGAAAGGATAACGTCATGAACTCTGTACAATCCGTGTTTATATATATATATATATGCTAAAATAACAGTGCAAGCCAACTAGATCGCTACATATGCTGACACAAAAGAATAGAAGCCGATAAGGCTACATCATCTGTCAAGTACATACAACTGTCTACAGACCTCTACTGGAGTATAAAGCTGTAGAGAGGACGGGACAGGGCTCCCGTCATACCCATATATACAAGTCAGAATAGCATACCAAAATGAACCGCAGCTCCGCATCAAGTGGAGCGCACTGACCACCGCTGGATAGATGTCCTACTGAGCTGGACCACCTATCTGTCTACCTGAGCCTGCGGGCATGAACGCAGCCCCCCGAGCAATAGGGGAGTCAGTACGGATAATGTACTGAGTATGTAAGGCATAGAAGTTACATAAACATAAGAATCATGGACTGAATCTAAACTAAAAAATAACTGATTGTCTATATGCATCTGTATGACAGAGTATCTGAAAGTATTTGCATAAATCTGTATATTGACGATGCCTCTGTGGGCGCATAACATGCATGCTCTTAATCATAATCATGCTCATGTATATATATATGTGTATATATATATATATATATATATAGGTCATAGTGCTGAGGAACGTTCAACCCGATCCATATGTCATATAATAGTGCCGAGGAACGTATGGCCCGATCCATATATCATCATCAAGGTGCACCAGCTGATTAGGTGGTAATGCGTATATAACGCCTATCCCTTTTCCCATACCCCATATACATATAATATACGCGTATATAACGCCTTCTGGTCACGGGTCAATATGCATATGTATAATGAATGCAATGCATATGTAAGATGAAATAATAAAACTCTCAGAATAATATGATGGCACAATAACTCTGGTGAGCAACTGCGGAGCTAACATTACTAATACATGAATCTCAAGACCCATGAACAGAAGGAACATAATAACAGGGGTACAGGATCATCAAAGACTGAAGTACTCCTAGTGCTTCTAAGAGTAGACTAATATGGAAGCTCGTTCACTCGTTTGTAGGTTCATATCATAGGATCATGCCAAAAAGAAAGAAAGGATAGCCTTAACATAACTGTTTGATCTCCTACTACTTAACGCTTATCCTCCCAAGCTCGTAAATCTACATTCAAGAGAATTCACACTATAGTTAGGCTTATTGACATATGCCTATCTCAGGTCTTTGAATTAGACTTCTTTAGAATCTGCCAGAATTCGGGTAACATCTCTCTTGTTTATATCCCTAGCTCGAAATCACAATACCAACATCCAACACAACAACAACTCTAACGACAACAACATCATCATCCATACCACAATATTCCATAAAACATCCCACACGATGTTTATCTAATTTCTCAACCAACAATTTCGTTATACGATCATTTAATAGCTCTACCTTCGCAAATAAGCTTAAATCAATATCAATAAGGGAATATTCATACCTTACTCCTGCTAGAAGCAATATCTTCAATATTCACCTTGAATTCCATCCAAGATTCACCGCAATACGATATTATAATCGCAACTATATGCTGTCTGAACCTGAATCCGGAGATTATACTTAATCCGCGTTAAAATTGATGATTGGAAGTTGGGGGAAATTTCCAGAAAATTTGGGAAGTTTGGAGGGGTGTTTGGATGAAGAATGAAAGGCTAATCCCCATTTTATAGTATTCTAGAGTCGGGTTGCACCGACCTAGAATTTTCTTATCGCTTTCGCACTGAGTTATCCCCTGGCTCCTTTGCGCGTTCGTGCCACCTAGAGGCCTGTTCGCGCAAAGTTACTCTCTGCTCTGGCAGTCTGTCTTAAAATGCTCGCAACGTTTGATTTCGATGTCGGATTGACGCGCGGCTTGTTACGTTGGAAACTAGACTTCCTGAACTTCAATTTAGACTTTTCCTTTACCTCAAAACTCTTCATATGCTAAAAGATATTCTTTTCCCAAGTTAGACCAAAATCATCGTACAAAATCTTGCCCAACTTCTCTTCAAAGTTCCAACAAACTTAGTTTCCTTTATCCACTTGCCCTCTAATCCTTCCCTAGCTTATTATATGAACTTAAACCCTCATAATCATAAGGTGGGGGGAGCATATAATCTCATATATCCAAGAAGGTACTCCAGTATCCACAATTACACAGCTAACACCTAACGAATCTTAACGTACAAAACTACGAGGTGTAACAGGGATAACCCTAACTAAAGACATCCCCAGACCAGGCCCGACTAGGGCTTCCCGCGTTTCCCTTCATAGGGATGTCAGGTCGGTGCGATTCCTTACAATAATTATGGGGGAGGGGGTAACCATTTATATGCCAAAGTGGGGGACACCTAATTTCTAGCCAAAAATATAACTCTGCGAGTTGCTGTCCTTACAAACTCGCTCTCTTATCTGTCCTTTCTTCTTAGTGCTGTGGCGGGAGGATGACCAAAATCTCTCCCGTAATAATCTTGTACTTGAGCTCAAGCTTGAACGCGTAACATTCTTCTATGTCATGTCCCATAGCTCCAGTATGGTACAAGCAAAATTTGTTCCTGTTGGGCCCTAATGGTATGGGCTCGTGGGCAGGTTTCACGGGTCTGATCTTTCTTAAAGTATCCAGAGTTGAGAAGATGCGGGCGTATGATTCCTTGAAGATCGTAAAATCATATCGCCAAATCTGGGTTCCAGCGGTGGCTCCTTCTCCGGGGTTAATAGGGTCATGGACTAGTAGGGTGTGTGGTCCCCATAAAGTCCCGATGATCTTATTATCGATCAAGCTGCAAATTCTCTTCCTTAATCCTGAGCATTCATTCAAGGAATGACCCGCCTGGTTGCAGTGAAATGGGCACCCTTTGTAGGCATACACCAACTCGGGCGGTGGCAATCTGGCCCTAGTGGTGCAAGACACTCCCGTGGCGATCATCTTTTCGAATACCTCCTTACAGGTGATAGGCTGTGAGGCCTCTCTGAATGGGGAAGAATAGGCTTTGAAGGCTATGCCCCACCAAGCAGGTTTGAGAGGGTCTGCTCTCCCAAAATTCTCCTACGTCATAGTAGAGACCACAGGTTCCAGCACGGGTGAGGGTGCATAGAAGTCAGATCCCTCGTTAGTTGGGGCATAGTAGTCAGATTCACCATTCATATCATTTTCTTCTTCTTGAAACTCGAGAAACATCTCAAATGGTTCCTCTTCTTCCTCGACCTTTATGTCGATAGGCTTCAATTCTTCTTCCTTCATATCTTGAGGCTCTTCTTCTTCCTCTTATGGCTCTTCCCCCTCTATGGGTTCTTCCTCCTCAATGGGTTCAGAGGCTTCCTGTTGAGGCTCTGACTCTTCTTGTGGGTCTGTGTCCATCACCCACGGGTCTAACCTAGCCCCATGGTGTTCATTCGCTCCTTCTAGAGTCCGTTCTTTAGGCATCATATGCCTTCTCTCTAAGGGTATATAATTCAGCACCAATTCTCTCACTTCTTCTGAGACATTCCCATAGTATTGCTCTTGGGGTAGGCCTTCTGGCGGATTCCCAACCATATCTAGCAACCTGTCTACCTCCTCTGGTTTCCTTCCTATTTCCTGGAGATGCTTTTCCATTTGTAGCACCTTATCCCGTAACATCTCAACTGTCTCTCCTAAAGTGCGCGCTTCCTGCTCTCCTTGATTCGCCATTGTAAGTCAACCTTTTTTAGTCGAGATAAATTTGGGTAAGTTTCAAGTCTCATGGTTTTTCTTTTGGGTACGTAATTTTAGATCATTGGATCAATTGTATTCAAGCTTTAATACATGATACACACATAGCAAGTAGGCATGTGAAGCACGTAGCAAGCAATTATGTAATTCGCTGATATTTATACTACTCGCGTTCCTAAGGCCTTTTTGAGCTAAGGCTTTGTTAATAGTTTGAAACATGCAAGTGCCATTTGTGAAGATGAACCATTGTCCCAAAAATCATCATTAGTTAATAAATAATAATAAACAATATCTTCCCCGGAAGGGATTACAAAGATGATGAAGCCGACATGGGGCTTATAATAAAGCAATAAATCAGCAGGGTCCTCCTCTAACTGTTACACCTCGCACTTTCAGAGCATGATCACGCCATGTATTTCACCATATTAATGGAGTGTCGGAGATGCCCCTTGAAGTTTTGAAAGGTACAAGTCATGGAAAGCACGTAACAATGAAGTAAAGGATGAATTATCATCTCGTAAGTCGTAATCGGGAAGGACAATCATGGAACCAAAGGACATGACCATTATCAAGTGTGATTAATGATAAATATCATGTATGGAGAGTTTTGAAAGATTCTAGGACCAAGCAAATCGAAGAAAATAAGTTTGTCGAAAATTTAAAAAAATTGGCAGAATTTTGGACAGAAATACTGGGTCAACTTTAGAGAAGTATATCTCCTAGTATATTAGGAGTTTTGAAGTGAAACAAAAGCCTAAATTGAAGTTCAGGAAGTCTAGTTTCTAACACAACAAACCGTTCATCAAAACGACATCGGAGTAGGGAGTTATGGGCATTTCAATATAAGCCTCCAAGCTGCCAAATGGCTCCCCGCGGGCCCCACTTGAAAAGATGGTGGAACCGACTTTCAAAGGGTATAAATACCCTATTATTCCCTTTTTTTTCTTCATTTATACTTTGGAGTTCTAGACACATCCATACAATTCCCTTAAACACTTATAACCCCTTAAATAAAAAATTCAACAAGATTACACCAAATTAGTTCATGAAAAGTGATTGTTCTTATTTCTACTTGATGTTGTGGTGAGTTTGGTCTTGAAGAAAGTTGGTGTGGCTAAAGTTCTTCAAGTATAAGGTATGTTCTTCATCCTATCTCTTAAGTTGAGTTGATTTGAAGGTTTAACAAGTCTTAAAAGTGAAAATAGTTATGGAGGAAAGGTCATAAAGTGTTGTGTTGTAGTTGTTGAGTTTATGGACTCTTTTGAGCATGTTGTGGTTGTGTTGTTGTACTAATTTCCATGTATATGGATGGTATCTAATTTTGTTGGTGTGTTGATAAGATTATGCTCCTTGATTGGGAAGAAAGGCAATATATATTGTTGTTGTATGTTGATAAACATCGTGTGGGATGTTTTATGAAATATTTTGGTATTGATGATGATGTTGTTGGTGTTAGTGTTGTTGTTGTTGTGTTGGTTTTTGGTATTGTGATTTCGGGATAGGGATATAAATAGGGGAGATGCTGCCCAAATTTTGGTAGATTCTAAAGGGGTTTAATTTGAAGACTTAAGATAAGCATATGATGATAAGCCTAACAGTAGCATGAATTCTCTTGAATGTAGATTTACGAGCTTGGAAAGATAAGCGTTAAGTAGTAGGAGACCAAAAAGGTATGTTAAGGCTAGTCCCTTTCTTTCCAAAGGCATAATTCCTTTCTTATGAACGTATATATGTTTTCCATAATATTCTTATTCCCAAAAGTTAGAAGTTCATGATTCTTAGAGTTTTTTATGATGCTAAAGATAAGTATGTTCCGTGATAATAATAATGATGATTCCATTTTTGGAGATTCCAAAGCTTATGGATTTGATGTTATTATGAGATTATTGAGCTTATTTTATGATTTCCTTGATTTTATCCATTATTGTTGATATCACCTCATAATACTTGTTCCTTCGAGGTGAGATATAGCGATGATGATAATTCCATTTCCAATGCTATCCAAGTTCATCATTTTTTATACTCTCATGACACTATTGATCTCATCTTACAATAGTTGATCCTCTAAGGAAAGATATGGTGATAATGATAATGATGATGATGATGTGCTTTTATTTATGTACTCTTATATATGTATATAGATAGTCATGTGTGACACCGAGTCTCGAAAGGGCCGGGTACAGTTATGATCGAGTCCCGAAAGGGACGGGTACAGATATTATCGAGTCTCGAAAGAGCCGAGTACAGATATTACCGAGTCCTATTATGGCCGGGTACCGATATCGTATAGGTATGTATGTTGATAAATGAAATTCATCATTTTGAAAAAGGTTAAGTAAACATGATGAATGTCTTAAAGGGCATCATGAGGTATAAACGGTTCTTTTATCTTACGTTATTCTTCGTGCTTTTATCATGTTACTATTCATGCCTTACATACTCAGTACATTATTCGTACTGACGTGCTTTCTTGTGGACGTTGCGTTCATTCCCGCAGGTAGACGGACCTGACCCATAGGATCTTCATCAGTGAAATCTTGGGAGTGCTCCATTTGCTTCGGAGCTGCAGTCTATTGGTATTAGTCCTTATGGTCACTTGTATTCTATGTAGAGACTCGTAGACATGTGTGTACAATTAGACGTTTCATAGCCTTATTAGTGCATATTGTTGTGCAATATTATGGTAGCCTTGTCGGCTTATGACGATAGGCATAGTTGTTGACAATGATGCAAAGCTGTGCCGTTATTTTGTGATGTATGAACCTTTACAGATTATGATATCTGTGAGCTATCTTTATGGTCCACCCAGAAATGATTATGAGATGTATGTTTAAAGGTGCTTTGTGTGTTAGCTCGGGGTGCCCGTCATGGCCCTCTAGTTGGGCCATGACACCAAAGGCTGATGTCGAGGCTTGGTTCGTCTTAGCTTTCTTGACCCTTCGAAGGGTGGTTTGAATCTGAAGTTGTGCTTGATACATCTCCATTCTGACTATCACCGGATCTATCTCTTCTAAAATTTGAACCAAATGCTCATCTATGCTTTCCAAGCATTCCTTTGGGCGTTCCTCTTCTCGGACATTATGATGCAGTGTGTGCCCTGGGATGGATGCATGGGCCAAGTGTCCCTGTAACCACTCATGATACCCTCGATCACACCCCGTTTCGTACGTGTCTGGAGCTAAAGTATCCGGACCCCAACTCACACGACAATTCCACTCCCTGTGGATTACATCAGCGTTCTTGATTTTCTGCTCGGTATGCTCGATAATAAATTGCTCGGGGTTCCCCATATGGGGTATCACTTGCCTTCCACTAAATTTCCTTAAAACCGAGATGGATAATAAGGACGGATTCCTCGAACCTCGACTAACGACACAAATGGACAATTTTTGCCCCGAACTACTATGCTTTCAGAAATGAAGTCAGGGAACATCAACTGGATCCTATCTTCAGTCAACTCTGCGAAGAAGTGGGCCCACTCCCCTTTGGACATGTGACCAAGGTTTAGACAGTAATTTGTGAGGTGTATATCCAGTTGTTGTTGCTCAGATACTGGACTCCTTCAGCCATGCTGATGTGTTTGATAATCCACCATTGTAGCAACATGTTACACCCTTGGAAGTACAGGAAATGACTCCGGCATTTGTCTGAAGCCCGAAAAATATCTGCCAGTATGATGGGAGCTAGGTCGAAGTATCTTGTTTCCTGACCTTGGTTATGCCGTAGAAGATAACATGGGCTAAGTAGATCACTCAAGTGTCTATGGCCAGTGACTCATCCTTCGGGAATACCATAGTGCCTAGTCGGGCTATGGCAAACGCCAAAGGTCTAACAGCTTTCTATTCTTCTCTACTCTTGAACTCCGTCTGGCATAGATTATACCCTGTGACGTCCCCGAACCTCCGGTACAGATCCCTAAAGGCTACAGTGGGTCTTTGTGCCCAGGGCGCCTCAGTTAAGGCAAGAAACTTCATGATTTGGCCGACGGTGGGCCATTGTGGGAATAATAGGTTGTGATCTGGCTTGTGTCTCCTCCTTAGACAGGTTCCATTGCTGTCTATGGCATCCCTAATTTTCTCTAGGGTCGGAGTCATCTCGATATTACCAAAACAAAACAACATTTCCTTATCGTCCCAATACCCGACTAATACCTCTTTTAGCTCCAGGAGACCTTTCATTGTCATGATAGAGGGTAGATAACCTACAGTGCAGCTAATTGTCCTTCGGTGAGCATCATCCAACCATTCCCACCAAGCTCTCAATAAGTCTGGAGCCTCGGTAACTATGTTGAAATGGATTCTGCATTCCATCTACAAAACAAAATACGGTTAAGATTGCCCCATCCCCTTAGGTTTAATGGTTCATCACATAGTCACAAATATGCTTCCACATAGCACATAAATGAAATGCGATTTTTTTCCGGGTCATAGACCGTCCGAGCACTAGGTAGTCTCTCTTAATGAGCCTTAGGTAGGTCTGAGATACACAAAGCTCGTCTAAGTATGAATGCTCTAGTTTAGTAGGGATTTGGCTTAGCTCTATCCTATTTTTCACTAGAGTGGGCTTTTCATAAAAGTCCGAGAACCCGAACGGACAACTGGGGCTGAACCGTTAAGGCTGTTGGACGATTGTAAACCAACCCCTCCTCATAAAGGTTCCAAAAGAAATATTTTGGTTTTATACTGAAGGAACGACCGTGTGCTCCACGAAGTCTCCTTTGGAACAAAGTGTAAAACAAATGTTAGGAGTGGCGTAGTTATGATATGCATGCAATGACAGTTAATAATTGTAAAAAAGTAAACACATAAATAGTTAAGGCAAACATACTCATATTATATTAGAATTCTTATGGTTAGAACCTTTAAGTCCCCAGCAGAATCGCCATCTATTACGGTTCACATTTCGCGGGCAGGGTTAGCGCTCAGAAAGCTACTTCGAACTTGTTGGTGCTCTTTCGGACTTGTTTTGAAAAAGAGTCTCCACCTAATTTTTAGGAAATTAGGAAAACTAGTTTTGAAGGATTTATTCATATGCAGTGAAAATGTTACGCCTCTCGTTTTCATCATAAGAAACTCCTTGGCTTTTTAGTGATTTATACCCTTGGTGCGGAGATTTGTACCCGGGTTTTCAAGACATTAAGTGCCTTACCTCATGTATACTGAAGTATAGGTATATGTTCCTTGCAATACGATAGGATTAGAAGTGAAACGAATCGAATCGACACGAGTTGGAGCGATTCAGGGAATCTGCAGAAATCAGTCCACTTTGATGAGCAAAGGGACGGGACGTCGACATGTCAACGAGGTGTCGTTCCCTACTGTTGACATGCCGCGGCCTCTAAACTTTCAGGCGGCAGAACGACGGAGCAAGTAGAAGCTCTGTCATTCTGTCGTCGACCCTCTCGTCAACCCGCATCGCTGGAACCTTTTTGTTCCACTTATATATATGTAGCCCTCACATTTTATTCCTCATTTATCACTCCCCAAATCAGATACAAACCCTAAAATATCTCTCCCAATATTCCCCATCATATTAGAGAAGTTTTCGCAAGATTCGAGCCCCGAGAACCCGAGCTAGTGAAGGGAAAGTTGTTCCTGGGTTTTATTGAAGTTGTTGAGCTTGGGAGTTGGAGTTGAAGTTTGATTTTGTAAGTTCTAGTTCCTTCAAGGTATGTATATGATTCTTATCTTTATTGTGAGTTGATTACCAAGGGTTTTAGTGATTTAAAGTAAACGAAAGATAGTTATAAGGCGTTAAGTTGATTAAGGGTAAAGTTGAGATTAGAGGCTATTTTGGGAGGTGATTTGGAAGGGATTTGATTATATTTTGATATGTGAGTATTGTTGTTTTTGTTTTTGGTATTGTCGATGATGTTTGGGTTGAAGTGGAATTTAAAGGATTGTTAAATTTACAGAGGAAATGTTGTCCGAGATTCGTTAAGTTCCTTTCGTACTTGAATTGGATAGTAAGTGATGTAAGTGGTCTAATTGTGGCCTATATTATCTTGATTGTAGACTTACGAGTTCGAGAAGTAGACGTTGGAAGATTAGATACGCTTCAAGGTATGTTAAGGTTGTCCCTTCTATTGCTTTGGCATGATCCTTATCATATGATTTATTATATCCTTGACTTCATATGTTTCGTATCTACAGTTTCTAGAGTATCCTTTCATGAGTCCTTCATGCATTTATTTATGTATATGTATATGTATAGATATTTTCTCACACCGCGCCGCGCTATAGTCGGTCGGGCAAGCACGTAGATGTGCACACCACTGCAGTGAGCAGATTATGAGATTACTCCGGATACGGGATGACATGATATATGGATCGGGCTGTACGTTCCACAGCACTAAACATTTATGGATCGGGTTGTACGTTCCTCAACACTAACAGTTATATTATATATGTATATGATTTTTTAAAGAGAGCATGCATACCATACGCCGCAGAGGCACTTTCAAATATTGAGATTAGCTTCCATGTTTCAAATATCTTTCGTGATTCTTATGCATTTATTGTTCTTCTGCCTTACATACTCGGTACATTATCCGTACTGACTCCCCTATTGCTCGTGGGGATGCGTTCATGTACGCAGGTTCAGGTAGACAGACAGGCGATTTAGCTCAGTAGGACTTCCACTCAGCGGTAGTCAGTGCGCTCCACTTGGTCTGGAGCTGCAGTTTATTTTGGTATGCTATTTTCGACATGTATATATGGGTATGACGGGGCCCTGTCCCGTCCTTTCTATAGCTTTGTTCTCCATTAGAGGTCTGTAGACAGTTGTGTGTAGTTGGCATGTGATGTAGCCTTGTCAGCACCTATTCTTTTGTGCACAGCATATGTAGCGGCCTAGTCGGCTTGCACAGTTCTTTACAGTATTTATATACACAGGTGGTTGTGAGTTCTTGATGCATAGTTCATGGTATTGTGCTTGTAAAAGTTAGTATAGCTTAGTTATAAGTCATATATGGGCCACGTTGTTATTCAGTGATATTCACATGCGAGTATAAGGGTGTCTGGTCAGTAGAAGTCAGGTACTCGTCACGACTCATCGATTTGGGTCGTGACAGAAAAAGCCTTCGTAATCAAGAGTTCTAGGTAAGGGTTCTGATGATCCCCTAGAGAATGTGTTAGACACCCTAGTATTGAGGATCCATACTGTACGGCTGACCTTCGAATTCCAATGTGTGAATATTTGCATGAACTACTTATTTAAGTGCAACATTTCTGCATTTATAAAATCTGCCATTTTATTGCATATCTTAGATTTGGAAAAAATTGAATATACTCCTTTATATATGGGTTATCTTAGGTTCGGATTTATATTATCCGGATGTCACGACTCATTTTAGCCTAGGTCATGCGGGCACCTACCATTCCCACCTCGGTAGGCGAGCCCTTAACTCAACGTTCACTATCAATAAATATAATAAATAGCAAAAGAAGTAAATGACGTA
Organism: Lycium barbarum; assembly: GCF_019175385.1. Lineage (NCBI taxonomy): Eukaryota > Viridiplantae > Streptophyta > Magnoliopsida > Solanales > Solanaceae > Lycium > Lycium barbarum. The sequence continues at coordinate 89,794,747 of NC_083342.1, forward strand.
AGTCTCACAATATAGCATAATATAGATAAGTGCAGAAGTAAATAAATCCACCCTAGTATCTGGTCAGATCGTACAAGAGCATCTAAATCCGAATAACTCTGGTCTGAATAATAATACATAAAATGTCTCAAATCATGTCTTGGAAGAAAAGTAAGACATGAACAATAGAAGAGTCTTCGAGGTCAGCGGGCGCCATGCTCACCCTGGAAAACTCAAGTAGAAGCTGAGGAGTCGATCAGCCACGAGTCAGAGAAGTAGATCCGGCCTGATACTCTGTGTTCATAAAAGAATGCAGTAAGTGCAGGTCAGTACAGACAACAGTACTGGTAGGCATCATAGGCCGACTAAGCATAGTTAACACAATTCAGAAAATAACGCAAAAAAACAAGTAGAACAATCACGCATGAAATAATATAATCGTAACCGAGTATCCATCAACACCTATGTAAGTATCTAACCCCAATATAATGAGTCTGAGTATATCTAATCTTGGAACAATTGACACAATAGAATCAACAACACAATCCATTACACTACAGTATTCACGACATCTCACTCAAGTCATAATGCAATGCAATGCAATGATTATATGAATGTGATGCCACGCCATGCTATGCACAACCCAGTGTGACTCACGAAGTCTGAGTGCTACCTGTCCCGGATCGTTGCCAAACAGACAGACGGGACCCTGGCTAATTGCTTACAGAGGGAGTCTTACCGGCACCACTCTGGGGACCTGCGGAGCCCATGCACTACAATCGAATCTGGGATAACATTGGAAACGGCCATGCATAACGATGCCCGAATATAACCATCGGACATCGGCCTCCTCACAATCATTCAAAAGAGTTGTCAAATATCAGTTTCATAAATCAACGATTCCGGAATTGAACCTCGGGCATCGACCTCCTCACAATCACTCAAGTAAAAAGAGTTTATTCAGTATCAGTTTCATATAAACAACGATTCCGGAATGGATCTTCGGACAACGACCTTTTTCACAATCTCTCAATTAAAAGAGTTTATCAAATATCAGTTTCCCTCAATCAACGATACCGGAGAATCACCGGATATCGGCCATGCATGATAATATGAAAGAATGCGTGCAATGCATATGTCAATCATCAACAAGTAAGCTCAATATCACAAGTACCTCAACGGGGTACACCAACAATATATCACATCACAATACCATTGTGGGTATGCCAACATATATCAATAACTCAAGTACCAATAATGGGTACGCCAGTAAATATATCATAGTACAAATACTAACAACAGGTATGCCAATCCTATCCCAAATCAGGACAACAAGCGACATTCGCTATCTTCCAACTACACATGGCATCAAGCCAACACAATCAACAACCAACTGCATATAACGGGGTGGCTACTCCCAACACACATCAAGGCCCATCCTAAGGAAATATCCATCCTAACTTCACACCCGAAGGTTCACATACTGTCTCCGACATCATAATCTAAATATGTGATTCACTATACTAAGTCTCACCAAAGATAAACCATAACCTACCTGGACTATCGAACTGCAACACCAACAAGTCACTCTATCGCCTTGCCCTTCCTCTGAAGCTCAGAACCAAAGTAGTCTAAGCATAATCGAATTCTAAATTAGAAATCATAAATAATGATACTAATATTGTTATGATATCAATTAGGTCCAATTTAACCCTAGAATTTGGAAAAACGAGCCCACAAGGGCGAAAAGGAAAATTCACGGGTAAAATACCAAATTGAATCCTAGGTAATCATAACCCAATCATTAATTATTGATTTAGCCTTCCCAAGCCCCAATATCGAGATATGAAATAATAAGGTCTAAGACTTATTAAATGCATAATCACTGCCCGTCACTGCTGTAGCGGTAACTGGACCGCCCTAACGACCACCTTACCGCCTCAGCGGTCAAGCCAAAATGGCTGGTACTGCTTCAGCGGCAGGGCCACTGCCCCAGCGGTGCCGCTGCTACGGTGCTGGTGCCGCCAAAGCAGACACCAGACACTAGAAACTTGGCCTAGGTTTTTCGTTTCGATCCGATTTTCAACTAACTCCTGAGGCCATCGTTCACATACCAGATACCTAGTCTCACATAAAAACGCGCTACGAACGCGTCTGTGGCCTCGGACTTCTCAACGCAGGTATCGTTGATTGAGTTAACTACCGATGCCTTACTTCCCATTTCCCATCCAAAGACCCGAAATGCACCAAAATGCATTGGGAACTGAACCAATTATACATACAAGTTCTAAACAATCATCTGGACCTCTCGGAATTGACGAAACTCCGAAAAAGGTCCGTTTGTCCAAAAGTCAACCTCGGGTCAAAATGAGTAAATAAACGCTCGGAAGTCGCGAAAGTGCCAAAAAGACTATAACGACAACACGGTCAGATACCAATTGAACCGTTGCTCGTCCTCGAGCAACGAAAAGAAAGAAGTCAGGGAAATACCTGAATCAGTGAACAACTGGGATATCGGCTACGCATATCGGACTTAGTCTCCCAAGTAGCCTCTTTCACAGGGCGGTGCTTCCATTGCACCTTCACAGAAGCAATCTCCTTGGACCTCAATTTTCGAACCTGCCTATCTAGGATCGCAATAGGCTTCCCCTCATAAGTCAAATTCTCATCAAGCAATATAGAATCCCAACGGACAATGTAGGTACCATCGGCATGGTATCTCTTCAGCATCGAAACATGGAAAACTGGGTGAGCTCCAGCTAAACCTAGCGGCAAGGCCAACTCATACGCTACATCACCAATGCAATCCACGATCTCAAATGGGCCAATGTATCTAGGGCTCAACTTACACTTCTTACCAAACCTCATAACACCCTTCATGGGTGAAACCTTCAACAGAACCTGATCACCAATAGCAAACTTCAAATTCCAAACCTTTTGGTCCGTATACATGTTCTGCCGGCTCTGAGCAGCCACGAGTCTGGCCTGAATAACTCTCACTCTGTCAAGGGACTCCCTCAATAGATCTATGTTCCTAGGTCGAGCCTTGAACCCATCGAACCAACCAATCAGAGATCTACACCTCCTACCATATAAGGCCTCAAAAGGCGCCATACCAATACTCGAATGATAACTGTCGTTGTACGCAAACTCCACCAAAGGCAAGTGATGATCCCAATGACCACCAAAATCAATAACACATGCTCTTGACGTGTCCTCGAGCACCTGAATGGTCCGCTCAGACTGGCCATCGGTCTGGGGACAGAAAGCTATACTACAGTCCAATCGGGTACCCATCTCATCATGAAATGCTCTCCAAAATTAGGAGGTGAAGATAGTACACCGATCAAATACAACAGAAATAGGGATCCCATGTAATCTCACAATATCCTGAATATACATCTTGGCTAACTTCTCCGCGGTATAAGAAACCTGAGCCGGAACAAAGTGAACGGACTTAGTCAATCGATCCACTATCACCCAAATAGAATCAAACTTGCCAAGGGTCTTCGGAAGACCCGTGACAAAATCTATGGTAATCCTCTCCCACTTCCACTCGGCAATGGGCATCCTCTGAAACACCCCACCTGGTCGCTGGTGCTCATACTTTACCCGTTGACAATTTTCGCACTTATCCACAAATCAACTATATCCCTCGTCATACGACGCCACCAATAGTGTTGTCTCAAGTCACGGTACATCTCAGTCACTCCTGGATGAATGAAATAGCTAGAGCCGTGGACCTCAGATTAGATCAACTGAATCAGGTCACCAACACGAGGAACGTACACGCGTCCTCTAATCCTCAAAATGCCCTCAGAATCAATCACGGCCTCCTTGGCCTCACCTCTCGACACCCTATCCCGAATCTTTCTCAACTGAGATTCCTCAAACTGATGAGCCTTGATCCGATCCAATAATGATTACCTCGCCTCTATACAAGCCAAAATCCTCCCCGAGGTCGAGAGGTCGAGACGAACGAAACTGTTGGCCAAAGTCTGAACCTCCATGGCCAACGGACGCTTGGAAATAACCAATCGAGCTAAACTCCCCATACTCACTGCCTTGTGACTCAAGGCATCAGCCACCACATTGGCTTTACCAGGGTAATACAGAATAGAGATGTCATAATCCTTCAGAAGCTCTATCCGTTGGCGCTGCCTAGAATTGAGATCTCTATAGGTAAACACATGCTGAATGCTACGGTGATCGGTAAAAACCTCACAATGGACACCGTATAAGTAATGCCTCCAAAGCTTCAAAGCGAAGACTACGACCAACAACTCCAAATCATGAGTAGGGTAATTCTTCTTATGAACTTTCGATTAACGGGAAGCATAAGCTATCACTCTACCCTCCTGCATCAACACCATACCCAAACCCATACAGGAAGCATCACAATAGACCGCGAAGTCCTTGCCCTCCACAGGTAAGGCTAGGATCGGGGTTGTGGTCAAAAGAAGCTTGAGCTTTTGAAAGCTCTCCTCACAATCATCCGTCCACTGGAAGGGAACATCCTTTTAAGTCAATCTGGTTATGAAGCAATGGCAGCAAAACCCTTCACAAAACGGTGGTAATAACTGGCCAAACCCACAAAACTACAAATCTCGATAACAGTAGTGGGCCTCGCCCAACCCCTTACAGCCTCAATCTTCTGTGGATCAACAATGATCCCCTCTTTGGACATCACATGGCCCAAGAATGCTACAGACTCTAACCAGAACTCACACTTAGAAAACTTGGCAAAAAAACTATGTTTCTTCAACAACCCAAGGACGGTAAGAAGATGGCTCTCATGCTCCACTCTACTCTTGGAATACACCAAGATGTCATCAATAAACACAATCATAAAAGAATCAAGGAACGGCCTAAAGATGCCATTCATCAAGGTCATAAATGTAGCTGGGGTATTGGTAAGGCCGAAAGACATCACTAGAAACTCATAGTGGCCATGTCTTGTCCGAAATGCTGTCTTTGGAATATCCTCCGCCCTAATCTTCAACTGATGATAGCCGGAACGCAAATCAATCTTAGTAAACACCGAAGCACCCTGAAGCTGGTCAAATAGATCATTAATACGAGGCACAGGGCAAGTATTCAGGATAGTGACCTTGTTCAACTGGCGGTAATCAATGCACATCCTCATGGTCCCATCTTTCTTCTTCACAAATAACACTGGAGCACCCCAAGGAGAGACGTTCGGTCTAATGAACCCCTTGCTCAATAAATCTTGCAATTTTTCCTTAAGTTATCTTAACTCGGCTGGTGCCATTCGATATGGTGGGATGGAAATAGGACGAGTACCCGAGTCCACATCGATACAGAAATTAATGTCACGATCGGGTGGCATACCCGGCGAATCTGACGGAAATACCTCCGCGAACCCGCTCACAATAGGAATAGACTCAAGGGATGGAGATGCAACAGTCGTATCACGAACATGCGCCAAATACGCTAAACACCCCTTACTTACTAATTTTTTCGCCCGAAGTAAGAAGATAATCTTTTTCGAAGCGGGACTAGGAGTACCTCTCCACTCAAGCCTAGGGATGCCTGGCATGGCTAAAGTGACTGTCTGGTGTGACAGTCCAAGATTGCATGATAAGGAGAAATACAGGACATACCCAATATAATATCAAAGTCCACCATATCCAAAATCATCAAATCTACCTAGGTGTCATACCCCATAAAATTAACTAAACAAGATCGGTAGACTCGATCAACAACCACAGAATCTCCGACTGGAGTAGACACATGAACAGGTATATCTATGCTATCTGGGACCCACCTCTAAAACCATGGGACGTCCTGCGGCCTGACTGAGCACCGCCTCTCTGAGAAGTCCCTCCTCGACCACTGGATGATATAGGAGTCCTCGACGGTTGATAATCTCGCCTAGGTCAGGGACATCTATTGGCAATATGCCCAACCTCCCTACAAGTGAAATAGGTAAGAGGAGTCGAATACTGAAACACGGACACTGAAGACCCTGATGAAGCAGTCGTGTCCACTGGTCTAGAGAACGAGCTCTCAGGACTCTCTATCTAGGTGGCTCACTAGAGGAAACCGGTAATGCTGAATGTACGGGACGACCGAAATAGGGCTGAGGTGGCATCAAAAACTGACTGGCGCCCCTCGTATCAGAACCCCCAAAGCTGCCAGTCTGACGTGGCCTCTTGTCACCACCACTAAAAGTGCGGGCCTTGGCGCCCTCAACCATCGAAGCATGCTTAATAATGGACTAGAAGTAAGCCCCTATAGACTCCATCTGGAGGCAAGGAATCTGTAGAGATCCCACTAGTCCTCCAACAAAGCGTCTGATCCTATCAGCCTCGGTAGGAATCAACAGAGTAGAGTATCGGGCCAAATAGAGAAAACGGGTCACATAAGAATCTAAGGACATGCCCCTCTGCTCAAGGTGTAGAAACTGCTCCCTACGAGCCTCTCTCACAGACCGGGGCACATACTTCTCAAGGAAGGCCCGGTAGAACTGAGTCCAAGTTAACGGAGGAGAACCTTCAGGTTTGCACGACACGAAATACCTCCACCACGCCTTCGGGTCACCGCGAAACTAGTAGGACACATAATCAAAGCCATGGGTTTCTACTATCCCCATACGGTGCAACAACTCGTGCATATCAAGAATAAACTCATAGGCATCCTCCGATGAAGTACCAGAGAACTTCGACGGCTCTAACTTCCTAAACCTCCCCACCAGATCCTGATCAGCAGCAGTCATAACGATGCCATTCATGGGCCTAATATCCTCCCTAGGAGTAGGTATAGCATCAATGTCGGGAGCCATAGCTGCAGCGGGATGTGCTACCCGTGTAGGTCCCTGCTGAGGGGTTTGCGCCCCAACCCAAGTCTGTGAACCCTCGTCGGGAGTAGTAGCACCGGCGGCCTCCTGCTGGGCATCAAGATGAAGTAGGACCCTGCCTTAGTGTCATGCATAGCCTGGTCAGAAGTAACCTCAGGCAGTGTCCGTGCTGGGGTCACGCCATCCCCTACAGTCTGGTCTCTAGCCGGCTGGTACTCAAGCATGGGAGATAGAGACCTCTCTCATCACTGGCCCACCGTCGTAGCTCTAACCCTGGCTGGGGCAGCCCCGTAGCCTCTCACTCTGCTCCGTCCTCTGACTGTAGCGTGCCCTCGGGTGCTAGCCGTAGCTGCGGGCTCCAGCACCTGACCTCGGGCCGTAGTAGCTCGAGTCCTCACCATCTGTGAGAGCAGAGATAAGAGTCAGATACCAATTTAGTTTTTTCAGATACCAATTTGAATAAAGTAACACGATGGAAAGAAAGAAGATGAGATTTCCTAAATGTCCTATAGCCTTCCGCAGATAAGTACGGAGCTCATCGTACCGATCCAGGAGACTCTACTAGACACACTCTTGTATCAAAGACCAGATAACCTAGGGCTCTGATACAACTTGTCACGACCCATTTTAGCCTAGGTCATGCGGGCACCTACCATACCCACCTCGGTAGGTGTCACGACCCGAATCGGGGCCGCGACGAGCACCCGGTGCTAGCCCATCCGGGCACCCTCTTAGCTTACTCTTATGCTTACATCTAGGTGAGCCACATAATTATACATGCATTTCCATTCATTCATCAACTAGTCCCATTTGGACAATAGCACATTTATATCATCATAGGCATCTATGCCACATCAATGTACATGGGCCAACGTGGCAGACAAAATGATATACAAAACATAGTCCGACAAGGCCAGACATATCCAAACACATACACGTGACTACGAGCCTCTAAGAAGAGTATAACATATCACATGAGCGGGACAGGACCCCACTATGCCCATATTTATATACACAAAATAATGAATACCCAAAAGCTATGACTCCGGAAGAAATAGAGTTCTGCTATGTAATCTCTGGATAAGCAGCTATGGATCAAGTCTGTCTCCCTGTGCACTTGCGGGCATGACGCAGCGTCCACAAACAAAAGAACGTCAGTACGAAGAATGTACTGAGTATGTAAAGCATGATCAGCATCGATATATATAAGCATAAGGAACAACATATGAAATAGCATAGGAGGGGAGACAATAACACCATCATCATTACACTTACTTGCCTTTCATAGGGGCTTCCCATTTTTCATACGTATTCGTACACCTACGTCATCATCCGTATTCCATAATAGTACTCGTACCATACTCGTGCTCATATTCGTATACATGTCCTTAGTCGTATTCTCATACATAGTCTTATCACATTCATATTCATATTATATACTTAGTCATTTCATATACATAGCATTTTACATAGCATACCCGACCTCATAGGATCGGTGTTTCATACATACTTGGCCAACCAAGGCTCAAGGTTACTCATACCTGGCCCTACCAAGGCTTCAGGGTTATCCGTACCATCTGCAGAGGTGTGCGCGCATTTCGTAATCGTATACATACTTTATACATATTCATATACATATATTCTACCCGGCGTCATAAGCTCGGGGTTTCATTATAGCGTTTCATAGGCACATATAAGTATAATAGCCCGTAGGCACCTTTAGTATCATTATTAATATCATCATCGTTACTATCGTCATCATTATCGTTACTTCTATATCATGGGATTACTCGTCGTATGAGGTGCGTAGTATCATCGTAGCACATATCAAGGATCGTGAGCTTATGAGCTCGGAATATCAATCATTTGGAAACAACATACTCATATAGAGGAATTAGGGATTTGGCCAAGACACCATGCCTTATGAAAGAAGGATTAGCCTTACATACCTTTTCGTCGGACTATTCTACGCTTGCACGTCCCCTTTCAATGTTAGTGTTTCAACCTTCATTAATATCATAACAATGGTCATTAGTCATTCACATTATCCACATTGTCTAGATTTCTCAACTTGCTTCTAATTCATCCATATTCAAGGTCATAACACCCAACTTCGTCCATCCGTCTAAAGTGTCTATTTCATGATCTTTAATACCATTTATAACACATTCATATCACAACACAACAACATTCGTGATTCAATTCAACCTATTCCTCAAAATGTCACTATTCATCATTCATGACCTAGTTGACCATATTTTCTACAATCCATGCATTTCAACTCTCCAATATCTTAAACATCATATAAATATCATGAATCTTACCTTAGAAGTTGTAGGAACAAGATTTAGTTGATAATACTCCACTTTGAGCAAAACCCTAGTTTTTCTCCATTTGGATTTCTTGACTTGGATGACCTTTGATGATGTTCTCACTCTTGATTCACTTCGTTTTATGTTGTTGATGACTTATGATCCTTGAAAACTTGGATAATAAATGTAGAGAGATGATTTAGAGAGAAGTGGTGTAATGTTGAAATGAAATAAAACAAGTGTTGGTCCCTTTATTTAATGACTTGCAAAATATGAAATGAAGTGCACAGTGGCCGTCCATGGGGGTTTACGGTCCGTATTCCAGTTTACGGACCGTCCTTCGTGGTCGTATTTAACCGTATTCAGAACCAGAAACTTAAGGCTGCAACATGGTGATTTACGACCATGGTTTACGGGCCGTAAATCACTTTACGGTCCGTCCTCCAGGTCGTATTTAGCCATTTCCTCAACTGGCAGAAAGTTGAAGTTTGCATGCCAATTTACGACCTGCTAGTTTACGGAACGTATACCAATTTACGGTTCGTCCTAACACTTTACGACCACTGGGCAGTTGCAAATCTGCAACTTCCCATATTTCTTAGACTTCTCATTTTAATCACCCACGTCCATGCACATGCATTGCTCCCCTTATATCTCATCTTAACTTAGCCAACTTTCTCATTTCACATTGGATACCTTTGCAATCTCGCCTAAGGTCATCAAACGTCGTTTCTTGCTCATGGACATCATGCACTCATATTCATCACTAGTTCATTCACTTTCGTACCAACAGAAAAATTTCCGAGGTGTAACAGTAGGCGAACCCTTAACTCAACGTTCATAATCAATAAATATAATAAATAGCGGAATAAGTAAATAATGTAAGTCTCACAATATAGCATAATATAGATAAGTGCGGAAGTAAATGAATCCACCCCAGTATCTGGTCTGGTCATATACGAGCATCTAAATCCGAATAACTCTGGTCTGAATAATCATACATAAAATGTCTCAAATCACGTCTTGGAAGAAAAGTAAGACATGAACAATAGAAGAGTCTTCGAGGTCAGCAGACGCCATGCTCACCCTAAAAAACTCAAGTAGAAGCTGAGGAGTCGATCAGCCACGAGTCAGAGAAGTAGATCGGGCCTGATACTTTGTATTAATAAAAGAATGCAGCAAGTGCAGGTCAGTACAAACAACAGTACGGGTAGGCATCATAGGCCGACTAAGCATAGTTAACACAATTCAGAAAATAACGCAGTTAAACAAGTAGAACAATCACGCATGAAATAATATAATCATAACCGAGTATCCATCAACACCTATGTAAGTATCTAACCCTAATATAATGAGTCTGAGTATATCTAATCCTGGAACAATCGACACAATAGAATCAACAACACAATCCATTACAATACAGTCATCACAACATCTCACTCAAGTCATAATGCAATGCAATGCAATGATGGTATGAATGTGATGCCATGCCATGCTATGCAAACGAGATGTACATATGTACTCCAGACAGAAATATCGACATCTCGGCAGCACAACCCAGTGTGACTCGCGAAGTCTGAGTACCACCCGTCCCGGATCTTTGCCAAACAGACAGACGAGACCCTGGCTAATTGCTTACAAAGGGAGTCCCACCGGCACCACTCTGGGGGACCCGCAGAGCCCATGCTCTACAATCGAATCTGGGATAACAGGGAAACAGCCATGCACAACGATGCCCGAATATAACCATCGGACATCGGCCTCCTTACAATCACTCAAAAGAGTTGTCAAATATCAGTTTCATAAATCAACGATTCCGGCATTGAATCTCGGACATCAACCTCCTCACAATCACTCAGTGAGTGTGTTTATTCAGTATCAATTTCATATAAACAACGATTCCCGAATGGATCTTTAGACATCGGCCTTTTTCACAATCTCTCAAGTAAAAGAGTTTATAATATCAGTTTCGCTCAATCAATGATACCGGATCATCACCGGATATCGGCCATGCTTGATAATATGAGAGAATGCGTGCAATGCATATGTCAATCATCAACAAGTAAGCTCAATATCACAATCACCTCAACGGGGTACGCCAACAATATATCACATCACAATACCACAATGGTATGCCAACATAAATCAATAACTCAAGTACCAACAATGGGTACGCCAGTGTATATATCATAGTACAAATATCAACAACGGGTATATCAATCCTATCCCAAATCAAGACAACAAGCGACACTCGCTATCTACCAACTACACATTTCATCAAGCCAACACAATCAACAATCAACCGTATTTAACGGGCTGGCTAGTCCTAACATACATCAGGGCCCATCCTAAGGCAATAGCCATCCCAACTTCACACCCGAAGGTTCACATACTTTCTCCGACATCATAATCTAAATATGTGATTACTAAGTCTCACCAAAGGTAAACCATAACCTACCTGGACTGTCGAACTGCAACACCAACAAGTCACTCTATCGCCTTGCCCTTCCTCTGAAGCTCAGAACCTAAGTAGTTTAAGCATAATCGAATTCTAAATTAGAAATCATAAATAATGAGGCTAATATTGCTGTGATATCAATCAGGTCCAATTTAACCCTAGAATTTGGAAAAACAGACCTACAAGGGCGAAATGGGAAATTCACGGGTAAAATACCAAATTGAATCCTAGGTAATCATAACTCAATCATTAATTGTTGATTTAGCTCAAGAACTATCCCCAAATCTGATTCTGGTAAAAACCCCCAAATTGGGTATGAACCCTAATTTTCCAAATCCGAAATTCAACCTTAAAAGTGGAAGATATGGGGTTACTAAGCTTAGATTCGTCACATTTTAGTATTAACATCATCAACTTTATGAATTATAATCCTAGGGAGAAGTCTCCCAAAACCCTTCTTCAAATTCTACTTCTAAGGGATTAAAAAGGGAAGGGATGATTCTAAGATGATAATGATTAAAGAGAAGTAAAGGATTAGACAAGGTTTTACCTCTAAGATTTCCTTCAATTTTTCTCCAAGAACAGCCTTCCCAAGCCTCAATATCGAGATATGAAATAATGAGGGTCTAAGACTCATTAAATGCACAGTCACTGCCCGCCACTGCTGTAGCGGTAACTGGACCGCCCCAGCGGCCACCTTACCACTTCAGCGGTCAAGCCAAAATGGTTGGTGCCCGCCACCAGAAACTTGGCCTAGGTTTTTCATTTCGATCCGATTTTTTGACTAACTCCCGAGGTCATCTGCTCATATACCAGATACCTAGTTCCACATAAAAACACGCTACGAACGAGCCTATGGCCTCGGAATTCTCAACGGAGGTCTTGTTGACCGAGTCAACTACCAATGCCTTAATTCCCATTTCCTATCCAAAGTCCCGAAATGCACCAAAATGCATTGGGAACCGAACCAATCATATATACAAGTTCTAAACAATCATCCGGACCTCTCAGAATTGGCGAAACTCCGAAAAAGGTCCATTTGCCCAAAAGTCAATCTCGGGTCAAAATGAGTCAACAAACTCTCGGAAGCGGCGAAAGTGTCAAAAGGACTATAACAACCAAATGGGTCATTACACCGGATACGTATAATTCCTCTTAAATATGAGGATAGGGTATTTTGTTTTGTAAAAGGAGCAACAAGAGTTGTTTTGGTTTTACTATAAAAATTGGCAAAGAAGTGTACATATTTCAATTCATGGTTAATCCACACTTGGCTTTCGGGTTGACCACATACACGTTTAGAATGTATCACTTATGACTTTACGATTACGAATATATTTCAAACTTATTGAGAAGGGCATTTTTTAGAACTTATTAAAAGGATCTAATTCGAGTTTGAAATTGGGCCGTTTGAAAAGATCATGGATCGGGACTTACTCTAACAAAATGGGTTGGACGCCCAAATACACTTTTGAAGGTAAAAGGGGCATTTTCAACATTAATCTGTGTCTATTTGAGAAAAATGTTTCAGTCCAATTACTCGATTTTTTTTTTTCGGAAAAAGATGTGATGGTCTTTGGCCCCATTTAATCTGGGCTTAGCCCAATTTAAAAAAGACCTTTTGAAACGATAACTTTGGTGGGCTTCGGCTAAAAAATCTAATGTTCTTATCATGTGGACTTGGTCCAAAATATACCAGTTTTTCCAAAATGAAGCATGACATTTAATTAAAACCTGGGCGAATATTTACATAAAAATCTTTGAAAGTAAGACGAACAGTTTGGTAAAAATGTTACAGCTACCATCAATCCCCTTTTTGCAAGTTTAAGGGTTGTTATGAAAAACACTTTTGATTTACCTCTTTTTAAACTTTTGAAAAACGTTACTCAGGTTTGGAAAATTCGCTTAGGCCCTAAAGTCAATCTAAACGACATATGTACCGTTTGCCTAAGATGTCTAATTCTAACCACATTGGCTTCCAATAATAATGTGAGTTTTACAAATACAATACAAGCAATAAAGTTGATAATGAAAAAAAAAAAGAATAAACTTGGGGTGTACCAAGCCCCTTAACCATTTTCACTCATGGTTGGGCCTTCGTGTCATTTTCACCCGTGACTAGGCCTTCAATATATATATCTATATATATATATATATATATATATATATATATTTGCTTCCCTTTCTTTCTCGGACTCAATAGAGTTTTTTTTTTTTTGAAAGAATTATCCCGTTGGGCCTTTGGCCCAATAGGGTGGTTATGTCTTCGGCCTGAATAGCCATGCAGGGAGTAAGAAGGAAAAGGGGGAACGGTTAGATTATATTTACTGAACTTATCACAAGCATACTCATACTAATATACACATATATACAATAATATACACTAAGGCTATTTACGAGTTCTGTAATTGTCACAACTCTTATCTCCTATTGGCTTTTACTGATAAGAATTTAAGTAGTGAAAAGGGGAACTCATCACCCCCCTTATTCCTGATGCCGTACAAGTTCCAAGAGGTTTCTCGAATCTCCGGCATGGCTGGACACTAGGGGAAGGCTCAAACTAAGCCCTCAAATGACTACTTTAGTTTCCAAATCAGTATAACCAAAGAAAAAGAGAGCGTGGCACAGAACCCCTCATCCACACACAAGCAACAACACCAACTCCTATACAGGTTAACCAAGACAAATGAAGGTAGAGCCATAAGGCAAATAGCAGCCATAACCAGAGCATAGAGTAAACAAGAATAGTTGTAATATATGTACAGGAATAAACTATAACACCTAGCCATGGGACAGGTAAAGACAGTTACAGTTCATGAAGATGGAGTGGGCAAGTAGCAGTTAACATGTGAACACAAATGAGCAAGAAGGGATTATAACACATGATCACAAAAATGAGTCAAGGACAGGACCATAGCACATGATCATGAATAAGCCAAATACAATCAAAACCTATGTGTACATAGACTAAATAGAAACAATTAAGCAATGACTAAGTTACAAACTGTCTATGACTTTTCAGATATGGCATGGGAGAGGTAGTCACACACAGATAGGCACAACTAAGACATAGGACAAAACTGCAGGTTTCCAGGTCCATGGAGTGACTCAAGGAAGTACTTCACAAAAGCAGAAATCTATATAGCAACTTAGACTTCATACTGGTTGAACTAGAACATGTTTTAACCTCACAGAGATGATGGGTTCAGGACCATACCATGGCATACCAAAACAGTCTAGGATTACAAGTAGACGTGACTATATTGACTGTGCAACAAACAAGTCCCATTGAGCCTACTGATCACTGCAAAGATTGATATTTAAGGGAGTCTAAAGCTAATAAGGTAAGATGTGTATCTTTCTAAACACACAAGTGACAAGAAACATTTCCATGTTTTAAAACTGAGTTTCGACATGATGATAATAACAAGTAACAAGAAATATTCAGTTTGGTTTAAAACGAATAATCAGTGGAGAGGAACAATAAGTTGATTGATATCTTCACACTCCGACTTATCAAATAAACTAAATATGAGGACAACATTCTATTTTA
This sequence comes from Lycium barbarum, assembly GCF_019175385.1. Lineage (NCBI taxonomy): Eukaryota > Viridiplantae > Streptophyta > Magnoliopsida > Solanales > Solanaceae > Lycium > Lycium barbarum. The sequence continues at coordinate 89,809,869 of NC_083342.1, forward strand.
AAATAAGAAACACTTTACTCAGCACCCTCTAATGCTATGGAAAACTCTAAAATGGACTCAGTGTTTTCATTTTCAAGGAATACTAACTGGGAATGATCTTTTGAAATTTTCATTAAGTTTTCCAAAAAAAAAAAGTAAGACTGAATGCATAAGTAAAATCCCAAAATTTATATACATTTGGTATTTACATAACAAAACAATTAAGGTATGGATAACAATTACTACTTTTAAAAGGACTTCTCTAATCTTCACTTAGATACCTGGTTTTATAACCTAGCTCCATTTTTTATTTTTAGAAAGGCAGCTCAAAGTATGCCCTATTCATCCATTTAATTTTAACAAAGACTCAACACATAAGAACAACTCATTTCTTTATAGTGAAGTAACACCAACTATATTGTTCAAAACAGGTGTATATTTAGATTCCTTACTGCCTAAATAAGCACCATTATAGCATCATTAACCCATCATACAAATAATGAACAATTATCTTGACTAATCTCCCAAAGCTAGAACAGGATTGACACAGCAGGCCAACACTAATCACATCTAGTGGGTTGTCAACTATCAACAGGTGCTATACCATATGATAAGCCATAATAACTACTAAATAAACAACCATAGCTATAGAACAACAACAGCTAAATGAACAACAGCAACCACTGAAACTGGCCATAACCTATGATCAACAATTAATAAACCAACATCAAATAGATAACAACAACTTGAATAGACAACAGCACCAGCCAACACATAACAACAGCTGACTAAGCAACAAATGGTAAATGAGAACAGCTAACTAAGTAACAGCAACAGCCAACAACTAAACAACTAATAGACAAACATCAAATAGGTAACATCAAACCAAATAAATAGCAGCAACAATAAAAAGCTAAATAATCAATGGCTAACTAAGCAACAACTGCTAAATGACAACTACTAAACAACAACTAATAAACAACAACCAAATAATAATAACAATAAATAAATAATGACAAGATAAGAAATTACCTTTTTAAAGTGCAGCCGGACACAAGAATGGATTTTGAAGCCTTGGTGCTTCCAAACCTCGTACTCAGCCACACAAACCCAAACAGTCATAAATTTTAGAACTAGGAACTTTAACCTTTTAAAAGTTAAAGCTAAAAAAAAATTAACTGAGAAGCTTCAAATTCAAAATTCTAGCCTCTTGAGGTTGTGAAAACTTATTTTTGTGAGAGGGTTGGGGTTCTATTTATAGAACCCCAAAGTTCATTCAAAGATCTAAACAAACGATGTGGTACCAAGTGGTTTTCAGATGCAAACATTCAATATCATTAAATTAACGGCTAAGATCTATAGAAGACAAACACATACGGTTGGACCTGACCTCTTCTAGGTTGATCCGCCCCAAACTCTTAAGGACCAATGACAATAAAGTTCGTACAACAGGAAAAAAATGCAAAATTTGTGCTTTGATTTAGAAAAAATGAAAGAAAAAAGTAAAAGGAAGAGATCAATACTGCGTTTGGGGCGACAAACATGAATTTGGATTTGAAACATCGATTGTTTCACGCGAATAGTCGTACCAGGCTTGTGTAAAGCCAAGGTTCTCTGCACCGTTGCCATTTTTGGCATGAAAGAGAGAGAGAATACTGAGGTGGCACTTTAGGGTTTGGGGAAAAGAGGAATGGGAGGAGAGAGAATGGCGTAAGGCTGCGTTTGTATGTGAAATGAAATGGAATTAGGGAATATTACTCCCTTCCCTTATCTGATGCGTTTTTGGGCCGGATCTGGTCCATTAAGTGGACTGGGCCTAGTCCAATTTAAGAGAAATGATCATGGCCCCTTTTCCCCATGTATATCACATGTGTATATTTATGTATACTAGATGTATATATGCGTATAGGGGTAGGACGGGTAATTTAACAAAATAGATAAATACTTTAAACAACCAATTATTGACCATAGTACTCAATTACAAATAAATTAGGATGTAACTAATTTCAAAACACGGCTAACAAGCTCAATTTACGAGCATAGACCTAATTGGTTTTAAATTTAAATGAGTGTTGCAATGATGATCCTCTTGTTAACTAATTGCAATAATGTCCTTAGTTAATCTTAATCTAATTAATTATTCCAGTCAAGACCTTGTTTAGCTAATTAGCCAATTAAAGCTAGATTTACACTAATGACCTTAATTGATTTGCCAATGGATTTGGTCATTTCAATTAAGGCCACTGCAAAGCTAATTTTGCAAAAATGACCCCAATTGCCTCAACCATGAATTGATTGATTCAATTGTGGCCATAATGTCAACAACTAAATAGTTAAACCAATGTGCAATAACGACCCTTTAACTGATTAATTAATCTAATTTAAGCACCAAACAATTTATTAATTTCAAACAATTATGCAAACACACATGATTAATGATTGAGGGGTAAAATGGTCAATTCTTTCAATTACTCAAGTTCCTTGGATTTAAGGGAATAAATTATTATTTAATTTAACAATTAAATAAAAAATTATTCAAAATTGTTTTTCTCTTGATTAATTCTAATAAAATGTTCCATAAATGTCACAAAGATACCAATTAATTTCTAAATAATTTATGATGTCATAAAAAACCTCTTTATCAATTTAATGGAGTAAAATATTGACCTGAACAATTTATTTAAAAATTATTTAAACCTTTTAAGATGCATAGCCCATTTTATTTATTATCCAAGGACTCTGAGTGATTAAAATAAATTACGGGAGGTCAAAAATTAGGTGTCAACAGCGACGATCGTGTACACTCTCTTTGAGGAGCGGATTTGGATAAGCCATTCTATAAGGAGGAAAAAATATTGGCTTAGTATCTGGTAAAACATCGATAGCAAAGTCAATTTGCCGCTCCGGCGGAAGACCTCGAAGCTCATCCAGAAATACATCTGGAAACTCATTAACGACTGGAACAGACTGAAGGGTCGGTGGCTTTATTTCTGCATCCTGAACCCGAACTATATGATATATACAACCTTTGGCAATCATCTTCCTTGGCTTGAGATTGGAAATAAACCTACCTCTCGCCTTTGCTGTATTACCCTTCTACTAAAAAATTAGCTCTTCCAAAAACTGAAATCGAACCACCTTCGTTCTACAATCAACATTAGCATAACAAGAGGCCAACAATTCATACCCATAATGACATCAACGTCTACCATATCTAATTCAATCAAATCTGCTATAGTATGACGATCACAAACTATGACTACACAATCTTTATATACCCATCTAGCTATCACTGGATCACCAACGGGCGTAGACATCTCGAAAGGTTTAATCGACTTGGGCTTCATCCCAAACTGACCAGCAATAAAAGGAGTAACATACGATAACGTAGAACTAGGATCTATCAACGCATATACATCATGAGAAGATACTGATAGTATAACCTATAACCACATAAGGCGAATTATCGAGATCCTGTCGACCAGCCAATGCATAAATGCGGTTCTGAGGACCACTCAAACTAGACGCTTCCCCTCTGCCCCTACCACAGCCTGGTGATATCTGAGAGCCTTGCCCCGAAGGGCGTACAAATGATGACGAACCGGCTGCTGATCCAGTAGGCTAAACTGTACCTCTACCACCTCTCGATAGACACTCACGTATAATATGGTCTGGTTGTCCGCAAGGATAAGAAACATCAGAACCCAAGCAGCAATGCCCAGCATGTAACTTACCACACTGTGTACATCGTCGTAAAGGGGGCCTCATCTGGCCTAACTCATCTCCATACCGGGAACCTGAGGCTCTGGAACCCTGACCTGGTCCTGAATAAGTAGATCGGTCAAATCTCTGACCTGTGAACTGTAGAGGCACACTAGCCACTGAATGGCCTGAATGCCTAGGATATTGTTGTCTCTGAACCCCTCTGAACTCAGTAACAACACCTGAAGATCTAACTCTCTTACTATGACCCCTATCATGCTCACGCTCGGCCCTCTACTGCTGCCTACGCTCCTTAAGGTTCTGAGCATGCTCCTAAATGCGAGAAATATCCATACCTGTCTGAAGTAAGGCCATCATGCAATCATCAATCAAGTGTGGTCCCAATCCACTCACAAATCGGTAAACACGATCCTCCATCTCAGCTACAACAACTGGAGCATACCTAGCCAATAAATTAAAACGAAGACTATACTCGCGAACACTCATGCTCCCCGTCTAAGGTTCAGAAACCTATCAGCTCGGGCCGGTCGAATCTCTGCCGGCAAATAATGCCGAAGGAAGGCATCTGTAAACTCCTGCCACACGGGCGAGGGTGCATTAATTCCTCTAGAAGATATCCAATGAACATCAACATCCCGTAGTCTATAGGAAGCCAATTCGACTGACTTGGTGTCTGAAGCATGCATCACCCGCAACGTCCTCAACATCCCATCTATAAAATTTTGTGGGTCCTCATCTGGATTCAATCCAAAGAATTCTGGAGGGTCTAAATAAACAAAATCTCGAACCTTGGCACTAACAGCCATGTTACCATAACCCATACCCTGAAGTTGGGCCTGAGCGGCTACTAACTGGGTCAACAACTGCATAGTCTCCGGCATCGCCTGACCTGAGGCATCAGGTGGAGGAACTGGGGGTACTGGAGCTAGAGTTGGGGCTGAAGCTCCTCTATACTCCTCTAGAGAGGGCGGAGTATGAGAGGTCTGAGATGGAACCTTATTCTGGGGCTCGCCCTCCTCAACCTCTAAGGATGGTAACCGACCAGTTCTCCTGCCAACCACCGACTTGCCCTTCTGGGCCACTAAAGCTTTCCTCGTCATGAGCATTACTAAAATCACTACACAAGATCATGAAAAGAAAACCCTCATAACATGGCTTTATCACACGATCTAAGATGAGAAAGAAAGACAATCTTCCTAAATATTATGCAGCCTCCTGTTTATAAGTATGGTGCACTTCACACCTATAAACAAATCTATTAGACACGACTCGTAGACAGCCCTAGGATGAACTGCTCTACTACAAAATTTGTCACGACCCAACCGGAGGGCCATGAAGGGTACCGGAACCTAACTTACCAAGCACCACAGAACATACGTGCATCACATAGTCTTATCTGAGTGGGCCATGATACTACTAATAAATATGATAAACTGGAGTACACCAGTCCAAAATATATATACATACATATGTCACCAAGCTGAACCCAAAATATACAAGCCAACAAGGCTGTCAGGATAATGATATAACAAAATATGGACCGAGAAGGTCATAAGACATCTAACTGTACATATCTATCTACGATCCTCTACTAGAGTGCATAACATAACAAGGATGGGACAAGACCCCGCCATACCCATATGTACATAAAAATATCATACCAAACTGAACTACAACTCCAGAACAAGTGGAGTGCTCCAATACAAGCGCTGAGAAGGCAGCCTAAGGGTCTGAACTGTCTCCTTGTCTACCTGCGGGCATGAACGCAGCATCCACAAACAAAAAGACGTCAGAACAAATAATGTACTGAGTATCTGAGGCATGAAAAATAACATAGTAAAGGTATGAAAGCAACATGAGATAAAGAGAAACAACTTGTACATCTGAAGGCGGGTGACATGCATGGTTTCCTTTTAAAAATATATATATTTTCATACATATATATAAGTCATATCATCATCATATCATATCCAGCCATAATAAGGCACGGTGTCATCATACCCGGCCGTAATAGGCTTGGTATTACCATACCTTACTGCAGTAGTGTACACAATAGGTGTCATACCCGGCCGACTATAGTGCAACTTGATGTCATAAAATAGCTACATATAAATATATAAAGCATGCATGAGAGCTCAAAGGGGCGTTACAACTCTGTCGGATTGACGTAAGGTCGGTATATCTCCAATTACCATTATGGAGCTAACATCATCGACATATCTCACCTTAAAGGGACAATAACCATAAGATGAGATCAACAACCATAAACAAGACCAATAATCATGAGATAAGATAAATAACATCATAAGAAGATTAAGAACATAAGCTCCTACTATTTCTAAGAGTGGAGTTATTATGGATATCATTCGTATATGTTCGTATTGATATGATCATGCCAGAAGAAAGAAAGGGACAGCCTTAACATACCTCAAGTCTTCCAAGTAATTCGACAACAAGCTTATCACCACTAGAGTGCCACTCCTATAACCAAAAATACATATACGACTTAGATGGCGCTTGTATATCAATAATAACTCGATTCCAAAGTGAAATAGACTGCCTTTCCCCTATTCCTTAATCATTACCACAAAAGGCACAACTAACAATTTACATAACAACTCCATATGATCTCCATTAACCTCATATTCACCATTTTTAAAGATATACCATTGAGCAGCCACATATACACCTGTACACCACACTTCCTCAACATTACTATTATCCCGGATAACAAAATTATGCTCAAAACATGCTAACAATCATAGCTCAAGTTAACTGATAAGCCAAAATATCAAGTTCATTTTTGAAAATCCTTAAATACGTTCCATATCTCAAAATATGGACCATCTCTCACATTATACGGTCCATATTTTATATTTCCCAGAAATAACTTTTGATGAACCTTTCCGCTTCGATTCACTTATTCTCTCAACCTTCCGCAACTTACCAAACATGAACTTAAACCCTTATAAGCATAAGTTAAGCATGTCCAACCTCGTACGACCTCGAAGACAAATCCCGGTGTCCAAAACTAAGACAACTAACTTACCACGAATATAAATTTATAAAACTACAAGGTGTAACATTGGGATTAACACGTTCTTCTCAATTGGCACCACGGCAATACCACCTTTCTTGGGAACACATTGAACCGGACTCACCCATGGGCTATCCGAAATTGGGTATACAACACCGGCATCTAACCATTTGATGATCTCCTTTTTCATAACTTCTTGCATAGGAGGATTCAACCTCCTTTCATGTTCAACACTAGGAACACAATCTTCATCGAGTTGAATTTTATGAGTACAAATGTCTGGAGGAATTCCTTGGATATCCGCAATGGACCACCCAATAGCGTTTTTGAACCTTCTTAAAATAACTAACAATCTCTCAATTTGAGGTTCCATCAAAAAGAGCGGACACTATGACGGGCAAGGTGTTGTTTAGCCCAAGAAACTTATACCTCAAATGCGAAGAGGGAGGTTTGAGCTCCAAAATATGTGGTTCAATGATTGATGGCTTTGCGGGAGGAGTTTCTCAGTTCTCTAAATCAAGATCAACCTTCTTGAGGATGTATTTGTAGGACCCCAATCCAACTAATGCATTAACCGTCTCCTCAAATTCTTCATAGTTTTCCCCATCATAATTCATCAAAATCGCCGCCAATACTTCACCAACATATTCATGAACGATGGTGGTCTCTACGGCCTCATCAATAGTGTCTATAACCGACACTCATATCCGCCGGTTGTTTCATTGACTTGCAAATATAGAATGTGATTTCCTCATTGTTAATCCGGAATTTGAGATCAGCTTTTTCGACATCAACAAGAGCTCGCCTGGTGGCTAGGAATGGTCGTCCCAAAATAATGGGGACTTCAAAGTCAACCTCACAATCAAATATCACAAATATGAAACGGCCCACCCTCACAAGTACATCAAAAAGAATCCCAACCGGCCTCTTAAAGGTTCGATCCGCCATTAGTAACCGCATTGTTGTGGGTCAGGGAGTGCCCAAACCTAACTTGTTGAATTTTGCAAGTGGAATCAAGTTGATACTTGCACCAAGGTCACACAAAGCTTTGACAAATTTATAAGCCCCTGCATGGAATAGTAAAGGCTCTGGGGTCCTCTTTCTTTTGTACAAAAGCCTTTGTGACGATGGAGATATAATGATGTGTAACATCCCCCGTCTCAAAGCTAGTTTGTCTCCTCTTGGTAACATCTCTCGGCAATGGCGCCAAAATTTGATACGCCCAAATTACACCTTTAAGATAGGTATAAAGCGGTCATTGATCAAATATAGAATCCAACAAGGTTGGGGTCGAATCCCACAGAGAATACAATGAAGAAATATACTTGTAAAGTGTAACGCTCAACTATTAGTATAGATTTATAGCGAAGGGAAAATAATTGTTTAGAGTTTGGTTTGTTTATAACGCTACAATTTCAGGAATTTAGGTTGAGTTGTAATTAAAAAGGAAGACGACTAGGGTTGTGGAGATTGACTCTCTAATTTAGCTTACTGATATGCCGAATTGTTGTAAATGATGGTTTCTTTTAAGTTCGCCGAAAGTTTTCCAACCAAATCGGTGAATTTCATACTAAGCTCTCCCAAGTCTTAGCATTTGGACATATGTTCAACTATTTTCATTTCAAGTTGACTATCCTATTCCTAGCTCAAGTCATTAGATAGGGCTAAACCCCAAAGACTTGCTAACTATTCTTTTCCTAACCTATACTTTATTTTCCAAGCAAATAAAGGTTATTTAGGCACATTCAATGTTGACCACCATGATATGACATTTAAACAGTGAAGAAGAGCTAGAAAACAACAATGGCACATAAGACAAGCTCAAATAGAAAGACCCATTCATATAACTAGCACTTTTGGTCTCACAACCCCAGCTAAGAAATTTAGCTACTCATATTCAAATAAGCAAAAGCATTTAACATATTAATACCAATGAACACTTACAATGTATGAAAAGATGGAGCTAAAAGATAAAGATTCCACCAACCAATGTTTAAATCTATCAATGCTAAGAGACAAAAACTGAATAGAAAATATCTTTTACAAAACGCTAGGAGAGTATTTATAACATCCCAAAAATGTGCACCAACTTTGGACAAAAATACCCCTGCGTGCATAGGATGCGAGCCGCAGGTGGTATCGCAGGTTGTAACAAACTCTCGCAGGTTGTACTAAATCACGGTGTTGAAGACAACATCTGCGGCATCAAATGTGACTCGCATGTCTGGTCTACATCTCGCAGCTCATGCTCGCAGATGCTGCTTCCAATTTCCCATTTTTTCTCAAATGGCTGTCAACTTCTGCATTCCAGATGCGTCTCACAGGCATGACCTGCAGTTCCTTAGTCTATTTTGCTCAATTTTTCTTTTTTATGCTCTCTCAACATCCTATTCTACAAAACAACACCAACACAAGAGAAATAACACAAAAAGTACTTAAAGAGTCACAAAACTCTAAGAAACAAGTATCAAATGTGCCTTAATTTCGTGGCACATCAACCAGTTCCTTTGAAGGGCAATCCGTGCAAAATAAAAATGATTTCCCTCTAGTATTGAACATTATAAATAGGGTCATTTGCACTTTTGTTCCTATTTTGTGTTGGTCTTTAATTTCTGCCCTTCAAATGGGCTATTCTTTTATCGGCAATCAAAGTTTAGCTACCGCTTTGAATGTAATGAAAAATACTCACTTTATAAAAGCTGGGGGAAAAATTTTTGGAAAAAATTATCTCTAACTAAATGATTTTTGCACGGATTACCCTTCATACAGACAGTTCTTTAATATTAGTTGCTCATATTTGTGGTCTTTAATTTTTTTATGGGCTGGTCTTTAATTTTTGCCCTTCAAAATCAAACTTATGCCTAGATGGGCATAAGTTAGGCATCATAATATCCACAAGTTATATCAACTCCTTAAAGAACTTATGCCCTGCAAGGATTAAGTTCAATTTTGAAGGGCAAAAATTCAAGACCAGCCGATTTGAAGCGAAAACTGTCCAATTACTTCATATGAACATGATGACAAAGCACTGGGCCTAGTAGGTCCAGTTATTAGGGACGGTTTAGGTCCAATAACAGAGTTTATTCCCCTATTAATTGGTCCGGTCCTCGGCTGAGCAACATAACAGAGTAGGTGAGCGGGCTATATAGCCCCTTTGAAATCAGGCCAATCTTTTTATTTTTCATGTATTAATCAATTTTTGTGTGGAATGCCCTTCAAAGGTACTGGTCTTTAAGTTTTTCCCCTCAAATTTGAAATCTTTAAGTTTTGCCCGTCGCCTAAAATTCATGGGTTCCGTCTTCGAACTCCCGCTCAGTCAAATATTTAAAAAAAAAATCACAAGGTAGAAGTTTATAGAAAAGTTAGGCCTAAGGCAAACTTCTTCCTGAATAGGCCTAATATAATGACCCGTCTGGTCGTTATTACACTTTTCTCAGCTCGTGCATAAGAACCATGTTGAATCGTGGTACGATTGGTCCACGAGGATATTTTACATTTAATTTTAACTATAGTCGAGTCAGTTAGAGCTAAAAAGTGTGGGGTCTGGTAGAGCCGTTTAGCTGTAGCGGTTGAGACACCGCCTCAGGGAGTCCACCCAAGCAGACAAGTAGACCATTGTAGCGGTCGACGCGAACCAAACACAGCTTAAAAACCTTATTTCGAGATTTGATCCCATTTTTTCACAAAACCCTATTCTAGGCCGTCAGGTGGGAGGATATCTGAATAGAACACTTAGAGGCTTGAAAAAGTTAACCTTCAAACATCCTTCATGCTATTTTCTTAAAAGATAATTCTTCCTTACTAAGATTTTCTTATAGGGTTAATGAAGATGGATTATCTATCGTTGTTTCCACCCTAGGAAAGAGCAATGGGTAGGCATGACTAGAAATCTTGTATTTTCGAAAACAACACCTAGATTCTTGTTCTAGAATAATAAACTAGACGTGAATAATGAATCCCCAATATTTAGAGAATGGATTAAGACTTAACTTCTCGAACTGGGAACCCAAAGGGAAGGTTCATCTTATACGACTTATAAAGATTAGTTAATTATGGATTTAGAATATTAAGTATGCTTTGATTTGACTCTTGTTCTCGGATTCGTGAAATTCCTAGAATTCTCTGTCCTGGCTTTCGGTTCAGAAACGGGATAGGAGAAGATTCCATAGACGTGTGTGACAGCTGCTTGGCATCGAGATAGTTTATGATTTACTTGCTTTAGACATTGATTAGTGAGTCGTATATATGTTATAGAATTGACGGAAGAAAGCATGATTAGGTCTTCGGACACGGCATTCGGTTGGATACTAGTTACGTTGGTATCAATTATGGAAGTATGTGAGCTTGTCGCCATTAAGAGAAGTAGTTGAACCAAGTGTGTAGTTTTTATGTTCAAAGAGAGGTGGTAGAGCATGTATATCCTCTTGGTGTTGATTTAATTGAAGAATGGGAGTTGTTTTACTAATGAGTTGGGTAATTTAGAGTGTTGCTAGATCATATACTAGAGTGGTTTGTACTTAGAACGTAATTGACTTCATGTTGTATTCTTGTTGTGGTCGAATTGATTCCTTGAGTTTATTGAATTGAGACATGATGTTTGGATTCCTTGACATTAATGTTATTAATTGATCATGTTCCCCATTAATGGTCACACTGGAAGCACGTTGAGATTCATGTTGTGATCAGATATAGAAGTATATATATATATATATATATATATATAAAAGACACATTTGACAGGGCGTGAGGATGTGCACCAGTTATGGGCTCGTGATCCGAGGTCAGTTCCGGAGCGAGTGGTACATGGACACCATGGGTCCCCTGCAGGTCATGACTATTGAGCAAACAATATTATTAGCATGCGTGTACGGATATGATACTAACGCGAGTTGCATTACATTTTACTTACTTATATTCTTGTGATAGAGGTGATACTCTTCTTGGCTGCATTACATTGAATCATGACTCATTTTGGTGATTTCATAATTGATTTTTCTTGTTGTTGAACTGTTGTGTTTGCACGTAATTTCATGGTCTTGTTTGATAAATGAAGGGAAGATAGATTGAAGTGATGCCACTTAGAATGGTTAAGGGTGTAACGTACGGGAGAAATATTATCGTCAGTCGCATTGCTTGTGCTTACTCTTATTGCGTATTTTATAGATGATTGTTGACTGATGTCTATTTGAGTTGTTATGCTGTCGAGTCTACCTGTCAAATTATGAGTCCATCAGATAGTTGGAAGGAAGGTAAGGTTTGGTGATTTCAATTGGAATGGGTTGACATGAAGGTTATTGTCCTGACTTATTTATTATTGAGGATTAGGTGGTCTAGGATTTTTTCTTGAGCTGAAACAATTGTAGCCTGTTAGTCCCTTATTTTCCGTTGTTACGTTGATATGTTAGTGGTAGAGGAATTCGAGTAAGCTTATGACAGAACTGTTACCTTGTGCAGGATTTATAAAGGTGTTACGACTGTACTTATCTGTTTATCTTGATTGATTCTATATTATATTACGTGAACTAATCTTAAACGACCTATGATGCTTACCAGTACGTGTGGTGTACTGATACTACTCTTGCTATTTATTTTTTTGGGTGTAGATGTGTTTCAGGTTATTGCTTGGAGGTTTCGTTAGTTGCAGTGGTGGATATCTTCCTGCAGCTTTTGTACATCTCATTTCAAAGGCATAAGCTGTGTCATTTCATTTTGGTCATCCATCTGTATTGTAGAAGCTCTTGTACATGTCTAGACTAGGTCCCGGGAAGTTACAAATTCTAAATTTATAAAGAGTGTCATTTTTGTTTACTTACTTAATGTTCTTTCCTACCAGTTGTTAAGTTGTAAAACGAGTTTTAACAAAGGTTTGGTCGGTAAGGGTTCGCCTGCCAGGTGGGATAAGGTAGGTGCCCGCACGATTCGTAAATTGGGTCGTGACGCCTAACCTTTCCTAAAATGTTAGGCCTTAAGGCACAGGTTTACCTTAAGGTCTAATTTTTGGTAAGAGTTTTCCTTAAGAAAAACCTCTGCCTGAATAGGCCTAATTTTGCTACAAACCTCTGCCTTGCAATTTTTTTTTTTACTGAGCCGAGGTTCGAAGCCGGAACCTCGGGGTATTAGGGGAAGTGCAAAAATTAAAGACCAACAATTTGAGGGCCAAAAAATTAAAGACCTGTGCCTTTGAAGGACAATCGTGCAAATGACCTTGTATTAATTGCACTGTTTGACCTCTTTTGAGGCCACTTTTGTCCCAATTAATCATAGCCTAAATTTTGCCGTTAAAGTTAGTTGAATGATTTTTTCTTTCTATCGACAAATTTAACCCACGGTGCTTGTGGGGGACATGATTTTAGTAGTAGCCTCAAAGAAAGCGTTTTGTGCAAATTCCCCGTGAAAATTCTCCATCATTTACAAGGGAGGGAGTGCACAAATACTCGATTATGGTGCTACTATTTAAGTTATATCCACACCTATATCTGAAATTTCATGTGGCTGAAGTTTAGTGTTTTTGCTTGACTTCGACCATATTTTTTTAAAGGCAAACTTACAGGAATAACTACCTTATTATAGGTTCTTACCATTAGTAGCTACCATTTTTATTATTACATTTTGTAGCTACCTTTCAAGTAATAGTTGTATGTATTGCGTGTTTTTGCATGTACTTAAATACATGCATAATCTGTATCTTTAAAACAAATCCCTTAATAATAGGCATTAACTGTGGGCTTAAATTAGGGAGATGTAATTCCTAATAATATCTTTCATAATATGTTCCATAATTTTAGCTTCCATTTCCTTCTTCAACCACGATTCTCCTTCTCTCTTCCCTTCTTTTTCAGAAGTAACGTAAATTCAAATTTCAAATGAATCAACAACAGAGGAAACACAAAACACAGAGAATACGATCATTCAAAAGGTAATTCGAAAATACATGTTTTCTAATTAAAAACACTTAAAATTCAATTTTATTTCCGTGTATTATGATTTGCACAGTTTTTTTTTCTTATTTGTCGAACTGTAGCAATTAATTTTTTTTTTTTTGGATTTCCTCTTTAGTTGATTCGTTATTTGCTCAAACGTTGTTTATTTGAACCAGTGATGAGCTGCGAATAAATTTTACGTATGTTTGAAAATATGTTTGAATGTAGTATTTATGTGTCGCTTATAATTAGTGTATTTGAACCAGTGGTGCAGATGTTTGCATGTGTTTGTGTATTTGAACAAGTGATGATCTGTGTATTGAATACACATACATTCAATTTCGTAAATATTAACTTTGTTTTACTGGTGTATTTGAAACAGTCATGTATATTCTTGTATGTATTTATGTATTAGATTCCGGGATATATATCTTTTGTATGTATTTATGTATTTGAGACAATGTTTCATATGCTGTTTATCATAAGTATTAATGTATTTGAAAGTATGTATATATTTGATTCTCTGAATTTGCTTATAGTTTTATTGGTTGACTTTCTCCATTGTTAATTGTTTACCATTACAATAATTTTGTGCATTATTTGATAATGTATTACAGGTTTTAATCAATCTCAACGAATTCATTCTTTTGAATACAAAAATGTCCACTGTATCATCATTGCTAAGACACTCTGGTAACTGGAACAATGAAAACTGTTATGTAAATTTCAAAATCGATGTTGTGGTTTTCAAAGAGTATTCGACGTATATAGATTTGTTACAATCTGTTGCAACTCAGTTGAATGTAGACACGCAAATAAAAAACATATACATCAAATATATAGTTGAAGGTAATGATATGCCGATGGAAATACACAATGATATAGGTGTGAGGGTGTATGTGGAATTGAAGAAAGAGAACAAACAGTTAGCTATGTATCCATTGTGCATAACTACAACTGATAAAAGCAGTGATAACTGTGTATATGGTGAAATTGTATTCAAGGAGAGGCTTTGCAACTTGGTTACACAAATCAAACGAATGCAATGGAAACAGTCAGGACTGTAGAGTTGGTGTCATCAAGTTGTGGCAATGCTGTTGTTGTATTCAAAAATGACACCAATCTGGTTATATCAGATAAGAACCAAAAAGAGGTGATTTTTTATTAAATCTACAAGGACAAAGATACATTAAAGGCTGTTATGGCGAATTATGCAATTTCCAACAGGTTCAATTTCCGTGCCGAGAGGTCTAATGTGATAAGGTAAGTTTAAAAGGTCTGAACTTATATATTTTAAGTTCACATATTGAACTGATGTATTTTAACTCAATGTATTTGTATTCATGTTTGTATTTGAAGCTATACACTAGTATGCGTTTCTGAAGAGTGTGATTGGAAATTCAGGGCATCAAGTGTTGGTAAAACGGAAATGTTCAGAGTTAGGGAGTTTCGTGACAAGCATATATGTCCGCTAAAAGATAAGGTTTATTCACAACGCCATGCGACAAGTTGGTTGATAGGTGGAGTCGTAAAGCCAAAAATAGCCAACCATAAGAGGAAATACACACCTAATGATATAGCGGAGGATGTCAAAAATGATCTTGGAATGTATGTGTCATACATGGTTGCTTGGCGGGCTAAAGAAAAAGCTATAAAGGATTTAATGGGTGAACCATCGGATCCTTACAACAAATTACCCGGATACCTATACATCATGGATAAAACATACCCGGGTTCACAAATAAGAATGCAGAAATCCGATGACAACGAGTTTCTGTATCTGTTTATAGCACTGTATGCATTTATCAAGGGCTTTGAGTGTTGTAGACCCATTGTGGTAGTAGACGGGAGCCACCTCAAAACAGCATTTAATGGAAAATTCTTTCAGCAAGCACGTTAGACGGTGCAGGTAAGTCAAATACACATATATAGTTGGTATGCAATGACATGAATAGGCCCACATACAACTTTGCTTATACTCAAAATGAATATATACAAACTGATTTTTTTTAATGCCACTGTATGTGCAAGTAATATACTTCCCTTAGCATATGGTGTGATAGATTCAGAAAATGATAGGTCTAGACGTAGTTCTTTGAGCAATTAAGGGAAGCTTATGGAGTAAAAGAGAACATGTGTATTGTATTTGATAGGCATGAAAGCATAAACAAAGCTATATCTAGAATTTTTCCAAATGTGCCACATTATGCATGCATATGGCATCTTTGGGGTAACGTATGTAAGAGATACAAGAAGAGTCATAATATGTTGAGTCCCGTGTTTTATGCAATGGCAAAAGCATACACACAGGAAGAATTTGATAAGTTGATGGGGAAAGTTGAGAAGGCAGATTTTCGGGTGGCAGAGTATTTGGAATTAGCAGGAAGAGAAAAAGGTGGGCTAAAGTGTATGCAACTGCTAACCAAGGATGGGCAATGACTTCGAAAATAGCAGAGTGTATAATCGTCACGTTGTAGCGGCAAGAGAGAGCTGCCTATATTTGATTTTCTAGAAGAAGTGAGGAAGATGTTTGGAAGATGGAATTATAATAACCGGAGAAACGGTACATACACGTTCACAACACTCGGTAAAAAGTTCCAGGAGATGTTGTCAATAAATGAGTACCTATGTTTACGTATGACGGTATGTTTCAGTTTAATTCGTTTAAACATGCTCGAATGAGATGAAATTATATTTAGCTGTATTTGACTGTATTTAGCATATGCAGTCTGTAGGTATGTGTCAAATAATTACATGTATTTGATATATTTGACTGTATTTATCATATGCAGTTTGTATGTGTGTGACTGTATTTAGCATATGCAGTCTGTATTTATGTTTCAAATAATTACATGTATTTGGTACCTATGACTGTATTTATCATATACAGTTAGTCAACTATGCATAGAATTAGCGGTATGTTTATGACTATAATGGTTTTATCTTCTAAACATGAACTTATATGTATTGGACTATAAGTAATATATGTATTTATTTGTATTTGACTGCTCAATGCTTAACAAAAACATCTAATGATCTTTTATAGGTCGAACCATCAACCGAATACTTGTACACAGTCTATGCTGCAGGAAGGAGCTTCATAGTTAACTTGGAAAACAAAACTTGCAGTTGTCGGATGTTTCAAATAGACGAAATTCCATGCCCACGTGCATGGGCTGTCACTAAGAAGAAAAATCTAACGGCTGATGATTATTGTTCTGAATTGTTCAAATCGCAGACCGTGGTGAAGACATATGATGTACCCGTCGATCCTCTCCCTCACGAGCGTGAATGGAAGATTCCTACGTACATATCAGAGGATGTGGTTTTGCCATCAAGATACAAGAGACCTCCTGATAGGCCAAAGAAAAAGCGTGATAAGCCATTAGTTGAATTGCTTCTTGGGAAAAAAAAGACATGCTTGCAGTACCTGTGGACAGACTGGACACAATAGACGTTCTTGTAGTAATGCTCCTAGAAGGAAGTAATTGTTTTTGTTTGTAGCCGTTTACATTTGTTAGATTAAATACGTTGTTGGTTTGCAATATTTGAATAAAGGGAATTCTGTTTGAATACTACTTGTGTGATATCTTCATTTGGAATTGAATTGGGCAGTTATCTCTTAATTTGTTCACGCATGAATATAAAACACTGATCAGTTCTTTCAAAATAATAGGCACACTTATTCTTTTAATATTTGGTGTATTTCAAAACTTCAAAAACAATGTTTAATAGATAAATACAACATGTATTTGATTGTAGTTTGAGTATATTTGAATGTGGCCCAATCAGTGCTAGTCACATACACTTGTTTAGTATTTACTCCAACATACATCAAATACATGTATTTGAATGTATCTGATTGTGGCATCTAATTGAATTACATGTGTATTTGATATATTTGGGTGTTTCTGAATATGTCACATTTAAATACAGACAGTCACACTTGTTAAGTAGATAACAACACGTACATCCAAATACATGTGGTTTTTGATGTATTTGAATGTATCTGACTGTGTCACATCTAAAATATAGCCATATATACACATACATCTAAACTTCAAAAACTTCAAAACACACAACATTGATAAGTAGACTAAGCTAAATGTTTCCATTAAAACTTGAGAAGATTGATAAGACATGGTCATAATTTGTCATCTTTTACTAAATACTTCTAAAATATTTGCTATAAAAATAGCCATGGTCTGAAATTAAAATTGAAAATTACTACATCACTCCTAAGTAACATCAATTGCGTAAACTTTGTCATAATCTACTGCAGACCTAACTGGTTTTGGTAGCGTCTCGATATCGCTCATGGCATGTTCATCGATCTTCCGTGTAGCATAGTCCCAAAGGAGTGCACCGTATCTAGTACGGAGCATCTTTTCATCGATTTGTGATGGAATACCTTCACCAGAGCTTAGATAATCAGCGAATGTTGCCACATACACACCACAATCCCTGCAAAATATATGACATAATTATATGAATGAATAACATTTATGAAAAATGCAATACAAGAAAAATACATACATGCTGGTAGGGTCTGGTTGCGGCTGATTTTCTACATACTCCGCTTGAATGTTGTCATTCTGTGACATGTCCATATATGTTGGGTGATTCATCCAATCGATGCCAATTTTTTTAGTGTAGAATCCACTGATGTGTAGATAATGTGGCAGAAGGGCAACGAGCTTTTGTATTTCTCTTTTAACAACTGCATTGTGGCCTGCGCCGCCTCGGTATGAGTTGTACACATAAAGTCGTTTGTCATAACTATAAAAAAATATATATATAAATACATAATATATTAAACAGTTGAATTTGTAAAGACTTAACTTAAAGAATCCAAATACATAAAATACCTGTCATTGAATGAAAGTACAACCAAAATCCAATGATTATTCTCTTTGATTGACAGGTATAAGAATATTGTCAACTGAATGCCACGGGACATTTGCATGAAAATTGTGACCCTTAACATATTGACATATGTCGTCTTCTTCTTTGACTACATTGGGTCCAGTTTTCGGGTTGTTATATGCAAAATACGTTTGATCAATCTTTTGCTTGAAGAGACAGTCAACAGTGGTGTATTTGAAAGTGCTTCTTGTGTCATACTTGCCTTTCTTTCGCAAGTAGTAGAAAATCACATCAATGTGCTAAAAATTGAAACAGACAAACAGTAAGAACATCAAACATAATCTAAAACATTGGAACAGTGTATTTTTGTATCTATATCTTTGTTGAAACTCGTCATTCCACAGTTGGCCACTCATTGATAACTGGTAGAACCAGTTTTTGTTTTCAACTACTGTGATGCCAAAATTATATGTATAATCTGCATCAATCTCAAAAGTTGCCATCTTCTTTCTGTAACGATCTTTGTTGTTCTTTCTACAAAAGGAGTATGCAAAATACATACAGTTAGTTGATTAAAAAATATAACTATGACTAAAAATATTTAACAAGGTAAAGAACATACTTGTTTTCATGCTTGACAAGCAGTCCCTTACGAATCCACGCCAAGTATTTGTCAAAAAGCTCTACATTGACTAGGCCGGTGATGGGATCTTCCACGAATGGATGCTTTTTAAAAAAAATACGCACTCTGATGAATTGTGAACCACCTGAAATATACAAATACATATGATCAAAAAAATATACATTGGAATACACAAAAATTTAAATACATTAACTATTGTTTGTAAATAATTTCCTGAAGCAGAGTCGTAATCTGCCATGAAAGGGGAAATTTGATATTTACTAGAACGCCTATTCCAGGCCACTGATGGATGCAAAACTATTCGTGTTTTGGGAATTTGGCTTGGAAGCAGCTCTTCGGGCAAGAAAACTTAAGAGACAGGTTGCACGTCCTCACCGAGTTTGTATGGTGTCTCAAAAACATAACGATCTATGTGTTTTACTGCACTCTTTTCATGAGAGGGGCCCGAAGAGAAGCCTGTGCGAGAAATATCAGCTAGGACTTCTGCTATGTCGGAGGAGTTCGTTGATACTACTGGCGCTTTATCAGATATGTCGTCTTTAGGAAAGTGAACTACGTATTCCTATTCATAAAATGGAAATACATTAATTACAGATAAAGATTTTGAAAAAAGTAAATTGATTTGATTTTTTGTATCGTTGATTCCTTGTGTTCTCCAGAAATATCACCACCTTCTTGAATCTCTTCAATAGATGCCTTTAATGTTTCCCCACTCCCGTTGCCATGATCCACTCCAATATCAGGCACAACAAACTGATGCAAACCAACTCCCTTGAAAAAATAGAGAAATTAAACAAATAAAGAAGTCAAATACATTAAATCAGTTACATAAATAGATTATAATACAAATATAAACAATGTTAAAATAAATTTACACACAAATACATACCCACAATCCAAAAAATCAATGAAATACATGAATCAGTAATTATAAGTATTTTCAAAGAACATCCAAATACATGAAAACAAAATTCAAGATACCAATAAACACATGACCCAGCAAACAGATGTATTTTGAAAAATACAATCCAATACATGGATCTAGTATTCAAAATATCAATAAATACTTGAACCAATAAACAGAAATATTGTCAAATACATCAAATATTAACTATGATCTTTGAGAGCAAAAAATACATTCAAAAACACAAAAAACGACTAAAAACACAACTACATCTAGGAATCAGAAAATATAAAGACAGTTAAATACAGGGAATTCACAAACAATACCTCTGTTGACGCTGCATGACCTGTATCAGTTTTCATTTGTAATCCAGCATCCTGGTGAACGTAGTCGTCGGCTGGCTGATGTATGTCAGTAAAATGCACATGAATCGGAGCCGCGCTATCAGTACCCTAGAGAAACAATATTTTTGTTAAATTTCATGTATGCATTGTATTCATAATTTCAAACAATTGTATATGTATAATTTTTTTATACCTTTTCTGAATTTTGATTCACTATAATATATTCAAAAACCTTTGCAAAGTTTTCGTTAATGACTTTGTGAAGATCCTTGAATTCGGCGAAAACCTAAAATTTCAAACAAGAAAATCATAAATTGCATTCCTTATTAAACAGTAATATAATACATAAATAAATAAGATAAAGAAAAAAAAAATCAAACTTACTTTCTTCTTAAACTCATTAAGTTCCTCCCTCAAACTTTTGATATCATCAGATTTGCTGGTAGATGGGACGTCAACGGGAATAGGAGAGGGGGGGGGGGTATTGGATATGATTGTTCCTTTTTCCTTGTTGAAGCATACCTAGTTGATGCCAAATCAGGACGTTTGGTCAATCGTCCACCACTCGGATGATTACTAGAGCGTGTAATTGGAGATGTTGTCTTCTTCACTGGCGATAGTACCGTTGGCATCTGTCTCGGCTTTTTGTGAGGTGAAGATTGTGATACACCTTTATTTTGAGGATGTTTAGCCACAGCCAAATGGGGCGGTGTGGAACTAAAGTCATCATATTCATCCTCAACCTGTTGTTGAGGTGTTGATTCAGATTTACTGGAGATATGTGGACGCAATCCAAGCTCCTCAATCTCATTGATGGTCGGCACAATATTCTTATAAGTAAGCCGGTCCTGGAAAAGGATCATACTTAAATATGTCAGATACAAAATACCAAATAGATGTGAATTGATGAATACATGTATTTGATTTAATGAAGAAATACACAAGTATACATATATGTTCAAATACATATGGATAACTGAATCCGAAGACAGTGAATTTGATTGACAGTTCACTGTTTGGTTCAGAGTACACAAATACAGTCAAAAAATATTTAAACATATGTTCAAATACATGATTAATCAATGGTTCAAACTCCGTGTATTTAACAGAACTTGAACATCCATGTTATAAATTCATATAACTGAAATACGCTTATATATTTGTCAGATAGTATATACAAATAACTATATAATCCTTGTATTTGTGCATTTAACTTATGAGAGAAAATTACCTCTGAGTCGTCATCTTTGAACATGCCAGTCATGAGATCTTTAAAATGTGGTGATTCATATTTGGTTTTTCAGTTGAAAATTCTGGGAATACGATCTCCATTTTTTACTGCCAAATTTGGGTAAACATTGGAGTAGCACTTGTATAGCCATGCTTGCATAGCAAACGGAAAACCTCGAAAACAGTAATACTGTTTCGTCTTATCCATCTTATGGTGAAGACTTCTGATCAAATCATCAAAGGCTTCCTTTCCCCATGTATAGTGTTTGTACCGCCCACTCTCTACCAAGTCAAAATGAAGCCTTGGAATGATGACATTGTGTTTCTCACTGGATAAAATGTATGTATGAATAAAAATCAGTAGTGCAGTCTTTACAGCATCTCCATCTGCATCATCATCAACGCCCCAATTCAGATCCATGAAGCATTCAAGCAGATCACCTTTTTTCACACTTTTATTGGAACCCCCAAATAAGTATCCAAAAGTCTGTTTTTATTAGTGTGAGAAACAATTTCTTCACCGTAGCACTTTAACCCAGTCATTAATGCAAAATCAAAAAGACTAAATGTCAATTCGAAACCATTAACATCAATAACAAAAGCATTGGTATTACTTTTCTTCAGCTCTCTGACCATAAAACACCTGAACATCTGTGGTTAAACTTCACAGTGCTACATCTAGAGGTATTTTCCAAATATAGTCTCAGAAAAGAGTTGAAACTGTCTATCGGTAAGCTTGTCATTCAATTTTTTTTTAATTTTCGGGTTCATGTACGAAGCATATCGTATTGCATGACTGGGAGGATATTGGACAAAGAATTTATCATCATGAAAAAGAAGGGAAGAGAGAAGCATTCAATAAATGCCAAAACTGATAATCAAATACACACTTTTATGTAAAAATACATCTTTACATATATGTTCAAAATACAAACAGTAACAAAATACATAAATACCTTGAAAATAATCTTATACATTGTTCAAATACATGATTTAATCTTTGGTTCAACCTCCTATATATGTAACAGCTAATTAACATCGACAATAAAATACAACTAACTCAAACTCAAAATTTAGAGTCAACCATACATACATTCAAAATGCATGTATACATATGATTAAAATACACATGTGTATATGTATTTAAATGTGTCTGTAGTTGAATATCAATTGATCACTTGTTCAAATACTTTCAAAAAAAATATTTATACATGTGTTCAGATACATCATTCGTTAATGGTTAAAACTCACATATATTTTCCAGAAATAGAACATCAACAATAAATATACATGTAACTCAAACAGAAAACTGAGATTCAACTACACATACATTCAAATATATGCTTCTCAGTTCATCAACTTTTCAAATACACAACATACCTTCAAAATACATGATTCGTCGATGGTTCAAAGTACGATAAATTTAATAGAAATTGAACATCAACAATAAATACATATAAAATTCAAAGAAAAATACTGAGATTCAACTAAACATACATTGAAAAACATGTATACATATGTTCAAATACTTGCTTCATCGCTGAGTCAAACTCTTCATGTGCTTCTGATTTAGGTTGTACAGCTTTTTTCCCTTTGCTAACCGATGCTTCAGCACTAATCTTTCTCCTTTTCATCTTTTTTTCGGTATCTATTTGCTTTGTTGATTTTGTAATTACCGGTTTTCTAAGCCTTTGCATGTGGGAAGGATCATGAATCTTCTTCGTCCTTCTTTCAGCAGCCACTCTTTCGGCAGAACCTGCAACAACAACATGTTGTTGTTGAGAAATCCTCAAATCAAAAGGTTATCGTAAGCATGAAGGGGCTAAATTAAATGAAATATGTTCTTTTTATACATATGTTTAAAAAGCACTTACCTAAGTTTCAAATTTAGGATAATCAATATTTTGAACAGTAGAAGGTATACCTCGAGTAACCATGTTTGATTTTGTTCCGTCTACCATTAATGTATAAGTTTGATACTTCAATTTTCTCGAAACCCTAACAATTTAATACTTCAATTGTCTTGAAATTGGTGGAAAAGAAAAAGACTAATAGAAGAAAATACACTAATAGAAGAAAAAATCTACCCAATGACACCTTCCCCAGAAATTATGGAACAATATTTTGCTGATGTTGAATCGTGAAGGAGATAATGGAGCAAAACACAGTGAAGAATAATGAAGAATGAGAGAGAAATCGAGTTGATTAATGATGTAACCGTTAAAATTGGGATATGGTGATATAGGAGCGTCTAATACGGTAACTTGCTAAGTGTATTTAACCGTGTATGTGTACCAGTAACCCTAAGTTACTGGTATAGCTATGGACGGTAAATAAAAAGAATAAATTAGTTACTAAATATAAATAAATGAAAGGGTAGTTATTATCATTAAATAGGTCTTATAAGAAGCTACCGCGAGTAATTATTCCTTTTTTAAATAGTCTATTGACTGAAATATTTTCAGTTCGTTACCATATTTTCGTTGGTCATCGAATTCGAAGATTGTGGACTTAGATCATGTTTGGATGGGCTTACGACTTTTTGCTTATAAATCAAAAATCATAAATTAAGAATTCTAACTTATGACTTCTGGCTTATTTTTATTATTTTGGCTTAAAAACAAATGCTTAAAAAAAATATTTTATTTTACCAAACACTATAAAAGTGCTAAAAGCACCTAAAATAAGTCAATCCAAACAGGCTTTTAAAAGTGTTTCTTTCAAGGATTTTTATTTGATATGTTTGAAATCGGAGGGATCTTTCCTCGAAAAATAAGCCAACACCGTTGTGGGCTTTAAGGACCTTCGTCTTTACTGGTCAAAATACTCGGTCCAAGGTGCCGTTCCAACTTCCAAATACTTCCCTCCTTTCCAATTTCTTTGTCATACTTGGCAAAAAACAACCAAGTATTTCAATACTGATCAATGTGGTGTTAGCGTAAAGAATAAATAGGGAATAATTAGTTAATTACTCTAAGTATTAATGTTTTGTTAAAGTGTAAAAATATTAATATGACATGTAAACATGAATAGAGGTAGTACAATTGAGTATCATTTCGATACCAGTCTAATAGCCAATAAAATGGGTAAAAAAATAAGAGATTAGAGTTTAAATTTTAAAAGATAATTACATTAGTTAATTATTTATTCACATATATATTCAAACTTTGATGAATAAAATTATTCGATACATGTGTTGATGAAAGATAATAGGTATTCAATTATCTGCCCAAAAGTTTATTTGACATATATCTGATATCTATACTAACGAGAAATAATAAGTACTCGATAAAAAAGTTAAGATACATGCAAATTGAATCAAACATTGCCATTAGAGAAAGAAAAAAAAATAGAGCATCATTTTGCAGCTTAAAAACGTTGACTACGTGTTATATACTTATTTTGTTAATTGATTGAGCCCTCCACCCACCCACCCCCGCGACCAGTCAACCAACCAATCAAACCTAACCAATGCGGTCAAGTATATACAAAGAAAAAGAAAAACTGGACCCATTCAGCCCGTGTATAATTATGATTCAAGAAACTTTAGAAAGCAATAAATTTAAGAAAGTGTAAAATGAACGCTCATGGAAAGACAAATGGTCAAACCAAAACAAGACTATAAAGGACCTTACAGGCTCATTCCATTTCTCTCAAATTAACCTGCAAATCCTACTTTTTTTTCCCCAAGAAATTAAATACTTAGAAGAAAAGATAAGTAGAGAAGAATTGAGAAATGGGGAAGTACGTAGAGTTATTGGATGCGGGAATTAGAATTGCAGCTAGATTTAATTCTCACTGTCCTCAAACTTCGCGAATGTATTATCGTCCTCCTTCCAAGCTTGATGAACAACAATACTACGATGACCACCACCATAATTACGGTGTTTCTCAAGGCGGAGCAACTGGGGGCTTATCGGATATGATGGGGTTATTTTTATCAAAGAGGATTATTGATACTACTGATTTCATTCTTTATACTGTATGCTAGACGCAATTCGTCTAACATGGAAACATACTAATTTTATTCTTTATTCATTCTTAATTAGTACATACAAGGATAGCAAAGAATTAAACCAATTGTTTGATGAGATACTGTTCAGCCTTGCGGCTTAAATACTGGAAGAGGAAATTTTAATTTTTTGGGTTCGAATAATAGAATGACTGTGATATCTTCGTAATATTTCATTTAACGTGTGTGATTCAGAATCAAATTGAACCCAGTTCATTCACTACAAAAGAAATTAGGATTTCTGGCCGGTGGCTAAACGGCAAAATTTGGCAGAATATTGCAAAAAAAAAAAAAAAAAATCGACAAAAAAGACGACCCTTAATAAATGCCGGTGGTGTAAGTCAAAAGGTCATTATAAGCTAATTTGATTAACTTATAAGCTTAGCCAAATACCCTCTACGTGATATTAGAGAAGTATCTAGTTATAACCAACTCCTCCATTAGTTTTAGATGCTACTACCAGTACTGCCCAGTTGAGAAGAGCAAGCTGAGGAACACAATATTTGAATTTGGCTGCTTAACTCTGTGGTTCATCCTATCCTCTATCCATCCTTCTCTCTTTCGTATGGGTGCGCTATGTCATGTCCTTAGTCTTCAATTAAGCGCACGTGTCAAATCAGCTTAGAATACTACACTCAAGATCCCTAAGGGAATAGTAATTAAGAAAGACGAGAAATTTGCTAGAAGGGAGTTTTTTATTATACAAGACTTGATTGATTTTTTTACTTGATGTTTTTACAAATGAATGCCCCTCTATTTATACTACTCACCTAGGGGCTAATTGGTAAATAATACTCGCTCTGTCCCAAAAAGATTGTCTTCGTTTCCTTTTTAGTATGTCCCAAAAAGATTGACACTTTTCTATAATTAGAAACAATTTAACTTTATGAGATGATTTACAGCCACACAAATATCTAAGGCTTGTTTTGAACTACACATTTCAAAAGTCTTGATTTGTTTCTTAAACTCTGTGTCAAGTCAAACTAAGACAATCTTTTTGGGACGGAGGGAGTTAGAGGTGTACAAAGTAAACCGACAAACCGCACCAAACCGATAAACCGAGTCAAACCGAGAAAAAAAACTCGATTAGTGGTTTGGTTTGATTTGGTTTGGTGTTGAAAAAAAAACCCGATCATAATTGGTTTGGTTTGGTTTTAGCTAAAAAAAGTCAAACCGAACCAAACCAACCCAACATTACATGTATTCAATTTTTAAAATATTTTATACATAAAAATATTTATTTGTAATGTAATTTATAAATATTTCTTAATTTTTTTCGTAGTTTTTTATCTATTATCATATTATTTAAGCTTGAACTTAGAATTTTGAATGTCAATAAGTTTTATATCTTATGGATGTTAGTAACTCATATAAAGTCCACCAAAACCAACTCAACACTAATACTAACAAAAGAAATTCAATTTACCACTAGTAATGAAAATAATGTTGGATATCTATTCTTTAGTTTTGTATTATTTTTTTAGAGAGTGAAAATACATAACTTAAGTTTTTTTTCTTGTCATGTAATTAATACTTATTAGCCGTACTTATTTTAGCATGAATTAGTATTTTTAGATTATGGTCATTTTCTTTGTGGCTTATTAATTAGCAATATTTATTTTAACCAATTTTATTATCTTTTGTTGAATATTTTATTACAATGTCATCACTCTTCTCGCATTTTGTGTTATTTTCTTATGAAACACCTTAATTATATAGTTGTATCTTACTAGAACTAAAGAAATATTTGAAGTAAAAGTTATATATTTTGTATCAAGACTATTCCAAAAAAAAACCCGAAAAATCTGAGAAAACCGAATAACCCGAGAAAATCCGAGGTTGAAAAACCGAAATTTTATTGGTTTGGTTTGGTGTATAAATTAAAAAACCCGATGCAATTGGTTTGATTTGATGTTTAAAAAAACCGAACCAACCCGGTCCATATACACCCCTAGAGGGAGTAATTGTTACACAAGTCCCTCAATATTTACAAGTAGGTCCCGTCTCTATAATTCTCTACATGCCTAGAATATTCTAAGGCTTCTCAAGAAAGTCTTCTTAGATATTTTACAAGAATCTAGAGTCTTTCCAAGAAAACTCTCAATGGCTCTAGAATCTTCCCACAAATGCTAGCATCTTTGCCATGTAAGCATCCACATGTCTAAAATATGTGCTTATGTGGCAAGATGACTTGGAAGGTCATCACAGCTAGCTCGAAAAACTCGTAAGTTTCTTTTCCTACATGCATAAAGAGAAATTTAATAAAAATTCGATTGAGTATAGCATTAAATACATATGTTTGAATTTTAGTAAGTACTTACCAAGCCTCGTGTTAGTAAAGGAGATTAAACCTCTTATGGGCACGCTAGCTCGACCTTTGCTCAAGGCTCAAGCTTTCTTATTCACGTTTCATGAATTTTTGCCATTTTCACCTCTAGAAGTGACTGTTACGATTCCCAAACGGGAAAGCCCTGAAATTTAACTACGGAAAATAAGGAAATGAAACAAAGAAAAGAAAGGATAAAAATTTGATTTCTCATTCAACATAGGTGAAAATGAACGAGTACAAAATCATTTAAAGGAATCCAAAATAACTTCTTACCAAACTAGACAAGTGGCTACCAATCAGACTATCAACCTTTAGGGACTGACTATCATTCTATCAATCTAAACTAAAAATAAAAATAAAAACTTTCTGAACTAAAAACCTAACACCAACATAAGTCAATTTCAGCCTGATCTCAAATCTAACCCAATTGCTACAATGACAAATACTCTTACCAGTTACCAATTAATTCTTTGAATTTCTGCTCATATGCCTTCACTTTTGCCTAGTTTTTGCTTTTTGTATTGTTCAATTCGTTTATATATCCTTCTTGTTCAGCAGAACAAACAATTTACATTTGTCACTTGTTAATTTTCATTTTAGTTCATCTACCTTCTGATACCTCTCATTAGCTTGCTTCACCCTAGTAATTAACAGAATTTCTCTTCTTCCAACTTAGTTACATTCTCATTAGTAGATTCCTCACATTCTAGAAAAATCTCTCAAGTTTGCTACTCTTGGGATTATAAATTATATATCAACATACTTGTAGGCTAATACCCCAAAGAAACTTCCTTTGAAGGGATCAAACTACTTGCCCCGATTTCCAATCCAAAGGACGAATTATTTCAATTTTCAAATTGCATTAATATTTGGGCACCATTCTGAAGCTCAGAACTTTTGAGGGGTCCTGTCCACATGTTGGTTATGTGTAAATATAAATACAAGGAATAATTTATATGGAGTAAATAAATGAAAGAATTGTTATACGGTGAGTCGGTGATTAATAATGCAGAGATTGAGATGGTGTGGTTAGTATAATGAAGGGAGTATTGTTATGCATGAATTACTTAAGGGCTTTTTTTGTAATTAAATAGTTTAGTCCCCGTGTTATACTAATACATGTATTCTTAATTTATATTTATCATGTATAAAATAATATATAGATTCTCGTACAACTTAATACCGATATTATTTAATATAGTGACCAAACGGTCTAAAATTATGTAGGAAATATTTTCTTATACGACCCACTAAACACTGCATAAGTTATGCAACAATTACTTTTTCTATTTCCTCTAACCAAATATATTAAAGAGAAAATACATCGAAACTCTCCTGAAGTTAATACTTTTTTTTTTCAATAAGACACCTAAACTTAGCAGGGTCCTATTACTCCCTTGAACAAATTAAAAGTGGTATAAATACCTCATTTCTCGGCCAATCCCAACTATTTCAAAGAAAATGCAAATCACACACCAATCATTACTTGCCACGAGTTAAATTTATTTAATTTTTATTCACTATTTTCATTTACCTTTTTTCTCATTTTATTTTATTATTATTTTTCTCTCTCCTCCTCCAATCTTCGCCATGCCCATAATCCAACTCATTTTGTTCCTTGCTGCCGGCCACGGCGCAACTACCACCACTGCCACTGTTATATCACGACCTCCACCATATCTACCACCAAACTACCGCCAAACCAGCACTAGATTAAAATCAACAAACTCAAATTTTAGAATTCAAAGCAACAACCAAATCACAGCAAAAACATTTACTACCCATTGGCATTCCGATGAATATACTGATCATGCCCAGTTTTCATAAATCTGTAACAACAATTAAACAAGAATACAACTTTAAATGTATTGGAAGAACCACCATTCCATCTCCAATCACAAATAGCACTAACCATCACCAAATCAAACTTTGAAAATTAAAAATCACCTTCAAACCACCATTCCATCTCCAATGACTTACCCCAAACTCCATAACAAAAATCAAAAGAAAAAAAAAGACAGATGAATCGGAAAAGTCTATAGAAGAACGATCTGAAGAAACAGAGGAAAAAAAAGAAAAAAAAAGGTTAACCAATTGGGTCTTTAGTGAAGAACATAAGGAAAAAGAAAATATTAAAAAAGTAAATAAAATAAATAAAGTAAAAAGGAAAAGGTATTTTTAATGAAACAAATGCATAAATGAATAAATTATTTTTTTTTCTTATCTCACGCGCTATTGGAGAGTGAAATACACTCTACATGCCATGGGGCTCATAAGGAGGTGATAAATTCACTTTGAACAAGAATAAGGGGTGTTAGGACCCTGCAAAATTTAAGTGTCTTTTTAAAAAAAATGTTATAGTTGAAAGGGGTAACGATGTATTTTCTCAATAATATAATTATATGATGGGGTTACTTTTTCAGACGATTCCACCGATAAAGGTAATGACCAATTCTCAATTGTGGTAATGCATTTAAAGAATATAAAAACTTACCATAAGTTAAGGAAGCAACAAATTAATAAACATGTGAAACGAAAGATCATGGAAAGAGACAAACCAAAGACAACTATATATTGGCTAGGATTTTTTATTTTTTTTTATTAAAATGGTGTCCTTTGAGGGACCAATTCAATAAATGCGTTTGTCAGAATTTTGTTAATCAAAATGGTGAAAACACACCCCTTGTGGAGCACCTTAAGTGCGGTTTTCACGTCTAAAAATGGACGGTCTGTTAAAAATATTTACACTGAATGTTATTTGAAAACCATGAGCCTTCAGTTGATAGTTTAAACTTTGGAGATAGGCTCATTTATTGTAAAGCATCTTCAGTTGAAATTTGAAAAATTAGAGAAGTTGAAAAGTTAATTTTTTTGCAGTGATATGACATAGCAAGGCAGCCTTTCCAAACTTAAAGACTCATAGTGTACAAGGCACCTTCAGTGAACTTAGAAAAACGCCCTTAGCCTAGAAAGCCTTCCCTTAGAGAGCCTTCAGCATTATTTTCTTGTTCTTCTTTATATGGAGCCGAATACATTGTCATGTATATTCAGTTCACAAAATTAGTGTACAACCACACACTTCAATATGAATTTTTAGAAATAAGGTAAGTGATTTTTTTCATAGTGTATTGCTCTTCCCATTTGAGTAAATAAATTACTAATAACAGACATATTTTTACAGGTCTAAAAATGTGAAATGAATGTCGTGTTAGAGTTGCATTGTATGGGGCAGCGATATAATATATGAATTTGACACATTTAGATATAGCGGTGGTGCTCGTGCTGCTGTTAAACTTCCATTAAATGTTGAATATGATTGGTTAGTTAGAAACTTGCATATTAGAATGAAAACTAATCCGAATGAATTAAGGCTTGTTATTTCGGGTAGATGGTCATTTTCCACTGTTAAGGGTAATGCTCGTTATTCTGAAATTCTCATACTTGACAATGAGTCTTTGCAAGATTTTATGGTGCTGATACGGTGCGTTATATGATGAATCTTGATCTGCTAGAGATGTATATTAAAACAAAAGTGTTGGATGTTGTTGAGCCCGCACGTAATCTAAATGTTCCCTCTTTGAATTTTGTTGCACCCTCTTTGAATCTTAATGAGCCCCCTTCTGATCTTTATGAACCATCTGCAGATATAATGAGTAGTTTTCCAAAATTTCAAAGTTTTTATGAGCTTCTTGTCACATAGTACAACACTACAAGTTGATGTTCCATCCAATAGCTATGGCCATGGATGTACTAACTTTGGTACAAATTTTGATGTCGATTATTATAATTGTTATGATTTTGGAGATGGTGCAGGAACTAGCAGGTCCCCTCAAGTACGGGACATTCCAATAGTTACTGAAATACAGGCTAGGATAGAAGTTGATGCTCATGCTGATGAAGGGGGTGATGATTCTGACAGCGATGCCTCGAATGATGCATATGAGTCGGATAAGATGGGTGACTCTGGTGAGGATAGTGATAATGAGCAACAGAGAGTTCACCGTATGGAAATCCAAAAGAAATTATTGGACTTCAACATTTTAACTCGGGTGAATGGTTGTATACAGATCAATCGACGACGGAGCTAAATGTTTTTAAATGTGTTCAGGACATTCAAACTTTGTATAAAAGGTTTTAAAAGATGCAAACCTGTCATCTCCACTGATGGTACACACATTTATGGAAAATATGACTTAAAGATGTCATTAGCAATCTACCGCCCTGAAATTCTCTATCAAGCTCTACTGGTGCCTAACTTAGAAGATCTACCATACGCATCTGCCATGCTACATGATCTAGGGTAAGAACTGTCCCCGTCACTGGTAACCCATTGACTGACAGCCCATATAATACAACCACGTCTTGTAATGTAATCGCGGTCTGCCCAAACCTAAGATGAAATGTGTGCATTTCTGGTCGCCATATTTCGACCAAAGCATTGATCATAGCATGATCAAGTGGCGTGTGTCTGGTTGTGTATATACCGTAAAATTCACAATCGAGCAAGTAACGACACACACGCACATGCAATGGATATATCATTATGTGGTCCCAAGATTCACCATCATACCGGTGACACGTCAGTGTTTCACATGTACCATTGTTCCAGATGTGCTCGCTGCGATGATCAACTTCCCCTATAAGGACACTAGGATCAAATGGACGTGGATGCACCGTAGGTGACACCATAAGACCTAAAAAGTCAAGTTAAATGATAGTAATATTAAGATGATTTTCTTTTCATTTTTTTTCAAATAATATTTTCTCTCGTAATAATTTATTAGTTATTGGTAGATAATTTCTTAGATCAGTATGTTAAAAATATTAACATTTTGTTAATAAATAAGGAGAAGATGTTTACTTAAGAGTTGAGACACGTAATAATAAAGTATTAAACAAAACCAAACCCATTAAATCGGTCTTTTATCGCTTCGGTTTTCATCGGGCTGTTTGGGTTATTTCGATTTTTTAAAATTCAGATTCAATTTTTAGTAGTCTACAAAATTAAGATACATTCTAGTCTTCCATTATTCTACTCTGCAGCACTATTTGTGTTGAATGGAAAAAAAAATACTACTACATGTTTGGAGACTTGTAAAGTTGAAACATCAGCAGAAAAAAATAATGTCTATATCTTTTTTCTCTTCTTAATGAAATGTGAAAATAGTTACGCAATTAGAAATAAGGACAACACAACGAAGAAAAAAAAGATGACCCAAAGCAAAGTAGCAAATACTAGACCAAATTGAAAGGGTTGCTTTTAGTTGTTCTGGTTTCGTTATTCTTCTGATTAATTTTTCTCCTCTTTGAGTGGTTACTTTTAAATTAGCTCAATAGATTAGAGACATACACTTAAAATGACCGGTGAATATTTGTTGAGGCAATTAGCCACCACCGAGTTTGAGTTCATTTACGAGGCAACAGAGTGGGAAAGAAAGGCGGAAATCAATGTCGAAGAGATGGAATGGTGGAGATGGTGAAATTTGAAGCAAATGGAGGGATAACAAATGGGTATGATGGTTAATAATATTAAAATTTTATAAGACAAAATCAGCAATATAATATGAATAAACACAACAATGAATAATTAAATATGGTAACAAATTAATACACAAATTAGAAAAGTAATAAAGTACAAAAAAGTAAAAATAAAAGCAAAAGGTTACCTCTTGAAGATACGCTTTCTGATTTGAACGGTTGATTAATGCACAAATTATTCGGATAGAATTGATCTCCACCTTCCAAATAATGTTTTGAAAGTTTTTTTTTTTTTTTTCCTTTTTGTTGTTTATGGAGAGCTTTCTTGACAGAAATAGGGAAAGGAGGGAACCTCAGAAAAGTGGTGGGGAAGAGAGAGATATACCATCATTTATTAAGAAGGCTCTCTAGGCTAAAGGCATTTTCGCATGAGTCTCTAGGTTTGGAAAGGTTGTCGTGTTATGTCATATCACTGCAAAAAAAATTAACTTTTCAAATTCTCTGATTTTTTTAAATTTACACTGAAGGTGCTTATTATAATAGATGAGTCTTTTTCTAAAGTTTAAAATATTCACTGGAGGCTCATGATTTACAGAGCACCTTCAGTGTAAATATTTTTAACAGACCATCTATTTTTAGATGTGAAAACGGCACACTGAAGGTGCTCCACTAGGAGTGTGTTTTCACCGTTTTGATTAACAAAATTTTGACAAACCCATTTATTGAATTTGTCCCTCAAAGGACACCATTTTGATAAAAAAAAATTCATTGGCCGGTAAGGCTCATTCAAATTGTCACAACTTAGAGATATTTCTTTCTCTGTCTTCCAGTTTTATGGGCCCTGAAAACTGGAACGCTTTATAGCAATTTTTCTTGTTGTTAATTTTCCTTTAGTTTCTTTCATTGTCTCTTCCAAGAAAGTTTTTTATAATTGAATTGAGAAATGGGGAAGTGCATCGAGCTGTTGGATGTTGAAATTAGAATCGCTGCTAGATTTAACTCTCGTTGCCCCCAAACTTCGCGGATGTACTATCATCCTCCAAGCAAACATGACGAAGAATTCAATTTCAGCCACCAGAGTTACGGTACTTATTGTGGCAGCGCAACCGAGGACTCATAGACTACATTGGGGCTTTTTTTCATTAAGGCTAAAGTTAGAATTGATACTACTGTTTAGGTTTTTCTCACCGACATTCAATGGAACTGAAAATTTTTCAATGGGAAAATAGTAATTTTTTAGCAGTGAACCGTCTTTATAGAAATAAAATCTCTAAAATCATGAATAATAAGTCTAGAAATTTTGACAAAATATTTTGATACTTTAATGCACCGTTTACGACAAAGAATATTATAAACATGTATATTATAATTAAAAGATCTTCATTGGCATACAAAGTGTGAAGAAGCTAGCATTTGGTATTAAAGTTTCTACGAATAAAGTTTTCCGTCTTGTATAAAGAATATATATCAAAGTTAAGTTTTCCATTGAAAATATTTCTATAACATTAAGAAATTAAAAAAAAAAAGGATAAATTTTACCTATAAAACATATAGGTGTATAACATCGATTCACTATAAAAGCAAAAAAATATCGAAATAAACAAGATTGTTATAGAGAGGTCTGACTATACTTTTTTCAGCTCTCTCTGGGCTTTCAACAATGAGATCTCAAAAGACGATTCTTGAGATCTCAAAAGACGATTCTTTATCCACTGTTTTGCTAACCTACTACATGATAGTTTAGCACCCTCCCCAATTTTAATTTTTCTTAAATATCCTTAATAATTATTTAAACAGCATAATTTTAAGAGGAAGCAGATTCAATTAACGGAAAAGGGTCAAAATTACCCCTGAACTTTCATAAATAATTTATTTATACCCTTCGTTATACTATTGGGCAAATTGTGCCCTTACCATTATACTACGGCCCAAATATACCCCTGAACTTTCGGAAATAGTTTATTTATACCCTTCGTTATACTATTGGGTCAATTGTGTCCTTACCGTTATACTATGTGCCAAATATACTCTTGAGTTACACAGTATGCCACGTGTCACAATCACAATGGCCCAACCCACTTTCTCCTATAATTACACCCAAATTAAATTAATCACCGGATTTGACCCGTCACTTTATTTCACCCAACCCGTTTTGTTTATTTCAAACCCAAATAAAGTACTCGTACCCGTTTTGTTTATTTCATTACAGGTTTCGTTTCTGTAAAACATGGTAGTATACAAAATCAAAACCCAAATAAAAAAAATCACCACATTAATAGGATCGTTACAGTAACAAAAGCAAATTTATCCTTTCTTCACAGAAATGAAAACAATGCAAAGAACTCAGGCAGAGGAGAAGAGAAAAGAAACAGAAAAACCATTCTATCCCAGGAAATCCATCATGGAATAGTCGAGCCTGTTCCTCTCGACTTAATTCATCAATGGACCACCAAGCAAGTATCCTGCTTATTGAAAATACCAACACATACTAGCCATCATTTAATTGCAGTTTCATGAATCACCATTCATGTGACAGTTAAAACCAAAAAGTCATCGTGTTATGCATAATTTTATGATCTTTCATTTTGGATCTACCATGTTTTACAGAAACGAAACCTGTAATGAAATAAACAAAACGGGTACGGGTACTTTACTTGGGTTTGAAATAAACAAAACAGGTTGGGTGAAATAAAGTGACGGGTCGGATCCAGTGATTAATTTAATCTGGGTGTAATTATAGGGAAAATGGGTTGGGCCATTGTGATTGTGACACGTGGCAGACTATGTAACTTAAGGGTATATTTGGTCCATAGTATAGTGATAAGGGCACAATTGGCTCAATAGTATAATGAAGGGTATAAATAAATTATTTCTGAAAGTTCAGGGGTGTATTTGGCCCATAGTATAACGGTAATGGCCCAATTGTCCCAATAGTATAACGAAGGGTATAAATAAACTATTTCTGAAAGTTTAAGGGTAATTTTGGCCCTTTTCCGTTCAATTAATCCTTTGCCTCCATCTAGGCTCTAGCTCTGACTTTTGCCTCAACCTCTCTAATCTCAAAAGTTTTAGGGTTGTCCATGTTTACTCCTAGTTAGTAGTGTGGTGCAAGTTGCAATTCTGGCAAGCGTGGAGGTCTTTAGTTTAGAAGTCCTTACATTTTTGTCTATTGAAAAAGTAAATAAACCACAACAAATTATCTTTGAATTTGGATCAAAATAGTACATTATCTTTGGGTTTGGATCTAAAATCATACATGTTCTTTTACATGGAGCATTAAAAGTACATTATGTTTGCATAAGTGGTGCACTTTTAGTCAACTCCCAAATATTTTGTTAAAAATTTAATGAAAAAGGGTAAAAATGCCCCTGAACTATTAGAAAAGGTCTAAAAATACTCTTCATTCATCTATTTTGCTAAAAATACCTCCCAATTGAACTTTTTGGCTCATTTATGTTCATTGGCTAACGGTCAACACTAAATTTTAATTTTTTTTATTTAAATTACACATGACATTTTATTACTAGAAAATTATTTTTTTTTAAAAAAAATCTGAAAAATGGGTTTTTTTAGAATCAGGAAACTGATTTTTTAGGAAAAAATCTAGAAAACTAGATTTTGTTTAATTAAAATATCTGGAAAATGATTTGTTTTAATCAAGAAATTGATTTTTGTTGTCTTAAAAATTTTATATTTTCTTGATTTTATTTTTAGGACATTTAAAAAAAAAAAAACAGGAAAAAGTGGATTTTTTTTTCAAAATCTGAAAAACTGAATTTCTATAAAAATCTGGAAAAATGATTTTTTTACTAAAAGAGTGGAAAACCCGTGTTTAGAAAAAATCCAGAAAACTATTTTTTTGTTAAATATAGAAGAAAATTATGGAGTATTAGTTTTGCACATTTTACTTAAAAGATTCAGTTTTTCAGATTTAAAAACATCCAAATTTTAATAAAAAAATAAAATAAAAATTCCATATTAAAAAAAAAAGGCTTTCCACCCTTTTTTTGTTTTAAAAAGTAGTTTTCCAGATTTAAAAAATTCCACATTCGTTAATAATGTCACGACCCGACTAGGAGCCATGACGGGTACCCGGGGCTAACCACCGAGCACCACTCATTCTATTACTCATCGTACTCATCCTGCGTTCATTCATTATTCTTATACTGCTAGTCATAGGGAAAATCATTTTTTACTTGGAAACATATTTACCTTTATATACATAAGTCATTCGGCTTTCAAGATAATATATATATATATATACAATGAGGAAATCGTGAGACCATACTACCCACACATACATATCTACGAGCCTCTACTAGAGTACTAGATATAAGGACGGGACAAGACCTCGTCGTGCCCAAATATGTACACAAATTAATATCTCAAAATGGCACCTCCGAAATAGTGGAGTGCTCCTGTAAGTCTGCTGAGTAGCTCCTAAGAATCTGGGCCGCCTCTCTGTCCATCTGTGGGCATGAACACAGCGTCCAAAAAGAAAATGATGTCAGTACGAAAAATGTACTGAGTATGTAAGGCATGTATGGTAACATGATAATTAAATATAGAAAGCATATGAAGAAAAGATAACTGAAACTGCTTGCCTCTTGAGGCGGAATCATGCATGCTCACTTTTACCGTTTAAATCATATCATACATACATACATACATAAACTGTCTAAATCATCTGTCATCTCTAGCCAGCGTCCGGGATAGTCATCTCATGCCGCCCACTAGTGGTGCTCCCCGTGCCATATAGACAAGGTGTAATCATCCATAAGCTTCCCGCCTTAACGGTGCTGCCCGTGCCATATAGGCGCGGTGTAACCTTACATATACATAAGCCAATGCATGCCTGGGAGCTCAAATAAAATCTATCAATCTATCGGAGTGATGTAAGGTCGGGAACCTCCGATTATGTTATGGAATAGTCATCATCGCTATGCCTCACCTTAAAAGAACTAATATCATGAGGTGAGACAACAACAAGAAATAATATCAATGAAATCATAAAGATAGGATTATCAAGCTCATGATAGCATCATTGTCATCATCATTATCGTAGAACATATCTCATCTCTATCTTATAAGAAGCTCTTAAGAATCTTTAACTTTCATCTTTTGGGATGTAAGGAGGTCATGGAAGAATAAAAAGGAAATCATAATATAGAAGTCATGCCTTTGAAAGAAGGGACTAGCCTCACATACCTTTTCTTGTAGCTACTCCATCGCTCGAACGTTCTCTTTCAATGCTCACGTTTCTACCTTCAAGAAAGTTTGTACTAACATTAGATAATCGATAACTTAAGTATACTTGACTAAATCTAGAGAAAATTGGACAGCATTTCCTTTGTTTATATAACTTTCTCCATATCATATATCAATCCCCAAACATCTATAATAGCATTCACAATATCATAAGCAATAATCTCCATTCACCTACATCATCCACATTTCCCAATCTCACTTCAAATCATCCATAATCATGATCATAGTACACTATTACATTCACTCATATACAATGTTTATTCCATGTCCTTAATGTCATTTATAACATAATTATAATCACTACATATCAAGAATCATGACTCATTCCATGCTACTATTCAAAAATACTACTATTCTTACATTCATGACCCATTTTCTATCTCCTTCTACAATCCAAGCCTTTCAACCTCTCAATACTTTAAACGACATGGAATGATCATGAAACTTACCTTTGATAGTGTGGGAATGAGCTTTAAGTGTAAATACTTCACTTGAGCAAAACCCTAGTTCCACCTCCAATGAGATTTCTTGTCTTGGATGAACCCTAATGAGTTTTTTGCACTTGATTCTCTTGGTTTGATGAAGTTGATCATGAGTTTCACTTGAATTCTTGTGGGAGAAATGTGGAGAATATTATAGAGAGTTCTTGAGAGAAGGGGAGTGAAAAATGAAATGAAATAAAATGAACTTGGGTCCGCTTTTAATAACTTAAAATCTGTCCCGACTCAGTTTCACGGACCAACATACGGTCCGTGTAATTTATATGGACCGTATGTATAGCCGTATATTTGGTCCAGTGAGGGTTCCCTTTTTGGGCAGATTATACGGCATAACATACGGCTAGTATATTTTATACGGTCCGTATGTTGGACCGTATAATGCCCAGCTTTCCAAAACTCGTTCTCGTCGACTCGTTTGATCTTTAATCCTTATGGAACCTTCTTAACACTTGTTTAACACCTCATTAACAATCTAAGGGACGTTATAGCTCTTCTTAGAGATATCATTAAGTCATCATTAACTTGTTACTCGTAAACCTTTTCCGATACATAACGTATACCTTGCCTTCCTTGGCAACTTTCTTCTCTTACCTCGAATGTCTTTGAAATCTCAATTAGAACCATTAAATACTATTTCTTACTTATTGAAACATCGTATACTTCGTACCCTTCGTTAGTCTATTCACTGTACATCAACGGAAAATTTTCCGAGGTGTAACAAATAAAAATCCAATCCTAATTTTTTTTTTAAAAGGGCTTACCACATTTTAAAAAAAAAAAAATTAGTTGTTCCATATTTTATAAAAATTCAATTTTTTTAGATTTAGAAAATCGGACTAGTACTAAAATGTCATGTGTAATTTTTTTTTTTTTTTTTAATTTAGTGTTGACCGTTAAAGAGCATAAATGAACCAAAAAATTGAACTGAGGGGTATTTTTAGCAAAATAGATGAATGAAGGATATTTTTAGACCTTTTCTAATAGTTCAAGGACAATTTTGCCCTTTTCCGTTAAATTTTTAACATAATATTTCGGAGTTAACTAAAAGTACACCACTTATGCAAACATAATGGACTATTAATGCTCCATGTAAAAGAACATGTATGGTTTTAGGTCTAAAGCCAAAGATAATGTATTATTCTGATCATTTTCTCTGTGGTGTAAGTTGCAATTCTGGCAAGCGTGGAGGTCTTTAGTTTAGAAGCCCTTACATTCTTGTCTATTGAAAAAGCAAACCACAATAAATTTCTTTCTCCATTTTTGGTGCTCAGTATTTTGATCCTCTGCTCTACTAACCCATAATTTGGACTCTTCATGACCTCGTCCTTACAAGTTGATGGATGAAGAGGAGCCCAACGATTTAAGAGATTAGAGATGTGGGGTTCCTACTTATCGTCAAGTCCTAATCAAGTATGATGATAACTTAAAAGATAAAAACTCAGGAAAATGTATGGTATAAAGATTTTTATCTGCAGCATTATATCTGAAAAAAATAGTACTCCTACATAGTTGCAACTTACAAGTTTAAACGTGCTGGTTGGAGTTTGGACCACTGGAATAATGGATGCACAGCAAAAAGCTGATAGATTCTACTCCCTATTAGATAGGAATTGCAGCAGTATGGTACAAGCAGTCATGATTCTACTTGGCCTCTTCGTGACCTTAGAACTGGGAAGTATGAAACTAATAAAATCTAAAATGAAATTTGTCCTGCGTTCCTTTTATTTGTCCAATATGCATTTTGCATTTCCCTTTAAACATACTAATTAAGCATTTATTTTACTAAATTATTCCTACGAACAGTACTTTGAAAGTTTAAATTTGACTAGTTGTACTCCAATTAGTTGGGAGAACTTAATGATAAGGGTAAACTTTAAAAAAAAATTAACTTCCTATTGATTTGCTAAAGTGCACAAGTAAAAATAAAAAAAAAAGGAATGGAGAAACTAGAGAGTACTGCATGTGGTTTCAAATGTATATTAGTTATTTTGATAAACTCAATTTGTTACGATATATCTGATCAGACTGATCCTCTACAAAAACAAGAGACCATTTATTCCTTTTTCTCATAAGATCTACCCTTGCTCTTCAAATTAGTAGAGTACTAATTAAGTGAAATAAATATAAAAGATAATTTAGATAATATTCTCATAATTAAAGATTATTAGATGTCTTATTTAAGGGGGTATAAATATCTTAAAGAAGATGCATCAATCTTCATCGGAGAGGTGGGAGCTAGTATGTACGAATGAGAAAGGACTTTTCATTTTTGAGTTATTCAAAGTCATAAATACTTGAATTCTCCCAAATTTATAATGTTAGAGACCTCACTCGTTTTTTTCCAAAGTTAACAGCATCATTCTACTATATTTTAGTAATAGAGAAACTACCATTTGCAAATTTGGTTTAACAGAGGTACATTGACTATGAAAAACAATCTCTCTGCTCCACAAAAGTAGGAGTAAGATCTGAATGCATCATATTCTCTTCATATCCCACTTGTGAGATTGTAATGTTGTTGGTGTTGTAGAGGCACATTGAGAGCTTAGCAAAGATGACTTTTAGTTTAGGAATCCTCCCTACCATGTTCTTTCGTATATTGAGTTCTAATATTGATAAGATGGCTAAGAAATTGTTAGAAAATGGTATAAGGAATTATTGTTGGGTTTAATAGTGGTGAATGGGAAATGATGGGATGATTTGCTTTGGGGAATGTGAAAGGTCTCTTTT
The DNA here is from genome assembly GCF_019175385.1 of Lycium barbarum. Lineage (NCBI taxonomy): Eukaryota > Viridiplantae > Streptophyta > Magnoliopsida > Solanales > Solanaceae > Lycium > Lycium barbarum. The sequence goes on from NC_083342.1 coordinate 89,851,832, forward strand.
GCTTTAGTTAAAACATTTGTCCCACATAGAAAAAAGAGAGGAAAAGAGAGGTGTATATATTACATTACACCGTCTCTAGTCGCTAAAAGGGTTGAGGGGGCAAGGACCCCTCGCGTCGTCGTCGTCGCTCGCTCGGCTCGGCTTCAGCTTCAGCTTAATCAAAGATTGATTGATTATACTTTTCTTTAATTAATTAATTAATTAATTATTTAATTAAATAGGAAAAACCAAAAACATCCAACGAGAATCGACCCTGACCCGCGACTTGTGACCGACCCGGTTCGTTTTTTTCTTCCCGAATTTTTTTGAATTTCCCTCCAAAACCCTGGTGACTGATCTGAATGGTTGCAAACATTCAGAATCAGTACCTCCAACCGCTATAAATTCCTGTTTTGTTCCAGAATTCAGTACGAATTTTTCCTGCAACAAAATAAACTCTTTCTCTCCAAAACTCTCTTGTTTTATTATGTGTGATACACTGCCGTTGAGTGGTTCGCCGCTACCGGAATTTGGAGTACTACTATTCTGGTAAGATAATCGTTCTATCCTGGGAGGGGATATTCCATCAACCTCGAGTACTGTGAGGGGAATAATTTCCTTAAGGACACACTTTGAACTAAGTGGGCTCGATTATATTCTGAAATTATTTTTCCCAACACTGTTTCTGTTCATTTTCCAGTTTCTGTAGTTTACTGGTTTTAAGTATTTTATACAGTGTAATCTGTTTTTACTAAGTGTTTTACAGATTCTGTTCAAACTTTATTTAAACTTAGACAGATTATTTTGCGAACAATCCTAAGGAAATTATATACAATATTATAATATGTATTCTGTTTAAGGAGATTAAAACTTGTGTAGTTTTCTACTCCATATGAATATTAGTATTTTGACTCGAAGATATAAAAACTTCGTTGGAATACCAAAGTTCATAATTATACTGCGATTTGAAGAAATAAAATCTTCATCGTTTAAGTTTGTGATTTAATTGCTATTCTGGTTTTATTAACTAAAACAGTTTATCGATTTGACAGTGACAAAGAAATAATGGCAATTGAGACTGGAACTCCCTCTGTGACTGGAACTCCTTCTGCAAATATTGCACCAACGGTTACTCCTACAACCCGTACCGCTGTGCCACCAGCTGAGAAACCTGCGAAGTTCACAGATGCCAACTTTAAAGGATGACAGCAGAGAATGTTCTGTTGTCTTACCACCCTTGGTATGCAAAAGTTCACCAGTAAAAACCCTCTCGTGCCTGCCGCCGACATGCCTGACAACCAAAAGTTCATGGTTACTGAGGCTTGGAAACAGGCTGATTTTTTGTGCAAAGGCTATGTCACGACCCAACCCCGTGGGCCGCGACTGGTACCCTAGCTGGGTACCCGTACATACCTACCTGACCGAATTTCGTATCGTACAGTTTTTTCTTTTTTTTTTCAAACGGATATTACAGAAGTAGGCCGATACAGATACGGCACGCGCGCAAACATATATATATACCTGAACATGCAGACATTTACAGATAAGCCGATAAGGCTAACATACAGACGAAACCCGTAACCCACACATCTAGCTACAGGCCTCTAAAGACATACAGAATCATATGACGGGACAGGGCCCCGCCGTACCCAGAATTTCCATACATGCAGAACATATGGAAAACAGAAGATATATACCAAAAGTGTATGCTCCGGATCAAAGGAGCTCTTCAAAACAGCTGAATCAGAACCCTACGCTGGCGGCGTATCACCTGGTGCGTCTGTACCTGCGGGCATGTAGCGCAGCCCCCGAAGAACCGGGGGTCAGTACAAAAATGTACCGAGTATGTAAAGCAGAAATATATCAAACATAATCATGATCTGGACCAGAAGCACAGAAATATAATAGGCAGAATCATAAGCCGGACGGACAGACGGAAGTGTACCGGACAGAGTCTTAACCCAGACAGACAGACAGAATCATGGTCCAAACAGACGGACAGAATCAGAAACTATACGGACATACGAAATCAGAATTCGTACGGACATACAGGATCATAACCAGTCGGACAGACAATCCGGACGGACAGACAGAGTCATAGCCAGTCGGACAGATAATCCGGACGGACAGACAGAAGCGTAACCAGTCGGACAGACAATCCGGACGGACAGACAGAGTCATAGCCAGTCGGACAGATAATCCGGACGGACAGACAGACAGAGTCATAGCCAGTCGGACAGATAATCCGGACGGACAGACAGAATCATAAATCATACAGACAGACAGAATCACACATAGGGTGCAGGAACGTGGTCGCCACTCCTGCCATTGGCACCACAATACGTCAGATATCAGAAATTCTTCTTCGATCTCCGTCACACATCATAACATAACCACGGTACCCGGGGGCGGACAGATAACACAACACCCCGAGCCCGGACACATCATACTTCGTAATTTATCCTCGGTAACCGGGGACGGACATATAACACAGTACCCCGGAAACGGACACATCAAACTTCGGAATTCACATATGGGGCTCGGCGGCCCATCCTCACGATATACATACCGGCCCGGGATCCGGTGAAAGGAATCATTACACATGCACGAACTGATTAATGAAAAACCACATACGTACAGATCGTCGTACAGATTCAACGGAACAGAAATAGGCCAACTGGCAGATCGAATCAAAGTATTCAGATAGTTTTCAAACTACGCACCTACACGTCACTTGGGGAGGCACGACAGATCATAACCCGAACTATATTTTCAGATATCAAAACCATATTGTGAGATTTATATAAAAACAGTCATATTATGTTCCAAATGATAGTTCAGATGTTGCCTGTGAAAAACGGACGGAAATGAGGCAATTTAGATCATTCACGGGGTATCGGGGCTCCGTGGGCCCACCTCGGACCAACTCGAGGCAAGACACATAAATTACTGATAAAAGACCTTATGAGGTCATCCATAATCATTCGAAAGTATTCCGGCTCCGTTTAGGAAGGTTTCGTACAAAAGCATACTTTAAAGATATTTTATAAGGACATGGTTTCAATCTTACTGAAGGAATTGGAGTAGATTTCCATATCGAATTCCGAGGAACGGAGTCGTATTTAAGGCTCGCGGCCGAGCCTATTATGTTCAGAACATGCCTAAGAATGAAGGGAAAGACTTTACATACCTTAGCTGCGTCTTACGCTTGTCCAAATTCAATTCCCGTTTCGCTCAAAATCTACAAATGGTCACATTTACCAATTGTCAATAGTAAGACTTTTAGCATTCTTTAATTCAATATTTGTCTACAGAAATTTGGGCAGCATCTCCCCTGTTTATATGCCTAGCCCGAATTTTTAATTCAGCAGCCAACAACAACAACAACAATACCAACATCAATTATAATGTTTTCAACTCCAAAATATCTCATAAAACAGCCCACACGCTGTTTTCCAACTTTCATAACTAATTAACTCAGTATACAGTTATTTAATCGCGTATTCTTCGTAAATAAACTAGTATTAGCACAAATAGTAAGAGATTCATACCTTTATCCTTTTAATATTGTTGTATCTTCCCTTTTTCACCTTAGTTTTATGCCACAACGCACTGCCATACGATTCTGCAGTGAAAACTATACGCTATCCGGATAGAAATTGGGAAATTATACCTGGTTTGGGCTAAAATTTGGTGGTGGAAAGTTGGAAAATTTTCTAGGATTTTTGGGGTGGTTTTCGTGGGTTTTGGCTGAAAATGAGGGGGTCTCCCCCTCTTTATGATTGATTTGGAAGCTGCCAGAAGCAGCTGGAAAACTGCTCTTCGCGATCGCGCTGCCTTCTGGCGCGATCGCGTAGAGTTAAAATTTCTGACTTGATGTTCGTTCAGTAAACCGGTCATAACCTTTGATCCCGATATCGTATGAGGGCCCACGACCTATGGATGGAAAGATAATTCAATTATATACAACTTTTATTTCTGGAGTTTGCCCAAATTCCAAATTTATAATACCGTTTTTGCCCCTGGAAGTCAGATCATCCGAAAATGCTTCCTTAAATTGTCCTTTTGGAGGGCTTCCACTTTGATTTGGCCCAAGGGTCCTTCTTGAGTTGTGTTTAACTTCACATATGTGATTCATATAATTTGTCACATGTCCCAAAAAAAATCTTGACGTGTGGGCCCCACCTCAGCTTACAAATAATTCGACGTTCGAAAATGCAGGATATAACAGGCTACATTTTGAGTGCCTTAGAAGATGACTTGTACAACGTCTACAGTGCAGTAGAGACCTCCAAAGAACTATGGAGTGCACTTGAAAAGAAGTACAAAACCGAAGATGCTTGCTTGAAGAAGTTTGTGGTTGCCAAATTCCTAGACTACAAAATGGTGGATGGAAAAACCATTGGAACCCAAGTTCAAGAGCTTCAACTTATCTTCCATGACCTTATTGTTGAAGGTATGGTAGTGAATGAAGCGTTCCAAGTGGCTGCAATGATTGAGAAATTGCCGCCCTCATGGAAAGATTTCAAGAATTATCTTAAGCACAAGAGAAAGGAAATGAAGTTGGAGGATCTTGTGATTCGTCTCAAGATCGACGAAGACAACAAAACCGCTGAGAAGAGGTACCGTAAGAGTTCACCGATTGAAGGGGCAAATGTCGTTGAAGATGCTGCTCCGAAAAAGAATAAGAAAAGGAAGAGGCCTTCTGGAAAGGAGAAGGTTCCTAACAAGAAAACGTTCAGGGGCAACTGTTATAATTGTGGTAAAGCAGGTCATAAAGCTCCCGACTGTCGTGCCCCCAAGAAGGACAAAGAGAAAAACAAGGGTCAGGCAAACATGGTGGAAGATGTTGATGACCTGTGTGCAATGCTGTCTGAGTGCAACCTGGTTGGTAACCCAAAGGAGTGGTGGCTTGATTCTGGCGCCACTCGACATGTGTGTGCCGTTAAGGAAGCATTTGCAACCTATACTCCCGCTGGACCCGAAGAGGAGCTAAACACGGGAAATACTGCAACAGCCAAAGTTGAAGGATATGGAAAGGTTCGGCTGAAGATGACATCTGGAAAGGTGCTGACTCTCAACAACGTCATGCACGTTCCAACAATTAGGAAGAACCTAGTTTCAGCTGCACTACTCGTGAAAAATGGGTTTAAGTGCGTGCTGGTTAGTGATAAATTTGTACTTAGTAAGAATGACATGTTTGTAGGAAAGGGCTACCTCACCGAGGGCCTTTTCAAACTTAATGTAATGGTTGTTGACAGTATTAATGGAAAATCCGCTTCTTCTTACTTATTGGAGTCAAATAATTTATGGCATGTTCGTTTAGGACATGTCAATTACAAAACCTTGCGAAAAATGATTAATCTTGAAATATTGCCTAAATGTCAAATATGTGTTGAATCAAAGTTTGTTAAGCATTCGTATAAGTCTGTTCAAAAGAATTCAAATCCTTTAGAATTAATCCACACTCACATTTGTGATATGAAGTCAATACCATCTCGCGGTGGAAAACAATATTTAATAACTTTTATTGACGATTACACTCGATAGTGTTATGTTTATTTGCTAAATAGTAAGGATGAAGCAATAGAAGCATTTAAGCAATATAAGAATGAATTCGAAAATCAATTGAATAAAAAGATTAAAATGATTAGAAGTGATAGAGGTGGGGAATACGAATCTCCTTTTGCAGAGACATGTTTAGAATATGGGATTATTCATCAAACTACTGCCCCATACACACCACAATCAAATGGAATTGCGGAAAGGAAAAACCGAACATTAAAAGAGATGATGAATGCTTTATTAATAAGTTCCGGTTTACCGCAGAGCTTGTAGGGGGAAGCTATCCTTACAGCTAATTGAATACTCAACAGGGTTCCCCACAACAAAATACAATCTATTCCATATGAACTATGGAAAGAAAGAAAACCCAACTTGAAATATTTCAAAGTGTGGGGGTGTTTAGCAAAGGTCCAAGTTCCTTTGCCCAAAAGGGTAAAGATCGGACCAAAAACTGTGGATTGTGTTTTTATTGGCTATGCTGCAAACAGCAAAGCTTGTCGGTTTTTGGTTCACAAATCGGACAACCCCGAAATTCATGTTAATACGGTAATTGAACCAGATAATGCTGAATTTTTTGAAAACATTTATCCGTATAAAACTAAATATGAGTCGTCAAGTGAAAGATCCAAACGACCGCGGGAAGAACCAAAGGAAAGTACACCAAGTGAAGAGGATCCAAGGCGTAGCAAACGTCAAAGAACATCTACTTCCTTTGGACCAGATTTTGTGACATTCTTGCTTGAAAATGAGCCTCAAACATTTAAAGCAGCGATATCATCTTCTGATTCAGCATTTTGGAAAGAGGCAGTCAATAGTGAGATTCAATCAATCTTAGATAACCACACATGGGAAGTGGTTGATCTTCCTCCTGGAAACAAGCCTTTAGGTTCTAAATGGATTTTTAAAAGGAAAATGAAAGCTGATGGCACTATTGACAAATATAAGGCAAGGCTTGTGGTCAAAGGTTATAGACAAAAAGAAGGTCTTGATTATTTTGACACATACTCGCCTGTAACAAGAATAACATCCATTCGGGTGTTAGTGGCTCTGGCCGCGGTGTATGGTCTTGAAATTCACCAAATGGACGTTAAAACAGCTTTCTTAAATGGTGATTTGGAGGAAGAAATTTACATGGAACAACCCGAGGGTTTTGTGGTTCCTGGTAAAGAAAAAAAAGTGTGCAAACTTGTAAAGTCGCTTTATGGACTTAAACAAGCACCCAAACAATGGCATGCTAAATTTGACCAAACCATGTTGGCAAATGGCTTTAAAATCAATGAGTGTGATAAATGTGTTTACATTAAAAACACTCCAGGCCACGAAGTCATTGTTTGTTTGTATGTTGATGACATGCTGATAATGAGCAAAGATATGACAGATATAAATGCTACAAAGTGCATGCTGGCTAGCAAATTTGACATGAAAGACTTAGGAGTTGTTCATGTAATCCTAGGAATCAGAATTCATAGAACTCCACAAGGTATAACTTTATCACAGTCTCACTACATAGAGAAAGTACTTGACAAGTTCAAGTACTTGGATTTCAAGATTGCCAGAACTCCAATTGATGTGAGTTACACACTTCAAAAGAATGAAGGTGAAAGTAAATCACAAGGGGACTATGCGAGAGTGTTGGGAAGTCTGATGTATATCATGAATTGTACACGACCAGATATAACATGTGCTATTAGCAAACTGAGTCGGTTTACAAGTAATCCCAATCACACACATTGGATGGCAATGAAACGAGTTTTGGGGTATCTGAAACATACTCAAGACTATGCTTTGCATTATAATAAATATCCCGAAGTGATTGAGGGATATAGTGATGCAAATTGGATCACTGGATCGTCTGAAGTTAAATCCACGAGTGGATATATTTTCACAATTGGGAGTGGAGCAGTGTCTTGGAAATCATCCAAACAGACTTGCATCGCCCGTTCCACTATGGAATCTGAATTCATAGCTTTAGACAAGGCCGGTGAAGAAGCTGAATGGCTCCGGAATTTCTTAGAAGATATTCCATTCTGGCCTAAACCTTTGGCTCCTATATGTATACATTGTGACAGTCAAGCAGCAATAGGTATGGCAGGGAGCGTAATGTATAACGGAAAATCTCGTCATATACGACGGAGACACAATACCGTTAGACAACTCCTCTCTAGTGGCGTTATCACGATTGACTATGTAAAGTCAAGAGGTAACGTAGCGGATCCGCTTACAAAAGGCTTATCTAGAGAGGGAGTTAGTAGATCATCAATGGGAATGGGGTTAAGGCCGAGGACAAGTCATCATAGCGGTAACTCCACCTAGCAGACTGGAGATCCCAAGAGCTAGGTTCAAGGAGATCAAACAAAGTAGTGATTGACGGTTCAACATTGTCAAATAACTCAACCCATTCTCGGATGAAGACAATGTTCAGAAATAAGGACAAAACTTTATGGTTTGTTAATGAGTTAATAAAGCATTAAGATTTTTAATGATTATCTAAATCTGGCAGTGTATGACCAGATAATGTGGCTATAGGACCACATGTTTAGAAATCACCTATGTGAGTGTTTAAGTGTAAGCCGCTTTAAAGGGGAATGACAGGGAAGGCCCATTCTCTATGCACTCATGAAACCAGGCGGTGTTCATGGCTGAAACGAACACAACCGTGAGAACCATAAACGGTTGAGGGTTGATTGTGTGACTTATGTTGTCTAGGTATACAACAAAGTTCGACGGTTCAAAGATATCAAATCTACCGATTGATCGAGTATATCCGATATAAGTTCACTACGAAAAGTTCAAAGGGAAACCTACTTATCCAGATGCAGTCAATCTTCGCTTGTATATCACACTTGTCCGCGCATTCTTTTATATTATAGTCATTCCCCATTTATGTGGGGGATTGTTGGGTTTTGATAGTGGTGAATGGGAAATGATGAGATGATTTGCTTTGGGGAATGTGAAAGGCCCCTTTTGCTTTGGTTAAAGCATTTGTCCCACATAGGAAAAAGAGAGGTGTATATATTACACCGTCTCTAGTCGCTCAAAGGGTTGAGGGGGCAAGGACCCCTCGCGCCGTCGTCGTCGCTCGCTCGGTTCGGCTTCGGCTTCGGCTTTGAATTTGGATTTGGATTTGGCAAAGATCGATTGATTGATTATCCTTTTGGACAAACTTTTCTTTAATTATTTAATTAATTATTTATTTATTTAATTAATTAATTATTTAATTAAATAGGAAAAACCAAAAACATCCAACGCGAATCGACCCTGACCCGCGACTTGTGACCGACCCGGTCCGTTTTTTTCTTCTCGGATTTTTTTGAATTTTCCTCCAAAAACCTGGTGACTGATCTGAATGGTTGCAAACATTCAGAATCAGTACCTCCAACCGCTATAAATTCCTGTTTTGTTCCAGAATTCAGTACGAATTTTTCCTGCAACAAAATAAACTCTTTCTCTCCAAAACTCTCTTGTTTTATTCTGTGTGATACACTGCCGTTGAGTGGTTCGCCGCTACTGGAATTTGGAGTACTACTATTCTGGTAAGATAATCGTTCTATCCTGGGAGGGGATATTCCATCAACCTCGAGTACTGTGAGGGGAATAATTTCCTTAAGGACACACTTTGAACTAAGTGGGCTCGATTATATTCTGAAATTATTTTTCCCAACATTGTTTCTGTTCATTTTCCAGTTTCTGTAGTTTACTGGTTTTAAGTATTTTATACAGTGTAATCTATTTTTACTAAGTGTTTTACAGATTCTGTTCAAACTTTATTTAAACTTATACAGATTATTTTGCGAACAATTATTAATTATAATAGAATAGTAGACCTTGTGGGAGACGATCGGTTTGGAAGTCTAAAGATACCCTTTCCTTTCTTTTATTTTTTCTTGGAAAAGAAAGAAAAGCACTTGAAACAACTTCGAGCCCATTTGGATTGACTTATAAGCTGTTTTCAATTTTTTTTTAGTGTTTGGCTAGCCAACTCAAAGCCATTTTGTGCTTAAAATAAGCCCAAAAAAAATAATTGAGCCAGTTTAGCTTAGCTTATCTAAAGCAGCTTATAAGCCAAAAAAAATAAATTGGGCTACCCCAACTTTTTTTTTTTGTCTTATAAGCTATTTTCAACTTATAAGCTGTTTTTTTAAATCCATCCAAACAGGCTCTAATCATCATAGATTTGTATTTTTTACCTTCATTTGTAAGCGTTGGTTCAGTGAAAGGTAGGGCGGACCTACCTTAGGTCAAGGGGTGTTTGATGACGCTTGATCGGAGCATTTTACTATATATAACAAAAGTATAAGAATAAATGTGTACATATATGACTGGACAATATTGAACAAAATGTAGTTCTCCTACTAGTCTGGTGCGCTATGGGCTTAATTTAGGTCAAAATTGAAGCCTCAACTAGTATATTTTATATTTTTAGTCTCATTTTTCAAAACATAAAAATGAGCAATTTGCAGGATTACCCTTCGCTAGGAGTGCTCTTTAATTTTTACCCCTCAAAATGGTGATCTTTAAATTTTGCCCTTCAGGAAGAATTTACATGACACAGGTAGAATTTGCATGGGCACTGCCTGTGCCCATGCAGATTCTGCCTTAAGGCCCAAATAGGTAGAATTTGCATGGGCAGAATTGCAAAATTCTGCCTTGCAATTTTTTTTTATTTTTTTTACTGAACTGGGATTCGAACCCACAATCTCGGGGTGTTAGACTAGGGGCAAAACTTTAAGACCACTAATTTGAAGGGCAAAAATTAAAGACCACCCCAAATGAAGGGCAATCCATGCAAAAAAAAAAAAAAAAAGAAGAAGAAGAAGAAGCAGAAAAATGATGTTGGAAAGGAATGGATCCCCACACAACCGTAAGAATCAATTATTACAAAGCTCCTTTTGTGGATAGAAAAAAAGAGAATTCATGTCTTAGTGAGGAAAATATTTATTTAGATTATGTTTCTATATGATGTTATTATTAGTAAAGGGTTTAAAACACATTTCAATTTTGGCTGAAATTGCTATAACAAACTTCAACTTTGCGGGGTCCTATGACCCCCTGAATTATTTTAAAGTGGAATTATTACCTCCCTAAAAAGTCGAAACCAAATTTATATCCAGGAGTGAAATACACGCGCCTGACACTGTATTTACCATTAATTTTTTTTTCTTCAGAATTTTCCCTACTTCTTCTTTATTTCTCTACTCTTTCTATACCTTCTTCCACCATTAACACCCAACCTCTCAATTTAGACCTTTACTACATAGAGGATCTCACATTAAAATCCAACTAAAACATCTCAAAAACTCCCTTTTAGACTAAATTAGCAGAAACTCCGTTGAGAAATTCAAATCAATAGAAAACCCAAATCATCTAAAAAACCAAATTCACATTGCTGGCCATCATCTCGATTGATCTGAAGATTCGAGACTCCGAGTTTTATTTGATTTTATCTTTTGGGTTTCGAGGGACAAAGAGGAGATGAAATCAAAGAAACAAAGGGTCGCAGGAGTTGAAGAGAGAGATGGCGGTGTTCGGCGAATATTCAATTATCCAATGGCGATTAATTTGTGAAAACTCATAGGTTGATTTCCTTGAAAGCAAACTTGTTAAAGAGCAATGGTCGTTGAGAAACCCAACAAAGCGAATGAAGAGAAACATATGAAAAGGAAAATGAAAAAAAGAAAAATAGATATTTCTAAAAAATGCCTATAAAATAAATTCTAAACATCTTTGTTTCTTCTCTCACTCTCAAAATCTTTGAGAGAGTGACATATAATCTATTTGCCACCTCAGCACTTAGGGAGCTAATAATTCTACTTTAAAATAGTTTAGGGGGGGTCTTATGGACCCCCATAAAGTTGAAGTGTGTTATAGCAATTTCGGCTAAAGTTGGAGTGTGTTTTGAACCATTTTCCCTACTTTTTAAACATGTAAACTCGTTCAGAAGTATTATAGCAATATACTTGAATTCAATTTGATTAATAACGTCAAATTTCATCTATTATTTGTTTTTTTGCTGGTCTCTGCAAATGTTGATATTCCTTCCAAAAAAATTCACACGTCATTAACTAAAAGTATAATATAAGCATTTATTCCTCGTCTCAGTGGGTTCAATGGTTGCGTAGAAACTTCAAACTAAAATTAATAATGCTATTGCATCAATTTCTTCAGAATAAGTAACAAAATAAAACAACTTATGTCAATTGGACCAAAGCATCTGACTTTCTTTTCTATTAGTGGCTTCATTATTGAGATCAATGAGTGTTGGCTTTGAAAAGGCGTTGTTATATCATATATGTTCCCCCATTCCTCATCTCAAGGGTTGGAAATTAGATTCTTGAAACGAGAGACACTGTTCTTGGCATAAATTTCTTTAAAATAACCAACAAAATCGTAGTCTATGCAATTGGCAAAACCTTTGACCTTCATTTATTATTCCATTATTTTTAGACAAATTTGCATATTTAGTCACTGAATTATCACTATATTATGAGTTTAGTCCTTGTGATATCTAGTTACGCACATTAATCTTTAGTTAATCAAAATGTTGACTTTTGATCTGTTTGCTTATGAGCCTCATCAAATTTATCATATTATTAACCGTGAAATTATTTAATTACTAATGTGTTATGTTAATTGAATTGATACTCTATATTGTAAGAAAATTCTAAAGATATTTAAATTTAACGTATCTTCTGTATAAATGAACCAAATACAACTTCTTCTTTTTTTAATTTCATTGAAGGTTAATATACAAATATTAAAAGAACTAAAATTGGAATTTATTAATAACTGGGGAGCCAAAAGTGAAACTTATTCTCTTTTTTTTTTTTCGTTGGTTAATTAGTAATGTTAGGTTGGTGAAAAGGTTTTAATGTATTACACTAATCCTCATTTCGCACTCTCACATAATTCATAAGTAAATGTTACTAACAAAAATCTATCAAATCATAAGGAAATAAATTGATCCAGTAGCTAAATGCATCTTTGGTATATATTCTTGGTGAGCCTGCGAGCTCTTGAAACAATCAAGGATACAATTGCATAAAGTTCTTCAAAATAGAGTCTGTCCAAACAAAGCACTATAAGCCGTTGGACCAAAACCTCTTCCTTTCTCGCTTTGTGGAGGGGGGAGGTTGTGAAAAGAGTCCGGAACCAAAATGCCAAAAAAAAAAAAAAAAAAAAATTGAACCAAAATACCCCAACAAAAAAAAAAAAAAAAAAAAAACCAAACTACCTTTAGCGCAGTAATTTACTGCGCTATAGTGTCCCTCCTTTTTTTTCCGGTCCTTTTGGTTAACCCTTCTTCCATTACACTTTTTAACGTACTTTGACCATAGATTAATCATGCTTCGGGACCCTGAAACTTCAATATTTTATATAGAACCCTACTTATTTTTGTGCGATTAATAAGGTAGGATCAATACATCAAGGATACACAAAAGTTCGGATGGCCGTTGTAGTGGTTGAAAAGTGCTCGAACACCATTTTCGTTTGAAGGCTCGGTGACATTAGCTTGAAGTTCTTTACGAATACTTAAACTTGTTCATTAATAATTAATCAAAAGTTAGTCAAAATGGCAGCATTCATAAAAAAAAAAAAACTTAATTAAATTGCATCATTCATAACCTTGAGTAGATGAAAATACTTAACATACTAATATTCTTCAAAATAACAGCTTAATCATAAATTAAACTTAAAACTAAAATCACAACATTCTTAATCATCATCAGAGTACAAGTCCTCAATATCGTCCTCAGAAAAATATTTGCGGTTTCTTAAGACAAATCTTTTTTCAGTAGCAGTTAGTTCTCTACCGATTGATGATGCTTGTTCTTCGGCCAACTTTAGCATGTAAAATCTACATCGTCTTGCCAGAATTCTGTTGTTTTCTTTTCTAATCCTTTGCACGACAAGCTCGCAAGTTTCTGGACCTACTTGAGGCATGGTTAAGGAGTACCTTATTGGGATTGGAGCGTTGAGATTTTCCAAGTCACAAACAAGACGTTCTGATTTGGCAAGCCGATGTGACCATTCTCGGCGTAAACCGCAATAATATTCCCGCTGATTTGAATATTTCACACTGCAGAAATCATCATTACGCTCTATAAAAAGGTGGGGATTTAGCTCATCTAGTTTGAAATCACTGGTATCGCTCGAAAAAACTGCTATGATTTGAACTCTCATCATCACTGCTATTTGGTTCTTTTGGAAGGAGTAAAGACCAAGCTGAGTTTCTACTACTCGACATTGAATATGGTGTAGTCTAATAACAAAAGAAAAGGCTACTTATATAGTTGCAAACCCCCAAGTACCCTCGAGGGGGGGGGGGGTGTCTATGACCCTACCTACTTACCTTATTGTAAGAAAAATATTAATCTTCATCGGACATTTCACAGTCCGAATCCCACTTGGATCTAAATCTTGTGCTACCATGTATACCATATTCTACCCTATGGTAACGTATTTGCATCCAATTGTTCTCTTCGCGAAAACAATTAAGAGCCAAATTAAACTCTTGTGGAGTTCCGCGAGGTATTGACATAGCACGTTTTTTGGGAGTTTAAGCCCTACTGACGCTAACTTGTGCTCCAGTGCTGCGGCCTCCCTAACACGCCAATCCCACTCCTCTCTCATTTTATTATTGTATTCTCGATTGAATCTATCGTTAGGGTTATTTGAGTAATGAAAATCATCATCATCTAGTTCTCAGGTCGTACCCATTACTTCAAATATGTTTGCGGGAGTGAACGATATAACACGACTAATATCTCTAAATTGGTCAAAAAATAACATAGTAACTCAATTTTGTGTGGAATGTTGTGTGGTTGGTAACAACAATTCGTCAAATTACGTTATATAAAGTTTGATTCGAATCATGACGTTTTTCTGTTTGACAGTTGAGGTGACGATATGCTGCAGCGGTATAGCGCAGTAAAATACTATACCAGTATAACATATTAAGTTACTGCGTTATACTGTCATAACACGGTATTTTACTGCGTTGTGACAGAATAACGCAGTAATTTACTGCGCTATTCTGCTGGTGACCTGACATAACGCAGTTATTTCATGCGTTATGCAACACTCCGTACTTAATTTGATTTGACGTAACACTGCAAGACACTGTAATTGCATGCATGCATTGGTTCTATATTCAAACTTCAAATCCTATTAATACCGAGTTCGTATAAGGCAAAAAAAGCAAAAAATTCGAAGTTTCATCTAGTTTTTGCATTTTGTATTCCTCCTAAATTATTCAAAATATGGCAGATGTTCCAAGAATTAGAGTTTCTTTATTCTGGGACGGACAAATTATATTCGAGGAAAATAATTTGCGCTATGATTCTTCCCTAAAATACCATGTTAAGTTTCACTTGACTTAAAATTCTCAAAACTACTCCAAGCCTTGTATAATAGACTACAAGTTAGTATAAGTGATTTTGATCTAAATATAATTGGAAAATATCCAATGTCATTTACGCCGCAAGGTGTAACTAGTTATGGATAGTGGTACATTCAAGACGATGATTCTTCGACTGATTATTTGAAGGCGCCTTATGATTATAGGCAATGCATAACTTTAAACGTCCTTGAAATGTATATAGAGAAGGTCCCCATTAATCGACTTGAATTCATGGCTAGGGCTCCTCAGGAAGCCCGAAATAGACCTCGTCGGGAAGCCTCGTCTATAATTCAGGTCGAAGTCACTCAAGCGGAACCTACTTATCAACACAATTACCCTGACATGAGTACCTATGAAAGCATTTTGACTAGCCAAATGCCTCTGGATAGTTTAAGTCAGCAATTTGACAGGCAATGGTAAATATTCATTTTTTACAGTATTATTATTATTATTATTATTATTATTATTATTATTATTATTATTATTATTATTATTATGTGTAGTGGCACTTGAATGCTATTAATGATGTTGATTATATTATTTAGGGGTTATACACCTGATATGGATCATATCGGATGGTCTCCTCAATCGGGATGGATGAATCAGGTTGGAACATCGTCAGCCTATCCAACAACTTAAAGCGATGGTCCTTCCTGAAGTTTCAGTGCAGTTGATTACTATCGGTAGTCTTTTTTTTTTAACATCAATAGGTTTATTTGATGTGTAGTAGTTAAAACACCCTAATTTCTTATGTAGGGAGAATGTGGTGGTTGCACCAAATTATAGGCAAAGGCCTGCTATGGATGGTCCGGATTATCCGAATTATATAGTGACATCATCCAGCGATAGTGAGGAAATACCTAATGCGGAGGAAAGTGACGATGAGCAAAGTGACGATGAGATTGAGGTTGGAACTAATCCTCAACATCAAGTAGAACTGTTTCAAGACATGATGAACAGTCCGACACACGAGGAGGAACTGAATTCACAACAACCATTTGAACAGCAAGAGTCGACTCCGGTTCAGCCGCAAAGCCAATTTTAACAACAAGAGTCGACCCCGATTCAGTGGCATTCCGATGAGATCCCCTATCTTGATCATCTTCAAGATCGCCCAGATGCCTTTGTCTTTAATAGGGATGATGATCATATTCGGCGAAGTTTGTGGAAAGAGCCAGTGGATCTTTTAAAACAAAAGGCTCGTATTGAAAAGGGGATGATTTTCAGCTCGAAAAAATCATTGCAAAGGGTTGTTAAGATTTATTGCATGCAGAGGATGATGGAGTTTAAAGTTGACGATTCCACACGAAAACTTTGGCGATTGGTCTACAAGCGAAAATATCAAGGCTGCAAATGGATGCTCCGTGGTAAGGAAACTGCTGAAAAGATGTGGACTATTTCAAAGTTCTACACAAAGCACACTTGTGATATGGGTGACCTCCCAGATGATCATTGCAATCTAGATACTAATTTGATTGCGCGTGTATTAGTTGACGACATTAGAGAAAACCCAAGGTATCCCTTTCGCCTAAGTTTATTTTATTTTTGGTGTTACTATAATGTTCCTCGTTGTTATATGCTGATATTTCAACTTTTTCAGGTTCCCTATTAAAGATTGTATTAGAGCCGTCCTGAAAGTATATAGCAAAACTGTTACTAGGAGGAAGGCGTATCTTGGGCGTAGGTGTGCACATGAGATAGTCTTCGGCAATTGGGAGGGCTCTTTCAAGACGTTGTCGAGATACATAGCGGCTCTACAACACTTCAATCATGGTACTGTTGTTGAATGGAAGCTCAAATCGAAGCCTGGTGTGCCCGGTAATATTTTTGATTTTATGTTTTGGGCCTTTAAACCATGCATTGATGGTTTTGCTCATGTCGGCCTGTAATATCAATAGATGGAACACATGTGTACGGGAAGTATGACATAAAGCTGCTAATAGCAGTTGGAATGAATGCAAATGGAGCTATATTCCCTCTAGCTTTTGCAATTGCAGCTAATGAGAGCATTAGTAGTATGTTTTTGGACTACTTAAGGCAACACATTATTAAGGATCGCATGGGAATATGTGTGATATCAGACAAACATGCTGACATATTGCACAATATGTTCAATTTGTAGGGGTGGCAGCCACCCTTTGCCTACCATCGTTATTGTTTAAGGCATTTGAAGACAAACTTCCAAAAGGCATATCGAATCCCAGCACTTTGCAATTGGATGTGGGCGGCTGCAACAGAGCATCAGGAGAAGAAGTTTAACCTGTAGATGGACATTCTTAGGCGGGCGAATGAGGAAGCCTTCCACTTGTTGAATGCAATTGATAAAGACAAATGGACATTACACCAGGATGAAGTTAGGCGATGGGGTATGCTGACAACAAACAACTCTGAGTCATTCAATGACTTGTTGAAATCTGCACGGGGACTACCTGTCACCGCAATGATGAGAATGACATTTAAGCAGGTTGTGGAGCGCTTCGTCAGTATATCAAAAGAGGCCCAAGCACATGCAACAACAGGTCCAAGATGGACGCCAAAACCGTCAAAATTGTTCGAGTACCACAAATATAACGCTCAGAAACATGATCGGATGGAGTACAACTCTGCAGAGCGCATATTTGATCTCACAACAAGTGTGCACCAAGGTAAAGGAGGTAACGTCCACACAATTTGTGAGATTCCAAGAACATGCACATGCGGCAAGTGGCAATCATATCACATGCCATGTTCTCATGCCTTCAAGTGTTTTATCGCAATGGGAAATAATGCCTCCCTGTACATGACTGAGGAATATATAGTTGAAAATTATGCAAGAACGTATGCTGGAAGGTTCTACCCACTTGGGAGTGAGAGTTATTAGCCACCAGATCCATTTTCAATGGTTGCAAATAAAGCATTTATCCGTAAATTCAGAAAGAATGCATACTCGCATATTCATAATGAAATGGATGTTCCACCGGGGAGATACACTCGAAAATGCTCATTTTGCAATTATGTTGGTCATGATAAGCGCAAGTGTCCCTTACGGCATGGTGGTCAAACTACATCTCGCGGTGGAAGTACCTCTCGTGGTGGAGGAAACTTTCGTGGTGGAAGTACCTCTAGTAGTGGTGGCACATCTCGCGGTGGTGGCGGAAGATCAACTCAAGGGCATTAATTGATGAGTGTTTTTTTTAGTTTTTTTCTTACTTTGATGATTGTATTTTAAAAAGTTTGGGTTTCTTATTAATGAACAAGTTTAAGTATTTTCATCTACTCAAAGGTTATGAATGATGCAATTTAATTAAGTTTTTTTTTGTTTGTATGAATGCTGCCATTTTGACTAACTTTTGATTAATTATTAATGAACAAGTTTAAGTATTCGTAAATAACTTCAAGCTAATGTCATCGAGCCTTCAAACGAAAATGGCATTCGAACACTTTTCAACCACTAAAACGGCCATTCGAACTTTTGTGTATCCTTGATGTATTGATCCTACCTTATTAATCGCACAAAAATAAGTAGGGTTCTATATAAAATATTGAAGTTTCGGGGTCCCGAAGCATGATTAATCTATGGTTAAAGTACGTTAATAATTGTAATGCAAGAAGGGTTAATCAAAAGGTTCGAAAAAAAAAGGAGGGACACTATAGCGCAGTAAATTACTGTGCTAAAGGTAGTTTGGTAACATTTTTTTTTTGTTATTGGGATTGTTGGCAAGAAGCCATCTCCGATCTCCATTGATGAAATTGATGAAGCTAAAAAGCCGAGAAAGAGAAGATAGAGTGCGGACTAGACGAGGCTTCATTATTGCTTTGTTCAAATGGATATAATGGAACAATGGGCTGATGAATTTGTTTTATTTATTTTGGGCCAATGATTCAACACAACCCAAATTCTGATCTCAGCCCAATTTCCATAACATCATCCCAACACCAAACAATACCTGAAAATGTCATTTTCAGCATTGTACAAGGAATATTCTAGGATGTGTATGTGTATAAAAAGTTTGTTACACAAAATCTGTAATTGCATTCTTAGTCCATAGATAGTTTAGATATTACTAGTTTTCTATTTTCTATTTCTTGTAGAAGGATCTTCAGCTACTTGTATATATATGAGGCATTGATTAATAAAATAGACACACAGAAAAATTCCCAAAATCTGATACATTTCATCTTGATTTTCTAACATGGTATCAGAGCATTAATCTCGATCCATTTCTCAATTTCTGTGTCATCATCTTGTTCACTGTTACATCAGATTCATCTACCCACAAAATCTAGACAAAAATGGCTAACAATCTAGCACCAGTTGATGCCACTAAAGACACAAATAACACAGTGGTGACCTATGATGTAAGTCATCCATATCATCTCAATTCTTCGGACTCCCCTGGAATGAACCTCATTCACTCCATATTTGATGGAAGAGGTTTTCCTGGATGGAGAAGATCTATCTTCATTGCCTTGTCTGCAAAGAAGAAATTAGGATTCATTAATGGATGCATTAAAGCACCAGATCTTACATCTAAAGACTATGAACAATGGAGTTGTGTAAATGATATAGTAATAGCACGGCTTTTGAATGCACTATCTCCAGCTATTAGAGATAGTGTTATCTACTCAAAAACAGCTAAAGAGCT
This sequence comes from Lycium barbarum, assembly GCF_019175385.1. NCBI lineage: Eukaryota > Viridiplantae > Streptophyta > Magnoliopsida > Solanales > Solanaceae > Lycium > Lycium barbarum. The sequence goes on from NC_083342.1 coordinate 89,871,401, forward strand.
ATGGGATAGCTTGGAACAAAGATTTGGAAAGCTGGATGGAGCTAAGCTCTATCAACTTCAGAAGGAATTATCAACTCTAGTGCAAGGTAACAACAACATAGCTGGGTATTTTACCAAGCTTAAAAAGATATGGGATGAGTTAGATTCTCTCAACCTTGCCTCATATTGCACCTGTCTCTGTGTATGTGAAGGTAAGGCTAAGCTAATGAAATCTCTAGAAGATCAAAGGTTAATCCACTTCCTTATGGGTCTCAATGATGCTTATGCTCAAGCTAGGAGTGCTATTATCATGATGAATCCATTGCCAACAATGGATGTTGCTTATTCCTTGCTATTTCAAGATGAAAATCAAAGAGAGGCTAGTGTTACTGCATTCAGCACCCCAGCTGATTCTGCCTCTTTTATGGCTTCTGGGAAAATGAGGGGAAATTACAGACCTGGTAATCAACTTAACAAGGGAGGAAACAGTTTTCAATTGAATGGAAATGGTGGTGCTAAACCTACAAGAGGGGGAGGTAACTAGAGGTTCAAACAGAGAAGAGCAAAGTACAATCCTAATGTTTCTTGTACCTATTGTAAGAAGGTAGGACATGTACATGATGACTGCTTTAGGCTTCATGGTTTCCCTGAAGATTTTGAATTCACCAAGTCAAAAGAATATGGACACAATATCAGAGGAAATGCTGCTATAGGAAATGAAGAAACTGAGGACATGAACTTCACACCTGCTATTCAACCAACCCAATTCACCCCTAACCAGGGAAATCAATTTAGCAAGGAGCAGTGTAGTGAGATAGTCCAGCAGGTGCTAAAAGAAATGAAGCTCAGTCACTCCAATTCATCAGGTTCAGCTCTCAATGCCAGTGCCATGGCTGGTACTATTCTAAGATACTCAGGTTCATGCTTTGCAGTATATAACACTAGCACCTGGATCATTGATTCAGGCGCATCAGAACATATGTGTTTCAATCCTAACTCTTTCTTAACCCTTAAACCCCTGCCTGCACCACTGAATATAAGCTTGCCCAATTCCTTTAGAATTTCTGTTACACATATAGGTAGTGTCTCTGTTCTTCCTAATCTCATCTTAAATAATGTCTTGCTTGTCCCAGAATTTAAATACAACTTGTTGTCTGTTCATAGATTGTGTGTACAACTTCAATGTGATCTTTTATTCACTCTTACTGGATGTGTGTTACAGGACCTTTCCCTGAGGAAGGAACAAGTTTTTGGTGAAGTGGGGGATGGACTCTATCTACTCAAGCCTACTAAATTAGAGCCAAGCCAAGTCAAGGAAGTCTTTTCTATTCAAAAAGGAAGAAATTCCATAGTTCCTAGACAAATAGTTTCAATTTCAAAAGGAGTACACTCCAAAATTGTCCCTAGTTCTACTTTAGTTTCCAATTCAGAATGTAATACTACTTCTGTTGGTATGTCTGCAAATGCTATTCCTAATGTAAGCTTATGGCACATCAGACTAGGGCACCTACCTTTTTCTGTAATGAGAAATTTAAGCTTCATTCAGTTTCCTTCTTGTTCAGATTATGTGTGTCCTATATGTCCTCAAGCTAGACAAAGTAGACTACCTTTCCCATTGAGTTTCATCAAAACACATAGAGTATTTGAATTGATACACATTGACACTTGGGGTCCCTTTAAGGCAGCTACCTATAATGGTTATTCCTATTTTTTAACCATAGTGGACGACTATAGCAGGGGGACATGGACTTTTCTTCTAAAAACTAAATCTAATGCATTTCCAGTTCTTAAGGATTTCTTATCAATGGTGGAGAGACAATTTGAAGTAAAGGTTAAGAGGATAAGATCAGATAATGCCTTAGAGCTTGGAAAAGGATCACAAGAGGCTTCTTATCTTAATTCCGTAGGGATTATTCATGAGACATCTTGTGTTGCTACCCCTCAACAAAATGGGATTGTTGAGAGGAAGCATATACATCTTTTGGAAATGGCAAGAGGACTATACTTCCAGTCTAAATTTCCTATCCAATACTGGGGTGAGTGCATACTCACTGCCACTCACATCATTAACAGGTTACCTACTAAGGTCTTGAAGAACAAATCACCATATCAAGTTCTTTTCAGAAAATCACCATCCTACAACAACTTTAGCTGTTTTGGGTGTTTATGTTTTGTTTCCAGTCTAACACAATCCAGAGACAAATTCCAACCTAGAGCTAAAACCTGTGTTTTCTAGGGATATTCTCAGACTCAAAAAGGGTATAAGGTTGTGGACATGGAGACTAGAAAAGTGTTTGTTTCTAGAGATGTGAAGTTTCATAAAGAACACTACCCTTTTGCCAAAATCCCTAATTCAGATCCTACCCTTTTTCCACCACTTGACCTTGTTACTGAACCTGCTCAACCTACCTCTATCTCTACACCTTTTCAACTAGCTGACACACCTCCTCCCTCACCCAGACACTCACCTAACACTCCCAGATTTCACTCAGGTTCACCATCTACCTCTCACTCCTCTCCTCATAATGTACCCTCTGTTTCCCCTAATTTTTTTCCTAACCTTCAACAAACCAGTGCAGAAATCCTTTCTATTCCCACTAGACAATCAACCAGAATTAAACAGACACCAGCTTACCTTCAAGACTTCGTATGCAACATCATCCACTTAACTAATGTTACCAGCTCTTGCTTCATTCATCCCACAACACCAACTCTTTTCTCCTTTGCATCTCTATCACTCTCCAACCAAGCTCCTCTCCAATCCTTTTCACAAATTTCAGAGCCTACTAGTTATGCTGAGGCAAGCAAACACCCAGGTTGGATCAAGGCCATGGAAGCTGAAATTCAAGCCCTACAAGAGAACAACACTTGGTCAGTAATGGAGTTACCTGCGGGGAAGAAAAGAGGGAATAGACTTTACTGAAACTTTTTCACCAGTGGTCAAAATGACCACTATTCGATGTCTACTCACGGTTGCTATAAAGAAGGGATGGAAAGTCTCCCAACTTGATGTCAATAATGCCTTTTTACATGGTGAATTACAAGAGGAGGTCTTTATGAGGTTCCCAGCAGGGCTGGAACCTCCCTCACCAAGACATGTTTGTCTCCTAAAGAAATCTTTATATGGTCTTAAGAAAGCATCACGACAGTGGTATGCCAGGCTTGCGGGAGCTTTGAGTTTCAAAGGATACACCAGTTCTTTAAATGACTACTCTTTGTTTTTCAAGACTACTGGTGATCTCATTTCCTTATCGCAGTCTATGTGGATGACATTTTAATCACAGGTGATGCTGTTTCAGAAATTCTCGATGTCACTAACTTTCTTAATACAGAATTCAAAGTCAAAATGTTGGGTGATATAAACTATTTTCTGGGCATGGAAATAATCAGGGAAGACTCAGGTTTCATCATAAGTCAAAGGCAATTTACTATGGACCTTCTTAAGGAATTTGACTGCACTGGATCAAGTGTGTCCTCACCTCTTGACCCTTATATGAAATTGCAAGCTGATGATGGGCCTTTGTTGGATAACCCCACTGAGTATAGGCATTTAGTTGGCAAATTGAATTACTTGACTAATACTAGACCGGATCTATCCTATGCAGTTTTATGTCTTAGTCAATACATGCAAAGGCCTTGTCTTTCACATTTCTCAGCTGCTCAGAGGGTCCTTCGTTATCTTAGGGAAGATCCAGGCCAAGGTATTCTTTTATCTTCAATACCCTCTTTTGATCTACTAGCCTTTTGCGATGCAGACTGGGCTGCTTGCAAGGATGGTAGAAGATCAGTAAGTGGTTTTTTTCATTACACTAGGTGGTGCTCCTATTTCGTGGAAATCAAAGAAACAGATGTCCATCCTCTGCCGAAGCAGAGTATAGATCGATGAGACGAGTTACAGCGGAGCTTACCTGGTTAGTGCGACTTCTAGATGATCTCTCCACTCCTCCTTCACTTCCAATTCCCCTTCATTCAGATAGTCAGGCCGCCATTCATATCGCTCGTAATCCCGTCTTCCACGAACGCACGAAACACGTTGACTTGGATTGTCATTTCGTGCGTCAATAGTTTCTCTCAGGTCTGATTTCACTCCATTTTGTTCCTTCTCACCATCAGCTGGCAGATCTGTTTACCAAGCCTCTCTCTGGGGCTTCTCATCGTGAAATAATGGACAAGTTGGGTGTTATGACCCTTCCCCCCAACTTGAGGGGGGATGTTGACAAGAAGCCATCTCCGATCGCCATTGATGAAATTGATGAAGCTAAGAAGCCGAGAAAGAGAAGATAGAGTGCGGACTAGACGAGGCTTCATTATTGCTTTGTTCAAATGGATATAATGGAACAATGGGCTGATGAATTTGTTTTATTTATTTTGGGCCAATGATTCAACACAGCCCAAATTCTGATCTCAGCCCAATTTCCATAACATCAGCCCAACACCAAACAATACCTGAAAATGTCATTTTCAGCATTGTACAAGGAATATTCTAGGATGTGTATGTGTACAAAAAGTTTGTTACACAAAATCTGTAATTGCATTCTTAGTCCATAGATAGTTTAGATATTACTAGTTTTCTATTTTCCATTTCTTGTAGAAGGATCTTCAGCTACTTGTACATATATGAGGCATTGATCAATAAAATAGACACACAGAAAAATTCCCAAAATCTGATACATTTCATCTTGATTTTCTAACATATTTTGGTTCAAAATATTTTTTTGGGGGGCATTTTGGTTCCGGACTAGTTGTGAAAAAATGATAATAAATCAATCGAGTGGCTCTCATGGAAATAAATCCTTAAAGACTAAAGTCAATGTCACATGTAACATATTTCCTTTTTGAAGAATGGAAATATGGTGATGTGATCTTTTGTAACTAGTTCCGTCAAGTATTGAGCAGCCCAACCTTCAAACAATAACTTTCAAAGATTAAAAATTTTGCGCATTTGGTCAGATAATACGTTTACGTCAAGTCTAGTATCTAATTAAAGTCTTTTCTGAGAGAATTCAAGTTCAGAGGAAGAATGGAGTACTTGTTTATAATTCTTTCTTAATTTTTTATTGTTGGACTGTATGAAAATGATAACATATCTCCACAATCTCAAAAGCGTATGAAGTAGCATTGTTATACACAGTTATTTGGCTTTTGAAATTAGTGAAGTTCCCCATCTAATAAGAGCTTATATTATTGGGCAGAACCAAAATAGAGAATAAAGCCAAAAAACAAAAAGAGGAGGAAATGATGGAATATTGTGTTCAATATTTGACTATTTGTTGGCTTAGAGAAGCACACCCAAAAAGAATAAAAAATAAAAAATAAATGGGGGGCAAAGTTTGAATTACTTTTTATTTTATGCCTCACACTATTGATACTGTTTATATGAGATTTCTTTTTGTATGACAAGTTAAAAGATCCAAAATTTGTGTAAGATTTAAGTTCACCAACTAGTGAGAGACAAAAAAAATCTTATACTAATAATAAAATCAGTCATATGAGATACAATTTTTTTTTTTTTCCAAAACTTCTGATATAAATTTATGGGACAACCCAACTGGCTATTAGGCAAATGACCATTAATACCAACACATTCCTAACTAATGAGTTGTGACCAAGCTCCAAAGGCCACTGAAGATACAAACCACTCCAAAAGTGAAAAAAAAAAAAAAAAGTTAACCAAAATTGCCAAATAAATTAAAAGTACAAAATTTGACTTGAAACAAATGAAGTTTACAAATTGATTTAATTGTCTAAGCTGACATACTTAACATTTTATATTAGTGAACTTTTAATTATGGAATAACAACCGATGATGAGAATTATCGAAATATATAAAAATAAACAACAAACGACATTAAGTACTGTTCATGTAATGCCCCATATAGAGTCGTTAGATCCATGAGACTTTAGCCCGTGAAACTGAGGCTTGTGATGCATTCAAATGTTGCATCGACCATGAGTGAGTGTATCCGGTTTCTCTATTTAAAATATCGAGTATTGGCTATGAAATCTAGATTTCAACAGCTTTCTAATAAGTTAATTTCATGAATAGTCATTCAGTTTTTACTTTATTACATTAAAATTATTAAATTGTTACTACTTAAAAAAATTGCATAACCTTACGTAGATATCATAGAAAATCATTAAATTTAGTTTTTTTAACAAAAAAATCATTTATGGCAGAAAGGCACAAGGAAACATGACTGACAATTAATATAATATTACTTTTATGATACATAGAAAAATTTGAGTGACTTTCTATGATAATTAGATAGAGTAATTAAATTTTTCTTCATAAAGAATAGTTTAATAACTTAAGTGCAATAAAATAAAAATTAAGTGGCCCTAAGTGAAATTACCCAATTTTCAACTGGAGGCCATAAATGACAATAAGAAATGTCAAGGGACTTTGGAGCAAATAACAATTAATACCCTAGCTGCATATCTAACTCGTAACCGAAGGCCACCGAATATGGCAAAATAGTAGAAAACCCAAACACAAAGCCACTGTATATATATATTGCCCCCTCACGCCTCCCATTTTCCTCAACTAGTCTTCTCCCCCAAAATTTGTATGGGCTCCGACATTTGGGACGCTTTCTAACATCTTTTATTTCCCTTTTCTTCTTTCCTTTGAATTTTTTTTTGCAGAATCAAGAAAGGAAAGAGATGAGTAAGTACGTGGAGTTGTTGGATGCTGGAGCAAGAATTATGGCGAGATTTAATTCTCACTGCCCACAAACTTCACGTATGTACTACCATCCCCCCGGCAAGCACGATGAAGATCTCCACCATATCGATTTCCAGCACCTCCAATTCTTTGGCGGTGGAGGCAACAATCACCATGTTGGCGTCACCGGAAGTGAAGATGTGTCTGGTGTACGATTTGGGGCCGTTGTTTCCAAGACTAGGATTGATAGCACTGAATTCATTCTTTATACCGTAGTTTAACTGATATCATGATTTTTGAATGCCGGGCGAAATTTAATATACTCTTTCATAGTTTTTCTGTTTTGCTGTGTGTGTGTGTGTGTGTTTTTTTCATTAAAAAAGTTGGAAGTCTATTTTGCTTGTTAATGTTGTTTTGTGTTTCTGAGAATCTGATCTGGCATTCCAAGGTCCAATTAAGGAGTTTTGAACTTACAATTTGATATTTTAAAAGTAATTCTTTTATAGTCCAACTTGTGAGATTTGGTTTATAATTTGTTTAGTAATGTTATTTTAATAATATACAATCACACCTCTCTATAACAGCATTATCTATTTTATCTCTTTATAATAATTTCTTACCTATAATCTCTTTGTATAATTGTTCCTTTAATATAATAATTAGTTATCTTTATAATAAACATTACCAACATTTTCAGAGGATTTGACCAAATATTTTGATACTTAATGAACTATTTGTGGCAAAATATTATATGAATTTATATTTCTATTATCAAAAGACTTCCTTCTTTATATGAATTGTGATTAAACTTAGGAAGGTGTGTAAGAGGTTTGATGTACATCACAAAAAATAAAATTCTAAAAATCACTTCCTCATTCAAACTTTACTTCTCGTAAAATTCCTAACTTGTGTTGGTGTGAAAATTAAATAAATATTTATGTTAAGCTAAAGCATGACCAAAACCATTGTATGCGAAGTTGAAATCTTCCTTTGATGTACTTTTGTCTCTTCTTTAGAGCAAAGTATAAAGTAAAAGTTGCGCCGACAAAATTTAATTCGTTGTAGAATAACTTTTGAATATTGTTAAAATGTATTTAGAAAAATTAGAATTGTAGTGATATTTTATTTTGTCCTTAGAAATGTGATTTTATAGGATTTGATACCGTCTATAGAAGATCACAAGATTTAAAATATTTTTACTATATTTAAATATTTTAATTACTTAACATTTCTTAAAATTCCTTAAACTGTGTCAAATTAAACATGACCACAAAAAATTATGGGGTGCATTATAAGGGAGTATAACTTTCTTTCCCCTCAATGGCTAGCGTAAAGTTGCAGCATTATTATCCTCTTTATCTGGGTGGTGATGAAATTTTTAGGCGTCTACTCACTATTGTTCCCATATTTTTTCTTTTGATTCTTTTAGTTGTTATTTTGGTGCTTTCACAAAACGCTTCTTTGAGAGGCTTCATTTTTAAGTAGAATAAATATATTCTAGTTAGTGTTCTATATAAGACTATACAAACTACTCACTAATTTTTATACTTACTTTCTAAGTAGCTTAGGAGTTTAATTCAAAAGTTATTTTACAGCTGGGCGAATTTTGTTTACAATATCTTCAAATTCCAGCCCGAAAACAATTTCGCAATGATAAAGCTTATCAAATAACGTTTGTAAAAAATCAAACAAATACTAAGGTAGTTTTGTCATAACGTTTGTAAAAAATCAAAGAAATACTTCCGTCCAAAGCTTTTTATTTCTCAAAGCATTAAAGTGAACTACAACTTTTAGTGGTCCTTTGGTACGCTGACTAAATTATCCCGGGATTATAATTTCAAGATTATAGTCCCGAGACTAATTTATCTCATCTGAAAGATGACATGAAATAGTTCCAAGGTTAGTGGGATAAGGTGAGATATCCCACCCTTAGGATTGTGCTTCATTTTATACTCTGTTTGGTAAACGGTATTCTACCAAATATGGTATAAAAAATTAGTGTACCATGCACCAAACGACCCCTTTACAGTTTTACTTCAATAATAATTATAATAATAGTAGTTGTAGAAGGTAGGTGGTATACGTGACATAAAAATGTTTACAATAATGTGTTCATTTGTTAGGTGAAGCCGGTAAAAGTTGAAACATCCATTAGATGAAATTGACCCATACAAACAAATGGTGCAAGTTGCAATTCTAATTTAGGGTGTGCGTGGTAGGTAGTAATTTATAATTTTTCTATGTTTGGTTTGAAAATTATTTTTCTTACAAATCAAAAAAATAATTAATATAGTGGAAGTACTAAAAACATTTACATAAATGATATTCCACACTGATTGTCTCTTCCTCACCTACATCACTTTTCTGCTTCCAGAGAGAAAGACTCAAATTTCTAGTTCTCACATGCACTTTACTGTTTTCAAAATTCTTTTTAACCCCCAGCCCCAAATCCCGCGCAAGTGATTGCCCTTATTGTATGTAAATATTTTAGGTATAATATTTTATACTTGTCCAATACCCAAAAAAAAAGTAAGAAAAATACTTCCCTTGAAAAAGATATTTAAACCCGTGCCTAATAAAATCCTAGCGAAATCCTTGGCATTCATTATCTAGTAAATGCTATATTTGACCAAACTATTTGTTCAAATAAATAATGAAAAGTATGAAAGGAAGTTAAGTCAGAGAAATAAATTAAGGTGACCAATATATATTTAGGAAAATCATGTCAATTGTGTTGACTAAATGCTGCAGGATTTGAATTTTGAAATCCAAAAAATGAAAATAATATTTATTTTTCTTGAGTTAAATGGATACCTTAAAGAAAATATATACGGTTAGTGTTATATAGCCATTTCCTGTGTTTGGCTTTACACTGAACCAATTAAGCTATTCCACTTCTCATTGCTCCATCAATTTACTCATTAATTTTTTGTAACGTGTTGCATGTGCACAAAACGGTAAGTTTATGCTTCCCCCAGCCTCAAAGTCTTTGTCCCCGTTGAGTTCTTTAAGCTAAATTTGATTTCTTCTCTTTTTTCTTAAAACAAAAATATTCCACCCTCCGAATTAGTAATTTTCACTTATATTACATAATAACATACCTAGCGTAGTTGCATAAGCGAAGTCTGGAAAAATGAGGTCCTCAAATTTTACCTCAACCAGAAGATAAATAAATTGTTTCTGATAGACTCTCGATTAAAGTATACATAATTTAAATTTTAAGCTTACTCGATTGATAATGAAAGTTTTATGAAACCTTCAACCTATTTTATTTGAAGTTTAAACTCGAAATATGTCAAAAAGCATCTTTTACGCGGTTTTGTCAAATGTAACGAATTTTTAGAAAGAAAAAAAAAAACATCTGATCGTCATTTCAGGTCATATAAAGTTATGAAGTTTAGCTTCAGAAATCAAAATGATGATAAGGAAAGCCGAAATTAGTTTAGAAGTAAAAAAGAATAGACAAATATTGTGACAGAGCAAGTAAAAAACTTTTAGGAACCATTTTGAGGTATAGTTTATCTATACTCTCTCCATCTTAAAAAGATTGTCTTCTTTTCTATTTTAATCTGTCCTAAAAAAATTGAGATATTTCCATATTGAAAATAATTAACTTTATAAGATACAAATATTTAATGCTTGTTTTAGATCATACATTTCAAAAAAAAATCTTTTATTTCTTAAACTCTGTGCCAAATTAAATTAACACAATCTTTTTGGAACGGAGAGAGTAATATATATCAGGGAAAAGGATCCAATATACCCTCTACTTTAATTTATTGGTTAAATTTAACCTCCGTTAATCAAAATAGTCAAATATCCCCTCTGTTAACCAAAATATACATATATCCCTTGAATTGATGGAAATCTACATCAGCCAAAATTACTCAATTTCAATTAAAATTATCTGACCTGTCTCCTATAACCCAACCCGCGACCCCATCTCTTCTCCCTCACTATTGCTTGCTCCATAGACATCATTGCCGGCGAGCTCGTGATACCGAAGCTCCGGCGAGCTCCGGCCACTATCACATCATTTGCTCCATAGCCATCATTTGTTCTTTCACATGGAATGGCAGATCCTGTTAGTTATGGTGATGGCCACCGTGATATTGACCAGGTTACCCTTTACTTGGACTATCTTCATCTTATTTTTCGAGTCAATATGAGATCTTTTTGTTTTTCTTTTCCGTTTGAAGAATTCTTTGACCTTTTTTTGTTTGGGTAATTTAGAACACAGTGTGCAGATGTAGTTTTAGAGGGCAAAAAAAGCATCCTTATTACAAGCATATTACACTTCACCAAGGTGTTGTGCATTTTTAGAAGTATTTATCACTATTCGAATGAAATGGGAGACCCAGCTAGTTTGGGATTTTAATGAACATATGCTTGATTGATTCTTGAAGTAGCTGTTAAAGAAAGAAGAAAGATTGGTTCATCTTTCAAGTGAGATTCTTGTGTGTCCAATGTTTCTATTCAATGCTCTTCCTGAGTTGTTGAGGTCGAGAATATAGACAAGGGCTGTTAGCGCCAAGATGGCCTTGTTCACATTTGCATGGCTCAAAGCTACAGCTTTATGTAGTTCAGGGCCTTAATTGGATGTAGTAAGTAGCAATAGAACTTATCTTACGCTGATCAATAAATGATATAGACTAAAATGAGTATTTCTACCGGAATTGGTAAATATATCCATAAATTAGTTGCATAACGAAAGTCTAGGACAAGATTAATCTGTTAGGATGGGATAGTGGCCGGAGCTCCGGTGTCATGAGCTCGCCGGCAATGATGGCTATGGAGCAAGCAACACCGAATCAGAAGAGATGGGGTCGCAGGTCGGGTTATAAGAGACGGGTCGAATAATTTTAATTAAAATTGAGTAATTTTGGCTGATTTGAGATTTCCATCCATTCAAAGATATATGTGTATACTTTGATTAACATAGGGATATATTTGACTATTTTGATTAATGAAGAGCAAATTTAACAAATAAACTAAAGTAGAGGGATATATTTGACCTTTTTCCCTATATATTATTTGATGACGCCAATATTATGCAAACAAATAATAATAAAATCATATAAGCAAATAAAATAAATAAACTAATAGAAAGGGACCACTCGGGCACCGCGGCGGACATTTCACGCTTACAGCAAAGATTTTACGCGGTTTGAGGTGAGATTCGTTTTAGCCCTTGAACTAATCTATTTTAACGTGTGCTCCTCTACCTATTCCGAATTTCCCTTTCCTCCCTGTATGTCCCTGTATGTTTAATCATATACAATTTCCCCCCTTTAGGAAAAATCTAAGGCGTTAATATTCTTTTCCCACATGAGATTTTTGTTTATACGTCGCATCTTCTTTTGGAAGCATCTCAATGAAAAATGATGAAACTTTCAGATATTCTAAGTTTTAGTATGACAATACCTTTTAATTATGTATTTTGCTTTTTATCATGTCATAGTGTATAACTTCTGTTCCAAAAAGATTGACATTTTTTGCTTTTTGATAGTCAAACTTTTTAATTTTGACCGTTTGATTTAATATAGAATCTTTCATTTTTTCGAAATAAAATTTACATATTTGGAAATTGCGTAAAAAGTATTATAAGTCACCATAATTAATAATTTAAATGATTTAAAAGACGTATGAAAAAATTACGGTCAAAGAACAACTCGTTTGACTCTCGAAAAACGAAAAGTAATAATTCTTTTGGGACGGAGGGAGTAAAATTTAGTCTTCAAAATAATTTGATAATTGGTTCTTAACTTTAAAGTCATATAAACATAATCATGTAAAATGAAAACAGATGAAATAATTATTAGGTGGTACTATATTTGGTAAATACTTACCCGTCGGTATTTACACCAAACTAATGCAGCTTACCGTAGTTAAGTGTTTTAATAAAGTGAATATATATATTAATTAATCATGATTAAGTTATAGTTGTACTCCCTCCGTTCATTTTTACTTGTCACGTTTTGACTTTTCACGCTATTTAAAAAATAATGATTAAGATAGGTGTTTTACCACAATACCCCTATTAAATGGTGTATAATTGTTGTTACACTCCGTAGTTTCGTATGTTGAGATTCAAGCTACCTTTCAGGGGATATGTGAGATGATATGTGTTTATCTTATGGTTATGAGGGTTTAAGTTTATCTAATAAGCCACGGGAGGATTGGAGAAAGAATATCTTGTAGTATATGTGAAGTTTTGAAAGGTACAACCATAGAAAGTACATAGCAATGAAGTAAAGGAAGAATTACGATCTCTTAAGTCGTAACCGGGAAGGACAACCTTGGAACCAAAGGACAAGACCATTATCAAGTATGATTAATGATAAATATCATATATGGAGAGTTTCAGAAGATTCCGGGACTAGGCAAATCGAAGAAAAAAAGTTTGTCAAAAATTTTAAAAAAAGTTGGCAGAATTTTGGGTCAACTTTGGAGGGGTATATCTCTGGGTATATCAGGAGTTTTAAGGTATTTTAAAAGCCTAAAATGAAGTTCGTCGAGTTTAGTTTCCAACGCAACAAACTGTTCATCATTACGACATCGGAGTAGGGAGTTATGGGCGTTTTAAAACGGACAGCCAGAGGAACCCGAACCTGGGCGGAAAATCCGGAAAGTTCACTTAAATGCCCACTTATATTTTGACCCGGCCTAATCCGAGTTTGGCACCCATAAAAGGGCCCCTACACTTCATTTTAGTCATTTTTCTTTAACTCGACAAACCAATAGAACTCTCCTAACATCTCCACACCTCTCTAGAATTTCCCACACTTCTCTCTCCATTATAAAAGTGTTCTTGAAGGTTCTCCACCATTCCAAAATATTATATACCATCACAAAAGAGGATTAAACTCCAAAACCCAAAGCTAAGTCATGGAGAAGGATTGCGTAATAACCCATATTAAATTAGGGGTTATTTTGGTATTTAATCAAAATAGTAAAAAAAATATATATAGAAGAATTAAGTGGTACAAAATAAAAGAAAAGGAGAATTAAAGGGTCCTTTAGAAAAAAAAAAAAAGGAAAAAGAGATGTGGGCCAAGCCCACAAAAAGAAAAAAAAAAGGAAAAAGAAAATAAAGAGTAAAAGGGAATAAGAGAGTTAGACGTGAATTGCAGAAGCAAAAACAATAGAAGCCGAACAGAGAAAAAGAATTTAAAAAAAAAACACAGTAGAAGAAAGGGAGAAAAAGAGAGGAAGAGAGAGGAGAAAAATAAAGATTTTCCACCCAACTCATTAAGGTAATGATTATAATATTTTATTTATGTTTATTACATAATTATGGGTGAATCTTTATGGTGAAAATATGGGGATATTTTTAGGAATTGAGAAAGTTTAGCTCTAGGGTTGTTCAATCAAAATCATTGATTTGAAAGGGCAAATAGTGTCGGATTTTAGACTTATATATATCGTTGGAATCCTCGTTATGGTCTTCCCGAAAACATATGTCTTGTTGGGTTTTGGACACATTAACCAGAAGACGTTTTTGTCCTTTAAAATTTGACTTTAACCATTTAAGCCTCTAAAAATATAGAAGTGGTTTACCCTAAGGGTTTTGACCATCCTAAATCCGTTTTTGTGTAGTTTGAGGCAATCCGGAGACTCGAGAATGCAGTTTTGAATTGTTGGGAAGTGTGCTTGAATTGTGAATTGAGGTAAGTGAGACTTTAAGCTTTGGGTACTTGCTTTTCAAAATCCGTTTTAAAAATATGTTTTGTCTGCCTGGTCCATGTGTTGGGGCGAGCGTGTGCTTGGCAGAATCGGTGGTCCTTAAGGCCAGCCGCATATACTTTATTTTCAAATACTCTAAAACTCTATTTATAAATTGTTTTGTAATGTGATACGGCTGTGAGCCATGATATTGGGGCATTGTGTATGCTTCTTGATTATATTGGGGCATTGTGTATGCTTTCTTTAGCATTGTGTATGCTTCTTGATGATATTGGGGCATTGTGTATGCTTCTTGATTATATTGGGGCATTGTGTATGCTTCCCTTAGCATTGTGTATGCTTCTTGATGATATTGGGGCATTGTGTATGCTTCCCTTAGCATTGTGTATGCTTCCTGACATATTTGACACATTGTGTATGTTGCCGTGGATTCATAGTGTTGACTAATTCTTTAACTGCCACTTGTGACGGTTCGTAGTGTAAATTGTGTTGAGATATATAATATATTTGATAAACAGTGGCTTGGACCTTGGTTGCTATTATATAATGATATATACATGTGCATAAAATTTTTGTACTTGTTGTGTGTTTGTATTTTCTAACACTTGTTCCAGGGGTATTTAAAGTGGCGGGTCGAGGATCTTACTGGGTTATATTTACGTATAGCTCACTCTTTACCTGCATGTCCATGCAGATACTATTGGTGACGACGAAGCTAGTAGCTCACGAGTTTGCTAGAGTTGATCTATTGGTTGAGGTGAGCCGCCGCTTTGTTCGTGGAGGCTACCAAAAGTGTCTTTATCATTTATTTATTAATGTTTTTTTTTCTTTTGGGATTTAAAAACCCAAGCCTTTTGTAATTCTCTTAGATGGTCCATGGTCTAGTGTGGGATTTGGGCAAGAGTATTTGGTTAATTTTTTGAGACACTAATTATCCATAATTAATTATTATATTATTTGAGTGCTTATTTAATTTGGTTAATGCTGCAAAATTATGATTAAGATATGAAAATGTGGTTCGCCTGGCCGGTGGTGCGTGCTGGGTGCCAATCACGTCTAGGGGGTATTTTGGGACGTGACAGATTGTTCTTGTCTCTACTTAATGTTGTGATGAATTTCGTCTTGGAATAAGTTGAGCGGAGTGAAGTTCTTCTAGTGTAAGGTATGTTCTTCATCCTATTTCTCATGATTAAGTTGATTTGAAGGTTTAGCGAGTCCTATAAAAGAAGAGAATCATAGTAGAGAAGTTGCAAAGTATTAAAGTGAAGGTGATGACTATGGAATGAATTTGAAAGGAGATTTTGGATTAGTTTGAGATTAAATTGAATATAATTCTTTGATTATGGTATTGTGGATATTGTTATGGTTGGTTGAGAAATTGGGAAAAACATCGTGTGGGATGTTTTATGGAATATTTTGGTATTGATGATGATGTTATTGGCATTGGTGTTGTTGTTGTCGTGTTGATTGTTGGTATTGTGATTTCGGGCTAGGCACATAAACAGGGAGATGCTGCCCGAATTTCGGCAGATTCTAAAAGAATTTTAATTAAAGGCTTGAAACAAGTGTATGATGGTGAGCCTAACAATAGTATGAATGGTTTTATATGTAGATTACGAGATTACGAACGATCTTAAGTAGATTGCAAGACAGGAGGTAGGTTGGAAAGTCGAGAAGTGAGCTTCCAGGTATGTTAAGGCTAAACCTTTCTTTCTTAAGGCATGATTCCTTGTTGTAAACCTATAACATGATATTTTCAATAACCTTGTTTCTAAAAGTACCAAAGCTTATAGTCCCCGATGTTCTTATGATATCATTCAGCTCGTTTCACGACTATAGATGTTATTCATTGTTGTTGATCTCATCTTATGATCTTGTTCCTTCAAGGTGAGATATGTTGATGATGATAGTTTCATAATCTTAATCGGAGGTTTACCGACCTTATGTCACTCCGATGCATTTAAAAATGTGTACTTAGGTAATGTCTTGTGGGACATACATAAAGTACTAGCAGAGGATCCCCAATAAGGTATTTGATACTAGAAGAGAGGCTTATGATATACCTCAGAGTTTGGTTAATGTTCAGTTAAGTGGTAAGAGGTCCTAATGGCCCAGAACTGTGCTTATAAGTCGTATGTGATCATGTACGCAATAACGGATAAGTGATGACCATTAGAAGTGCATAGAGATTACTCAGGGAGGCCATGTCATGATGTGGATTATAATTATACCACTGGGCTGCGATCGGTTGGGCAGATATGTATTTACCATTGGTCTACGACCAGTTGGGCAGTTATGTATTTACCACTGGTCTACGGCCAGTTGGGCAGTTATGTATTTACCACCATGCTACGGCTGGTTGGGCAGTTATTACCACCGAGCTACGACCGGTTGAGCAATTACCCCTGATCAGTCGGGCAGTTGCGCTCTACCGTCGGACGATAATCGGACGAGCAGTTACCACCGTGCTATGGCCGGTTGGGCACTTACCACTGATCAGTTGGGTAGATAGCACTAGGATAATATGTAGGTCAGGATCACAGTATTATGCATAGACGGAGTTAAGGATATGAGAGCATAAAGAGACCTGTGTGCTGGATTCTCATTAGTAAGTCAGAAGTGCCAAGTTGATGCTTATCTTTACTTCCTGCAGTTTACATATATTTATGATGTTACATTTTCGTCTTACATACTCGGTACATTATTCGTACTGACGTTCCTTCTTGTGGACGCTGTGTTCATGCCTGCAGGTGTAGACAGACGGGACAAGGATCTTCCCCAGTAGGTTGTTTTCAGGTACCAGTCTTGATTGGCGGGCTCCACTTCTTCCTGGAGCATTGCCTAGTCAGGGTCGTATATGTACTTTGTGTTAAGGGTATGTCGGGGGTCCTGTCCCGACTTGTATACTTCAGTCATGCTCCTAGAGGCTTTGCAGTCAGTGTCTTATATACCGCTTAGTTATGTCTTGCCGGTTGTTATATCAGATTCGTGGGCCCATTGTATATATATAGTTATGCATGATATTATATTTGTATTTAGCCCCTTGGTCTTATTTTGCCGTTTGAGACATAGAGGATGCAAGTTATAAATTAGTTTGCTCGGTTTCTGTTAAGATGCTGGGTGCCAGTCACGCCTTACCAAGGCTGGGGCGTGACAAATTTATTGGAGTTGGAAAAATAATTTAAAATTAGTAATAAATGTCAAGAGTAAAATAATTTTTTTTTTATCTTACCTTGATATGTGAAAATTGACAAGTAAAAATAACAATCTGTAAAGGAATAATGGATAAATAAAAGTGAAAGGAGGAAGTGTGTGTTTAAACTCATGTCATGCATCATTGATTTGATGTAAATCCCTCGTGTGAGCTAGTTTCTTATGTTTTCTTTATTAGTTCAATTACTTACGCAAATAAAAGAGTGCGTATAAAACACGGTGAAAGATCAAAAAATAAAACAGAAAGGGGTCAACATATACGGCAACTTAAACAAGCTGTCAGCTAATCACGGGCGCGCAGCTAATTAACATTCTGGTGCATGTGCTTTTCAAGGAGAAATATGCATATGCTTTTATTCTTTACCATTACCATCTTTTGTGTTAATTTTCATGTAATTTGTAATGAACCCTAGAATCCTGTCAGTTTCCAGATTTCTTTCTTACTCCCTCCATTCACTTTTACACCATTACTATTCTTTTTATATATTTTTATTTTTATTTATCAATTTTTACATATTAAGATAAGATATTTTTTTCTTATTTTATCCTTAGCATTTATTATTCATTTCAAATTATTTTTCCAACTCCAATATAATTATACGCCATTTAATAGGGGTATTATGGTAAAACATCTATCTTAATCATTATTTTTTAAACAGCATGCAAAGTCAAAATGTGACAAGTAAAAGTGAACGGAGGGAGTCTTTGGTTATCGCTTAATCCCGCTACATTAGTGTTGTCTTTCTTTATCAAAAAATGGAAAAAGTGAATTATTAGGTCCCATCAATAATTCAAGTGATAAAGTTCTCCATTACTTCAATATTCAGAAGGATATAATTCTACAAAATCAAACTAAAATTTTGAAACTAATTAAACAATGATTTCAAGTAATTTTACAGAGCTAGATTTTCACTAGACAACCATTGTCCAAATGGAAATAAAAGAATATATACCATCAGACAATAGAAAAGACAGATCGATGCATAAGATATGTAATCAAAAGCCTGACTTGTTGAGGAATCTTCACGAACAAATAGAGAATAAAATCTCTTGACAAGTTAAACCTCTTGTGGACGAAAATCCTTAATCTTCAAGAGAAAAACACAAACCTAATAGGCCCCGTGAGACAGACCGATTGTTTTAGATGGTATGGCTATTTCCAATAACCACTAAAGGTGTGTTTGGTATACTTCCTTTCAAGAGATATTTCCGTGAAAAATAAGTATATTTTTTTACTAATAAATAAGCAGAAAATAGTATTTCAAAATACCGTGAACGTTTGACCAAAATCCCAACTACACACCTAACCTTTGCGGGAGTCCTATTATCCCCTGGACAAATTTTTTCAGTATCAAAATGCCCCTTTTTTGCTGATGTGGCAGTCCAATATGACAACTCCCAATTATTAACAGGCGCTTGTCCACACGCGCCTGACCCACGTGCCACATCTTTAATTTCCCTCCATTTTTTATTAATTTCCCCCCTTCCTCCATCCATCTACTCTTCTTCTTCTTAAAAAAAAAAAACTCTCAATTTTCCATACTCCATTTTCAATATGAGGATCCGAAAACCCATTCCTAATTCTCCTTCATCTTCATCAACATCATCATCATCTTCATTAGGAGTTGAAAAAAAAATCACACCAAATCAACTCAAAGAATCTCCAACCAAGCAACAAGTAGCAACTCCAAACAAGCAACTTCCAATCAGATTTTCTTTAACAAGATTAGATTTTTCAACCTTGATTTTTTTTCTTCAGATTTTTTTTTTTTTTGAATTTGATTTGGGAAAACAGTGATTATAATCCAAACAAACCCAAATGTGAAAGGAAGCTTCCTAACACTAAGTAGAACAAAATTCATCCATTAATTTGATCAAACAATAAAGAATTTAAAGAAACCCACTTGGTGTTCTTCATAGCTTTCTCCACAATGGAGTTTAATTTTCTCCCCAAATCAACTCAAAGAATCTCCAACCAAGCAACAAGTAGCAACTCCAAACAAGCAACTTCCAATTAGATTTTCTTTAACAAGATTAGATTTTTCAACCTTGTTTTTTTTTTCCAGATTTTTCATTTTTTTTTCTTCAATTTTTTTTTTGAATTTGATTTGGGAAAACAGTGATTATAATCCAAACAAACCCAAATGTGAAAAGAAGCTTCCTAACACCAAGTAGAACAAAGTTCATCCATTAATTTGATCAAACAATTAAGAATTTAAAGAAACCCACTTGGTGTTCTTCATAGCTTTCTCCACAATGGAGTTTAATTTTCTCCTCAAATCAACTCAAAGAATCTCCAACCAAGCAACAAGTAGCAACGGAGTTTAATTTATGAATTTATAATGAGTATTATTTTGACAAAAATAAATAAAAATGAAGATGGGTATTAAATAGGGTGAAGAAGAAGATGAAGTAGCCTAAAAATGGAGGGAATTTAAATTTATCTATGTGGCAGCTTAGTTGGCGCTCCAAAACACGTCAGATGTAGTTTTTTGAAGGCTATAACGCGCCACTGAGCGGTGCATTCACGCTCTTGTCCACATCAGCAAAAAAGGGGCATTTTGATACTGAAAAAATTTATCGGGGGGGGGGGGGGTAATAGGACCCCCGCAAAGGTTAGGTGTGTAGTTGGGATTTTGGTCAAACGTTGGGGGTATTTTAAGTATTTTCTCAAAAATATTCTATGAGAGTGGAATTGAATAGGCGTTGGTGTTTGCGGGTAGGGCGATAGATGGGAGTGGTGGTAGGGTTGGGGCCGGGGGTTTTGGGAGGAGCGGTTATGGATGGAAGTGAGATATGAAAATCATCATTTTCCTGATTTTCAAAAACTTTATATTTTTTTAAAGATAATATTTTTCAAGATATCTGATCACTCAAATATAAAAAAAAAATGGAAAACATATTTTGTAGAAGACTTTTTCGTATGCTTCATTCCTTTGTTCTAGTAAATATTAATTAAGAAATACGTGCATTAGCTCGCAAGTGATTATATAAGAAAAAATTGAAGTCTGATGGGATGGCATTATTGATCACAACAAGTCTTGTGTTGTAGCCAAAGGCTACTACCAATAATAAGATATAGATTAAAGATGAAACATTTACCCCAGTTATAAGGATGACATTAAGAGCGATTAGGTGTAATTTGCTTGATAAAAGAAAGAGAAGACATTCCTCAAGGTTCCGCAAAATATTTCTTTAGAACAAAAAAAAAAAAAAAACACTATCTAGATTGTTATAATTTTCTTTTCAAAGATTTGTGAGTGAAAGCAGAGCTATCACACAAAACTCTATTAAAAAAAATATTATCAAAACATGATGAGAAGAAATAAGTTTTTGTACTAGCGATTGTGCAGGGAATAATGAGGGAGGATTCAATCTTCAAGAATAGGAAAATCATTTGGTGTGATGAAGGTGGTAATTCTAGTTGCTAATACCTTTAAGGAGTTAGGAAAGGTGGGCAGAACTGGAAGTTTAGCACAAAGGGTGGAAGGTGTTTGGAAAGGGGGAGGAAATGTGATTTCTTCCTCTAGGAATGATTGACATCTTAAGTTGGAACATGAGGGGTTTGAATGGCCTCAATGAGCAGAAGGAGGTTCATCTCCTCTGCAAAAAGCAGAACGTTGGGTTAGTTGAATTATTAGAAACAAAGATTAAAGTAAATAGAGTTGATAGAATAGCACATTCTATGTTCACTGGTTGGAGATTCATTTCTAATCACGGACACCATTGTAATGGAAGAGTAATAATTGTTTGGAGACCTGATCTGCATTAAATAGAGGAAGTTATGGAATCAGCAAGGGCATTTACATGCCTGGTGAAGCTGATTCAACTACAGAAAGAGTGTATACTTTACTTTTGCGTATGCATTTAATACAAAGGAAGAAAGGAGGGAGTTATGGGAGCACATAGCCAGCTTTGGATGACTTGTGAATTGCCTTGGTTGTTGTTAGGTGATTTCAGTTCTGTCATAAAATTGGAGGATAGAGTCGGGGCTAACGCTGTCTCTCTTGTTGAAACCATTGATTTCTTTAATTGTGTGCAAACTGGTGGGCTTATTGAGATGGCTAGAAGTGGTAATTATTTCACTAGGAATGACAAGCAGGGTTCCAACAAAAATATTCAAATTGATTGGACATTTTCTAATGGAGAGTGGTTGGATAATATGGAGCCAGGTACAGAACAATTTCTGGTGGAATGGGTGAGTGACAACTGTGATGATAGGCTAGTAACATGGATTTTTAACTTGTTTTCACATCTTTATTGACTATACTTCTATTGTGTTCGAGCTATAACATAGTATTTTACACTCATTACATGTGTTTCTTGTGTAGGACATAATTCTGATCAAAGGAGTGTGTTAGGAGCTTAATTTGAGGTCTTAGGACTTCGATGTCTAAGTAGAAGTCCAATGGACAAATTGGGATCGAGTTCGGGGTTCGAAGATCGGATAGGAATGCTAAAAATTGAAGAAAAATGACAAAACCGCTAGGTAGCTTGGCACGACGCACTGGGCCACCCCCAAGGCCCCATGCCTGTGCGGAATTTCAGAGGAAAAACAAAATTTTCCAAGTGCAGTATTTTTACACTGCGGTGGGGCAGTGTTGTGGCAGAACATAATTTTTTTAGACTAATTTTATAAGGGTATAGGTTCGGCCCTATTTTTGGAGGGTTTTAAATACCTAAAACACACAATTTTGAAGGATCTTTGGACAACTACATCTTGGGAGACGACTTTAGAGTTTGAACGAAGACTTTGCTAATTTCTACAATCAATTCAATACGACAGTTTGCATCGAAAGTTGGTTGCAATGACTTCTAGTTTACTTTCTTCTCCTATTATGTTACCTTTGCTATTATGGAGTAGTTTAGCTTAGGGTTTTTGACAAACATGGTGTTTTGATACTTATTTATGGATTAACTTCGTTTCTTGCTAGAATTCTCGTTTGGAGTTTTGAACGCTATGCATATTATTTCCTTATTTTAGTTAATCGGAAGAGAACTAATTATTGAATCTTTATGCTAGTATAGTGTGGTTGAAGTAGAGAATCGTTAGAGCTTTCTTGAATTGTTCTTGAATCAAGCTAGGAAGATATTCGAAAGACGTTTTCCTCTTACTAAATCCATTCGTGAGTTCTGGCTTATGTTCTTGAGCTTTAAATAAGCCTATTCCTGAAGATATTTAGTTCATTCGAAAGAAAAGTTTGAATATTATAGGCAGACTAATCATTCATTTAAATCGAAAGAGTCAACGAACCTTCGGTAAAGAACCTTGAACGATTATTAATCCTGAGTATTCTTTTGCATAGTCTTGTCATACGCCCTTAATTCTCCTATTGATTGTAACCCTCGACCAAGTTCTAAATTTTCATTATTCCTTTAGTTTAATAGTAAAATTATTACTTGTGGTTTACACCCAAAACTCTAAAGATTTGATTTCCTGAAAAAACGAGCAAGACTTTATTTGACTTATTAATAACACCAATCCCTGGCAGCACCTAATAATCAGATCGATTCTTTTGTATTAGTTCAGTTTTTTTTTTTTTTAGTTTAACTTAACCGATCAAGTTTTCTCTACTGTAGGTAACATGTACTATTTTCTAACTCTGGTGTATGACACGATCCTCATCTTAGGAAATCATTCAATATGATCTAGAATTAGAAAGGTCGTTGCGTCTATTAAGGAAAAAACTTGCTGAAAGGGTCTCAGGGAAATTATCGAATCAAAACAACATGGATCAAAACAGAACAAGGATTGCTAATGATGATCCACTCAACCCCAACCGTGAAAATGACCCACCTCCAGTACATGAAGACGAAGAAGGAGTTTGAAACCGAAAAAACAACTGCCCTCACGTCGAAGAAGTTGACCAAAATGACAGAAGGGGGGGGGGGGGGGGGGAGGTTGCTTGGAGATTATGCTAGGCCGAACTACAATGAGATGCAATCTAGTGTAAGATGTCCACTTGTTACGGCTAACAACTTCAAAATCAAGCACAGTGTTCTTCAAGCTATTCAAAACAATCGTGTGTTTAGAGGAAAGCAGAATGAAGATCTAAACAATAATCTGATGGATTTTGATGAAATCATGAACACCTTTCACTACAATGGGGCATCCAACGATGTAGTTTACTTAAGAACATTCCCTTTCTCTCTGAAAAATGATGCAAAAATCTGGATGAGAAGTTTACCGTCAGGATTTCTGTCACGACCCAAACCGATAGGCCATGACTAGTGCCCGAGCTGGGCACTCGTATACGATCTGCTAGGTATAATCAGACTGAAACTGAAAATAATATGGCACTCTGTAAAAGCATGCTGTGAACTCATCATGTTATACATAAAAAAGAACCTGTCTCCTGAGGAGCCACAACTAACCAAAATATAACAAATATGCAAGCCGACAAGGCTGCCACTATACACAGGGACATCCAAGACGAACTACATCGATATAGCTGACCAAACCGTATATACACAACCCACATATGTCTACAGACCTCTAAGAATATAGCAGAATCTATGTCAAAAGGATCTGTACCAAAATATCTCAAGCTCCGGAACAATGGAGCTCTCCAAGCAGCTGGGCAGAAATCCTAAGCAGGAGCATCACCAAACTGAGTGTCTGTACCTGCGGGCATGAAACGTAGCCCCCGAAGAAAGGGGGTCAGTGTGGAAAATGTACTGAGTATGAAAGCATGAAGTACAATAATGAAGATCATGTCTGAGTAGAAGATGACAGGAGACAAGTATGATAGTCAAGGATACCAATGCATCTGTGCCTTACGAGATAAGAGTCATGCATATATATAATATACCGTACCCGGCCCATGATAGGACTCGGTGAAATAATCATATACTGTACCCGGCCCATTATGGGACTCGGTGAATTATAATACGTACCCGACCCTCTAGTGACGGACTCAGTGAAATAGTCATATACTGTACCCGACCCATTATGGGACTCGGCGAAATATATAATATACATACCCGGCCCTCTAGTGAGGGACTCGATGAGCAATGTAATGAAACTGTGCATGAATACGTACCCGGCCCAGGACTCGGTGAAGTGATACATTAACAATATGCACAAATAGAATATTAAGAGCAATCATGTACAAACTAAATCATCATTTGAGACTCGATAGAATAATTAGAATGAACCAATACTTGAGAATCAAAGACAACTGTCATGTCAAGTACCACTGAGAACTAGAGTTCATTGGAGTCATGTATGTTCGTCGTTCGCTCGCTTTATGTAATTCATGCCAAAAAGAAGGAAGGGATAACTTTATATACACCTTGGAGCCTTTAGAAGTAGAGTCATCACCAACGAATAAAATTGAGAAAATCTAGAAGTAGCTCCGCATTCTCATATTCACTTTGAAATCATAAACTTGAGTTCTTAAAACACAAAATCATCATTATCGTTGTCACCATCATAAAATCATTCTTATCCTTGACATTATGAGAAGCTTGAAGAACCATGGACTTTTAGCTTTTGAAAACAAGAAGGTTACGGAAACATTTATGAAATCATACCATAGGAATCATGCCTTTGAAAGAAAGGGGCGAGCCTTAACATACCTTGAAGCTTATCTATTCGCTCAACTTCTACTTCTCGGACTCGCAAATCTACAATCAAGGGAATTCATACAATAATTAGGTCCATTGTCATATACTTATCTTAAGCCTCCAAATAAATCTTTCTAGAACCTGCCAAAATTTCGGCAGCATCTCCTCTGTTTATATGCCTAGCCCAAGATCGTAATTCAGCAACCAACAACAAAAACATCAATACCAATATTAACAACATCACTTTCAATACCAACATGTGCCATAAAACAGCCCACACGTTATTTTCCAACTTCCATAACTAACCAACTTACTATACAATTATTTAACGACTTTGTCTCCGAGAAAAAACCGGTATTAACGTAAATAGAAAGAGATTCATACCTTATTCTTGTTAAAACAGCAATATCCTCAATATCCGTGCTAAAATCCACAAAACAAGACTACAATCACAACCACGCGCTATCCGGACCTAAGCTAATATTCCGTCACTTGAAAATTGCCCACTTTTTGATACCCTCATTCTCTCTACTGATTTCTAGAAATTTCTGGGTAGAATCTGGTGAAAAAAGAGGTTATTACCCTTTTTATAGGGGTCAAATTCGGGTCGGGTCACTGTAGCAAGTCGGTTAATGTAGCAGTACTGTAGCATGCGTTTCTGCTTCGTCAGCCGAACTTGTAACGTCCATAATTCTCTACTCTGATGTCCTATTGACGAGCGGTTTGTTGCGTTGAAAACTAGACTTGACGAAATTCATTTTAGGCTTTTGTTTCACTTCAAAACACTTCATATGCTAAGAGATATTCGTCCCTCAATTTGTACCAAAAGTTTCACACAAACTCTACCCATCCTTTCTCCAAAGTCGTACTACTCCATTTCTTCCACTCATTTCCTTATAAAATCTTCCGGTATACCTTATATACATCCTTCACTCATTAAATATACTTAATAATGCTTGCATGCTTGCTCCTTACATTCCAAAGTGGTTTTACTTAACCATAACTCAACGTACTTATGTTTCAAATTTGATAAGTGCTTCTTCGAAGATACGGGGTGTAACAATTTCGCACCTAGAGGAGATGGTAACTAAGTTCTTAGACAAGTACTTTTTGCCAGCTAGAACAATGAGAATGAGGAAAAAATCAACAGACTTTGGAATACTTGAGCCCGAAACAGTGTTTTAAGCTTGGGAAATGTTTAAAAAGCTTCTTAGAAGATGCCCTCACAATGGAATAGAGCCTTGGATACAATTGACAAATTTTTGGGACGGCTTGCCACCAGCCTCTCGGAGAATTCTTAACAATGTAGTGGGAGGTCCACTGATGAAGAAAACGCATGATGAAGCCATTGAATTCTGAATGAACTTTCAGAAGATGCTAACCAATGGCTTCCAGATGGTACTGACAGAAAGAAGTTAGCCAATGGGCACCAGCTAGATGCATATACTACTTTGCAACCTCAGATTATTGCTATTGCTAAAGATGTGAAACATCTAACAGTAGCTCAAGTTCAAGCAGAGCAACTAGTAGTGTGTGATTTCCCTGTGTGTGGACACCAAACTCACGAGTGTCAATACAGACCAATTTCAGAAAAAGAGTTAAATGCCGTTAGGAACTTTAGTAGAGGTAATTACCAAGGTGAAAACAATTTCAATGCTATGGGGCAAATACATTCCAAATTTTCGTGGAGTTTAGCCAATGGTAGTCGCAATCAATGGGAGCAAAATAATTCCAGAGGCCAAGGACAAGCACAATCAGGATACTAGAATCAACAGAGGCAGCAATATCATAATCAACAACCTCAATAGTCAAATCAGTCAAGTCTAGAAGATATGATGAAGGCATTTGTTACAAGATAGACATATTCTTAACAAAGACAGATAAGAGGTTTGACATTCAAAATTTAGCTATTCGGAATTTAGAGAAACAAATGGGGCAGATGGCTACTATGTTGTCTAAGAGAACTCAGGGAACTCTTCCTAGTAATGCAAAGAAAAATCCAAAGGAATTGAAAGTAGTAATTTTGCAAAGTGGAAAAGAGTTGGAAGAGGCTGGTAAAAAGCCAAAAAAACAAGTCCTCTAAAAATTAAGAGGCTTCTAGAGAGGAGCAAAAAGCATCACGTGTACCAATTAGATATGGGGTGACAGAAGTTGACAAAGAGAAGGAAAGGGTCAAGGTTAAAAAGCGCAAGCATATGCTAGCATTACTATTCCCTCTGAAATTAAAGGGGGAGAAACTTGATAAATGTTTCAAAACATTCTTGGACACTAAAACAATGGCATGTTAACATTCCATTCACAGAGGTGCTAACTCAGATGCCTGCTGTTATACCCTATTTTAACCGAAGTCAAAATAGTTTACAACATTCCGGTAATTCCAGGATTAATTAAAGTACAGGAGTCGCCACCTAATTATTTTGGTGAATTAGGACACCTAAATTTATTTAAAGTTATTTTTAAAGTTAACTCCGTTTTAAAGGTCTACGAAATTTAAGATTCTAAGTAAGGGTTCAACTAATCTAGAGGGAAGGTATTAGGCATCCTCTAAGACTCACTGACAATGGTTAACCGACCGGACTTATGTTAATTAATTAGACTAAGTGTAAAATGTGAACAGTTTATGAAAGAAAGTATGTTGAAAATCCGTTTGTAAATATAGTATAGAGTGTAAATGGGTTAACATGATATTTTAGCAAAAAGGCCGATATGATTTTGAAAGTAGGACTTTGGTTTGAAGACTTAGGAAATTTGGTAATATTTCATTAGATTTCAACAACTTTGGACCCTAATGAAATCCGAATGTTAAGCTTGTCTGAATTTTTTTTGAAAACTCAGCTGGTTTAAAAATGTATCTTAACTCATGCAACTTCCAATTGTTTAATATGATTTCCAATGTTCTAGTTACTGCTGTATACTACCATCTATGATAAAAAAAAATCACTCCTTAATTACTAGTTATAGATGAAACTTATTATGACTAAATAAACCGATTGTTAATCCTATTGTTCACCAAATACCACACAAGAAAACAGAGGCAATAAACTAACACAACGAAACAAATTAATGGAACATTTAGCTAAATATCTAATGCCTCCTACACAACCCGAACATGGAAGAAAACAGAGGCACTGTAGCAGCCAACTTGCGTTTGAGATTCAGGATTTCACCCCTCCTCTTTCATTTTTCGTCCAGATGCATTTTAAGAAAGCGCCAGGGGGATAAATAGCGAGGATATGTGGATTCCGTGGTCTAGCGATGATGTTGGGTTTCTAATCTAGCGACGGCATGGTCTACAAACGAGACAACTTGGGCAGTGGGAGTCTTTACGAAGACTCCATTTTTGCTCGGCAGTGTACATGTAAAGAAGGAAGAAATAGAGATTAGGCGATCATCCACTTTTTAACAGCGAATACGAAATAACAAAGCATATCAGAATCATGGAACATACCCTACTCTGAAAGGCACAAACATAAAGGAAAAATATGGGAAAATGGGGAAACTAAATTCCCTAAAATTGAAGTCAAGATATTTTTTCTCTTCTGCAATTCTAACGTATTCTATCCAAACAGAAGCGTACTCCAACGACCAGCTAAGTTATACATGCAGATATGGACAAGAATAGAGAAAGGTACACAACATAAGGGAGAACAAATGAAACAGACACAATTTTTAATAACAAGAGAAATCAACCCACAGGAAATACGTCTTTATTGCTGCAATCTTAAGAACAGAAATAAAAGAAAATACAAACAGACCAGCATTCAGCAGCCTAGTTCACATGATCTAAACAAACTATGTGTTACTAAAGAACTTGTTCTAAAGAATCAAAGAGCATCCATAAGTTCATATCTAGCTCTTGACCTCTAAAGAAACATTTAGACCCATAAATGCACATTCTTCACATGGAAATTATTTAACGCATATCACATAATCTGTTTTCATGATTTTGCGTGTAGACATGACTGATCAGGCGTAGACGTGCAAGGATGCAAGACATATTTGTTAATCTTCATTTGACAAGGCAAATCTGCCCAATAGATGATTATTGATGAATGATAACCTTATGTAACGAGGTGGAAAACAAGAGACAACTTTCCACACGAAAGACTAGACATGTATCAACATTCAGGGTTCAAATGATGCCATACATATAACTAATAACAACATTCAAAAGGATAAAAGAGGAAACACTCTCAAACATGAAGGGAAAACAGAGCATTTATCTTTTAGCAAACACTACAAAGTTCCTAAGATCCAATTGTGGACTTAACATACTATTTTCAAGCTATTACACATAGGATTCTTTTCAATATTTAACATTTCAAGGATCTATACACATTTGTCATATTGACCTAAACTGATTTCATTCAACAAATAGATTAAGCTTCATACAACATTTCCAAAATTCAGGTACAGAACCCAACTCAACGAACCACTATGCGACTCTTTGGAACATCACTTGTTTAGCATATCTATGAAAGGAACTTACAGAATATTATACTGAGCATAAATCATTTGCAAATCTCATTTTCTTTAACCAACATACAATACATGCAGATCGAGGAAAACTGAAACATGCTTGCTCATTCCTTAACTGGCAGAACTTAATGTAAAAGAAAGAAAGACTTAAACCATACAAGGATTTCCCTCAATCACCCCATCTCACATTAGGCTAAATCCACAACACTAAAGTGCTTGAATGATTCTGTTTTTAGGAATATTCTTGTCCTAGCTGGTGTTAAACATGATAAGATGTGGGCACTTTTTTTTTAAAAAAAGTTAGAAATTTCATGAATGCAAACAAAGACCAGCAAAGAAACAAAACCTCTTTTTTCACATGTATTCTGCCCAATATTTTTTAGACTTTCAACTTAAGAATATATTAACCCTCACATATGGATATAAACATGACAAGATATTACCATCCAAGATTAACACTAAGCTCTATGCAGGTATTTAATACGCGACTTTCAACCAGCAAACAGATCATCCAATGATCTTACACAAGTGATTCATGCTCGCAAATAAATGAACTCAAAACGAGTGTATTATACTTATTCGAGAAAGTGCAGAAATGACCTCATATCTTTTACCAACTAATGCTTAAGAGAGGTAAGAAACTGTAATAGCAAACACAGAGCCCTAATAATTTTAATGAACGCAGAAATAGAACTGTCGACTAAATTAATTATAACAAAACTAAAATGAAGGAAATTTACTTATCTGGTTCTAACAGGATTTCGACAATAATAATCTAATCTACCATAACATTGAAAACACACAGAACCCTTTTTTTAAAAAAATAAAGCTGAGACGAGGAAGAAATTACCTTTTGTAGTACAGTGAACGGGGCGTCGAGTCTCGAATCTACACTCGACTACGACGAACGATTCGAACCTCAGATCGAAACGAACAAGAAAGTTTTTCTTTATCGGAAGTATTCAAGAGTAAGCTAAAGTGGCTTATCAAATCGTATGAAATTTGGAGTAAACTATCAACCGAAAAAAAAAATCCTCCTCTGTTGAAGATGTAAGACAGTATTTTATAGGTAAAACAAACGACTAGGGTTTCAGTTTGAACTCGAGATTTTTGGCTCCAAACTAAGTTCAAGGAGCCGTTTGAATTCAAAATTCGAATTTCTAAAGTTGATTTCTTTTCAGAAAGTTCAGAGAGTATTTTGGCCATTTGTGTTGACTAGGCTCGTTGAAGAGGAGAGAAGGAGGTGTTTGCACGAAAATGGGGGGCAAGGATCTGCCATCGTTGAAAGAGATACTGAATTTTTGCTAAAATGGAAGGGAGAGAGAGAGAGAGGGAGAGGAGAGAAGAGCGGCGTATGTTGAAGGAAAGAAGAACAGAACCCTAAGGGGGCTTCATTCCTGGGTGAGTTTTGGTTGGGCTGGACCGGGTAGGGGAATAATGTGGGCTGGATCGGGTAAGTGAATGGTGATGGGATGCTCCGAATTATTAAGGGATGTGGGCTGGTGGGGAATCCGAATTTGGCCCTTTTCCTCCTTTAATTTAATTATTTTTTGGGCTTCTAATTTAATAACTAGTGCAATACGTACTATGTGAAATTAATATGTAAAAAATAAAAGACTTGATAAAGTATAATTAATTTAACGAGTTCAAATCCTAAAATGAAACGATGACGAACCATTTAAAATTTGTGATAAAGTAATACTAGTAATGTTGATAGTAGAATAATGAAAATGAAAGTAATGATATTAATAGTAGTAAAAAAAAAAATAGTAGTGAAAATAAAATATTTAGATTGTTAATAAATTCAGAAACCCAAGGAAATAAATTGGAATAAAGGAGGGGCAAAATTGGGTGTCAACACCTGCTTATTCCATATTATTGAAGGAGATCTTGTCAAGCAAGATGAAATTAGAAGAAATGTCTGTTGTTTAATTGAATGCCCAATGCAGTGCTATTCTTCAGGATAAATTCCCTTAGAAATGTGGAGATCTTGGAAGCTTCACTATTCCTTGTTCTATAGGCAACACCAAATTTCAAAAATCCTTGAGTGACTCAGATGCCTCGATAAATATCATGCCTTTTTCTATTTTAAAAATGATGGAAGAAAAACTCGAAATCATAAAATCCATTCCACTGTCGTTGCAATTGGCAGACCAAAGTACTGTTATCCCAGAAGTTATTGTAGAAGATGTTCTGGGTTAGGTAGAAAAGTGTTACACCTCAAAAAATTTCATGTCGTTGCACAGTAAATAGAATAACGCAGGGTGAGGTGTATGCGATGTCCCTACAAGTAAGAAAGGTTACTTAATGGTTCTAATTAAGATTCTAAAGACGTTTGAGGCAAGAGAGGAAAGTTCGTTGAAGAATGTCAAGTATAAGTGGTGTTTTGAAAGGGGTTTGCAAGTACCGAGCTAATTTTGATTTAATAATGTCTTGAGGAAAAGTTATAACGCTCCTTAAGTTGTTAATGAAGTGCTAAAACAAGTGCTAAGAAGTTTCCATAAGGATTGGAGATCAAACGAAACGACAGAAATAATTTCAGAAGAGTGGAGTTATACGACCACTTATACGGTCCGTACAACTTTATACGGTCCGTATAAGGATCCGTATAACCCAACAGAAAAGGTCTTTTCCCTGATGGTGAAATACGAACACTTATATGGACCGTATAATGTTATACGGTCCGTATAAGGGTCCGTATAAGTCCCGACGGGCTGAATAATTTCCAAGTATAAATACATGTTTCCACTTCTAATTATTCATTCTTCTCACTTCTCCACCTCTTTCTAAGTCTCTAGAACATTCCACAGCCTTCACTCACATAACTTCAATGGAAATCAAAGATCAACTTCATCAGTCCAAGGAAATCAAGTGTAAGGAAGCTTTCTAGAGTTGCTAGAAGTTAAGAAATTCTTTAGAAGTGGAACTAGGGGTTTCTCCAAGTGAAGTACTTTCATCAAAAGCCCATTACTACATCATCAAAGGTGAGTTTTATGATCATTCCAGGTTATTTAGAATATTGAATGGTCGAAATACTTAGATTATGGAAGGAGGTAGAATATGGAGCTCAATTATGAAATAATGGTGTTCTTGAATAATAATTTGACATGAATCATGACTCTTGATATATTATTAGTATAATCTTGTTATAAATGGTATTAAGAATATTGGAGAAACATTATATGAGGATGAATGTGGTGTTGTATTATGGCTATGGTTATGAATGACTTTGAGAGGGAATTTTGGAAATTGGATAATGCCGAACTTGTCAAATTATGGATTATGATATTATGAATGTTGTTATTGATGTTTGGGAGTTGTTATATCATATGGATGAAGTTGTAGAAACAAAGGAAATGCTGCCCAATTTTCGTTAGCTTTAGCTTGAGCTTAAGTATGTTTTCGATTATCTAATCCTAGTACGAATTCTCTTGAGTGTAGAATCGTGAACATCAGAGGAAAGCGTTTAATTGGTAATGTTAGAGAGACATTAAGGTATGTATGGCTAGTCCTTTCTTTTCTAAGGCATGATTCCTATGACATGATTTCCTTTGTCTTTCCATGACCTTCTTACATTCTGGAAATTATGAGTCTATGTTTATAAAGAGCTTCTCATGAGACAAATATAAGAGATATGTTATGAGTATGATAATGGTGATGATGAGTCTAAGTCTAGAGATTCTAAAGCTCATGATATGATATTTTTACGAGGCTAATGATCCTTATACGATTCTTTTATGTTATTCATTGTTGCTAGACTCACCTTATAATGTTAGTTCCTTCAAGGTGAGGCATGATGCTCATGGCTACTCCATAATGGAATCGGGGGTTCTCGACCTTACGTCACCCCGATAGAGTTACAGTTTGTCTTTGAATTCTTATGCATGCTTTATGATAAGTATACGATAATGAGGTTACACCTTGCCTATATGGCCGGGTAGACACTGCTAAGGCGGGCGACATACATACCATGTCGAGAGAGCATGGGCAGACACCACTAGTGGGCGGCATGAGATGTTCACCCCAGACGCGGGAGGCCTGGATGCGGGTTAATGATGATCACACCGCACCTATATGGTCCGGCAGCTTATATATGCATACTTGATATGATGTTGTTTATGATGTAAGTTAGCATGCATTATTCCTTCTTAAGTGACATTCAGTTACAGGTTGTTTCCTCACTTGATGTTTCCTTATCTCTTCGATATGTTATTATTGTTCATGCCTTATATACTCAGTACATTATTCGTACTCACGTCCTTTCTTTTTTGGACGCTGTGTTCATGCCCACAGGTATACATGGAGGTGGCCCAGATTCCTAGGAGCTACTCAGCAGATTTACAGGAGCACTCCACTATTCCGGAGGTTCCATTTGTGAGATTTATTTTGTGTACATATATGGGCACGGCGGGGGCCTGTCCCGTCCTTATGTCTTAGTACTTTAGTAGAGGCTTGTAGATACGTACATGTGGGTAGTAGTTACTTCATGGATGCATCAATGTATATTTTTGTACATCATTTTGTAGCCGTGAGGGCTTATATGTATATATGTGGTGCCTTCGAGATTGTGTATGTTCAAGTTGGGTATGATGATTAGCATAAGGAGTGGTGCTCAGTAGTCAGCTCCGGGTACCCGTCATGGCCCCTTAGTCGGGTCATGACAAAAAGTTCTTATTACATGTTAATTTCATTGTGGTTGACATGTCTCTAATTTTAGGGAGACCATTCTTAGCTCTCTGGTTGAGCCATACGTGATGTAAATGAATGGAAACGTATGCTGAGAGTTGGGATGAAAAAGTGGTGTTCAATATGAAGAAGATGATGAAGTTCCCTAAGGAAGATGTGTTTTCATGTTTAAACTAGATGTTCTGGGCGAGTTAGCAGAGGATTAAAACATGACAAGTTGGTAGAGGATTCACTATAAAGATGCATTACGAAGTCAAAGACAACAAATGATGAATATATGCAGGTTAGAAAGGAAGCGGAGGCTCTTGATTATGAAAATCAGGAGTTGAATGAAGAATAATTACCCAAGGATGACCTAAAACAGAACGTGGAACTCATAGTCCTCCCGACACACTTGAAGTATGTTTTTCTATAGCCTCCTTACATTTTTCCTGTAATTATTTTAGTTTATCTTACGGTGAATAGGAAAAGAAGTTGATCTGTGTCCTGCGAAAGTACAAAAAGGCTATTGGATGGGTGATAGCAGATATTCGGGGGATTAATCCAGCACTATGCATGCATAAAATCCAATTGGAAGAAAATAGCAAGCCTGTGGTGGAACCCCAACGCAAGCTGAATGAGAAGTTAGAAGAGGTTGTACATAAAGAAGTGGTTAAGCTTTTAGATGCATGGATTATATTCCTTATTTTTTTTTACCGAACTTGGATTAGCCCGATATATGTTGTGCCTAATAATGGAGGGATGACGGTGGTGCAGAATGAGAATAACGAGTTAATTCCCACTAGAATTGTCACAGGGTGGAGAATGTGTATTGAGTATTGAATGATGCAACTCAAAAAGACCACTTCTGCTCCCATTCATTGATCAAATGCTCGAGATAGGGGCCGGTTAGGGATTTTACCATTTCCTTGATGGCTATTCGGGGTACAACTAGATTCGTATTGCTCCTGAATACATGGCGAAAACTACTTTTACATGTCCTGCAGGAATATTCGCTTATAAAAGAATGCCTTTTGGTTTTTGTATTGCACCAGCAACTTTCCAAAGGTGTGTGATGTCAATCTTTTCTGACCTGAACGGGAAGTGTCTAGAGGTCTTCATGGACGAATTCACCTTGTTTGAAGAAGATTTCGATAGTTGCTTGAGGAATCCAAAGTCGGTTTTAAAGCGTTGTGAAGACACTCATCTGGTATTGAATTGGAAAAAGTGTCATTTCATGGTTCTGGAATGAATTGTTTTGGAGCACTATTATGGTTCACTTTTACGCGGGTGCATAAAAGCTACTTCGAGGTTGATGGTGCTTTAAATGAATTTTAGTATTTTTAGAGTCGCCACCTAATTTATTAAGGGAATTTAGGAAAATCGGGTAAAAGAGTTTATTTAACAAGAGAAAAATCATTTTTAGTACCAGAGTTCGAGGTAAGGGTTCTGATGATCCCCTATGAAAGGTTTTAAGCACCACAGTATTAAGGATCCGTAGAATACCGTTGACCTACGAGCTTCAATGTGTGGTTTATTGTGATTATTTGCTAAGATGTTTATTTTACTGCTAAGCTGTCATGCTATATAAATTCAAAATTTTGGCAAAAAGTTCCCTTCGAAAAGGGGGTTTTGGTTTCGAAAATCCGTATAATTGTTCAACTCACTTTATTGCCAGACCAAGACACACTTTGAGAAATATCCCAAGTAGAGTCACTACTATTGGTCCTAATAATATGAGTTTAGTACTTATAGGTTTTATTATATATATATAAGAAAATATGGAGTATATATCCCTTTTGATAAGTGTGTGTATATATATATATATATATATATATATATATATATATATATATAGAAATTTGAAGGTTTTGTACTTAGCCCATTTTTATTTAATTGAAGCTCAATAAGTCAAACTATATTCCCATCAAAAGCATCTTATCTCAATTTGGTCCAAGTAGATCTTTTCTTGCTTTTGTCCCTAAGGTTGTGGGTCTTAAGCCCAACTACAGGTTTTCCTCTTCTTCTGAAAACCTCTTCTAGTTTAAGTGTAAAAAGAGTCCATTTGTTTTCTGAAAAATTTCTAGGTATGATTAGTGTTACCTGAAATAAACTGCCCAAGTTTTTTTTAAAGGAGGTGCCCTTTATTTATTCCAAAGGTTATTTCCTTATCCATTTTATTCTGCTCAAGTTTGTATTAAAAGCCCAAAAGAGAAAACAATTATTGATTTTTCATAAAAAATAATTCTGAAATGGGCTTAAGGCCCAAAACTAATTCCCTTTTAGGTCATTTCATTTTGCCGATTTTCATGAGAGGCAGAAATCCCAAAAAAACTTATAAATTAATCCCATTTTTGAAAATCTATTTGGCCTTATCCAAATAACTTGAAACAGTTTTAAAACCTATCAACGACTAAAGATCGATTTCATGCAATTTTTAGAGGTTAAAGGGGCTTGAAAAAATAATTTGGGAGACTTCCTAATAATACTAAGTTTTTTTCTACGTTCTAAATCCTATAGGGTTCCAATATGCCATACAATTGTTTACATATACAATACATATACATATGATGATATACATAAATAAAGAAGAGGAAAGGAATGAGAATTTGGACTG
This sequence comes from Lycium barbarum, assembly GCF_019175385.1. Taxonomy (NCBI): domain Eukaryota; kingdom Viridiplantae; phylum Streptophyta; class Magnoliopsida; order Solanales; family Solanaceae; genus Lycium; species Lycium barbarum. The sequence goes on from NC_083342.1 coordinate 89,908,273, forward strand.
GTGGGCCTACCCAACCCACTAGTGACCATTTTCACCCATGGTTGGGCCTTCAATATGTTAGCTTCCCTTTCTATTTTCACGCGGACTCGATCAAAGACAGTGAGGCCCAGCAGGTTTCAATGCAAAGGAGTAGCCCAAATGGCCCACGACATTTCACATGCAAACACGAAGGGGGAAAAGGAAATCTATGGTTAGAAAGTATCTAAACTCCCTTATGAGACTAACAAGAAATTTAAAATCAAGTAAACATTACAACAAACGTGGAGGCATAGATACATATATACAGTTTATATATTCTTAACAAAATTTAAACAAATAGACACAACACTTCAAAGTCCAAGGTAAAAACAGGTGTAGCTAGGTCCAAATGTCACATAGACTGAGAGCAGGTCATAACAAATCCTAAACAGACCTATATGGTAAACACTTAAAGGGGCAAATTTGGTCCAACACTTAGGATAGTAAAATTGGTTTCAGGATTTGCTCAAGAGGTATACAAAATATACTTTTGTATACACCATGGTGTATGCGAGTCAGGTATATTTTGTATACACCCAGTATTCATCACATACATCAGAAACAAACAGGGGAATATGGGTGGGATTTTCATGGTAATTAACCCAGCAAAGTCAACACTTTAACAACTTAAAATGCACAGTTTTTACTGAAAAGGAAAAAAAAAGCCACAGGTTTTTACACTTTTTGAAATGAAACTTAAACTCTAGAGGACTGCTTCAACAACACTAAATGGCCTAGGTATGCTAATCCTCTTATTTATCCTAAAGGGTCCCATAATATATGATTTCATAGGGGAACCCCAACAACTAAAATGAAAAAAGACTTGACTGAGTTTGACTAAAAACTCTAAGTCCTGTCTCCTTTTTCTTGGTCCTAGGTAAGTCACACCTATAACCCTTCATATTTAAATTACCTCTTGTTAATGACTTTCAAATCCTACTCTATTTACTCAAGTATAAACAGATTCTGGTTATGTGTAAATTAAGCATAAGTATTTCAATAATAGTTTTTCAAAAGACTCAAAACCTTTAAGTGAGAGGGGCATAGACCTTTTTAACTGACCACCCATGAAGGCAAACAAAGCTTCAACACCAACATGATATCATTTTACTTTTAGACAGACCAAGTTCCAAAGAAATACTACACTATGGGTTCATATAAGGTGATCAGAATATTTACTAATGTCCAGGATAGCAGATACAGTCAAACAACACACAAGAGGGACCTTTTAAATGAGTTATAAACTTGTAGTTAATCAAGTGAAATGTCTATGGAATCTCTTAAACAAATTTTCAAACTCAAACTAATGATCATGGTTTAACTGTTACACAAACCAAACTTAGTCAACTACAACCATGATTTGGCAGACTTGTATGAGGCAAACATGGACCAAACAACCCTTAATAATCAATTAAGTGCATGAACATGATTAAAAAATCATGAACCAACTGAACTCAATCAGTTTAAGAAATAGACAGGGCCAACAATCATAAATCCATGAACCTCAGAAAAACAGGTAAGCTCTTTCATATATGGCTAACAAATCACAAGTTAACTAATCTTAAACAAGTAAGTAAACACTTTGACATATTAACAAAAAACCACTAATCTCAGACATGGCAAGTATTTAGGCATGATTAGCAAACTGTAATTCAACTGATTCTAAAGAAGTAGACATTTAGATATGACCAGTAGAGATTATGAACCATTACTCCTAATTAAGAACATAGACAGGGTTAATATTAGCCATAAATGCCTAATCTCAATTAAACACATAAACATGATTAATAAACAACTAATCTAGCCTAACAATATAATATATCTAAGCAACATGATTAAATAATCATAGAACTATACTAAAACCAAAACTAAGATTAACTATACAAAATGAGAAAATGGCCCAATTAGCCCCAAACGTTTGACCGAAATCCCAACTACACACCATACCTTTGTGGGGGTCCTATTACCTCCCTGAATATTTTAAAATTGAAATATATTACTTCCTGAATGCTGAGGTGGCAAAGAAAGTGCATTTCACTCTCTTTGAGAGAGTGAGAAGCAAAAAAAGTGTAAAAAAAATTGTTTTAATTATATTTTCGTTATAATTAAATAGTGTATATTTTTTTTCTCTCTTCTTTTTCATTTTTTCTTGTTCTTGTGTCACCGACCACCCACCATTATCGGACGGAATTGAACCGAATTTGATTTTCTAGTGAGCTTGAAGTAGGAAATAATGGTGCTAAACGATCTCTTCTTACTCCATTTCAGCCAAGGGAATAATAGAGAGAAGAAAAATTTAATTATTAGTAATTAGAACTAATCACTTCATTTCAATTGGAAAACATCCACCATTGCACATTAACGAATTTGAAGTTGAACTAAAAAATTATGAGAGAAAATTATGGGGATACAAAGCAGTAAGAATTTGGTTAGGCAAATTTAATACAGCCGAAGCAACCACAAAACCCTATGATGAAGGTACTATTAGATTTAAAAGAAAATAATCTAAAATCAATTTCCCCAAAAATGTCCGATTATTTTAATAACCACCTCAACCCACAACAAAATTAGCTACTTTCAGTCCATCATCAGTAGAAATAACTTTACAATTATCATTAATGACTAAGGTGACAGGCCATGTAAGTGTCATTGCCACTGCCACTGAGCTTTCACACGCCATTACCTATGAAAAATAAGTCTTTAAATTGATTGAGCAATTTTTTTTTCCGGATTTCTAATTTGTTAAATTCATCAAAAATCACAAAATTAGTGGATAAGGATGGAAGGGTGACCGTATGATGTAGAAAACTCAGGTGAGTGGTGGGTTGGGTCTGAAATTATAGCAGTCATGGGTGGAGCTCCGACAGAAATGGAGGAAATACAAAGAAGAAATAAAAAGAGAAACAGAAGAAAGAATAAAAAAGAAAATAGTGGGCACTGGAGTACTAGAGGCAGCGATGGCTGTATGGAGCAGAGGGTGGGGATGAAAGTGGTGTGAACTGTAAAGCCCTATGCACAGGGGATTGAAGGAAGTGAGGAAGAAGAGAGGAAAGAGAAAGAAGAAAAGAAAAAGAAAAATATAAAGAAAAGAATAAGAAAATGAATGGAAAAGTTTTTTTTTCAAATGTACACGTGTCAAGCTTGTGCACTACACTATCCAACACATATCTGGGTGTGACTTTTCAAGGGGGTATATATTTCGATTTTAAAATGTTCAAGAGGGGGAGGGGGGGGGGGGGTTCAATAGGACCCCCCGTGTAGCAAAGGTGTGTAGTTGGGAGTCCGGTCAAATGTTGGGGGGGGGGGGTGCTTTTGGCTATTTTCCCATATAAAATAGAAAAACAACTCACATAAAAGTAACCTAAAGCGTGAATACTAAAGCATAACAAAAAATTAACTAAAACGAAAGTGAATTACCTTTCTGGAGTGCAGCCTTGGTCAAGATTGAACTTGGAGATCCTTTGCTCCTCAACCCCATGATTCCGCCACACAAATAAAAAAATATTTTAAAATTTAACTTAAACTTGAAGATTAAAGTTTCAAAGCATTGCCAAAACTTAAAGAAATTAATTTTTTTGAGTGAATATATGTAAGTATTCAGTTCCACGTCTGTGTCAAAAGGTAGAAATCGAGTTCTCAATATAGAACCCCACTCCCCAGAAACCCTAGCCCCAAATCGATGTGGGATTCTTGCAATTTTCACAATTTCATCTCTCAACACCACATCCAATGGCCAAGAATTGAGTGAATCAACAAATAAAGGGTCAAATTTGACTCGAAATCGTTCAATATAGAGTATTTCAAACGCATGCAAACAAAAATCATTAAGGATTTCAGTGTTTGAAGACCGTTGCAAAGCAAAAAAAAAGTGTGATTTTACCGTGTGTGGCTGTTCTACAGTGGAGAGAGGGTAAATCAATGAGCTTCTCCTGCATAAAGCAAAAAAAGCAAACTCTTTTTTTTTCCATTTTCAGGATGATGACGAGGAGAGAGGAGAGAATGTGAGGGCGCCGCCTAGGGTTTCAATTGAAACCCTTAGCTAAAAATGAACAAATGGCCTAAAGCGGTCGTTTGTCTTGAGACTTTGGCTTTTATATTTTAATCCAATTGGGCTGGGTCTGGCCCTATTTTGGGCTGCACTCGGCCAACTGCAAAGACATAGCGGGGCTGCCCAATTTGTGCATATGTATACACATATGTATATCCGTGTATATATGCATATATGGAGGGACAAATATGCAAAATGTTAACAAATAGCCATATTTGAACAATGTCCATTGATTGAACATTTAAATTATGATCACGTTATAACTAATTGACCAATTAAAAATTAATTTTGCAAAAGTGACCTTAATTGAATTAAGCCATGAAATTGGCTATTTTAATTATGGCCATAATTGGCTGACTATTGATTATTTCAATTGTAGGTGCTATTAGCAATTTAGCAAAAAAAAAAAAAAAAACTTATAGATTTTATCCAAAGTTAAACACTTAATTAATTACTATTAATACTAATGTGCATAGATTATTCAAAAAAAAAAAGATTGAGGGGTAAGAATGATAAATTTATTTAATTGATTAGGTTCTTTGAATTAAATGGAGTAAAATGCTTGCTAACTGATTTTCTGATAATTTTAGCAATTAAATTTAGCAAATATTTTATATCAACTAAAAAAAATGTGTATATTAATCTCGAAATGACTCATAATATTACTGAAGTTATTTTGCTAAATGAAATGGCAAAATATTATCGGAATAATTTTACAAAACTCATTTTGACTTGTAAAAATACACATTTTGCTCGTTTTAATATTCAAGGACTGGATAATTAAATAAAATCATGTGAGTCAAAAATTAGTGTCAACAGGCACATCCGAGCAAACCCAAATCCGACGTCCGCTTGTACAGTATTTCTTTATTCAGGAAGAAGCCATTGACCATTCTTTGGATGGTTTTCTTTTGATTACTCGTAATGCCTTCGGGATACTCCCACTTCTCCAAATACAACTTGATGTCATTATACCATGGATTTCCATCTGGCTCGTCCTCCACGTGAGAACAATAGGCGTGCCCCTCTTTCAGACTGCTTTCTAATGGGTCAATGTGACTGCTTTCGGGATGTTGGGTCATGGATGCTGTGGTTTCTAAAGCATTGGCAAACTCATTCTAAACCCTTGGTGTATGCCTAAATTCGATCTTTTTGAACTTCTTGCACAATCTCTGTGCCAGGTTTACATACGGAAAGATTTTATCGTTCTTAGCGGCCCATTCGCCCTGTACTTGGTGTATTAGGAGATAGCTCCTACGGCCAGTAGCTAACTGATGTCCATATCCAATTCCATTCTTAGGCCCAAGATGTAAGCTTCGTATTCCGCCATGTTGTTGGTACATCGGAATTTGAGTTTTGCGGCCATCAGGTAATGTTTCCCGATGTCTGATATTAAGACCGCTCTAATTCTAGAACCTGTGTAATTGATAGCCCCATCGAATAACAATCTCCACCGGTTTTAAGGTTCTACTGCTTCCTCTTCGATGGCCAACACTCTTTCGTCTGGATAATGGGTTCGAGATCTTCATCCATGGGACTTTCGGCTATGATATCTGCCAATGTTTGACCTTTAACGGCTTTTTGTGCTATGTATACTATATTGAATTCGCTCAATATCATTTTCCACTTGGCTAACTTTCCAATGAGAATGGGCTAGCGAAAGACATACCTTAGCGGATCCATTTTAGAAATGAGATGGGTGGTATATGATGACAAATAGTGCCTCAACTTCTGAGCCACCCATGTTAGGGTGCAACAGGTCTTTTCCAGCAGCGTGTATCTTGCTTCACAAGCAGTGAATTTCTTGCTCAAGTAATGTATGACACGTTCTTTTTTGCCCGTTTCATCGTGTTGTCCTAACACGCACCCGAGGGTATTTTCTGATACAAACAAGTATAACAAAGGTGGACTCCCGAGCTTAGGGAGTACCAAAACTGGTGGATTAGTCAAATATCTCTTGATGGTGTCAAAAGCATCTTGGCATTCTTCTATCCATTTTGTGGGTGCGTTTTTCTTCAAGAGCTTCAGTATGGGTTCCACAATGATGGTGGACTGAGCTATGAATCGCCCGATATAATTCAACCTTCCTAAGAAGCTCATGAACTCTTTCTTGATCTTGGGGGGAGGAAACTCTTGGATTTCTTTGATCTTGGTAGGATCTAGTTCTATGCCCCTTCGGCTTACTATGAATCCAAGCAACTTCACAGCGGGTACCCCAAATGCGCACTTGGCCGGGATTAGCTTTAAATTGAAATTTTGGAGCCTATTAAAGAATTTCCTCAACTGTGTGGTGTGCTCTGCGCTCTCTCTTGACTTGATGATGACTTCGTTCACATACACTTCGATTTTCCTCATGTCGTGGAAAATGGTAGTCATGGCCCTCATGTAGGTGGCGCTAGCATTTTTGAGACCAAATGGCATCACCCTATAATGGTATATCCCCACGGAGTGTTGAAGGACGTTTTCTCCGCATCTTCTTCATTCATGAGGATTTGGTGATACCCAACGAAATAATCCATAAATGACTGCAACTCTTGCTTGGCACAATTATCTATGAGTATGTAGATGTTTGGGAGTGGAAAGTTATCTTTAGGACTGGCTCAGTTGAGATCCCGGTAGTCTACACATATTCATATCTTTCCATCCTTTTTAGGCACATGCACTATGTTGGCTAACCATGTGGGGTATGCGGTTACTTCTACCACCCCTGACTTGATTTCTTTTTCCTTTTCGTCCTTGATGCAGATGCTGAGATCCGACTTGAACTTCTTGGTTTTTTATTTTATAGGGGTAAATCCTGTATTGATAGATAACATGTGGGACACCACACTAGTGCTTAACCTTGGCATGTCAGCAAATGACCATGCGAATATGTCCACGTATTCCTTTAGGAGATTTATTAGCTCTTCCTTTTGCGATGTTTTTAGGTGAGCACTTGTCCTAGTTTCTTTAATGTTTTCTTCACCACCTTGATTGATTGCTTCTGTTTTGTCCATATTTATCTTCTGCTCGTTTTCCAATTGTTCTACTTCTTCTACGAGGCCCTCAGGTAACATTGTCTCTTCGTCGTATTCCTCACATTCCTCTTCCTCTACACTGTGTGACTCACTTTCATCGCAACATGTCATGACGTTTAGGGTTGCATTATTGTTTTTTTTTATTGAAAAACCAAAGTAAAGTGAGATTAGTATATGCATGTAATTTTGGAAAAATAAATACAAGTTATGATCCATAATTCGAGGCTTCATTAATTTGATGGAGAAAAAAAGTACAATTGTGGTCCTGGATCGGATCAGCATCGATCCATTTCCATTTTTAAAAACATTATGAGGTAAAGTAAAGTGCAAAGGCTGAGTAATCGGGCCTCGACCGATCCTCGCCGTTTTTTGGGGAAAAAATCATCATTTCTATACCAAGGAATCCAAAGCCGGACAGAAGTCCAGTTTGACAGTTCGCCCGAGTTAGCATCTCAGATGGTGCACGCTTCTGTGTATTCTTTTAGCTCCACTGAGCAATCTTCCTCTCAGAATAGCATTCCTATCCCTTCTTCTATGTCCGTATCATTCAGCATTGGCATCCTGTTTGGGAATGACTAGTATAAATTTGAAATAAGTTTGTGGAGCTTTGCAGTGTCCCCCTTCTTTTTAGCAACTGACGAGACCTTTTCGTCAGTTGGGACATACCCAAGTCCGAAATGAAAATTGTCTTGAGGAATAAGGATTGGCCCTGTGGTGCCATGCAAATTTTTTCCAAAACCTTTATCGAGTTCAAAACCATTCTGAATTATAGCTGATGCAATCATTTTATACACTGTGGGCATGGGTACCTCTGTAGTATCTATCTTGTGAGCATCTCCCACCAGTTCTGTTATATGGAAATTCGTTCCTTTAGGCACCAGCTCGATGATGGGCACCGAGTTGTTCGGGTAGTTGTGGATGCTACCTTCTCTATGGATTACCACCTCGTGGCCATCCCATAAAGATTTCAAAAATTGATGAAGTGAGGATGGTATGGCTCCTGCCATGTGAATCCATGGTCTTCCTAGCAACAGGTTGTAACTGGCGGGTATTTCCATGACCTGGAATTCGGTGATGAAATCTGCTGGCCCAATTTAATTGTTTAGGTCAACCTCTCCAATGGCATCACACCGACCTCCGTCAAATGCTCATATATTGGTATGGCTTTGGTGCACGTTTCTGAGGTCATAACCTAGCTGAACCAAAATGGATTCGGGGCAAATATTGAGCCCAACACCGTTGTCGACCAGAACTCGGGTGACTAACTTGCTGTGGCACATAACAGCAATGTGTAGTGCTTTGTTATGATTTGTGCCCTTTTTAGGTAGCTCTTTCTCAATGAAGGCAATTTGATGATCCTCCGTGACATGTGCGACCATTTCTGCTAAATTTTCACTACTTGTCCCAGCTGGGACATGGGCTTCTTCTAACACTTTCATCAAAGCCAAACGGTGTAGTGGGGAGCTTAATAAGAGTGCCAACATTGATATTTGGGCTGGCGTTTTCTTTAAATGCTCCACAATCGAGTATTCCTTTGGCTACATTCAGCGCTAGAAGTCTTCTGCCTCTCCCTCGGTAATGGTCCTCTTTTGGTTTCCCTCTTTTTGTGGTTCCTCTTGGGCCAAATCCTCAGGAGTGTAATACCTTACTGATCTTGTCATCCCATATGCTGCAGCCACTTGTACCACCAAATCTTTTTTGGGCGGCGCTTCTGTTATCTGAGAAACGTTAACAACCAATGGAGCGGGTATTAATACTTTGAACTGTGAGCACTCTTGTATGGTAAGTGATGCCACCTTGTGCTTAAGTGCTTGTACATTTTCCCGGAATACTGGCCTTTCTCTGATCCAATCTTCTCTTTTTTCAATCATATGAATCACATTTATTATCGTGATTGGGCAAAGGAATGATGTTCACGTTAGGCGCAGCCGTTTAGAGTACAATTTCTTTCATGTCGATCAAATCCTGTATTTTGTGCTTTAGATTAATGAAATTGTCGGTACTATGCGCTACTCTATTGGAATTGTAGGCACAGCTTGGTCTGGCCGGTAGAATCAGTTCTTGGGGTAGATGATATTTGGGAGAAATGTTTGTATCATTCTAGCAGCGCTCAACCTCTTGAATAAATCAATTCGAGTTTCCATTAATGGTGTAAACGTGCGGGCAGGACTTTTTTTGAAATTCTGACGTGACTCATTATAGGCATTTGGTGGTGGCTGATTTTGGTAATTTGTTTGGTAAAACGGGTTATGCATAGTAAATAGGCACTGGGTTGTACGAGTAATTATGTAGGCATTTGGAGGTGCCGAAGAATATATGTGTATTGGAGAGAGAAAATCCTCCTTTCTCTTAAGTCTGGAGCTGGCAGTATGGAAAATGCTCGCCACGTCTTCTTTCTTCTTTCGAACGAACCCTGTCGAACTTGTTTTAGTAGCCCTGTCGGCTACAGTTACGATTTGCCCTTTTTAAGGCCGCCTTCTATGGCATCTCCTATTTTGATGAGTTCGGAAAAGGGCCTTCCTGCCATTGAAATATCCGATCGTAGAAATCCATTTTCTGGGAACGGATAAAGACAAAAACTAATTCTTCCTCCCCCCATGGGTGGTTGCACTTGTGCAGCTTCGGTCCTCCACAGACTCGCGATAGTTCTCGGTGGATTTTGCTTTATTTTGTCTAGATAGTATCTGTCTGGAACTGTTTCCATGTTGAAGCGGAATCTTTCTATGAAATCTCGGCCATGTCTTCCCATGTGGTCCATCGGGTATGTCTTGAGCCGTGAGCTATTCATAAGTTTCTTCGATCAAACTTCAATTGAATAGTCTCATGATAAGTGCTTGGTTGTTTTGCACGCCGACCAACTAGTCATAGTAAGCTCAAAGACGGGCTTTGGGTTGCCCGTTCCATTGAACATTTCAAATTTTGGCACCTTGAAGCCTTCGGGAAAATCCAAATCGGGGTGCATGCAAAGGTCATCATAGCTCAACCTCATAGCCTTTCGAGCGGATATCTTGGATTTGTCTAACATCTCGTCAATTTTGGCTCCATTTCTTTATCGCGCTTGTCCTGTTCGGCTCTCCATGCCTTCTTCATCTTATCGTAGTGATCAATTTTTTGGTGGTCGTGTAAGAAGGAATTTGTGGTGATAGGTATGCGAAAGAAATAGTTTGGTGTGCGAGGTGATTTCTGGGTGCGTATATGGCTTTTGTGGTTGGTGGTGGAGCACTGTTTGTTTGTGTAATAAAGCTGGGATGGGAGTTTTGTGGCATTTGGTAAGAAGGAACGAAATGTGTGGCTCCAGGGATTCGGGTAGTGCTGATTGGCGCTAGGGTTTGGTACGAGGTACCAATATGCTCAGTAAATGGCGTGGGGGTCCCAGCGGGATAAGTGGGGAAATGGTTGGGTAATGGAGAGCTTAGAAATGGAAAAGATGGTGAAGGCCTTCTTGTTTCAGTGGCCGTTTCTCTGACAACATTGGCTATTTCAGTTCTTGTTCCCTTCTTCTAGAGACCAGGGAATATTTCCAACAATATCTTGATTATATCCTTGGAAGGCGAGGGTCCTTGTGGTTCAGCCATAGGCGACTCTCTAAGAGCGAGGTTAGTTTGGTTTTGCTCATTCTCTTGTATACCAGTCATTTTCCTTTTCCTCGGTCTTATTGGGATAGGGATGCTATCGCTGCTTTAGACCTCGTGAAGTATGCCAGTGTGAGTTCCGATCAATTTTCTCTTCTATAAGAAACAAAATCACTCAAAGGTAAACAAAGTTAGCTGTTAGGCCATGATAAAATAAACAAAATATTGCACAGAGTTTAACATATAAAGCACGTAGCACACATATCATCATACATTTGATTCTAATGCTTGATTAATCTCCTGTATCAGGTTTTTCGGGTATTGAGCTTTTTGTTAAGTATGGCAATATATATTTATAAAATATAGGGACCGAGTCCTATGTAAACTGCTACGTATCCCTCCATGGTAAATCAGGCCCTTTCATAGTTCATTTTTACAAAAATAAAGACTCTCCTATTTAACCTACCCAGACCAGGCCCTATAGGGTGTTCCTATATATCCCTCCGCGGGACATCAGGTCGGACGTGGTTTCTTTTACATAAAATATGATAGAGAGACAAATCTGTGTAAAATTACAAAAAAGGGGGGCCTCCTAAGATATCTACCCAAAAGTTGACGTCTTCCTGAGATCAAAATTAGTTGTCTGTCCTTTCAACCATATTTCCCTTCTGAGAGGCCTTTACTTTTAATATTGAGGAGGCAGTACCACCTAAATTCCTCCATATGGACCATATACTCCATCTTGAACTTGAAAGCTTCGCATTCTTCACTGTCATGTCTCGGAGCCCCAGAGTGGAAAAAGACAAATCTTTCTTTGACTTCTCCTTACTGACGAGTCTCTCTAAACAGCTCTGATTGGCTGGATCTTTCCTATGCTAGCTATTTTCTGGAAGATACTGGCGTATGAATCTTTGAAGATAGTGAAGTCATAACGCCAAATATGAGTGTTCAGAGTGATGCCCTCATTTGGAGAGAGAGTGTCATAAACCAAAGAGAATGAAGCCCTCAAAGCTTAGTGATGGTCTTGTCGTCGATTAGCCTTATGAGTCATTTTCTAAAGGACAAACATTCATCGGCGGTATGGCCTGACTTCTCTTGATGGAATGGGCATCTTTTATGCACAAAGATTGGTGCGCATGATAGCAGATTCTCGTGGCTGATGCAGATGGCACCCATGCTCTTGAGCTTATCGAAGATTTTCTTGCACGTCACATGCCTTGGTGAGATGCGATAAGAGCAGGCGACAGCCTTAAGTGCAATTTCTGTTACATCTCAGAGATTTCGGATGGTTATCTTGTGAGTAGACTAATGCGAGCTTAAGATGAACACAAGGTTCTTATGAGATTAAGGAGAGTATCTAATAGTTTTAAGAGAAAATCATAAGATTTTGAAGTCATAGGAATATGTGAATCTATGTTCGTCAACGGAAGTGAAACGCAAGACGTATTTGGAAAGGATTTCGCGATAGTTGATTTGATGCGTATTTAGAAATGTCTTGAGGGGCTCCTATAGGGCCTCTTAGATGATTAATGAAGTGGTATATAAGTGCCAAGAAGGTTCCATAAGGATTAGAAGTTGAATGAGTCGACGAAAATGAGTTTCGGGAATTTCCAGTTTGTACGGCAATTTGTACGGACCGTATATATTATATGGCCCGTATAATGGTCCGTAGAATGCTTCCAGAGAGGGGTGACTCCCGGGTGAGATTATACGGTCCAATTATACGGCCCGTATAATTGGCCATATATCTGAGTCGGCCCAAAAAAATTCTGGTTAAATATGGCCACCCTTGTTTATTATTTCATTTTCCACACTTTCTCCAAACTCTAAACATTTTTCGAAGATAGATCTGCGCTCAGGTTGCAGGGTGCTAAACCTTCTGGTGTTATGCTGTGTGTGGCACCAGCGTCGGAGTGGTGACCACGTTCTTGAGCGTTGCATGATTTTGTCTGCATTATACATATACATATGATTCTGATATAATCTTTTGATACTCCGTTCAGATTCCTCTTTGTATCTTATTTGCTTTCAGTTGTGGCCTATATTTCTGTACTCCGTGCTTTACATACTCAGTACATATTTCGTACTGACCCCCTTTCTTCGGGGGCTGCGTTTCATGCCCGCAGGTACAGACGCCGGTGATCCACCGTTGTAGGCCTTACTTTCTGCTATATTGGAGTACTCCCTTTTATCCGGAGTCCACTTTTGGTACATACATCTTCTGCTATGTATATTTTTGTACATTTGACTATTTGGGTACGGCGGGGCCCTGTCTCGCCATATGTCTTTGTTTTGGATTGTAGAGGCCTGTAGTCATGTATGTGGGGTGAGGGTCCTATATGTGTTTGTTTGATTTGGCATTTGGTCTTAATGCGGTCCATTTGTTATGGTTGCCCTAAACGGCCCTTAGGATTATATTTGTGCTTATGACCGGCGATGTCTATTCCGCCACTCTTTTCGGATTTGATACGATATTTTGATATGAGCGACCGCTTAAGACAGTCTTTGATATAAAGTATGTTTGAAATGACTTTTATGAAATTCTGAGATAAGTTTGGATTCGACAAATGAATATGTGATTTGGTCTGGGTACCCAGGTAGGGTGCCAGTCGCGGCCCACGGGGCTGGGTCGTGACAAGCATGCAGCAGTGGCATTTCGCTCGGAGGAAGTTCCGGGTTTTGAGGCCTTTTTGAGGCCAGTTGCAGGGCCGGTGATGACTGGCGAGGAGCATGATCTGTTTTGGAGGTTCAGTAAAATGAAGCTTCCTATGTTCTATGGTACTGAGTCAGAGGATGCATATGAATTCATCATCGACTGTAATGAGAGGCTCCATAAGATGGGGGTCGTGGACATGTACGAGGTAATGTTTGTGACATTTTAATTCTTGGGTGATGCCAAGCTATGGTGGAGGGCATATATGGAGTGTCAGCCAGCTGCGTCTCCCCCGTTGACTTGGGTTCAGTTTTACTCGGTGTTTCTGGATAAGTAAGTTCCCCGTACTCTGAGGGACCGAATGAAGGATGAGTTCGCTACTATTGATTAGGGGAACTCATCGGTTACTGTGTACAAGTCCCGTTTAAACTCCCTGTTTCGATATGCTCTTCAGCTGTTGCACACTGATGGGGAGAGGATACGGCGGTTCATGAAGGGGTTGAACACTAGGCTTCGGTTATCGGCTATTCAGCTTTTAGCCACTGGGGCTTCATTCCAGGAGATAGTGGAGCATATCCGTATTGTTAAGGGTATTAAGCTGGAGAGTCACGTGAAGCAGGTAGAGAAGAAGGCTCGAAAGGGTGAGATTTTCAGCAACTCCTTCTCGAGAGGTCAGAGTTCGCAGGTGTATTCAAGGCGTCCGGTTCAGTCCGCAATGCAGGTGTCAGCTGGGGACCTATCAGGGGCAAATTATCAGGCTACCGGTCGGCATGGAGGCTACACCGCTTTATCAGCTTTTGTTCAGCGGCCTACGCTGGACCGTGCTTGCTTCGAGTATAGTAAGATAAGACATATTAAAAGGTACTCTCCCAAACTTAGATAAAGTGGGCAGGGGACTCAGTATCAGTCTTCTCGAGCTTCATTTGCACCAGATCGAAGGGGTAAGGATCGCGCTCTAGCAGGGCAGGGCGGCCACACTACGGGTAGGGATGGTTCCCAGCCTAATTGAGGTGGTTCTCAGGCAGGTAGAGGCGAAGAGTAGCCTGGCAGGGGTGGGGCTTAGACTGGTCATGGTAATCATGGTGGGTCGCAGGATACAGGGGGTGCGGTCATTTGTATGCTTTTTCAGGTAGACCCGAGGCTGAGGCCTCCAATGTGGTTATCACAGGTACTATCTCAGTTTATGGCTGGATGGCTTATGTTTTATTTGATCCCGACTCTACTTTTTCTTATGTTTCCATATATTTTGCTGTGGGTCTGGATATAATATGTGATACCCTTGATGCCCCATATTTATGTATCTAATCCGATTGGGGATTCAGTGGTGGTAGATAGCGTCTACCCTTCTTGCGCGATTACTTTCATGGGGTTTAGTACTTGGGAAAATTTGATGATCCTAGATATGGTAGATTTCGAAGTCATTTTGGGTATGAGTTGGTTGTCTCCGCACTATGCTATACTAGATTGCCATTCTAAGATAGTTGCATTAGCTATGCCCGGGGCACCTAGACTTGAGTGGAAGGGTAACCTTAGTCCCCTCCCTAAGAAAGTTATATCCTTTGTTGGTGCTAGGAAGCTAGTAGAGAAGGGTTGTCTAGCTTATTTGGCACATATTCGTTACACCAGTGCAGATACTCCATCTCTTGATTCGGTTCCAGTGGTATGCGATTTTGCGGATGTGTTTCTCACGGACTTGCCTGGTATGCCACTGGATTGTGACATTGATTTCAGGATTGATTTAGACCCAGGGACTCGTCCTATCTCCATCCCACCTTATAGGATGGTGCCAGCAGAACTCAGGGATTTGAAAGAGTAGTTACAAGATCTTCTGAGTAAGGGGTTTATTTTCCCGAGTGCCTCTCTGTGGGTTGCTCTTGTGTTGTTTGTTAAGAAGAAGAATGGGTCTATGCGTATGTGTATTGATTACCGTCAACTGATTAAGGTACCTGTCCGAAACATGTATCCCATTCCCTGTATTGGTGGCTTGTTTGATCAACTATAGGGAGCTTCTGTGTTCTCTAAAATCGATTTAAGGTTAGGGTACCACCATTTGAAGATTCAGGCAGAAGATGTTCCTAAAACTGCTTTTCGGACCAGGTATGGGCACTATGAGTTCTTAGTTATGTATTTCGGGCTTACTAATGCCCCAGTTGCGTTCATGGATTTGATGAATAGTGTGTTTAAGCCCTTTTTAGACTCATTCGTAATAGTGTTCATTGATGATATCCTGGTGTGCTCCAAAAGTAAGGAGGAGCACGAGAAACACTTGAGGATTGGTTTTGGGGTATTGCGGGAGAAGGAGCTGTATGCTAAATTCTCCAAGTATGAATTATGGTTGTCTTCTGTGTCTTTCTTGGGGCATGCTATTTTGAAAGAGGATATTATGGTGGATCTTTAGAAAATTCAAGTAGTCAGGCCCACATCAGTGACCGAGATTCGTAGTTTCTTAGGTCTGGCTCACTACGATCATCGGTTTGTGAAAGGGTTAGCCTCTATTGCTTCTCATTTGACCCGCTTGACTCAGAAAGAGGTACCGTTTCAGTGGTCCGACGAGTGTGAGGAGAGCATTCAAAAGCTTAAAACATTGTTGACTACGACACTGATTCTAGCATTGCCCGTGGATGGCAAGGATTTTATTGTTTATTATGATGCTTCACGTTCTGGTTTGGGTGCTATTTTGATGCAGGAAAAGAAGGTGATTGCTTATACTTCTCAGAAGTTGAAGGTGCATGAGAAGAACTATCCTACTCATGACATAGAGTTGGCAGTGGTGGTGTTTGCATTGAAAATGTGGAGGCACTACTTATATTGTATCTATTGTGAGGTATACACATACCATCACAGTTTGCAGCATGTGTTCACACAGAGGGATCTAAACTCTAGGCAGCGGAGATAGATGGAACTGCTGAAGGATTATAATATAACCATTTTGTATCACCCTGGTAAGGCAAATATAGTTGCTGAATCTTTGAGCAGAAAGTCGGCTAGTATGAGGAGTCTGGCTCATTTGATTTCTTCAGAGCGTCCATTGGCTAAAGAGGTTCAGACTCTGGCTAACAGTTTTATGAGGCTGGATATTTCCAACACAGGCAGGGTATTGGCTTTTGTTGAGGCTCAGTCATCATTTTTAGAACAGATTAAGGCTAAGCAGTTTGAGAATGCTAAGTTGTGTAAAATACGTCATAAGGTGTTGCGTAGTGAGGCCAAAGAGGTTGTGATTGATGAAGAGGGCGTGTTGCGAATCAAGGGGTGAGTATATATGCCACGTGTGGGCGATTTGATCAAGACCATTCTGACAGAGGCTCATAGTTCGATGTATTCTATTCATCCTGGCGCCACTAAGATGTATTGTGATTTGAGGCAGCATTACTGGTGGACTAGGATAAAGCGTGATATAGTAGAGTTCGTTGTTCAATGTCTGAATTTCCAACAGGTGAAGTATGAACATCAAAAACCTAGGGGTACACTACAGAGGATGCCTATACCTGAGTGGAAGTAGGAAAAAATAGCCATGGATTTCGTGGTTGGTCTTCCGAAGACGCTAGGGAAGTTTGACTCTATTTTGGTTATTGTTGACAGGCTGAATAAGTCTTCCCACTTTATTCCGGTGAAGATAACCTATGATGCAGAGAAATTCGCTAAATTCAACATTCATGAGGTGCTTAGGCTTCAGGGGGGTCCTATCTCCATCGTGTCCGATAGAGACACTACGTTCACATCCAGGTCTTGGGAGTGTTTGCATGAGGAGTTGGGTATGAAGTTGGATCTTAGCACAGCCTTCCACCCTCAGACTGACGGGCAGTCTGAGCGGACTATTTAGGTTCTTGAGGATATGCTTCGTGCGTACATGATAGACTTTGGTGGGCATTGGAACCAATTCTTGCCTTTGGCCGAATTTTCCCGCAAGAATAGCTGTCACTCGAGTATTTAAATGGCCCCATTTGAGGCATTGTATGGAAGGAGGTATAGGTCTCCTATTGGATGGTTTGATGCGTTTGAGGTAAGACCTTGGGGTATCGATCTGCTGAGAGAGTCCCTAGAGAAGTTGAAGGTGATTCAAGCCAAGCTTCTGGCAGCGCAAAGTAGACAGAAAGAGTATGCGGACCGCAAGGGCAGAGATCTTGAGTTTGAGGAGGGAGAGCAAGTGCTGCTGAAGGTTTCACCCATGAAGGGTGTGAAGAGGTTCGGGAAGAATGGCAAGCTTAGCTCGAGGTATATTAGGCCATTTGAGATCCTCAAGAGTGTAGGGGAAGTGGCTTACAAGTTGGCTTTACCTCCCGATTTATCAGGCGTTCATCCGGTATTTTATGTTTCAAGGTTGAAGAGGTACCACAGCGATGGTTCTAACATAATCTGTTGGGATTCGATTTTGATAGAGAATTTGTTATATGAGGAAGAGCCCATTGCTATCTTAGACCGGGATGTTCGCAAGTTGAGGTCCAAAGAAATAGCCTCCGTGATAGTTCAGTGGAAGAATCGTCTGGTGGGAAGCTACTTGGGAAACAAAATCTGATATGCGTAGCAAGCATCCTCAGCTTTTCGCCGAGAAACGTAACTTCTCCCTATATTTCTCATTCTCTTCCGTTCGGGGACAAATGGTATTTTAATTGGTATCTGGTGTAACAATCCTTTCCGGTCGTTATGGGAAATGTAGGATCACCCCACTAAATAGAACCTTTTCAGGGGTAGAATGAGCCACTAAAAACTAAATTGTGTAAGCTTAAGAGCTGAAACTTGACCTGTTTGTGGGTGTTGTTTGATTTTATTGGGTCCGTCTGGACGAAGGAAATTAGAATTTCGTAGGGAATTTCTAAGCAACAGGTGGATTCTGAGGACGTCTTTATGTATATATGCATGTTTGTTTTGTGTTTTTGATGCCTCGAATGAAATGTTGGGTGATAGGGGGAAAAACTGGACAAAAGTCGAGCTCACTACCCAAATAGGGAGGCCATCCATTTTCTCGGTGATCACTGTGGCGGGAAGTTAGCCGCTATGGCGATACCGCTATAGCGGTGGAAAGGCCGCCATAGCGGTGAAGCGGATTCCCTTGGTCCGTTATAGCGGTCACTTGACCACTATAGCGGGAACACTGCAGTGGTGAAACGACTGCCGTTGCGGTCGACGGAAAACAGTAGCCCGGTTTTATAACAATTAGTCTCCCATTCTTTATGCATAAAACACCAATACAGTTCGCCACAAGCACCTATGGTGAAATTCCAAGCTAGGGGAAGAAGCTCGTGAGAGGTAAGTTTCATCTATCCCTTTTTATCAGTTCGTTTCTCCTTCATGATTGTCATCCCTTTTATAGGTCTTCAATGGTGGAATTGTAATATAAACCCTACGAATTATTAAACCTTCTAAACTTGATAGGTTAAGGATTATTATCAGTTATTTATCATCTAAGGTCTTGGGTTAACTCCTCTTAGTCATGAATTGAGTACTTAGAGCCATAAACTAAGTGAATTGAGACCTTAGGTTCTATAAAAATGATGTCTTAACCATGAAATCTGCTTGTAGTGGGAATGTTGATATAATATCGTTACAATTTGTTGTTTAATGATTTCTAAGACCTTGATAGGTGGCTTTACACGTAGAAAATCATCCACCCCTTGGATTGGGGTAAAACAAAGGGTATTCTTGAATTGGTACTTGTGATTTGGGTAATTGTGATTCATTGAGCCTTATATTTCTAGACTTTGAGAGTTCTGAGGCTTTAAGGAAAGGAAAAGTTGTAGCGGAGTGACTTGCATTGTTCCAGCTCTACGTTCGAGGTAGGTTACGGTCTACTTGAGTTAGACTTTGGTTAGTTGATTCTATGTTTTGTGAATTCTTTAGGAGAAAGCATGTCTAGTTTTCATGCATGATATTGTGTGGCTAAACTCCTATGTGAATGTGATTGAGTGACTGTGTAGGTTTTGTTCCCTGTTCATGTGTATTGAATCTACAGTTGATAATGTTGTGATGAGAAGTTAATATGACATTCTCGGTGTAATTGTGATATGAATTGATGAATTGAGCATTGGTGATGAAAAGGTAAGATATACTGTTATATACAGAGGGATGGAAGGGCACAAATGTGACCTAGATTATAGGCTCGTGGTCCGAGGTTCGTTTAAAAAATGAGAGGTACATTGATATGAACCGCATTCGAGATTCGTTCCGGAGCGGAGGTTTATGCTCGGGTCCGAGGAGTGAATCCGAAACGAGTAGTACATGGACACCATGGGTCCCCTACAGGTCATGACTACTGAGCAATGACATCAGTTAGCATGTGTGTATAGTGAGTATTGTTATTATGGTAAACTTATTTCTATTGTGGCTTCCGTTGATTGTAACTCTTGATATCTTAGTGACTTGGTTGTGATTATCCTTGGTTGACTTGTTGTGGTCTATTGATATTCGTGTTTGTTCACTGGCTTATTTATTCTATTGATTTTATGAGATATGCATGATACTAATCTTAGTCGGCCTATGATATCTACCGGTACATCGTGTTTGTACTGATACTACCTTGCTGCATTCTTTTGAGTGCAAATTGTGATACAGAGACTGCTACCCATCCTCACATCTAGCGTGGAGGACGTTTGCTGATAGATTTAGGGTGGGCCTCTTCCCATTCTAGGCCGCCTGAAGATCTTCTTCTTATGATGTCTTTTCTTATTCTGGACATTATGGATATTTATTAGTCAAATTTCATTTCTTAGACATGTTTTAGATTAGAGTCCTGTACGATGACTTTCAGATTTTGGGGATTTGTAATAGTTAGAAATTTCGCACTTATCTCAGTATTTTATGGTATGACTTATTTTGTTTATTTTATGCTTGAATGAGTAATAACTGGTTGACTTGGCTAACATAAAATCGGATTTGAATGAATAAGATAGCTTGTGTGTTGGTTCGCCCACTAGGAATTAGTTGGGTGCCAGTCATGGCGGGTTGGGTCGTGACAATTGTTGGGTGACCGCACACAAACTCCGTGTTCAACATGTTCCAAAGAAAAGGTGTTTTGATTTTTTTAGTGAAAACTACACCACGAGCCCGCATGTCCCCTTTGAAACCATGTGCCAAGAGTGGCAAAATTTAAGATATGAATGCATGACAGTTTATATATTGCCGGAAAGTAAACAAAAAACAAATATTCACAATTAATATCAGATTATAGTGAAACACATATGGTTAGAACCTAGAAAAAATCCCCAGCGGAGTTGCCATTTGTTACGGTTCACTTTTACGCGGGTGCATAATAGCTACTTCGAGGTTGTTGCTGCTCTAAATGAATTTTAGTATTTTTAGAGTCGCCACTTAATTTATTAAGAAAAATTATAAAAACCAGGTAAAAGGGTTTATTCAAGAAGAGAAAAATCCTTTTTAGTAGCAGAGTTTGACGTAAGAGTTTTGATGATCCCCTTGAGAAGATTTTAAGCACCCTAGTATTAAGGATACGTAGAATACGATTGACCTACGAGCATCAATGTGTGATTTATTGTGATTATTTGCTAAGATGTTTATTTTACTGCTAAACTATTATACTAGTCATAAATTCAAAATTTCCGCAAAAAGTCCCCTTAGAAATGGGGGTTTTGGTTTCGAAAATCCGTATAAGTGTTCAACTCACTTTATTGCCAGACCAAGACACACTTGGGATTTCTCCCAAATAGAGTCACTACTATTTGGTCCTAATAATATGAGTTTAGTACTTTTAGATTTTATTATATATATATAAGAATATATGGAGTATATCTCCCAATAAGTATATATATATATATATATATATATATATATATATATATATATATATATATATATATATATATATATATATATATATATATATATATATATATGTGTGTGTGTGTGTATGTATGTATGTATATATATAGAAATTTGAAGGTTTTGTACTTAGCCCATTTTTATTAATTGAAGCTCAACAAGTCAAACTATATTCCCATCAAAAGTATCTTATCTCAATTTGGTCCAAGTAGATCTTTTCTTGTTTTTGTCCCTGAGGCTTTTGGATCTTAAGCCCGACTACTGTTTTTCCTCTTCTTCTGAAAACCCCTTCTAGTTTAAGTGTAACAAGAGTCCATTTGTTTTCTGAAATTTCTGGGTATGATTAGTGTTACCTGAAATAAACAGCCCAAGTGTTTTTTAAAGGAGGTGCCTTTTATTTATTCCAAAGGTTATTTCCTCATCCATTTTATTCATCTCAAGTTTGTATTAAAAGCCCAAACAATAAAACAACTACTGATTTTTTGTAAAAATAATTCTGAAATGGGCTTAAGGCCCAAAATTAATTCCCTTTTAGGTCAATTCATTTTGCTGATTTTCATGAGAGGCGGAAAGCCCAAAAAAAACTTATAAATTAATCCCATTTTTGAAGATCTATTTGGCCTTATCCAAACAACTTGAAACCGTTTTAAAATCTATCAAAGACTAAATATCGATTTCATGCAATTTTTAGAGGTTAAGGGGGTCTGGAAAAATGATTTGGGCAACTTTCTAATAATACTAAGTGTTTTTCTACGTTCTAACTCCAATTGGGTTCCAATATGCCATACAATTGTTCACATATACAATACATACACATAAGATATGATTCCATATAGGGGAACCCCAACAACCAAAATGAAAAAAGACTTGACTGAGTTTGACTAAAAACTCTAAGTCTTGTCCCCTTTTTCTTGGTCCTAGGTAAGTCACACCTATAACCCTTCATATTTAAGTATGACTACCTCTTGTTAATGACTTTCAAATCCTACTCTATTTACTCAAGTATAAATAGATTCTGGCTATGCGTAAACTAAGTATAAGTATTTCAACAACAGTTTTTCAAAAGACTCAAAAACTTTAAGTGAGAGGGGCATAGGCCTTTCTAACAAGCCACACATGAAGGCAAACAAAGCTTCAACACCAATAGGATATCATTTTACTTCTAGACATACCAAGTTCCAAAGAAATACTACACTATAGGCTCATATAAGGTAATTAGAAGGTCCAGGGTAGCAGATACAGTCAAACAACACGCAAGAAGGACCTTTTAAATGAGTTATAAACTTGTAATTAATCAAGTGAAATGTATATGGCATCTCTTAAACAAAGTTGCAAACTCAAACTAATGATCATGGTTTAATTGTTACGCAAACCAAACTTAGCTAACTACAACCATGATTTGGCAGACTTGTATGAGGCAAACACGGACCAAACAACCTGTTGTATGAGGCAAACATGGACCAAACAACCTGTAATGACCTATTTTGCCTAAGCCGTGCAGGTACTTACCTTTCCACCTCGGTAAGCAAACCCTCAACGCAACAATGTATAAATACGTAAAAGAATGAAATGAAGCAGCAGAATAGAACAACTATGTAAGTTTCACGATATAGATATAGAAGTAGTAGAATAGTGTAGAATAATAACAACACTTCTAGGGTCTAGTCTGAATAACACAAGAGCATCTAAAAGGGAAATAATGCAATTCTGGTATACTAATACATAAATTATCTATGTCCCTGAATAGAATAGGGCATAAAAATCTTAAAGGCAGCGGACAACCATGCTTACCCTGGAAACTCGAAGAGGAAGCTGGAGCGACTATCAGCCACGCATCACAGAAGTGGATCCAACCTGATACTCTGCATTCATAAAATATTGCAGTAAGTGCAGGTCAGCACAAACAACAGTACTTGTAGGCATCATCGGCTAACTAAGCATAGCTAGCACAACTCAGCTAATAAAGTAGATAAGCAAATAAACCAACAAGTATAAGTCAATGTAATCAAATCCAAATATCCGTCATCGTCTATGTAAAGCATCTGATCCCAATTGTGCTATGTCCGAACATATCCAACCTAATCCAATCATCTCAATACACACCAAACATCTACATCAAGTCACAATGCAATGCAGTAGTGTATAAATGTAATGCAATGCCATGCAAATAAGGTGTACACATGTACTCCGGACGAAAATATCGACGTCTCGGTAGCACAACCCAGTGTGACTAGCGAAGTCTAAGTGCCACCCGGCCTGGATCTTTGCCCACGGGGGGTTCTCACCGGCACCACCCTAGGGGACCTCCGAAGTCCATGCACTATCAACTATTTCAGAACTAACATCGGATATCGGCTATACAATCAACTATTCCGGAATTGATCATCGAACATCGGACTCTCACGTCACTCAAGTAAAAGAGTTTTATCAAGTATCCATTCCACTCAATCAATGATTCCAGAATGAACATCGGACATCAGACTCTCACGTCACTCAAGTAAAACTGAGCCCAACTCATCAAGTGTTTCATCAATGTCATCAATATCTCAATGATGTTTCATGAAAATAAGAGTGCATGCAATGCATATATCAACATCAACAATCATGCTCAATACCAGAAGTACCAATGATGGGCACGCCAACGATACATCAGAGTCACAAATACCAACAGTGGGTATGCCAACAATATATCCGAATCCTAAATAACAACAATGGGTATGCCAACAATATATCTGAATCATAATACCAACAGTGGGTATGCTAACAATATCGCAATCAAGATGACAAACAGAATCCAATATCTATCAACAACTCGCGGCGTCAAGCCAACACAATAAAATAATCAAACACAACACAATGTGGTGGCTAGTCCCATCACAGAACAAGGCCCAACCTAAGGAAATATCCAACCCAACTTCATACTCAAAAGTTCATATAATGTCTCCAACAATATAATGTAAATATGCATTTCGCTATACGAAGTCTCACCAAGGGTAAGCCTAACCTACCTGGATGGCCGAACCGCAACACCAACAACTCACTCCTTTGCCCTGCCTTTCCGCTGAACCTCAGAATCAAAGTAGTCTAAGCATAATCGAATTCTAGATTAGAAATCATGAAGAATGATACTACTATTGTTACTATTCAAATTAGGTCAATTCTAGCCATAGAAATTGGAAAAACGGGCTCACAAGGGCAAAATGGGAAATTCAGAAGCAAAATGCCAAATTAAGTACTAGATGATCATAACCCAACCACTAATTGTTGATTTAACTCAAGGATTAGTCTAATTTCTAATTTCAAGCAGAATCCCCAAATGAGGTATAAACCCTAACTCTTTGATTTCGAAATTCAACACTAGATTAACAATCTTCGATTCATTAAAATCTAACATAAACATCATCAATTTATCATTAATAAGCCTAAGGACAATGTTCATCAAAACCCTCTTTCAACTTCCATCACCATGGGTCTATTAAAGGGAATGGGGGAAATCTAAGATGATTATGGTTAAAGGAAGAGTAAAGGAACAAGTAAGATTTACCTCCAATGTCTCCAA
Source organism: Lycium barbarum (assembly GCF_019175385.1). Classification (NCBI taxonomy): domain Eukaryota; kingdom Viridiplantae; phylum Streptophyta; class Magnoliopsida; order Solanales; family Solanaceae; genus Lycium; species Lycium barbarum. The sequence goes on from NC_083342.1 coordinate 89,932,910, forward strand.
AATATCTCCAAGAACTGTTCCCTAAGGCTCTAATTTCGAAATGGAAAATAATGAGGGTCTAAGGGCTTTAAACACTTTGTTAATTTAACAAACTGCCAGTCACCTGCTTTAGCGGTACTGGAACCGCCCCAATGCGGCCGCTTCAAAGCTCAAGCCTAAAACGCTTGGGCTTAACGCTTTAGCGGTACTGTTGTCGCGGTGCTGGTGCTGCCAAAGCAGGAACCAGACACCACAAAACTTCCCAAGTTTCACAATTTGATCCAATTTTCCTACTAGTTTCCGAGGCCATCTGCTCACATACCATACACATAGACACACATAAAAACGCGCTACGGACGCGCCCCTGGACCCGAAATTCCCAACCGAGGTCTCGTTGACCGAGTCAACCCCCGATGCCTTAATTCTAATTTCCCAACCTGAGTCCCAAGGTGCATCTGAATGCATTGGGAACTGAACCAAATGCACACTCAAGTTCTAAACGACTATCCGGACCTCTCAAAATTGATCAAATTCCGAAAAAGGTTCGTTTACCCAAAAGTCAACTTTGGGTCAACTATTTTTCACTTTAAGCCTATACTTCACAAAGGTTGCCCGAATCCAGTCTAGACTCCTCAGGAAGCATGCCAATGGTTCTCTCAGGTCAAAATTGAGCTAATTAATGCTCGAAAAAAGGCGAAAACGCCAAAGAGACTATAACGATTACATTAGATACCAATTGAATCGTCGCTCGTCTTCGATCAAAGAAAAGAAAGGAACCGAGAAAATACCTGAATCAGTGAACAACTGAGGATATCGGCTATGCATGTCGGACTCGGTCTCCCAAGTTGCCTCCTGAGCGGGGCAGTGCTTCCATTGCACTTTCACCGAAGCAATCTCTTTCAACCTCAAGTTTCGAACCTGCCTATCCAAGATCGCGATAGGCTCCTCCTCATAAGTCAAATTCTCATTAAGCAATATAGAATCCCAACGGATAATATAGGTACCGTCGGTATGGTAATTAGTCAGCATCGAGACATGAAAAAATGGATGAACTCCTGCCAAGCCTGGTGGCAATGCCAACTCATAAGCTACATCAACGATACAGTCCACAATCTCAAACGGACCAATATAACCGGGGCTCAAATGACCCCTCTTACCAAACCTTATAACACCCTTCATGGGTGAAACCTTCAATAGAACCTGGTCACCAATAGCAAACTTCAAATCCCGAACCTTGCGGTCCACATACATCTTTTGCCAACTCTGAGCTTCCAAAAGCTTGGCCTGAATAACTCTCACTCTATCAAGGGACTCTCTCAACAGATCTATTATCTAAGGCCGAGCCTCGAAGCCATCAAACCAACCAATCAGGGATCTACATCTCCTACCATACAAGGCCTCAAAAGGCGTCATACCAAACTCAAATGATAACTGTTATTGTACGCAAACTCTACCAAGGGCAAGTGATGATCCCAATGACCACCAAAATCAATAACACACGCTCTCAACATGTCGTCAAGCACCTGAATGGTCCACTCGGACTGGCTATCTATCTGGGGATGAAAAGATATACTAAGACCTAATCGGGTACCCAACTCCTCATGAAACGGGAAGTGAAAATAGTACCCCGATCAGATACAACAGAAATAGGAGCCCCATGCAATCTCAAAATATCCCGAATATACATTTTGGCTAACTTCTCCACGGTATAGGAAATCTGAATTGGGACGAAGTGAGCAGACTTTGTCAACTGTCACCCAAATAGAATGAAACTTGTCAAGGGTCTTCGGAAGAACCGTGACAAAATCCATTGTAATCCTCTCCCACTTCCACTCGGGAATAGGCATCCTCTGAAGCACCCCACCAGGTCGTTGGTGCCCATACTTTACCTGCTGAAAATTTCCACACTTAGCCACAAAATCAACTATATCTCTTTTCATCCGAGGCTACCAATAGTGGTGTCTCAAATCACGATACATCTTAGTCGCCTCCGGATGAATGGAAAGTGAGAGCTATGAGCCTCAGACAATATCAACTGGACTAAATCACCAACACGAGGAACGCATACGCGTCCTCTAACCTTCATAACGCCCTCAGAATCAATCACGACCTCCTTGGCCTCACCTATCAAAACTCTATCTCAGATCTTGCTCAACTGAGCATCCTCGAACAGATGAGTCTTGATCCGATCCAATAAAGACGACCTCACTTCTATACAAGCCAAAATCCTGTCCGGCCTGAAATATCAAGATGGACGAAACCGTTGACCAGAGTCTAAATTTCCATGGCCAACAGACGCTAAAAAATAATCAATCAAGCTAAAATCCCCATACTCATTGCCTTGCGGCTCAAGGCATTAGCCATCATATTGGCTTTCGCGGGATGATACAAAATAGAGATGTCATAGTCCTTTAAGAGCTCCATCCATCGGCACTGCCTGGAATTAAGATCTCTGTGGGTAAACACAAGCTGAAGACTACGGTGATCGGTAAAAAATTCACAATGATCACCGTACAAATAATGCCTCCATATCTTCAAAGCGAAGACCACAACCAATAACTCTAAATCATGGGTAGGGTAATTATTCTCATGAACCTTCAACTGACGGGATGCATAAGCTATCAGTCTACCCTCCTGCATCAACACAGCACCCAAACCCATACGGGAGGCATCACAATAGACAGCGAAATCCTTATCCTTCACGGGCAATGCTAAGATCGGGGCCGTAGTCAAAAGGAGCTTGAGCTTTTGAAAGCTCTCCTAACAATCATCCGTCCACTGGAAGGGAACAACCTTTTGAGTTAATCTGGTCAAGAATGAAGCAATGGTAGCAAAACCCTTCACAAAGCGACGGTAATAACTGACTAATCCCACAAAACTAAGGAGCTCAATAATAGTAGTGGGCCTCGCCCAACCCCTCATAGCCTCAATCTTCTGTAGATCAACCATAATCCCCTCCTTGGACACTACATGGCCCAAGAATGCTAGAGATTCCAACCAAAACTCACACTTAGAAAACTTAGCAAACACGCTATGTTTCTTCAACAACCCAAGAACAGTACGGAGATGGCTCTCATGCTGCTCTCTACTCTTGGAATACACCAAGATGTCATCAACGAACACAATCATAAAAGAAATCAACAAATGGTCTAAAGATGTCATTCATCAAGGTCATAAATGCAGCCGGGGCATTAGTAAGACCAAAAGACATCACTAGAAACTTATAGTGGCCACATCTCATCCGAAATGTTGTCTTCAAAATATCCTCCACCCTAATTTTCAACTAGTGATATCCGAAGCGAAAATCAATCTTTGAAAACACCGAAGCACACTGAAGCTGGGTAAACAGATCATCAAGACGAGACATAGGGCAATTATTCCGAATAGTGACCTTGTTCAGCTGGCGGTAATCAATACACATCCTCGTGGTCACATCTTTCTTTTTCACAAATAACACAGGAGCACCCCAAGGGAGACACTCGGTCTAATGAACCTCTTGCTCAACAAATCTTGTAACTGCTCCTTAAGCTCCCTCAACTCAGCAGGTGTCATCCTATCTGGTGGAATGGAAATAGATGAGTACCCGGATCCACGTTGATACATAAATTAATGTCACGGTCGGGTGGCATACCTAGCAGATCTAACGGAAATACCTCTACGAATTCGTTCACAATAGGGATAGACTCAAGAGATGGAGATGCAATAGTTGTATCGCGAACATGAGCTAAATAGGCTAGACACCCCTTACTTACTAACTTCTTTGCCCAAAGAAAGGAAATGGTCTTCTTCGGAGTGGGACTACGAGTACCCCTCCACTCAAGTCTAGGAATGTCCGGCATGGCTAAGGTGACTGTCTTAGCGTGACAGTCCAAGATCGCGTGATAGGGAGAAAGCCAGGACATCCCCAATATAACATTAAAGTCCACGATATCTAGGATCATCAAATCTACCCAAGTGTCATATCCCATAAAAGTAACCAGACAAGACCGGTAGAATCGATCAACAATCACAGAATCTCCGACTGGAGTAGACACATGAACAGGTATATCTATGCTATTGTAAGGCAAATCCCAACTGACAACATGAAAAGCAGATATATACGAATAAGTAGATCCAAGATCAAATAACACAGACACTGCACTATGACGGACAAAAACAATACCTAAAATCACAGCATCTGAGGCCTCTGCCTCAGGCCTACCAGGAAATAATAGGCTCCACTATGCCCAGCCTGAGATCCCCCTCTCGTACCCTGAGTACCACCTCTAGCTGGTTGGGAACCACCTCTAGCAGCATGGGAAGTACCGCGACCTGACTAAGTACCGCCTCTCTGAGAAGTCCCACCTCGACCACCAGATGATACAGGAGTCCTTGACGGCTGATAATCCCGCCTAGGTCGAGGACATCTCTTAGCAACATGAGCAACCTCTCCAAAGAAAAAACAAGTAAAAGGAGTCGAATGCTGAAACACAAAAGTTGAAGTCCCGGATGAAGCAGTTATGTCTACTGGTCTGGAGAACGAACTCTCAGGAGTTCTCTGCCTGGGTGGCTCACTAGGGCAAGTCTGTAGCACTGAATGCACAGGACGGTCGAAATATGGCTGACGTGGCCTCGAAAACTGTCCGACGCCCCTTGAACCATGACCTCCAAAACTGCCAGTCTGTCGTGGCCTCTTGTCCCTACCACTAAAAGCACGGGCCTTAGTGCCCTCAACCATAAAAGCATGCTTGATAATTGATTGGAAGGAAGCCCCTATAGACTCCATCTGAAGATAAAAAATCTATAGAGAGCCCACTAGTCCTCCCACAAAGCGCCTGATCCAATCAGACTCAGTAGGGATCAACAGAGTAGAATAACGGGCTAGATAAAGGAAACGGGTCACATAGGACTCCAAAGGCATGCCCCTCTGCTCAAGGTGTAAAAACTGCTCCCTACGCGCCTCTCTCAGGAACCGAGGCACATACTTCTCAAGGAAGGCAAGGTAGAACTGAGTCCAAGTCAAAGAGGAGAACTTTCTGGTCTGCATGCCACGAAATACCTCCACCACGTCTTCACGTCCCTGCAAAATTGGTAGGACATATAATCAACGCTGTGGGTCTCCACTATCCCCATACGATGCAGCAACTCATGAATAAACTCATAGGCATCCTCAGATGAAGTACCAGAGAACCTCGGTGGGTCTAACTTCCTGAATCTCCCAACAAGGTCCTGATCAGAAACAGTCATAACGGCGCCCTCCATAGGCCTAATCTCATCAGCAGGAGCGGGTATCGCATCAATGCGAGAAGCCATAGCTGCAGCGGGATGTGCTGCCCGTGTAGTTCCCTTCTTAGGGGTTCGCGTCCTAACCCTAGTGTGTGAACCCCAGTCGGGATTAGTAACACTGGTTGCCGCTTGCTGGGCATCAAGGTGAAGTAGAATCCTAGCCATAGTGTCATTAACGACCCGATCAAAAGTAACCTCAGGCTGTGTCCGTGCTGAGGCCACACCATCCTTTACGGCTTGGTCTCTATCTGGCTGATACTCGGGCTTGGGAGATGGAGACCTCTCTTACCGCCGTCCTACTGCAGGGGCTCTTCCCCTGGCTGGGGCAGCCCCGTGGCCTCCTGCTCTGTCGCGTCCCCTGGCTGTAGCGCACCCTCGAGTCCCAGCCTAGCTACGGGCCCTAGCACCAGACCTCGGGCCTTCGTAGCTCGAGTCCTCACCATCTGTGAGAGAAGAGAATAGAGTCAAATACCAATTTGATCTTTCAAAATCCCTAATTGAATAAAGTAGCACGAAGAATGAAAAGAAGGTGATATTTCCTAAATGTCCTATAGCCTTCCGCAGATAAGTACGAAGCTCATCGTACCGATCCACGAGACTCTACTCGAGACGCTCTTGTATTAAAGACCGTGTAACCTAGGGCTCTGATACCAACTTGTCACGACCTATTTTTCCTACACCGTGCGGGCACTAACCTTCCCACCTCAATAAGTGAACCCTCAACCCAACAATGTATAAATATGTAAAAGAATAAAATGAAGCAGTAGAATATAACAACTACATAAGTCTCACGATATAGATATAGAAGTAGTAGAATAGGGCGGAATAATAACAACACCCCCAGGGTCTAGTCTGAATAACACAAGAGCATCTAAAAAGGAAATAATACAATTCTGGAATACTAATACATAAAGTATCTTTGTCCCTGAATAGAATAGGGCATAAAGATAGAAAACTCTTTAAGGCAGAAAAGTCTTCAAGGCAACGAATTGCCATGCTCACCCTGGAAACTCGAAGAGGAAGCTAAAGCGACTATCAGCCAAGCGTCACAAAACTCACTCCTTTGCCTGGCCTTTCCGCTGAACCTCAAAACCAAAGTAGTCTAAGCATAATCGAATTCTAGATTAGAAATCATGAAAAATGATACTAATATTGTTATTCAAATTAGGTCAATTTTGGCCCTAGAAATAGGGAAAATGGGCCCACAAGGGCAAAACGGGAAATTCGAAAGCAAAATGCCAAATTAAGTACTGGATGATCATAACCCAACCACTAATTGCTGATTTAACTCAAGTATTAGTCTAATTTCAAGCAAAACCCCCAAATTAGGTATAAACCCTAACTCTTTGATTTCGAAATTCAACTCTAGAAAGGGAAGATATATGATTACAAGCTTAGATTCATGAAAATCTAACATAAACATCATCAATTTATCATTAATAAGCCTAGGGATAATGTTCATCAAAACCCTCTTATAACTTCCATCACCATGAATTTATTAAAGGGAAGGGAGAAATCTAAGATGATTATAGTTAAAGGAAGAGTAAAGGAACAAGTAAGATTGACCTCCAAGAATGTCTCCAAAATATCCCCAAAAACTGTTCATCAAGGCTCCAATTTCAAAATGGGAAATAATGAGGGTCTAAGGGCTTTTAACACTTTATTAATTTAACAAACTGCCCGTCACCCGCTTTAGCGGTACTGGGACAGCCCCAAAGGCGCCGCTTCAGCAGTCAAGCCTAAAATGCTTGGGCCGCTATAGCGGCAGGGTTACCGCTCCAGCGGTGCTGGTGCCGCTAAAGCGGGCAGCAGACACCAGAAAACTTCCTAAGTTTCACAATTTAATCCAATTTTCTGATTAGTTTCCGAGGCCATCTGCTCACATACCATACACATAGACACACATAAAAGCGCTCTACGGACGAGGCCGTGGGCTCGAAATTCCCAACGGAGGTCTCTTTATTCGAGTCAACCCCCGATGCTTTAATTCCAATTTCCCAACCCGAGTCCCGAAATGCCTCCTAATGCATTGGGAACCGAACCAAATACACACCCTAGTTACAACGATCATTCGGACCTCTCGGAATGGACGGAATTTCAAAATAAGTTCGTTTACCCAAAAGTCAACTTTGGGTCAACTATTTTTCACTTTAAGCCTATACTTCACAAAGGTTGCCCGAATCCAGTCTAGACTCCTCGGGAGGCGTGCTAATGGTTCCCTCAGGTCAAAATTGAGCTAATCAATGCTCAAAAAAGGGCGAAAATGTCAAAAATCCTATAACGACCAAACGGATCGTTACACAACCCTTAATAATCAGTTAGGTGCATGAAAATGATTAACAAATAATGAACCAACTGAATTCAAACAATTTAAGGAATAGAAAGGACCAATAGTCATAAATCCATGAAAGTCAGAAAAACAGGCAAGGTCTTTCATAGATGCCCAAAAAATCACAAGTTAACTAATCTTAAACAAGCAAGTAAACACTACATATTAACAAAAAACCACTAATCTCAGACATGGCAAGTATTTAGGCATGATAAGCAAATTGTAAGTCAACTGATTCTAAAGAAGTAGACATTTAGACATGACCAGTAGAGATTATGAACCATTACTCCTAATTAAGCAAATAGACAGGGTTAATATTAGCCATAAATGCCGAATCCCAATTAAACACAAGAGTAGGACTAATAAACAACTAATATAGCCTAACAATATAATCTATCTAAGCAACATGATTAAACAGTCATAGAACTATACTAAAACTAAACTAAGATTAACTGTACAAAAATAGAAAAATAACTCACATAAAAGTAACCTAAAGCATAACAAAAAATTAACTAAAAGGAAAGGGAATTACCTTTTTGGAGTGCAGTCTTGGTCAAGATTGAACTTGGAGATCCTTTGCTCCTCAACCCCATGACTCAACCACACAAATAAATAAAATATTATAAAATTTAACTTAAACTCGAAGATTAAAGCTTCAAAGCAACTATTTTCCAAAACGTTAGAATTCGAGTTTTTTTTAGTGTATCTGTAAGTATTCAGCTTCAAGTCTGTGTCAAATGGTAGAAATGGGTTTCTTTATATAGAACCCCAATCTTAAGAAACCCTAGACCCAAATCAATATGGGAGTCTTGATATTTTCATAATAGCATCTCTCAATGCCACATCCAACCGCCAAGAAGTGAGTGAATCAGCAAATAAAGGGTCAAATTTGACTCGAAATCGATTAATCTGTGGAGTTCTTCATGAACAAATAAAAATAGAGTATTTCAAACGCTTCCAAACAAAACCCATTAAGGATTTCAGTGTTTGAAGACCGTTGCAAAGAAAAAAACAAAAAAAGGGTGATTTTACCGTGTTTGGCTATTTTACGGTGGAGAGAGGGTAAAACAATTAATTCTTTACCCCATTTGATCAAGCATCTCCTGCGTAAAGCCAAAAAGCAAACTCTTTTTTTGTTATTTTCAGGCCGATGACAAAGAGAGAGGAGAGAATGGTTCCTAGGGTTTCAATTGAAACCCTTGGCTAAAGATGAACAAATGACACAAAGGGGTCGTTTGGCTTGAGACTTTGGCTTTTTTATTTTAAGCCAATTGGGCTGGGTCTGGCCTTGTTTTGGGCTGCACTCCGCCAACTGCAAAGACATAGAGGGGGGGAGCTAATTTGTGCATATGTATACACGATATACATATGTGTATATGTATATCCATGTATATATGCATATACGGAGGGGAAGATATGCAAAATATTAACAAATAGCCGAATTCAAACAATGTCCATTAATTGAACATTTAAATTATGACCACAGTATAACTAATTGACCAATTAAAAACAAATTAAAAACTAACCATAATTGAATTAAGCCATGAAATTGGTTATTTCAATTATGGCCCTAATCAGCTGACACTTGATTATTTCAATTGTAGCCGCTATTAGTTATGTAGAAAAACAACTTATGGATTTTATCCAAAATTAAACACTTAATTAATTACAATTAAGACTAATGGGCACAGAGTATGCAAAAAAAAAGATTTGGGGGATAAGAATGATAAATTTATTTAATTGAGTAGGTTTTTTGAATTAAACGGAGTAAAATGCTCGCTAACTAATTTTCTGATAATTTTAGAAATCAAATAATTAAATTTAGAAAATATTTTATATCAACTAAAAAATGTGTAGATTAATCTCTAAATGACTCATAATATTACTAAAGTTATTTTGCCAAATGAAATGGAAAATATTATCGGAATAATTTTATAAAAATCATTTTGACTTGTAAAAATACACATTTTGCTCTATTTAATATTCAAGGACTCTGCATAATTAAATAAAATCATGGGGGTCAAAAACTAGGTGTCAACAAGCACAAGGTTTCCACAAATGGCATAGAGGTGACAAGGCGAAGATGGATGTCATATCAAAACCTCTGTCACCTAGTACAGTAAAAGGCATCAGAAGTTTTCTCAGACATGCAGTATTCTACCGGAGGTTCGTTCAGAACTTATCTATTATCTCAAAGCCTTTAACTACACTGCTAGGAAAGTATGTTAAGTTCACGTTCACAATTGATTGTCTAAGATCGTTCAATCTGATGAAGGAAAAGTTCACGAGTGCCCCTATAGTGGTAAATCCGGATTGGGATCAACCATTCGAGCTTATGTGCAATTTTTTAGAGGGAGCGGTAATGGGACAAAAGAAAGACAATTTTTTTCGACTGAATTACTATGCCAATCGCACTTTAAATAGTGCACCTGTGAAATATGCAACCACCGAGAAGGAACTCTTCGCGGTGGCGTTTACTTTTGATAAGTTCATATCGTATTTGATTGGGAGCAAAGTGGTAGTTCATACAGATCACTTTACTCTTAAATATCCATTGAGTGAAAAAAGGCTAAACTGAGGCTCTTATGATGAATCCTTTTGCTCCAAGAATTTGACCTGGTAATCATTGATAGAAAAGGTATAGAGAACCAGATTCCTAACCACTTATCAAGGTTGGAGAACCTGCATGTGGAAATGGTGCCGACCAAAGAAGAATTTCTCGAGGAGCATCTATTCTCAGTTACTGCTGTTTCAGAAAGACTATTGTGGTACACCGATATAGCTGTCTTTTTAGTTAGCGGATGGGTACCTCAGGACTCACCTATAAGGTAAGAAATTACTTTTGGGATGACCCATCATTTGAAGGCGTGTTCCTGAAAAAGAGATGACAAGTATCCTCTCTCATTGTCACGATGGAGAAGCAGGTGACATTATTGGGGAAATTGTGTAGCCATAAATGTCATGGAATCTGAGTTCTTTTGGCCTTTATTGTTCAAGGATGCACGAGCATAAGCAGCTACATTGACAAATGCTAACGAGCAGGTAATATTAGTAAAAAAAATAAGATTCCCCTTAAGTCTATTTTGTTTGGTGACATCTTTGATGTTTGGGGAATCAATTTCATGGGTCTCTTCCCCTCTTCCTATTCTTATGAATATATCCTAGTAGCCGTTTACTACGTCTATAAATGGGTTGAAGAAATCCCTACTAGGATGAATGATGCTCATGTGATGTGTGAATTTTTTAGAAAAGAATATCTTTACTCGTTTTGGAACACCTCAGGGCACCATTAGTGTTAATGGCTCGCATTTCATAAATAAGCAGTTTGCAACATTGCTTTCTAAATATAATGTCACTCATAAAACGGGAACCTCGCATCACGCGCAAACTGGTGGGCAAGAAGAGGTAGCTAATCATTAGCTAAAACGAATTCTTGAGAAAACGGTTAGCGCATCTTGCAAGGGTTGGCCTTTAAGATTAGATGAAGCTCTATGGGTATATAGAACTGCTTTCAAGACACCCATATGAACTTCTCCATAAAAGTTGGTGTTCGGAAAATCATGTCAGCTACCTGTTGAAATATAACATAAAGCATTTTGGGCAATTAAGTTGCTTAATCATGATCTGAGTCTTGCAAGCGAGAAAATACTTTTGCATATGAACGAGTTGGAGGAGTTTAGAAGAGATGCTTATGAGAATGCACTAATAATTGAGGAGAAAACAAAAAGCTGGCATGATCGTCTGATAAAAGCAAAGGAGTTTCATGAAGGGGATAAAGTTCTACTATGCAATAGTAGACTACGACTGTTCCCTAGAAAATTCAAGTCGAGATGGACTAGATCTTATATTGTGAAACATGTTTCACCCAATGGAGCTATTGAAATTCAAACACGGAAGGATTGGAGAATTTCGAGGTAAACGGGCATAGGTTGAAATTATATGTTGAAGGAGGGCTGGATAAGAAATCCACCAACATCATCATAAATTGAGCCCGAATCATAAAAGTCAAGCTCACGATTATAACTCAGAACTAATCCTAACCTTTAATTCTGTTTTGTGTTGTTTCGTTGTTTCAGGTTTGCTAAATTTTAGATAGTTGGAGAGAGGTAGAATTTATATGCAGTGATGGATCAGAACGAGTAAGAATCGGTTCCGAAAACATAGATAAGATAAAACGAAAAAATAAAAACGCAGTGCAGAAAGTTAACGCTGTGCGCCGCTAGGCGCATGGCCCCATGCGACACAGTAGTGCAAATTTTTAGCATTTTAGTTTTCTGATTTTTTTCATGTTGCAAAATAATTTGCCTGCCGCAGCGCGCTTTGCGGAGATGGCGGCTTTGCGAGCTCGACATTTTTTTTTATAACATTAGTTAAATAATTAAATAACATAAAAAAAAAGAAAAAAAGAAAAAAAAAATTAACATTTTTTGTATTTATATCTGAACCCCCACCCGCTTTTCTCCCATTCAAGTTTTATTGTCTACTCTTTCTATAACTCAAAAGAAATCTCTCTCCCATAAACCCTAGTCTCATTCTCTTCCAAGTTTGAATTTTCTTCTTCATTCATACTCCATTCCCAAGGTATGTTCTCTCTCTCTCTCTCTCTCTCTCCTTACTATGTCGATATTCTCTTGTAAGTGATTATTTTTCCACCCATGGCAACCCACTTCTTCCCCTAATTTCCTAGTTAGTTTCAATTAGTTAGCGTAATGGGTGAAAACTTGTGGTGGGATTGTATTATTCTTTGCAAATATGATTACGTGGTGGTGAAAGGGCTTCGATTTGGTGGCTATATGGCTAGTTGGGTTGATTTGTATTACCTTTGTAAAACAAAGCATAACTAATGTGTGCACATAAAGTGTTTGTTAAAATGCCTCAGTGAAATTTTGTCATGTTTTTAGCACAATGTTGAATAGTTTTGTTGGGTAATATCCATGATTGATAATAGGAGGGTTTGATGATTTGTTTGGATTAGTTTACCCTATTTTTGAAGATGGAACGATTCACTACAACTTTATGGCATAGTAGGTGTTTAATATGTTGCTTCAATAAACAAATCGTATTATTTAGAGTTGAAGTAAATTGTTATGTATGTCATACTTGGATTGAAATAATTGAAACTAAGTGTGGGGTGCTTGAATGTTTTCTAGAAAAGTTCAAGTTATTATAAGTCATGGACCCGAGTGTCATTCGATCACCACCCGCACTTTATGTCATCACTTTTTGGTTTTGATAATTATGTGGCAAGTGTGCAAATTGTTTCATGGCTAAGGGGTAGTCTAAATCCCCTTAATATGTTAACCTGTGAACTTGTCAAAGCATAAGTGTGGGTAGCGTCCCATTAATAGCATTGTATTGATGTATATAATTTATTCTTATGGTGTTAGTCTTATGCAGGTAAGATGTCTCAATGACCACATCGTACTACCACAGAAAAAGACACAGTTGCCTCAACTAGCCAAGCAATAGGAAAGATAGCTGCCCCTACAAGAGCAGCATCTCCGAATGACATGGAAGTTGAGGAATATTTTGATGAAACTCCTCGATTTAGCCTTGATGTTGCGGAATTCCATGGTGAAAAGTAGTTTACCAAGTACCTACCAACCGTTAATCTAACACCGGGGGAGGAGATATATTTCACCAAACTACGCCTCAACTATTTCAACATTCACCAGAGCATTGATCAAATGAGGCTATAACTTTGACTTATTCAATGAGGGATGTGAATCATGATATGGTGCGGGAATTCTATGTTAACTGGGTCCCTGGATTGGTATATACTTCAGACTATATTGTCCTAGTGAGAGGGAATAGGGTGAATTTCTCATACAAGGTGATTAATGAGTTGATGCGGTTCCCTGAGGTACCTCCCGCCGAATATGATTACTTCTTGCGGAGGCCCAATTATAGTGTCGTTCATCACAGATTATGTGGGGCCAATTCCGTGGCTACTTGGGATTGTGATACTGAAAGATGCCACAAGCATATGCACCGTTGTGATTTTAATATGATAGCCAGGGTGGTTTTACATTTTATCAATTGCTATTATACCCACAGAACATGATTCTATAGTGTCAAAAGAAAAAGTGTGCTTGATATATGCCATCTTATCCTGTATGCCCATCAACATGGGAGAAATCATGATCACAGAGATGGCTAAGATAAGGAATGATGCCAAGGGGAGGATTCTCTAACCAGGCATGATCTCTAAGTTGCTGCTTCGATGTCAAATGTTTACAGACCCCGGGGGTGATGTTAAGCTCCCCTATTCTAAAATGAAGTATGATGTTACATCAGTGAAGGAATCTACAGGCGAGTCTAGTGCTTGCCTCATGGCTTCTCAATGAACCAACCGCACTAAGCAATCCATTCTACTTCTGATGGCAGATTTACAAACTCGAGCTACGAGAGGAGGCAGATCTAGAGGAGCTCCATCAACATGTTCCGCTTGCACCATACACTATTTAGTTCCTTGGTCTTGGAGCACCTACACATCTGCTACCTGATGAGGACGTGAACTTAATCACTGGGGATGATCTGAATGTTGACACTAGGTGTTGATTACAAGCCTATCACGACCCAACTAGAGGGCCATGACGGGCACCCAGATATAACGTACCGAGCACCACAAGACATACATGCATTACATTATCATAGCTGAGTGTGGGACATAATGCTAACTAATAGATATCATGAGCTGTGAGGGACACAAGCCTAATGTGTGTGTGTGTGTATATATATAAACCGAGGCTACCAAGGATGTAATCAACTAAACTCAAGTATACAAGCCGACAAGGCTACCAAAGATAATGATACAACAAAATATAGACCGAGATGGCCATAGGACTTCTAACTGTGCATATTTGTCTATGAGCCTTGACTAGAGTGCAAAACATAATAAGGACGCAAAAGAATCATACCATGATAAGCCGCAACTCCGTAATAAATGGAGTGCTCCAGTACCAATTGTTGAGAAGCCAACCTAAGGGTCTGAACGGTCTCCCTATCTACCTGCGGGTATGAACGCACCCTCCACAAACAAAAGGACGTCAGTACGAATAATGTACTGAGTACGTAAGGCAAGGAAAAAACATAATAAAGACATGAATGTAATTGAGATAAAACAGAAACAAGCTGTACATCTCAATGCCTCTGAAGGCGGATGACATGCATGCTTTCCTTTAAAAAAAACTATTTTCATAAATAGACCATCATCTTACCATAGCCGGCCATAATAAGGCTCTGTGTCATCATACCTGGCCATAATAGGCTCGGTGCCATCATACCCTGCCATAATAGGATCGGTGTTACGGTACCCAATTGCAGTGGTGTACACAATAGGTGTCGTACCCGGCCGACTATAGCGTGGGCCCAGTATCAGAAAATTGCTACATGTATGTATATATATATATATATATATATATATATATATATATATATATATATATATATATATATATATATATATAAAGCATGCATGAGAGCTCAAAGAAACGTTATAACTCTATCAGAGCGACGTAAGGTCGGTATGCCTCCGATTACCATTATGGAGCTAGCATCATCGACATGTCTCACCTTGAAGGATCAATGACTATAAGACGAGATAAACCATAAACAAGATCAATAATCATGAGACAAAATCAATAACATCATAAAAAGATCAAGAACATAAGCTTCCAATTTTTCTAGGAATGGAGTCATTGTTGACACCTAATTTTTGACCTCCCGAGAACTATTTTAAGTGCTCGGAGTCCTTGGACAATAAATAAAACCAGTTGTGCACCCCTGAGGGGGTCTAAGAATTTTTCTAAAATTATTCGGGACAATATGTCACCCTTTTGAGATGATAAAGAAATATTTGAAGTATTTTAATTTTGTGAAGATTTATTTTTGAATAAGTTGCAATTTCGCGGAAGGGCAAGAAAATCCCTTTCTAATTATTATTCGTTCAGTTAATTAAATCAGGAAAAACAGATTAATGAGCAATTTTATTCCAGTTTTATTGTCCGAGGCATTTTGAGTTATTAAAAGGGATGACCATTTTTACCCTTTTCTGTGCGCGCTTGCATAATCGATTTATTTTCTTAACTTAAAGATCGGTGTCTGCAAAATGGTTTTTTGCTTTTATTTTAAGGGTTGTTTTCTTAAATTATCTATGTCCTAATGGACTAACAATTGGGTTTTTGCATTTATTTAATTATGTATTAGTTTTTTTTTTCCATCCTCTATATATATGTGTGTATATACACCATGTATATATCAATATACATGGTGCATATACACACATGTATGTATATATGTGAGACCAGGCCTTTTTTTTTAAACGGGTAGGTCAGGCCCAATCCAATTGGATCGCGACCCGTCCCAGTTAGTAATTAAAAGGAAGGGGGAGTATTATACTCCTTCCCCCCGCTCATTTTATTTTCGCGTAGAGGCCTCGGTTGTAAATTAGGGAGAAAGGGGGGGGGGGGGGCTAGGGTGAAACCCTAGCGCCGCTCTGCCCTCCGCCACTGGCTCTCCACTGTTAACGTCATGTCCCATCCGTTTTGGAGCAGGGAGAAGGCAAAGCATTCAATGTTTTGTCCTTCTGCCCCCTAAATTCAGGCCAAACACGCCCTAAGGTACACCCACCCCCTTTTGTTTTTTTTTATAATCTATAGATTCGAGTTTGAGCCTTTGATTTCATTCATATGTTAGATCTGAGCCGTTTAATTGGGGTTTGTGTGTGAGACTTGCACAAAAATTGCAAGCCCCACATCGAGAATTTGGGCAATTTCAACATTTTGGGGTTTCTATTTAATCCCCATTCACAAAAGAAGTGGTGGGAAGAAAAAATTAGAAAAACACAGAAGCTTTGAGATATTAGTCTTTAAAGTTGAAATTTTGTTCTAAGTTTTAAGGTTCTTTCGATTTGCTCAAAAACCTAATCCTAAAACTTCTCTTTTTTTTTTTTTTTTTTTACTTTCTTTGGCATCTTGGGCTCGGGTCTTGGAAGAGATTCGTCCAAAGTCAGTTTTGGTTAAGGCCATTCCCACAAAAGGTAACACTTACTCTTGTTATTATTTTCATTTTAATTTCAGTCTATTTAATAATTGTTTTACTTGTTTTAGTTATGTCTTGTAGTTATGGTAATATCTGTTAGCTAATTATGGTTATAAATAGTAGTTTCCTTAGGTTGGGAGCCGATGTTAATTATTTAATGGTATGTATTGTTTAATTAGTCTCTATTTATATCCCTGCAATTTAGTCTATGTTTGATACGATATGGATGTTGGTAGAATTTGAGTTGGGACCATTGTATTCCCTTCGTTTGTCTTTGATTCTATTTTATAGATAAAAATGGGATTTTTGTGAAAAGTGAATCTGTTTTAAGTATTTTGCTTTCTTTTGAATTAGTAAACATGAAAGTGTCTTGAAGTTTAGTTAAAAGAGTAGGTTCATGAGGTTCCTTCTTATGATATTTGTTTGTTCCTTTGTTGGGTTTTGCTTAAATGAGGCTCACATTAGAGGCAAGAGTCATGTCTTGATTTGAAATGAACATAGTCCTTACTTCTAGTTCTTTTTTTGCAAACTAATGGTCCACGACAAGGTAGTTGTGGTTATGATCTAGCTTAGTTGATAGTTGACCCTCCCCCCGGGATTTTTTTTTTTTTTGTGGATAAGTCCTGGTTTGAGTTCCCATGTGTTAAACCTGGTCCATTTGGTTGGTCATCTGTGATGCTATTGAGTTCCCTTGTTCAGCTTAGTGTCATATGATCTAAGTTAAGACTGGGAGTGCCTGGTATACGTGTTTCCATTTTTTCTTGCCCCTCTCTCTCTCTCAAAACTACATTTACATGTGCTTGCTTTTCCTTTTTCCTTTTTCCTTTGAGTGTTGTCTGAGCATGGTGGGATTCAGGCCTTTTTTTTCTTTAATTTGTTTTGACCATGCTGAGTGTACTTTAGGAGCTTGCTTAATGCAAACCTGTAACTGGAGCCTGGCTGGGTGTGTTTTCTAATTGACAAGCTTCTTTGTCTCCTTGGTTTGCTTAATAACTACAGTTTTTTCTGATATAACTTACTCAAAATTTGCTTAACTATGCATGAATTCATTTATGGCTTGTTTGGACTTTTCTGAATGGTCTAGGATGTTTTACTTACAAAAGGGTTGTTCTCCATGTCAATTTGCTCCACCTAGACATAGGGTAAAAGGGAGACTGGGGAAGAGCATTTGAAATGTGGATTGAACTCTGTTTGGTTTTGTTTTACTTATTTGATTGAATCATGCTTTTGGCCAAAAAGGAGGGGTCAAACCTGTTGGTTACTTCCTGAAAGTTTTACTAATTGTTGAGGAGCTTTTGACAGAGTTGGCATGAGTCTGGTATCTAGTCTTTTATTTTTTTTTCTTACTAGAACAGTAGTGTAAAGGGAAAATGGACTCTAAAATAGGAGGATCTTTGTTCATATGTGTTGTGGCCACTTAAGATAGATAATTCTCTCTAAACGGGATCAAGTTGTGTGTGGGGGTTTGGGCCATTGTTCTGATGGTATCATGCTTGTTCTCTCCCCCAAGTGTTGCCTGAATGTGGATAAGTCTGTCTATTTGGGACATAATCACTTAGTACACTGAAAATCTGGGAACAACTTAGGATTAAATGGGGGTTTTTGTGTCTTTTTTGTTGATTTCCCTTTGTTGTGATCACTTAACTATTGCTATAAGTTTAGGAGAATTGGTTTTTGTGCCTTGACTATTTCGTTGTCCATCCTTGTCCTCCCTTCTGTGCCCTTTCATTTAGTTTGCATGCACAACATAACCAGGCTGTTTAAGATGCTGATTAAGTTTGGAAATTATAAAAAAATAGTTTTTTCCTAGATGTTTGCCTTGTTACTGAACTTGTAAAAAGAAGTTGTTTCTTCAAACTCTTTCGGTTGTCAGACCCTACGGTGATGACTGAATTATTTGAACCTACCTATAGATTAATTTCAAATTATGAGGCTGTTTTACTCCAGAACCCCCTTTTAGACAAATTTGATGATAAAATAACTAGCTCCTCACTGCCACAGGCCTAGCATAGGCTGTAAGTTTTTTTTTTTTTTTTTAAACTAGCAAGCCTTGTAGTTTTTGTGATTTGGTCCAAGTTTGGTTTGTGTCATGAAGTTTAATGTCCTTCATTTACACTTGTTTGACCTTACAGCTGTAACAAACTAGTCAACTAGGCTAAGGTTTCCTAATGATTGACCTCGCTTGCAATTTGGTGAAGTTTTCATTGAGGTGTTTGTGTGTACACTTTAGGCTGGAAAGCCATTTGGCCTTAGCAAAGGGTGTGATAGTTCTTGAATATTTCTGGAATAAAACTATGTGTCTAGCTTGTGCTTTTCTTCCACTTTGCTTGTTTTCAGTCTAAAATTTCTCCTTGTGTTACATGAACTTACCTTTCTTCAAACTGAGAATGCCTATTTTCTTTGTTTGATCGTTGTTTGCTTTTTTTTCTTTTCAAAATCATCTTGTAGCCTTTATGTCCTGCCTGATGTTGAATGTTGTCTCACTTGTGTAGCTTGACCTTGAATAGTAAAAGATTGTGTCTTCTCTTCTGAATTTGATTGGAAACAAGAGTCCCCCCCCCCCCCCCCCCTCATCCATGCTTTTTCTTGGTTCAATTTGGAAGTGTTAAAGACTAACTAGTTTGATCTTACCCACTTTGTGACTAAAAGAATGATTGTCCACACTGCTTATATTTGGATTTGATGTCAACAATTTTCTGAAACCTGAATCTAGTCCATATGAACTAGTTAGTTTGACACTGCTTGATATGGTGCTTCTGAGAAATTTACCCCTAGCATTTACCACTAATTTTAGTCATCAGGAGCCTGTAGACCTGGACCAACTGAGTTTGTTTAAGAAGAAAGATGTGATAGGGTTGAATGTGTGTAAGTCTACCTAAAGTCCCTAGTATTGTCACTGGATGATAAGGGTGAGTATATTAAGATGGGGGTAAAGGGTTTTATGAGAGGAAAAGGTGAGCCTGGGCATGACCAGTGGAGCCCAGGATCCTTTTTTACTGAAAGGAGACTCAGGAAAGGAGATGGGGAGGTGATGACCCCACCCTATCCTGTTTCCTTTTTTGGGGCCTGAAACTCTTACTTCCATTTTTTTGAACCTCCCCCTCATGATCTTGGGACTCACAAAGGCTTCAGGCAGGGGAGAGTGGTTTGAATGTGCCTTAAAGGGAAGGAAAAATGGCCTAGGGTTGGACTATTCAGGCCGGTTATTTTATGATCCCTTCTGCTCTCTTTCTGGCTTAAGGACCTTTGGGTCTGCGGGGTCTAGGGGATCCTGGTGCTTTGTTTTTTCTTGTTGAAATTGGTTTAAGTGTTGTCTAAATCCCCACCTGTCTATTGTTTGTATGTGTTGCTCCATGGCTGCATCTTGTCTTGTCCCCCCTCCCCCTTTTTGCGTTGAGTTAAAACTAGGTTGTTCTAAGTTACTTGCCTGTTCCAGCATTGTGTCCTACTGGCCTTATAACTATGTGACACTGATTTTTTTTCAAAAAATTCCTATCTTACATCCAAGGAATAAACCATTTTCATCATATTGTGATTTTGTTTGCCTACTGCATTTAGTGTGTATGATGCCTTCCCTCTAAGACTTGCATTTGTCTTATGCCTACTCATTTCCCTATTGGCTAGGCTTCTGCCCTTTTCCATCTCCAGTGTCAAGAATAGCCTCCCACACCGTTTTGTGTCACTAGTCCCCTATGTGTTACATGACTTTCTTGTTTGCTGGTTGCTTGTTTCTCTTCCTTCTAGGAAAAGTAATTTTGTAAGTTTGATCATGAGTGATTATTCCTTTTCTTATTTTTATTCAACATTGCTACTTATATGGGATCATGTACACCTTCCTTTACTTCAAAATACCTGATGGGCAGTGCTAGCCTAAGTTTGATCCTATTGAGGCTTAGATTAATAACTCACTTGTTGGTTGTAAGGTGCTTACATGAGTATATTTTTAAGATTGGCTGTTATCTGAACTATAGACTGTTGTGAAGTCTGTGCAAGCTTTGATTTGTTACATTCCCCTCCTGGAAACTGCTTGTCTCCTTCCTCTGCATTTCTGCTGCAACTGTTGGCTGCTTGTTCTTTCTCTTTTTTAAAGAAGTTGTAGTTGATTTGGCCAACTGTTATCCTATAATGTCTGATTTTCTCTTGGAGAATAGTCTTAATATACAGTGCCCATGACTGCTCATTTAAGCCATTAGTAGATTATTTGTGTCCATAGTCTCTGAGTCTATACTCTTTTTCTCCACCCTCAATGAGGCCCAAATAAATCCAAGGCCAAGCGTGGTAATTCGGGGTTGTCTTAATCTACAGGTGTTAGCCATGCCTGGGGTTCTCTGAAACCCCTTGGAACTTGTGCGACATCGGATATACGGGATCCAGACCTAGTCCCCATGCCATGCTTAAGTCTAGGATAACTTGAGCTTCTTATAGAGTAGGAAAAAGGGCCAAGTATAGAACAAGTGTAGGTTGCCTTGTATGTATATATATGTGTGCATATCCAATATCATCCAATGTGTGTGTACTTAATTTTACTCATTTACCTTAGTTATAAGTTCAACGGTTATAAACTAACCAGTGTTTTCTTTCTTTCCCCCCTCTCCTCCTATCACGCGATTACTTGGGTAAAAAAAATGCACGAAACCACCCTCTTGGGCCTCAGGCCCAAGCAGGAATACTGCTTCAAATAGAGTCCGAGAAGACAAAAGAAAGATAGTGAGGTGCGCAGAAGGCCCAGTCATGGGTAAAAATGACCAAACTAGGGGCTTAGTACGCCCCTAGTCTAACCCTATCTCCTTACATTTCGCAAATTTATTTTTTGATTTGATGTATTTATAAAGATGCGTATGTAAACCCGTATTATAGTGGAAAAACTTATCGTTGGAATTAGACGTCTTAGGACAACGGTTCTTACGCCGTTTAGTCGACCTTAGGTCCTCATGCGCGTTTTCAAAAATCACGGACTTGGCATAACGTTTTATATAATTTAGTAAAATTGGCATTTAGCAAAATTGTTTTCTTCAAACCACAATCTAATTTTTCTAGAAAAAACTCAAATGGCCATCACATTTATAGCAAAAGTTGTTTTCAAAAACTAAATTTATTTAACTCAATCAGTTTTCACCACAATCAAGGGATTTTTCACCTTAGCTTTTAATAAATGGGCCCAATGCACAAACAACTTATACTTTTTCACCTAAAAAATGAAATGGTAGATTATTGACAAGGTCGGATCAGTCTTAATCCAAAATTAGGAGTTTTTTTAATGAAATTACAAAAATCTGTTTTGGCTTAAAGTAAAAAAGGAGACTCCTAAAATCTGATGCAGTTTTGGCCTATAGCAGGCCAAAATAAATGAGTATTTAATGACGAGTTATACTCATTTTTTGTATAAAAACGCCCTTATAAACATATAAAACTAATTCGTGATGCATAATTCCGGATAAGGCTGAACGTACCCATACGAACCAACCCGAGCCAAGTGTATGAGTGTAAGGACTTAACTTATAAAACCAAGACCCACTTTTACATTCTCTTTCTAAGCATATACTCCTTTTACATAAAGGAGACTATTTCAATATGGCTGTTATGAATCCGGAACTACAATACCCTATATATAAAGGGGATATGTTTAAATTTTTCCAAGAAAAAAATAATATGCGTGAAAGTTCATTTTGAGGCACCAAAAATAAGCAGTTTAAACTAATACTCATATACTGGGACTCGAACGTCAACCGTATAGTACGAATCCTTCATACTGGGGTGCCAAACACCTTCCCTAGGGGATCACCAGAACTCTTACCTAGAATTCTGGATTACGAAGGGTTTTTCACGGCGTTTGAATAAACCCTTCGAAACAGATTTTCCTAATTTTGTAAAATTAGAAGGAAACTCTTCTTCAAAACAAGTCCGAAAGAGCGTCAACGAGTTCGTAGTAGCCTTTTTGTGCCTAAACCCGCACGAAAAAGCGAACCGTTACAGATGTCGACTCTGCTGGGGAGACATAAGGTTCTAACTATAAGGATTCCAGTATAATATGGGTATATCTGTGTTATATCCCGTATTTTTATACATTGGGATATTTTAAGCTAAACGCGACAAGTTAAAGACAAGACTATTTTGAGGTACGAGGTAGAGACTTTTAACTTCCGATTTTGTTTCAAGTCACAAGTTGCCTATAAATTTTATTTGGTATAGAAATATTAATGGAAATTTGGGATTAATTTACCATGATTAGATTATTAAGTGGGATTAAAATTTAATCACTTCATTAATTATCCACAAGTGGCCGTGTGGGCCCCACCCGTGAGTTGGCCAAATGTTATTGGCTTAAACAATGGGTGGGACACATGTCCAACCTATGGACTGCATATATATACTAAAATGTTGATTCACACTTCAACTACTAAGTCATTTTGCATCTTCTCAAAGGCTAAGAAATTAAGAGATAGAGAGGGAGAGTCTCGGCCAAGAATGAAGAGTGCAAATTGATCCAAAAAAAATAAGTTTCTCAAGCAATTCAACTCCTTAGGAGGTGTATAATAACGTGGAGCATCCATTGAATTAGCAAGAACAAGTGTTAAAAGTCAAGGTACAAATTGAGGACAAGTTGAAAGGCCAAGTATTCAAGGTAAGAGTTGATCATTTTCATGTGTTTTATGGTGAATTGAATGTATATAATTGTGCATCTTGGTATTGGATTGTTGTTGTTGAAGTTTAAAGTGAGCCGTGTGTGATAGGCTTATATGATGTAATGTTTAATCTTCTTGCACATATATTGAGGATGGATTGAATATGTTGTAGTATGAATAAACGAATGAAAATCATGAAGTTGTTGTGGTTATGTTGAGGCCGTGTAGGGGCTGGTTTAGGAGAATTAGTGGACTTATTTATTTGATGCCTTAGTTGTTGTTTTTATGGACGTTGTGGTGCATTGTATGCGTCGGGAATATGTGAGTTTGAGGTGTAAAAGAAATGGTATATGTTGAAGTAGGAAAACAGTCCAAACCGTGGACTGTTTTAGTAAAGAGGATGGGTTAATTTATTTTGAATGTTGATTGTTATTGTCATGGGTTCTAAAATAAGAATGAGGATATTGATAGTTAAAAATTGGAGTTGAAGTCGTTAAGGGTTGTTGTAGAAATTAGTATGTTGTTAATATAGTTTCTTGCGATTATATAAACAATGTTGCTAAATGTGTTGTTGTTATTTTGGTTGAAGTTGGAAGATTGCGAGTTGTATGGTATGTTGGTCGGGCTGTCCGAAGTTCCCTCGCGTCATGTTTAAATAGTCTTGGGTTGACACTTGAATGCATGACTAGCAATATTGGCTTAATGGTAGTAGTTGGTTTGAATACGAACGAAACGTCGTCAAATTGCTTAAAAGGGATTATTAACATTAGAATACGTATTGAATTCCCCCGTAGCCTAATCGTAGCTCTTGATATCTTAATATAGGATAAGGTACTATTGGGCAGCGTGTACGAGTTATAATACGACTAAACGCTAAAGGTATGTAAAGTCTATCTCTTCCTTCTTTTGGCATGTCCTAGATATAAGTAAGAAATAATATGAGCCTTGGGGTAATTCTACTCTCTAGTTCCAAGCATGACTTATGATTTTATTCGTTCCTTGATGCTATTGTCTCGAACCTATTATATGATTGACTAATATACGATGTATAGAAGTTTCTACTCTTAAAGAATTCCATAATTAGAGGTGTACTTGACTCCCATAAGCTATCTTGTGTTAATTTGATACATGAATATGATCCCTGAAATGTTCCTTGTTATAGTTTGTGATGACATTTAGAAAGAACTTATTATGATTATTATCCTGATACTGGAGAGCTGATTGGTTTACTTATCTAATGAGTCTCAAAAGATGATTTGTATGTATGTGGTTGCTTATTACTCTGCTCGTGCTTACTGTTACATCCTTCACTGAGTCCCGGGCCAAGACATGTTTTCGTGCGCAGATCCACTGTATTATTCACCGAGTCCCTCACTAGAGGGCCGGGACACGTTATATATATATGTATATGATGACATGATGATATGGGGATGGTGGACAGGATGGCATATGATCATTATTCACCGAGTCCCTCACTAGAGGGCCGGGACACGTTATATGTACATGTGTGTGATGATTTTATTTACCGAGTCCCTCCCTAGAGGGCCGAGACACGTTATATATGTTTAGGGTAGAAGGCTAGTATATAAGTCTCGTTATCTTTCCTTATTAGTAGGCGCATTAGCGCATTATAATTTCTTGTGCTTTGATTTATGTTATTATTTGCTACTTTCTGTACTTTGATTACTCTATTTTATCTGTGCCGCTTTCGTGATTTGCATTTCCATATCGCTTTGAATTCCTTGATTATCCTGTTTTACTGTGTCGCTTGCATTATTTCATTGCAATATCGTTTTAAATCTTTTAACCTTATCTGACCCCCTTTTTATGCTTCTATTGAGCCGAGGGTCTCTCGGAAACAGCCATCCTACCTTGGTAGGAGTAAGGTCTGCGTACATTATACCCTCCCTAGACCCCAAGATGTGGGATTTCACTGGGCTGTTGTTGTTGTTGTTGTTGTTGTATGATCATCTAGAAATGATTATTAAATTCCATAATGATATGAGTATGATGTTGACACATATGCCTATGTTCAAAGGTAAGTCTTATGGTTTTCTGGTTGTTGCTCTGGGTCCTACACTCCTCATTTCAGATATAATCCTACTTACTGTATTTCATGCGTTACATGCTCAGTACATATTCCGTACTGACCCACTTTCTTCGGGGGGGGGGGGGGCAGCGTTTCTTGCCCGCAGGTACAGACGCCCGTTTCGAAGATCCGCCAGCCTAGGATATCTATTCAGCTGTTTTGGAGTGCTCCTTTGTTTCGGAGCCTAGCTTTGTGGTATAGATCCTCTTTGTTGTATATATATGTGTTTGTTCAGGGTACGGTGGGGCCCTGTCCCGTCATATGATACTGTTGGTACTCTTAGAGGTCTGTAGACATATGTGTGGGTCTGTATATAGTTGTTGTTTCGTTGTGTGGACATGACTTATGTTTGGGGCGTACCCATTCGTAGTGGCAGCCTTGTCGGCTTGCGTATATATATATGTTTGGGATGCTGTGTTAAATGGTAGCCTTGTCGGCTTATGTATTACTGGGACGTTCCCCTATATATGACAGTCTTGCCGGCTTATGTGCGATATAAACTGTTGAAAGTTGTAACTCCTCAGGAGACAGTTGGCTTTGATATGCATATATACGACAGCTTTAAAATAACGTCCTGCCTTTATATATAAATAAGTTCTTGCTATGCTAGCTGTAGATGATTATAGTTAACAGGTATGTATGAGTGTCCAACTCGGGCACTAGTCACGGCCTACGGGGTTGGGTCGTGACAATCTGTTATAAGCTGCTTATGTATTTACTTTCCCCGCAATTATTAACTGTCATTGCATGCATATCATAACTGCGCACTCCTGACATTTATTTTACACTTTATTTCAAAGGCGACTTCGCAGAGCATGCGATCGTTCCTTCACTATAAAACTAAAACTTTCTCTTGGAGCCGTTATGAGGCGGGGTTGGTATGCGGTCGTCCAATGGCCCTAACGGTTCAGCCCCAGTTGTCCGCTCGAGTTCCCAATCATTCGTGAAAAATCAATCTAGAAAAACTAGGATAGAGCTAAGCCAAATCCCTGCTGGACTAGAGCATTTATACCTAGATGGGCCTTGGGTATCTCAGACTTACCTAAGGCTCATTAAGGGTGACTATCCCGTGTTCGGATGGTCTATGGCCCAAAAAACACCGCATATCATCTATGTTTTATGTAGAAACATGTTTGTGCCTATGTGATGAACCATTGATCCTATGAGGACGGGGGAATCTTGACCGTGTTTTGTTTTGTAGATGGAGCGAAGAATCCGTTTTGACATCATCGCTGAGGCTCCAAAATTTTTGAGGGCCTGGTATGAATGGTTGGGAGATACTCATCAAAGGACGATCAACTACGCCTTAGGACACCTACCCTCTTTTATGACAATGAAAGGTCGCCCGAAGCAAATAGAGGTATTGGCAGAGTATTGGGATGATAAATAAATATTGTTCCGTTTCGGTGATATTGAAATGACTCCTACCCTAGAAGAGATCAGAGACGCTATAGACAGCAATGGAACCTGTCTGAGGAGATGACATAAGCCGGACCACAATCTGTTGTTCCCACACAGGCCCACCGTCAGCCAAATTATGAGGTTTCTTTCTCTGACCGAAGCGTCCTAGGCACAAAGGCCAATGGTGGCTTTCAGATATCTATACCACAGATTTGGAGACGTCACCAGGTACACTCTGTATCAAAAAGAGTTCAGGAGCCGAGGAGAATCAGAAGCTGCTATACCTTTAGCCTTTGCCATATCCTTGTTAGGCATTATGGTTTTCCCACAAGACGAGTCGTTGGCCATAGACACTAAGGTGATATACCTGGCCCATGCAATTTCCACTGGATAACCAAGGATCAAGAGACGAGGTATTTTGACTTGGCACCTATCATATAGGCCAACATCTTCCGAGCTCTTGACAAATGCCACAATCGCTTCCGATACTTTCAAGGGTGTAATACGCTGCTACAGTGGTGGATTATCAAGCACCTTAACATGGCTAAAGAGGTTTTAGACTAGAGCCGTCAGAACCGAATAGACCGCCTCGTGAATTACTGCCCAAATCTCAGTTATATGCCCAAAAGTTACTGGGCCAAGTTCTTCACTGACCTGACTGAAAATCGGATGCGTTGGATGTTCTCCAACTTTATATCAGAGACTGTGGTGGTCCGAGAAACGAATTGCCCATTCGTGCCGCTAGTCGGGATTCGGGGAATTCGTCCTCACTGTCTATCCAGGGTTTTGAGATAGTTCGGCAGGAGGCAAGTGATCCCTCAGGTGGGAAACCCTGAGCAATTTATCATCGAACACACCGAGCAGAAAATCAGGCACGCTGGGGTAATCCGCAGGGAATGAAATGGACGAGTTAGTTGGGGCCCAGAGACTCTAGCTCCTGATAGGTTTGAAGCAGGATGCGACCCCGAGTATCATGCATGGCTACAAGGACACTTGGCCCTCACACCGGTGCCAGAGCCCGCACCTTCTCAAGAAGCCCAAGAAAAGGAATGCATGAAAGAATACTTGGAAGGTACGGACGAACATCTGGCCAGAATCCTGGAAGAGACAGACCCAGTAATTGTCAGAATGGAGCTCTATCAGGCGCCTCTTCGTATCCAGACTACCCTTCGAAGGGTCAAGAAGCCCAGGACAAACCAAGCCTCGACATCAGTCGCGGGAGGACCTCCTTGATTGCTGATTTTCTTTCTTTTGTTGTTTTTAAGCCCCATGACGGCTTTTGTTATCACTTTTGTAATCCCTGTGGGAAAAGATATTATTATTATAAATTATGATGGCTTTTTCGGGGCAATGGTTCATTTCAAATGGCACTTACATGTTTCAAATGACTAGGAAGGCCTTGACTCAAGAGGCCTTAGGAACGCGAATAGTTTAAATAACTGCAAATTACATGCTTCGCATGCATACTTGTTATGTGTACAATTGTGTATTGAGCTTGAGTGTCATTGATCCGATAATCTAAACCACGTACCCGAAATAAAAACCACGAGGCTGAAAACTTACCCAAATTTATCTCCACTAAAGGTTGACTTGCAATGACGAACCAAGATGGACAAGAGGCACGGACTCTGGGAGAGACGGCTTAAATGCTACGGGGCAAAGTACTGCAGATGGAAAAACATCTCCAAGAAATAGGGAGGAAGATTGAGGAGGCAGATGGATTGCTAAACTTGGTTGGGCATCCATCTGAAGGCATACCCCAAGAACAGTACTACGAAAATGTCCCCGAAGAGGTGAGGGAGTTAGTGTTGAACTACATACCACTAGAGAGAAGTCCCGTAACATCCAGGGAAAGGACCCAGAGGGAACCGATGGAGAACAAGGGATAGGTTCGGACCCGTGGGCGTTCGCGCCAGACCCACAAGAGGGAACAGAGCCTTGGGAAGAGGACCCTGAGCCCGCTGAGGAAGAACAACCAGAAGAAGAAGAAAAAAAAAACCAGAGGAAGAACCTCAGGACATGGAAGAGCCTGCCGACGTAGGGATCGAAGTAGAGGAGAACCCATTTGATACGTTCCCTAAGTTCCAAGGAAATGACGTGGACGACGAGTCTAGTTATTATGCTCCCACTGAGGAAGAGACGAATTTCTATGCGCCTTCGCCCATGCTGATGCCCACCACCTCTATGTGGCTTCGGAGAACTTTGGAAGGGCAAACCCCAACTTCGTAGAGCATAGCCTTCAAGGCTCGATCATCTCCGTTCGGGGTGGCACCGCTGCCTGTCACTTGCAGGGAAATAGTCAGAAAGATGATGGCCGCCGGGATGGATTGCACTACTAGGGCTAGATTGTCGGTCCGTCACTTAGTATACGCCTACAAAAGTTGCCCATTTCATCTCAACTAGGCAGGGCATACTTTGAACGAGTGCCTATCTTTAAGAAGGAGAATTGTTAGTCTCATAGACAACAAAACCACTGGAACTCTATGGGGGTCGCATACTTTGTTGGTCCATGACCCCATCACCCTGGGAGAGGGAGTTACCCCCGAAACCCAGATATGGCAGTATGATTTCACTATTTTTGAAGAATCGTATGCTCACCTTTTCTCGACTTTGGCCCCATTGAACAGAATTAGGCCTGTGCAACCTTCGTACGAGCCCGCATTGTTAGGGCCGAACAGAAACAAGTTCTGCCTGTACCATAATGGGGCCAGAGGACATGGTATTAAAGGGTTCCATGTTTTCAAGCTTGAACTTGAGAACATGGTCAGGACACGACAGATTTTGGTCCTACTCCCGTCGTGATTCTGAGCAAAGGAAGATTCGACAGCGGAAGCAAGTCCGTAAGGACAACGTTTTGCGAGAATTATACTTTTGGGTAGATACCAAGTGTCCTGTCTTTTGCACAAATGTTACCCCCATCTTTATAAAAAATGTAAAGAAACCGCGCCGACCTGATGTTCCAATGGAGGGATACGCGGGAAGCCCTAGTCAGTCCTGGTCTGGGGATGTCTGTAGTTAGGATTAGTCAAAGGATATTTAAGAGAAATTTATATCCTGATTTGTAATCGAACTACGTACGGCCTGATTTCTCGCAGTGGGATACGTAGGAAGTCTACATAAGACTCGGTCCTTGCCTGTTTTAAAATTTAAATTCCCTGTTCGCCTAAGTGACAAAATCGAGGGGGTTGGCCATTCTAGGTCAACCACAAGACCACAAAACCATGACCCACTCAAACATAAAAGCCCATGATATCCAAGACTTTAGAACATTCGGATCAAGAGTACTCAAGCCTCAATATATTATCTTATGTGCCACTTGTATGTTACATATCCAGATTTGATATTTCCCTTTTATAATTGATATGTAGAAACTAGCTTTATTTACTATTTGAGTTATTCTTATCTTATAAAAGGGGGGCTGATTAGCGTGATAGTGAAAGCTGGCATATTTCACGAGATCCAAAGCCGCGTTAGCATCCCTCTCCCACAAAGAAAGGGACAAAATACTGGTACTCCCGAGGAAAAGAGAAATGAGCTCGCTCTCCGTAGTGGGGACACTCAGGACCCGCAAGAGGCTGCCTCCCAAAAGGATGTGATCGCAACATTGTTAACCACCGTCGCTTCTCTCCAGGAGAAAGTAGCCCGGAAGGAGGCAGCTGACGCAGAGAAGAACACTACAAAAGCAAAAAGCGCCCCTCCGCCCTTTCCTTCGTTAAGCTCCACAGTGCCAGGCCATTTTCCCATCTACCCCCCAGGAACCATGCCCCCACCACTAAACATCGCCAACCCAAACCAGGCCGGCCCCTCTTACTGTACTCTACTACCGATTAAAAATGCTCAAGTCCCAGGGACCGCTCACTCAGGCCCCGTGTATCAAGCCCCTCAGCCGGTATTCTTCAATCAAGCAAGGCAAACACATGCACCAGCCCCACCGGCAGTACAAAACACCACTACCCCGCTAAACATTGTCATCCCCCAAGTGCCCTTCTTCAATCCCAACATGCCAAATGAGTCCTCCCCGGGACACAAGGAACTAGAACAATATGAAGAGATGCAAAGGATTTGGAGAGCTGAACAAGATAAGCGAGAGAAAGACATGGAGAAAACGATGGAAGAGCTGCTGGAAAATTCCACAAGGAAGGCGACAGGCCTAAGATATTACAACCTGTGCATGCACTCAAATCTAGACCTGCCAGAAGGGTTAAATCCCAAAGTTGAAAATGTTCAACGGGACAGGGAACCCCAAAGTACACCTCCATTCATACTGAGTTGGTCGGAGTAAAGAAGAATGAACCCCTAATCATGCGATTATTCAGTCGTACCCTGACAAGCGAGGCCGCGGAATAGTTTGCCACAAAGGACATACGCCAGTGACTCCACTGGGAAGACATGGCAGGATCCTTCATAGAAAGGTTTGGGTTCAATATCGAGACCATACCGGACCGCTATTACCTTGAGAAGTTCAAGAAAAAATCGACGAAAAATTATAGAGAATTCACCAGCAGATGGAGGGTCGAAGCAGCCCACGTGCAGCCACCCATGAACGAGGGAGATCTCGTTTCCCTATTTATCAGGTCACAAGAGCAGGATTTCTATAATAGGATGTTGTCAATGGCCGGGAGGCCGTTCTCTGAGTTGGTAAAAATGGGAGAAGCCATAGAAGACGGCCTCAAATCTAGGAAGATCGTCAGTATCTTCAACAAAGCGCCTGGACAGGCTGCCGCGGGAATCTTCCGCAAGAAGAAAGAGGATATGGCAAGAATATCCCACACTTCCAACCAAAACACAAAAGGACCCTTACCTTCCCACCAAGCCTCACCACTCCTCAATTACCATACCCCTCCGTACAGCCTCGCACCCGTGTATTAGACACAACCAGCATTTACCGCTGCCGTGCCGGCATACATAGCTCCGCCCGATATCCATCTATCCGTTTTGGCTTACCAACTACCACCACAACAAACATACCAACCACCACCCCAACAAGACTATCGCCCGCTGCAAAATAACCCCCACAAGCCTACCAAACCCAGAACTACCAAAATCAGCCACTACATCCTATGTATAATGCGCCACATTCGATTTTCGAGAAGAGGCTCGTGGGGGAATTCATGACGCTCCTCGAACCAAGGGCAAAGTTAGTACAACCTGAGAGTTAGTTCTACAGGATCGATCAAACTTGTGCTTACCACTCGGGAGGGGTCGGGGATAGCACTGAAGATTTAATAAATCTGAAGCACAAAA
Source organism: Lycium barbarum (assembly GCF_019175385.1). Taxonomy (NCBI): domain Eukaryota; kingdom Viridiplantae; phylum Streptophyta; class Magnoliopsida; order Solanales; family Solanaceae; genus Lycium; species Lycium barbarum. The sequence continues at coordinate 89,964,882 of NC_083342.1, forward strand.
TCCAGGATATGATCGATAAAAGGGAAATCGTCTTGGGGACTGCTGCCCCTAACGTGAACACGAAACCATTGCCAAATCATGAAAGCAGCGGGGTTCATATGATAGAAAGGGACGAGGACTGAGAAGCTTGTGTAACGTTGTCCCCCGGAATCACTTAGCCTCTAGAATAGACAGTGGCTTCCTTCACACACCAAGAACGTCCCAAATTCAAAGTCTTAATACCTAGCCCGAGAGTCCCCAAGGCCGTGTTCAAAACCTTGGTCCCAACACCCGTAGTGACCCAGCTAGTACAACAGATTGTGCCAGACACCAAAAGAGCGGTCACCGTGCAGACCTCGATGACATAAGGCATGACCCGCTCAGGGAGGTGCCACACTCCTGAAGAGTTGGCCCAAAACGCCACAAGGAAGGAGAATGCTCAGAAAAGGGTGATAACTAAAGGAGAAGCCGAAGATTTCTAGAGACGTATGCAGCCCAAAGGCTATTCCATTGTCGAACATCGGAAGAAGACACCGACACAAATCTCGATGTTGTCACTGTTGGCTAGCTCGCCGTCTCATAGGTATGCCCTCATGAAGGTGTTGGATGATGCACACGAACCGGCAGGAACAAGTAGTGAGGATTTGGCCGGGCTAGTGGCCCGTGTCATTGGGGAGCGCATAATTTGCTTCTCTAAGGAAGAGTTACCCATTGAAGGAACATCCCACAACAAAGCCCTCCATATTACACTGGAATGCTGCGACAAGGCCGTAGGAAGGGTACTGGTGGACAACGGGTCAGGCCTCAATATCTGCCCTGCTACCACCCTGGCACAGCTTGATTACGATGTGGGAAAGATCCGCCAGAGCGTGACAAACGTCAAGGGATTCGATGGAGCCGTAAGTGACTCTTTGGGAGAAGTCGACCTACAGATCCGGATTGAGCCTGCCTTCTTCACAGTAGAGTTCCAAGTCATGGAAATCACCGCCAATTACAACATGCTTTTAGGGAGACCCTAGATCCACTCCGCTGGTGCGGTACCGTCAAGTCTACACCAGGCCACAAAGTTCGAGTGGCAAGGACAGGAAATTGTAGTGACAGCTGAGAAGGATATTTAGAAGCCCCCTTATAACACTGTTCCCGTGATTGAAGGGAGTCCTCATCTCTCCTACTTTCCCACTGTGGAGTACGTGGGATCTACCCAGGCAGAAGAAGAAATCGGTAGGCCTATGCCGGCAGTCTACAAAATGATCGCCTCTACTATGCTGAGGAACATCTTTGAAACAGGAAAAGACCTCGAGCGGATAACGGAGCCTGTGCCGATTTCGAAAGAAAACAACCATTTCGGCCTGGGTATGCCCCTAATGAAGACGAGCTCGCAAGGGCAATCAAGAGAGAGCCCAAAACTGGGAAAATACCCCATCTAGTCCCGGGTTTGTACCAGTCATTACCTATAAAGATACAAATGTCGAATAAAGAGGAAGTTGGTCAAAGCCTCAGACTGCTGTTTCAAGAAGAGGGATGCTACGCGGTCACTGAAGAGAGCCAGGAGATGCCCAGAATACGCAGTTTGGGGCCGGAGGAACACCTGAAAATTGGACATCCACCCCCTCTTGGCTTCTCGGAAGAGAGATGGATTTTTCTTAAAATGAAATCTTTTGCTAAGAAACGGTAACGTCGGCCGAGGCCCAAACGATCGCCCCTTTTCCTAAACGGAAGCTTTTTTTGTGCTATTTTTAAATAAGAACGGTCCGATATTATTTCGGGCCAGGACCAAAGTTGTAATCAGATTGCTTTTTCAATTAATGAAAGCGTCGCAAATCACCGCCTTTACCGATTAATAATAACTGTTTTTCTCACTAAGTAGTAAAAACCGATAATAAGCCTAATTTACTTTGACTCACTTTTGCAGTAGTAATCATAATAAAACGACCAAAAATGTCATGACATGTCACGAGACGAGCGAAGAAGGTGAGCAGCAGGAGTATGAAGACTACAATGAATCAACGATGATGCCAGAAGGGTTGGTGGAAGAGTTGGAAGAAAGAAAGAAGCCAAATATGGACGAAACTGAGGTGATCAACCTCGGTGACGGAAGAGATGTCAAGGAGACGTGGATCAGCGTTCATTTAGGAGCTTCGCAAAAAGAAGAGCCCATAGCTTTACTGAAGGAATATGTGGACGTCTTCTCTTGGTCATACATGGATATTCCAGGCCTGAGCACTGAGAAAGTGGCCCATATATTGCCTATTAAGGAGGGATTCGCCCCTGTTAAAGAGAAAACACGAATGTTCTAGTGGCCCATATATTGCTATTGAGGGATTCGCCCCGGTCAAACAGAAAATACGAACGTTCAAATCCGACATGAGTATCAGGATAAAGGACGAAGTTGAAAAACAGATCGAGTCAGGAATAAAGGAAGTCACGTCCTACCCCACTTGGGTGGCCAATGTAGTGTTAATGCCCAAGAAGGACGGAAAGATCCAAATCTGTATGGACTACCGAGATCTCAACCGGGTCAGTCCGAAGGATAACTTCCCTCTCCCGAACATCCACATCCTGATAGATAACTGGGCCAAGCATGAGCTGCAGTCGTTTGTAGATTGTTTCGCTGGATACCACCAAATACTCATGAGCGAGGAAGATGCCGAAAAGACAGCCTTCATCACCCCTTGGGGAGTCTATCATTACAGGGTGATGTCGTTCGGCCTTAAAAACGTCGGTGCCACGTACATGAGGGATATGACCACCTTGTTCCATGATATGATGCATCGAGAGATTGAGGTCTATGTACACGATGGCATCATAAAGTCGAAGGAAAGCGCAGACCACGCCACACATTTGCGCAAGTTCTTCGACAAGCTTCGCAAATTCAACCTGAAGCTAAACTCTGCTAAGTGTGCATTTGGAATGCCCGCCGAAAAATTGTTGGGGTTCATAGTCAGTCGCAGAGGCATCGAATTATATCCTCACAAAATCAAAGCGATTCAGGAATTGCCGCCGCCCAAGACCAAGAAGGAGGTCATGATTTTCCTAAGGAGGTTGAACTACATCAGGAAGTTCATAGCCCAATCCATCGTGATCATGGAGCCAATCCTTAAATTACTCATGAAAGACGCTCCCACGAGCTGGACGGAAGAATGCCAAAAGGCATTCGACAAAATCAATAGATATCTCTCCAACCCTCATGTTTTGGTGCCACCAATGCAGGGGAGTCCCCTTTTACTGTACCCGTCAGTATCGGAGAATGCTTTTGGCTGTATGCTGGCTCAGCATGACGAAGAAGGAAAAAAGGAGCACGCCATCTACTATCGGAGCAAGAAGTTCACATCCTGCGAAGCGCCATACACGCTCGTAGAAAAGACCTGTTGCGCTCTGACTTGGATCGCTCAGAAGCTAAGACACTACTTATCGGTGTTCACCACCCACCTTATATCCCGAATGGATGCTTTGAGATACATCTTCTGGCAACCGATGCCCGTGGGAAAGTTGGCTGGCAGATATTTCTAAGTGAATCCGAAATCGTGTACGTAGCAGAAAAGGCAATCAGAGGACAAGCCATGGCCGACCTACTGGCGGAAAGCCCCATCGATAAGAACTTGAGCCTTTACGGACTTTCTTCCCAGATGAGGAGGTACTAGCTATGGAAGAAGAATTAACAGAACCGTACAAGAGATGGAGGTTGTTCTTTGACGGGGCGGTCAATTACAAAGGATCAGGCATCGAAGCGGTGTTGATATCAGAAATAGGATAACACTATCTGATTGCCGCAAAGCTCAACTTCAGGTGTACTAACAACATGGCAGAATACTAAGCATGTCTCCTCAGCCTCAGGATGGCATTGGGCATGAACATACCAGAGCTGTTAATAATTAGGGACTCCGATTTACTCACATATCATGTAAAAGGGAGTTGGGCGACCAAAAACGATAAGATACTCCCGTACATTAATCTGGTACAGAGAATATGTGGGAGGTTCAAGAACATCGACTTTAAGCATACCCTGAGGGCCCAAAATGAGTTCACAGACGCTTTGGCTACGATAGCCTCCATGATCCAGCACCCCGAAAGCACTCACATCGACCCTTTGGAGATCACAATAAGGGAAGAATAGGTTCACTGTGCCCACGTCTAGGCTGAGCCGGATGGCCAACCATGGTACGCCGATATCAAGAAATACTTGGAAAAGGGAGAATACCCCCCGAAGAGTTCAGCAAATCAGAAGAAGACCGTAAGAAGATTGGCCAACGGTTTCTTCCTAAACAGAGAGGTGTTGTACAAAAGAATGCCCGACCTCGGTTTACTTAGGTGTGTGGACACCGAAGAAGCCACAAAATTGTTGAAGGAAGTGCACGTAGGTGCATGCGGCCCTCACATGAACGGATTCGTCCTTGCAAAGAAAATCCTAAGGACAGGTTACTACTGGATAACCATGGAGCATGACTCGTGCAAATTTGTGCAGAGATGCCATCAATGCCAGATACACTGGGATTTAATCAAGGTTCCTCCTATCGAGTTACAAGCGATGAGCTCACCTTGGCCCTTCGCAGCGTGGGCGATGGACGTCATAGGACCCATCAAACCGTCGGCCTCCAATGGACACCGTTTCATCTTAATCGCCATTGACTACTTTACCAAATGGGTAAAAGCCACTTCCCACAAGTCGGTAACCAAGAAAGTCGTGGCTGATTTTTTTTGAAGCAACCTAATATGCCGATTTGGTGTACGAAATCCATCATCACGAACAATGGTGCCAATCTAAATAGTCATTTGATGATGGCTATTTGCGAACAATTTCGGATAACACACAGAAACTCTACCACCTACCGACCTTATACGAATGGAGCCGTAGAGGCTGCCAACAAGAACATTAAGAGAATCCTGAGAAAGATAATCAACAACTACCGGGAATTGCACGAACAGCTGCCTTATCCTTTGTTGGGGTAACAACAACCTGCACGTCCACTGGGGCAACTCCCTATATCCTTGTCTACGGTACAGAAGTGGTCATACCCGCGGAAGTAGAGATCCTTTTGCTCCGGATCATCCAAGAGGCAAAGCCGAAAGATGTAGAGTAGGTTAAGAATTGTTACGAGCAGCTAGCTATGATAAAAGAGAAGAGGATGGTGGCAGTGTGCCACGGATAGCTATACAGACAAAGGATGTCTCGAGCCTTCAACAAGCGGGTTAGAACCCGACTCTTCCAGATCGGACAATTAGTCCTCAAGTGAGTATTTTCCCCACCACCCCCCTCCCCCCGAGAAGAATATAAGGGAAAATTCGTGCCAAACTGGCAAGGGCCATACATGGTCAGGAAAGTACTCTCAGGAGAAGTCGTAGTCTTAGTCGAAATGGATGGGCAGGAGTGGCCCAAGGCTATCAACACTGATGCGCTCAAGAGATACTATATTTAGGATTCCATCTGCTTGTAATTGCATTGTTATTTCCTTATAATCTCACCGTTCGCTTGTACTTGTACAGGAATGGGAGAAAAACAGGTCATCTATGTGATAAACTACGCAATGACCTGATTTCTCACAGCGGGATACGTAAGCAGTCCATATCAGATCCGGTCGCTTTAAAAAAAAAAAAGAGAAAAAAAAACTCAATTACTTTCTCCTGAACTACGTTCGACCAGAATTCCTGCTGCGACAGGATATGTAGGCGCTTTCGAGCTCGGTCGTCACAAAGGAAAAACCCAAAACCATTAAGGAGACCCCAGAGGCATGAAGAAAAATGGAAGCGGCGAAATTAAATCACGAGGACCAACCAGTGCACACTCCACACTGGGCAGAATTTTTTAGAAGATCTCAAAAGTTCCTATCGAGAAACGGTCAACAAGGAGATAGCAAAATAAAACCTTACACCGGGGTAAAATTTTTTAGGAGACCTTAAAAATTCCAATCGGATGAGAGAATAGAAAGGGTCGCTCAAGACAAACCCGAGCTTAGACGGGATCTTAGAGAAAAGGTCTCAGGATCCTACTATCGAGGCCCAAAACCAGCATTCACACCTCCCAGGGGACCCGGAAGACCGCGCTCGCAGTCACATGTCATGACAAAATATTTTCAAAAAAAAAAAAGAAAAAAAAAGAAAGAAAAAATAAAAAAAAAAAAATATATATATATATATGTGTGTGTGTGTGTGTGTGTGTATACGTCTGTAGAATAACGAGCTTGTATATATAGAACAACGCGTTTTGCCCCGCAGGGTTTTAAAGACAATGTATACACTCGCTAGCATAAGCGCGCTCCAAAATCATCTCTAAAAAATACCGAGGCCAAGAGGGTTCAGAAGAACGTCCAAGAGAAGCTGTCAGACGGGAGGATAACAACGCCGATCGGCCTTTTAGGAAACTCACAATTTTTCTATGGATGCAGGTCTTAACAGGGAAATGACAGAACGACGAAAGTCAAATCCAGCAAGAAAACTTGTTAGACTAGCATATGCGCCGCAAGAAAGATGGACAAAAGAAAATATGTCCGACCCATAGATGGATTGCACGAGAAAACAATGAGAGTATGCCTGAATGTGGAGCTCAGCAAATGAAGAAAAGGCACAGTGGACCAAAAGGGTCGCGAAGCAAACAAATGGCAAAGAGATATTCGACCAAACTGGTCAATATAGCAAATGAACAAGTGCAAAGGCGCATTCGACCAAGAGGGTCAAGACACAAACAAAGGGAGCACATTCGGCCATGAGGGTCACAACCTATGCATATGGACGAAGGAAAAATCATCCAGCTGCAGGGGCCATATCTGTATCCTTCAACTCCTACCAACTCTTTTGTTCCTTAAATTCCTTTCAATTCTTTACTTTTCTGCTGCCGAGAGGGCCATTGACTATTTATTTTCTGCTGTCGAAAGGGCCATTGCATATTTATTTTCTGTTGCTAAGAGGACCACTGCATATTTATTTTCTACTACCGAGAGGACCAGTCATGCACTCATTCATACTGCCGAGAGGGCCATTCATGCATTCATTCATACTGCCGAGAGGGCCATTCATTCATTCATTCATACTGCCGAGAGGGCCATTCATGCATTTATTCATACTGCTGAGAGGGCCATTCATGCATTCATTCATACTACCGGGAGGGCCATTTCATTCATTTCATTACACACTACCGGGAGGGCCATTTCATTCATTTCATTACACACTGCCATCATATGCTTGCTTTTGCTGAAGAAAGAATATCGCGAAGACATCTGCAATGTTTTTAGATATTAGAAGCAGGGTGCATAATCTCCGAAAGAGAGCCAACCTACTGAACCGGGTCCGGACAAATTGCAGAGCAAACGTGGAACATTTCTTACACGGCCAACCAAAAAAGGGGTGCCCATGAGAGTCAAGCTCTCCGGCCAGGATTTGGAGGACCTACTCCCGGACTCAGCCAAGTTTGTCTGCCTGTGGTTCCTTTTACTAAAAAAAAAACGCGACCGGTCGGGTACACACCGGAAAGTCCGAAGGTATTCCCACATAAGGGGCATACCCTTCTCCAGCGATGTTGAACTACATGTGGCCTAATTCCCTAAGACCAGGGATATGTAGGAAAAATCAAGACCAGAAAGTCGGTCACCTTCCAACAAGTCTCTGAGAAAACCTCACAACACCAGTGATCTCAGGACCTTTTAGCTACGCACGTGAAATCTTTAGTAAAGCCAAACTACAAATGGCCTGAATTCTCGTATAACCCGAGATATGTAGGAAACTCAGAAGCTAGGACCCGGCCACACATGTGTGAATTATTTACAATTTAAGGGGGTGAGATGCATCGGGTCCGTCAAAAATTAGGGTTAGTCAAATTTCATTGCCCAGGGAAGGTTCCGCCATCCCCGAACACCGAAGGAGCAGATGTTGACACCTAATTTTTGACATCCCGAGATCTATTTTAAGTGCTCGGAGTCCTTGGACAATAAATAAAACCAGTTGTACACCCCTGAGGGGGTCTAAGTATTTTTATAAAACTATTCGGGACAATATGTCACCCTTTTGAGATGATAAAGAAATATTTGAAGTAATTTAATTTTGTAGAGATTATTTTTGAAGAAGTTGCAATTACTGGGAGGGCAGTAAAATCCCTTTTTAATGATTATTCATTCAGTTAATTAAATCAGGAAAAATAGATTAATGAGAAATTTTATTCCAGTGTTTTTATCCAAGGCATTTTGAGTAATTAAAAGGGATGACCATTTTTACCCTTTTCTGCGCGCGCTTGCGCAATGGATTTATTTTCTTAACTTAAAGACCTGTGTCTGCAAAATGATTTTTCGCTTTTATTTTCAGGGTTGTTCTCTTAAATTATTTAAGTCCTAATGAACTAAAAATTGAGTTTTTGCATTTATTTAATTATGTATTAGTCTTTTTTTTTTCACCCTCTATATATATGTGTGTGTATATACACCATGTATATATCAATATACATGGTGTATATACACCAATTTACATGGTGCATATACACGCATGCATATATATATGTGAGACCAGGCCTTTATTTTAAAAGGGTAAGCCAGGCCCAGTCCAATTGGCCGCGACCCGGCCCAATTAGTAATTAAAAGAAAGGGGGAGTATTATACTACTTCCCTTGCTCATTTTATTTTCCCGTAGGGGCCTCAATAAATTGGGGAGAAAGGGGGCGGCTAGGGTGAAATCTTAGCGCCGCTCTGCCCTCCGCCACCTTCTCTCCACTGTTAACGTTGTGTCCCATCCGTTTTGGAGCAGTGAGGAGGCAAAGCATTCAATGATTTGTCCTTCTCCCCCCTATATTCAGACCAAACACGCCCTAAGGTACATCCACCCCCTTCTATTTTTTTATATATCTGTAGATTCGAGTTTGAGCCTTTGATTTCATTCATATGTTAGATCTGAGCCTTTTAATTGGGGTTTGTGTGTGAGACTTGCACAAAAATTGCAAGTCCCACATCGAGAATTTGGGCAGTTTCAATGTTTTGGGGTTTCTATAAATAGAAACCCCCATTCACAAAAGAAGTGGTTGGAAGAAAAAATTAGCAAAACACAAAAGCATTGAGATATTAGTCTTTAAAGTTAAAATTTTGTTCTAAGTTTTAATGTTCTTTCGATTTTCTCGAAAACCTTGTCCTAAAGCTTTTTTTTTTTACTTTCTTTGGCATCTTGGGCTCGAGTCTTGGAAGAGATTCGTCCAAATTCAGTTTTGGTTAAGGTAATGCCCACAAAAGGTAACACTTACTCTTGTTATTATTTTAATTTTAGTTTCAGTCTATGTAATACTTGTTTTAGTTATGTCTTGTAGTTATGGTGATCTCTGTTAGCTAATTATGGTTATAAACAGTAGTTTGCTTAGGTTGGGAATCGGTGTTAATTATTTAATGGTATTGTTTAATTAGTCTCTGTTTGTATCCCTGCAATTTAGTCTATGTTTGATACGATATGGATGTTGGTAGAATTTGTTTGAGCTGGGACCATTGTATTCCCTTGGTTTCTTTGATTCTCTTTTATAGATAAAAATGGGATTTTTGTGAAAAGTGAATCTGTTTTAAGTATTTGCCTTTCTTTTGAATTAGTGAACATGAAACTGTGTTGAAGTTTAGTTAAAAGAGTAGGTTCATGAGGTTCCTTCTTATGATATTTGTTTGTGCCTTTGTTTGGTTCTACTTAACTGAGGCTCGCATTAGAGGCAAGAGTCATGTCTTGATTTGAAATGAACATAGTCCTTACTCCTAGTTCTTTTTTTTTTTTGCAAACTAATGGTCCAGGTCAGGGTAGTTGTGGTTATGATCTAGCTTAGTTGATAGTTGACCCTCCCTCCCCCCTCTCCTCCCGGAATTGGTTTTTTTTGTGGATTAGTCTTGGTTTGAGTGCACATGTGTTAAACTTGGTCCATTTGGTTGGTTATCTGTGATGCTATTGAGTTCCCTTGCTCAGTTTAGTGTCATATGATCTAAGTTAAGACTGGGAGTGCCTAGTATAGGTGTGTTCCATTTTTTCTTTCATCTCTCTCTCTCTCTCAAAACTGCATTTACATGTGCTTGCTTTCCCTTTTTCCTTTGAGTTTTGTCTGAGCATGATGGGATTCAGGCCTTTTTTTTCTTGAATTTGTTTTGACCATGCTGAGTGGACTTTGGGAGCTTACTTAATGCAAACCTGTAACTGGAGCCTCGTTGGGTGTGTTTTCTAATTGACAAGCTTTTTTGTCTCCTCGGTTTGCTTAATAACCACAGTTTTTTCTGAAATAACTTACCCAAGATTTGCTTAATTGTGCATGAATTCATTTATGACTTTTTTGGACTCTTCTGAATGGTCTAGGATGTTTTACTTAAAAAAAGGTTATTCTCCATGTCAATTTGCTCCACCTAGACATAGGGTAAAAGGGAAACTGAGGAAGAGGATTTGAAATGTGGATTGAACTCTGATTGGTTTTGTTTTACTTATTTGATTGAATCATGCTTTTAGTCAAAGGAGAGGGGTCAAACCTGTTAGTTTCTTCCTGAACGTTTTACTAAGCATTGAGGAACTTTTGACAGCTGAGTTGGCATGAGTCTGGTATCTCGTCTTTTTCTTTTTTTTTTTTTTTTTTTTTTTTTTACTAGAACAGTAGTGTAAAGGGAAAAATGGACTCTAAAATAGGAGGATCTTTGTTCATATGTGTTGTGGCAACTTAAGATAGATAATTCTCTCTAAAACGGATTAAGTTGTGTGTGGGGGTTTGGGCCATTGTTCTGATGGTATCATGCTTGTCCCCCCCCCCCCCCCCCCCAAGTTTTGCCTGAATATGGATAAGTCTGTCTTTTTGGGACATAATCAATTAGTATACTGAAAATTTGGGAACAACTTAGGATTAAATGGGGTTTTGTGTCCTTTTTATTGATTTCCTTATGTTGTGATCACTTAGCTAATGCTATAAGTTTAGGAGAATTGGTTTTTGTGCCTTGACTGTTTCATTTTCCATCCTTGTCCTCCCTTCTGTGCCCTTTCATTTAGTTTGCATGCACAACATAACCAGGTTGTTTAAGTCAAGATGTTGATTAAGTTTGGAAATTACAAAAAAAATAGTTTTTTTCCTAGATGTCTGCCTTGTTACTGAACTTGTAAAAAGAAGTTATTTCTTCAAACTCTCTTGGTTGTCAAACCCTCCTGTGATGACTGAATTCTTTGAACCTACCTATAGATTAATTTTAAATTATGAGGCCGTTTTACTCCAGACCCAACTTTTAGACAAATTTGATGATAAAATAAATAGGTCCTCACTGCCATAGGCCTAGCATAAGCTGTAAGTTTCATCTTTTTTTGAAAACTAGCAAGCATTGTAGTTTTTGTGATTTGGTACAAGTTTGGTTTGTGTCATGAATTTTAATGTCCTTCCTTTACACTTGTTTGACGACATTGTTGTAAAAAACTAGTCAACTAGGCTAAGGTTTCCTGATGATTGACCTTGCTTGGAATTTGGTAAATTTTCATTGAGGTGTTTGTGTGTACACTTTAGGCTGGAAAGCCATTTGTCCTTAGCAAAGGGTGTGATAGTTCTTGCATTTTTCTGGAATAAAAGTATGTGTCTGGCTTGTGCTTTTCTTCCACTTTGCTTGATTTCAGTCTAAAGTTTCTCCTTGTGTTACATGGACTTACCTTTCTTCAAACTGAGAATGCCTCTTTTCTTTGTTTGATCTTCGTTTGTTTTTTTCTTTTTTTCTTTTTTTTCAAAATCTTCAAAATCATCTTGTAGCCTTCATGTCTTGCCTGATGTTGAATGTTGTCTCACTTGTGTGGCTTGAACTTGAATAGTAAAAGATTATGTCTTCCCTTCTGAATTCTGTTGGGATTGGAAACAAGAGTCCCCCCCCCCCCCCCCTCCAAAATGCTTTTTCTTGGTTCAATTTGGAAGTGTTAAAGACTGACTAGTTTGATCTTACCCACTTATTGACTAAAGAATAATTATCCTCAGTGCTTATATTTGGTTTTGATGTCAACAATTTTCTGAAACCTGAATATAGTCCATATGAACTAGTTAGTTTGACACTGCTCTATATGGTGCTTCTGAGAAATTTACCCCTAGCATCTACCACTAATTTTAGTCATCAGGAGCCTATAGACCTAGACCAACTAAGTTTGTTTAAGAAGAAAGATGTGATAGGGTTGAATGTGTTTAAGTCTGCCTAAAGTCCCTAGTGTTGTCACTGGATGATTAGGGTGAGTATATTAAGATGGGGGCAAAGGGTTTTAGGAAAGGAAAATGTGAGTCTGGGCATGACGTGGAGGTAATGACCAGTGGAGCCCAGGATCCTTTTTTGCTGAAAGGAGACTTAGGAAAGGAGATGGGGAGGTGATGACCCCACCCTATCCTGTTTCCCGTTCAGGGGCCTGAAACTCTTACTTCCATTTTTTGAACCTCCCCCTCATGATCTTGGGACTCACAGAGGCTTTAGGTAGGGGAGAGTGGTTTGACTATGCCTTAAAGGGAAGGAAAAATGGCCTGGGGTTGGACTATTCAGGCTGGTTATTGTGTGATCCCTTCTGCTCTCTTTCTAGCTTAAGGACCTTTGGGTCTGTAGGGTCTAAGGGCTCCTGGTGCTTTGTTTTTTCTTGTTGAAATTGGTTTAAGTGTTGTCTAAATCCCCACCGGTCCATTGTTTGTATGAGTTTCTCCATGGCTGCATCTTATCTTCCCCCCCCCCCCCCCCCCCCCCCCCCCTCCTTTTTGCATTGAGTTAAAACTAGGTTGTCCTAAGTCACTAGCCTTTTTCCAACATTGTGTCCTACTGCCCCTATAACTATGTGACACTGAACCTTTTTCAAAACTTTCCTGTCTTACATCTAAGGAATAGAACCTTTTCATCATAGTGTGATTTTGTTTGGCTACTGCATTTAGTGTGATAACTCACTTGCTGGTTGTAAGGTGCTTACATGAGTATATTTTTAAGATTGGCTGTCATCTGAACTAGACTGTTGTGAAGCCTGTGCAAGCTTTGATTTGTTACATTTCCCTCCTGGAAACTGCTTGTCTCTTTCCTCTGCATTTTTGTTGCAACTGCTGGCTGCTTGTTCTTTCTCTTTTTTAAAGAAGTTGTAGTTGATCTGGCCAAGTGTTATGTTGTAATGTCTGATTTTCTCTTGGAGAATTGTCTCAATATACAGTGCCCATGACTGCTCATTTAAGCCATTAGTAGATTATTTGTGTCCATAGCCTCTGAGTGTATACTCTCTTTCTCTACTCTCAATGAGGCCCAAATAAATCCAACGCCAAGCGTGGTAATTCGGGGTTGTCTTAATCTCCAAGTGTTATCCATGCCTGGGGTTCTCTGAAACCCCTTGGAACTTGTGTGACATCGAATATATGAGATCCAGACCTAGTCCTCATGTCATGCTTAAGTTTAGGATAACTTGAGCTTCGCTTAGAGTAGGGAAAAGGGGCAAGTATAGAACAAGTATAGGTTGCCTTGTATGTATGTATATGTGTGCATATCAGATATCATCCAATGTGTGTGTACTTAATTTTACTCATTTACCTTAGTGTACTTAATTTTACTCATTTACCTTAGTGATAAGTTCAGTGCTTATAAACTAACCGGTGTTTACTTTCTTTCCCCCCTCTCCTCCGATCACGCGACTATTTGGGTCAAAAAATGCATGAAACCACCCTCTTGGGGCCTTAAAGCAGGAATACTACTTCAAATAGAGTCCGGGATGACAAAAGGAAGATAGCGAGGCGCGCAGAAGGCCCAGTCATGGGTGAAAATGACCAAACTAGGGGCTTGGTACGCCCCTAGTCTAACCCTGTCTCCTTACATTTCACAAATTAATTTTTTGATTTGATATATTTATAAAGATATGTATGTAAACCCGTATTATAGTGGAAAAACTTATGGTTGGAATTCGACGTCTTAGGACAACAGTTCTTACGCCGTTTAGTCGACTTTAGGTACCCATGTGTGTTTTCAAAAATCACGGACTTGGCATAATGTTTTATATAATTGAGTAAAATTGGCATTTAGTGTCACGCCCCAACCTTGGTAAGGCGTGACTGGCACCCGACACCTTACTAGGGCCGAGCGAACCTAGCTGTAACTTGCATCTTCTATGTCTCGAATGACAAAATAAGGCTAGGGAGGCTAACTATGAATATAATATGATGCATATATATATATATACACACACACACACACACACATACATATATATATATGTATAATGGGCCCACGATGCCAACATAACTATCGACAAAATATAACTAAGTTGTATACAAGAAACTGTCTGCAAAGCCTTTATGAACATGACTGAAACATACAAGTCGGGGCAGGGCTCCCGACATACCCGTAACACACAAAAGTACATATACGAACCCAGACTCAACAATGCTCCAGGAAGAAGTGGAGCCCACCAATCAAGACTAGTACCTGGAGACAGCATATTGTGGAAGTCCTCGTCTCGTCTGTCTATACCTGTGGGCATGAATGCAGCAGCGTCCACAAGCAAAACGACATCAATACGAATAGTGTACCGAGTATGTAAGGCGAAAATGTAACATAATAAACACATACTGCAAGAAGAAGGATAAGAATAAACCTGGCACTTCTGACTTACCAATGAGAATCTAGTATGCATATCTCTCTATACTCCCATAGATTTAACTGCATCTATATACAATACTGTGTCTCTAACTTACTTATCATCCTAGTGCTAACTGCCTAACTGATCGGTGGTAACTGCCCGATCGGTCGTAGCATGGTGGTAACTGCCCGTCCGATTATCGCTCAACGGTAGAGCGCAACTGCCCGACTGATCAGTGGTGACTGCCCAATCGGCCGTAGCTCGGTGGTAATAACTGCCAAACCAGCCGTAGCATGGTGGTAAATACATAGCTACCCAACTGGCTGTAGACCAGTGGTAAATATAATCAACATCCTGACCCGACCTCCATGAGTAATCTCTATGCACTTCTCATGGTCATCACTTATCCGTTATTGTGTACATGATCGCATAAGACTTATTCACACAATTCTGAGCCATTAGGATTTCTTCTCGCTTAACTAAAAATTAATTCAATCCTGAGATCCATCATAAGCCTCTCTTCTGGCATCACATACCTCATTAGGGATCCTCTACTAGTACACTATTCATGTCCTACAAAACATTGCTTAAGTACAAATTTCTAAACACATCGGAGTGACATAAGGTCGGTAAACCTCTGATTAACATTATGGAACTATCATCATGAACATATCTCATCTTGAAGGAACAAGATCATAAGATGATATCAATAACAAGGCAAAATACATCAAAACACCCCTAAACTATACCCAAAATGTCGATATCACACTTAAACTATACAGACGACCCATTACACACCTGAACATTTCAAAAGTGAATTTATTTACCACCTCCAAACTGATGACCACTTGCACAATGGGAAGTGTAACCCACTCTCTTGCCACATCAGCGCCACACCAGCACCACGTCAGCGCCACCTTAGAAATTTCCTAAATTTTAATTTATATTTATTTCCTTTTCTTTATTCATTTAATTTTTTTATTAATTATATTTACACTAATTAACCATTAAAATCCTCCAATAATTATATCTTCTTCATCACCACCACCTCATTTCACTGGAACCACCATCGCAATCAATTTCACCACCACCAATCCGCCACCAATTTCACCACAACCAATCCTCCAATAATTATGGACAAATGAATTTGAACAGAGGGAGTATTAGTAATTTTACTACTGCTGCTGCTATTACATCAGCAGTAGTAGTACCAACCCGCTTTCACCCCCATTTCTTCTTCATTCCCACTTGAAGATACTTTTAAGCGAAAGATATTTTTGTTTCCTTGTTTTTCTTGCTTAATAGTACCTATACAGGTAGAAGTAGATGAAGTATATGTATAACATACCATTGTACTTGCCACGCCCTAAACTGGAGAATTGCTTCATTCTCATCCTCATCCTCTTTCTTCATTTCACCCCATTTCTTCATTTCAGCCCATTTCTTCTTCATTCTCATCCTCCAAATTCATATTTTTTCAATCTCATCCCCACCCCCACTGCTACCTTTCCCCCGCCATTTCTCCCCCTGCTAATTTCATTATTAAAAAAAAATCCACAATCCAATAGAGTTTGCAGAGATTTAGTAGTAATCCACTTGCTTCTTTTTACTTGATAGATTATGATTTTGATTTGGTATTGGTATTTTGATTTTGGTGGTTGTGGGTTTAATGGTAGCTATTGAAATTAGGGGAGGTGGTGGCTATTGAAATCTAGTGTTGGTGATATATATGGTGAAGAAGGTGGAGGGGAAAGGGGGCGGCGTGGTGGTGGTCAAATTTGGGGCTAGGGCTGGGGGGTGGCGTGAGGGTGGAGGAGCCGGGGGGGAGGGGGCAGCACGTTGAATGAAAAAGAAAAAGATGAAGAAGAAAGGAAGGAGAAAGGGAGGGTTGGGAATTATAAAAAATATTTTTTTAATTAAAAAAAGAAAATAATAAATAAATTTTAACTAAAACACGCGCTTCTTTTTTAATTATTTTTATAATTTATGCCACCCCAGCTTGTAGGGTGGTAATAAATTCAGTTTTTAGATGTTCAGGTGTGTAATAGGTCGCCTATATAGTTTGAGTGTGAACTCGACATTTTGGTCATAGTTTAGGGGTGTTTTGATGTATTTTGCCCAATAACAATGAATGAGCTCAATGATATCATAAGAACATCGGGAACTATAAGCTCTGGTACTTTTAGAAACATGGTTATTGAAGATATCATGTATAGGTTCACAACAAAGGAATCATGCCTTAAGAAAGCAAGGTTTAGCCTTAACATACCTCAAATCGCCCAAGCAATCCAACAATCGGGCTAATTACAACTAGCACGCTGTACCTATAACAACGAATACACATATAAACTTAGATGGTCCTACTATATCACGTATATCAATGACAACTTGATTCTAGAATAAAACGGGCAGCATTTCCCCTTACTCTCTAATCACCTCAACATATACAACAACCCAAAATAATAACCACAAACCCACAAAAGTCCTTAAATACTCCCTTTTACTGCCCTTACAAAAAGTATACATCAAACAACCCAAAGTATATAAATATACAATAACAGTATACACTTCCTTTCTTCCCAATCAAGGAGCATAATCTTATCAACACACCAAAAATATTATATACCATCCATATACATGGAAATTAGCTCAACAACACAGCCACAACATGTTCAAAACAGTCCATAAACTCAGCAACTACAACACAACACTTTATGATCTTTCCTCCATAACTATTTTCACATTTAAGACTTGCTAAACCTTCAAATCAACTCAACATAAGAGATAGGATGAAGAAAATACCTTATACTTGAAGAACTTTAGCCACTCCAACTTTCTTCAAGACCAAACTCACCACATCAAGTAGGAGCAAGAACAATCACTTTTCATGAACTAGTTTAGTGTAATCTTGTTAAATTCTTGATCAAAGGGGTATAAGTGTTTAAACGAAGTGTATGGATGTGTCTAGAACTCAAAAGAAGTGTAAATGATGAAAAAAGGGGAATAATAGGGTATTTATACACTTTGAAAGTCGGTTCCACCGACTTTCCAAGTAGGGCCTGCAGGGAAGTCATTTGGCAGCTTAGAGGCTTATCTTGAAATGCCCACAACTCCCTACTCTGATGCTGTATTGACGAACGGTTTATTTTATTGGAAACTAGACTTCCTGAACTTAAATTTAGGCTTTTGTTTTACTTCAAAACTCCTGATATACTAGGAGATATACGCCTTTAAAGTTAACTCAAATTTTCTGTCCAAAATTCTGTCACCTTTTTCCAAATTTTCGACAAACTTATTTTCTTCAATTTGCTTGATCCCGGAACCTTTAGACACTTATTTAACACTTTTTAAGAGTATTCCTTAACCTTATAAGGGTTTCATGACCCCTCCGAGCCTTCGTTAGTTTACTCACAACGCAAATGACGCGAAAATTTTCGTGGTGTGACATTTAGCAAAACTATTTTCTTCAAACCACAAACTGATTTTTCTAGAAAAAGCTCAAATGGCCGTCACATTTATAGCAAAAGTTGTTTTCAAAAACTAAATTTATTTAACTCAATCAGTTTTCACCACAATCAAGGGATTTTTCACCTTAGCTTTTAATAAATGGGCCCGATGCCCAAACTACTTATACTTTTTCACCTAAAAAATGAAATGGTAGATTATTGACAAGGTTGGATCAGTCTTAATCCAAAATCAGGAGTTCTTTTTATGAAATTACAAATATCTATTTTGGCTTAAAGTAAAAAAAAAGACTCCTAAAATCTAATGTTGTTTTGGCCTATAGCAGGCCCAAATAAATGAGTATTTACAGACGAGGTATACTCATTTTTTGTATGAAAACGCCCTTATAAACATATAAAACTAATTTGTGATGCATAATTTCGGATAAGGCTGGACGTACTAATACGGACCAACCTGAGCCAAGTGTATGAGTATAAGAACTTAACTTATCAAACCAAGACCTACTTTTTACATTCTCTTTCTAAGTATATACTCCTTATACATAAAGGAGACTATTTCTATACGGATGTTATAAATCCAGAACTACAATACCCTATATATAAAGGGGATATATTCAAATTTTTCCAAAAAAAATGATATGCATGACAGTTCTTTTTGAGGGAAAGTGAACACAAACAATAAGCAGTTTAAATAGATACTCATACACTGGAACTCGAAGGTCAACCGTATAGCACGGATCCTTGATACTGGGTTGCCTAACACCTTTCCTAGGGGATCACCAGAACCCTTACCTAGAACTTTGAATTACGAAGGTTTTTTCACGGCGTTTCAATAAACCCTTCAAAATCGATTTTCCTAATTTCCTAAAAATTAGGTGGCGACTCTTCTTCAAAACAAGTCCGAAAGAGCGGCAGCGAGTTCGTAGTAGCCTTCTTGCGCCCTAAACCCGTGCGAAAAAGCGAACCGTTACAGTCATTATAAGGGATATTTGCATATGTTCGTATCAATATGACCATGCCAAAAGAAAGACAGGGGCAGCCTTAACATACCTTGTCGTCTACTAAACCACTCAACGTCTATCTTTCCGAGCTTGAAAATCTATATTCAAGATGATTCACACTAAGTTTAAGTTGTTCAAATACTTATAAGGTCAACTTAAACTAGTAGATTAGCTAACGAAATTTGGGCAGCATTTCCCCTATATCATCTACTTCCTCCCAATTCCAAAACAACTCCAAAACATCAATAACAATATCATCAATACCATAGCCAAGAGATTACATTCAAACTAAACTCAAATCCGTCCAAAACTTCCTTTCAAATTCAGTCCATAGACAACAACTACAACACAACACTTTATGATCTTTCCTCTATAACTATTTTCACTTTTAAGACTTGGTAAACCATCAAATAAACTTAACATAAGTAATAGAGTGAATAACTTACCTTATAGATAGAAGAACTTCAATCCACACAACTTACTCCAAGACTTAGTTACCACAACTCCAACTAGAAGTAAGAACCAACACCTCCTATGAACTAGTTAAGGATTTTAGAGCTTGATCTTCTCTTGAAATGATTTGGGATTATCATGGATGATGGAGAGAGCTTAGGGGGTCACTAGGGATCTGTTTTGGTGAAAAAATGAGCCCTAAGTCATGGGAAATATATTTATAGGCCAAGGAAAATTTTCCACCAATTTAAAGTACGGCCTCCATGTATGGGCCGTACATTTTTGTACGTCCTGTACTTTCAGCCCGTACCTGGAAGGTCAATTTTTCAACTTTCTGGAAAATTCTAGAAAATGAGGTACGGGACGTACAATTTTGTAAGGGTCGTAATTTATCCTTTACTTCTCCGATTTGCAATTCATCAGTTGTATTGAAACGAAGACTCACTGAACTTGAATTTACATGGGTTATGCATTCCATAACTCCTCATATGCTAGGAGATATACCTCCCTCAAGTTGGACCAAAAATTCCTGTCCAAAATTCTGCCAAGATTTTTCAAAATTTCGACAAACTTAATTCCTTTGATTCGCTTGATCCCAGAACCTCTGGACACTTTCTTAGCACTTATTAAAAGTATTCCTTATCCTTATAAGGGTTCCATGGCCTCTCTAGGATTATGGTAGTTTACTTACGACGCAAACGACGCGGAAATGTTTGAGGTGTAACAAAGCCTTAGGACCCAGGGATTTTTCTGCACCATTTGTTCTTTTTGTTATTTCGCATTGAGGACAACACTTAGCTTAAGTGTGGGGTGTAGTCATTTATTTGCTGCTTTTGTTGTCTTTGCCATTTGTATTTGTTTTGATTTGTTTCATACTTTAAAATATAGAAAATACAAAAAAAATTATAGAAAAAAATTGACTTTTCCCGGTGATGGATTGCATTAGATAATGGACAGAGATAACTCTCTTGAGGGAAAATTCCTAACTCTAATTCCATGGAAGTTCTCTTAATTTTGATCATGCTTCCTTGATAATGATAGCCAGGCCAAATTCTTGACTCGTGTGGTAAATGCTTTATATGTTTAACTGTTTTGATCAGGAAATCAGGATGGATTCGATTTTAAGTGATTTATGTTCCATGTGTGTATGAGAACTTGATTGTGATTTCTACGTATTTATATTGAAGTCTAGAACTTGTCTGGTGTGTATACAAAGTGAAATGAAGTTTGTTAAGTCTAGGAAGTGACATAGGCGATTCTTTGATTAGCCATATTTGGAACGTTCTCTTTACCGACGTCTATGTTGATATCCTTAGTTATTCCCGTTGAGGATTTAGCCTATTTCTTGACTACCACGTCTTTAGCTTTTCCCCTTTATTCTAATTGGCCAAAAACTCGATCCATACTACTAGAGCACTTTAATAAAAAAAATTGGAGCGCTTAAAAGAAGTTTGGGAAAGAAAAGAAAAGGGAAAGTGGAAGATGGAATTTCAAGAAAAAGTAAGGGTGCCCTTGTTGAAATGTAGCTAGTATGGAGCAACAAAAAGAAAAATAAGAAAGAAAAAGGAAAATGTTATAACCCGTGTTTTCACACGTTTGGAAAAATTCGATAAATAATGGATTCTTGAGATACGAGGTCAAATTTGATATTTTGTTGAACATAGGAGTTATGCATGAAATAATAGAGTCATGAAAGTGTGGGACAAGGTTAAGGGTAATTTTGGAATTTTGGGAATTAGTTTCGGGAATTACAAAATATGATTCACAAGTTATTGGGCTCAAAAATTGAATTGAAATTTAGGCCCAAATTAAGGGACATGGCCGGCCACTTAAGGCCATGATCCAAGCCCAATTTAGTTGGTCATGTGACCAAGCACTACAATTATATAACTAGAAGATGAATACTTGGATAAGCATAACACAAAACAAATCAAGAACAAGAGATAGAGAAAGTGAGGCTCCCGGCCTTGAGGGCAAAAATTAACCCCCAAAAATATTGTTCAAAAAATTCATGTCTTGTGGTTTTCCTACTAAGATAAGGTTCCTTTGTAACTTGGTATAGTTGGATTGGAGTGGGGAGCATTAGAATCATCAAAGTGACTACATCTCCAAGTGAAGAAAACTTGAAGAAAAGGTAAGAATTTCTACCTTTTTATTGTGTTATGAAGTTTTGATTGTGTTGTGGTATATAGAAATGTGTTGATTGTATGAAAAAATGGAAGTTTGCAATGTGGGTTTGGAATATGGCTTGTAGCCGTGAGTATACATATGTTGTATAGCCAAAACGTGTTGAAATTATGTTGTATTCTAGTTGTGAATGTGATGGAATTCATGTTGAGAATGAAAGTGGAATAAATTTGATTGAATTGCTAAAAATAGCACTTGGCCGTGTGGTGTATTTGGCTTGGGAATGAAATGGATTAAGTTTGTTTAGTGTATTGGAGTGTTGTTGTAATGCTTGATATGTGAATGAAGTTAGAATGATATAAGTTTGTATTGAATCGGAATGTAGACACTTATGTCATTTTAGTATGATTTTCCGACATTAAGGAAATGAAGTCGTTTGGTTGTGAATTATGATGATCATTGATGAATTTGGAAGTTGGAAATTTGTTATGAAATTGTATGCCAAAGATTTGATGTTTTGCATAAGTTAAGACTTTGGCGGAAAGTTGTATATTATGTATATCGAGTGTATACCTTAAGGAAAATGAAATGAAATGTCTCTAAATCTATATTGTGATGATCTTGAGTGATAATGGATGTGAAATCATGATGTTAGTTCGAAAGTTTGGGTTGAATTGAAGATTATGTCAACTTGTGAGAAAAATGACTAGTTGAAGGATATTTGTGTTTTTAATGTTCATTGTTGATATTGATGTTGTCGTTTGGGTTGTTGTTGATGATTTATAGCCGAGTTGAATTCTCGGGGTGCTATATGTATAGGGGAAGTGCTGCCGAAATTTCGGTAGCCAAATATGCATTAAGTTGAAACTTTGGTATTCATAGCTTACAATTGGTAAACTTGACCAATTGCAGTTTTTCGACGAAACGGGAAGTGAGTTTGGAAAGGCGTAAGGAGCGTGAAAGGTATGTAAAGCAACCCCTATTCTTCCCTTGGCATGCCCTTAGTGTGTTAGGGTCGGATCCGGGCCTCGAAGGACCTCTTGGCCCTCGGAATCCGCAAGACAAAATTTCAGTTTTTCCTTCAGTAGAATTGAACCATTTTGATACGCTTTTTCTGAAATTATGCAATTTTGCTCTAAATTACTCAGAAGGTCATAGAATGTCAGTAGAACCTTTTTAGGTGATATTATAAGCTTAGGGGGCACAATTTTAGCCCGCCGCCTTATTTGTTCCGAGGCGGGCCCACTATTTCCGGTTTTTCCCCTAATATGCTAAAGCTTACTTTTTAAGCGATTTTTGAAAGAAATGTTTTGACTACCCTACTAATCGCTTAGAGAATATTATTTTAAATATTCTATTAAATCTTATAAATTATTTTGACGCTCGGAATGACTTCAGGAAGGTTATATTTCTGTAAATTATTATGATATCCGAATTGTATTAATTCTGATTCCGTCCGACTCCATTTGATTTGTTTGTCTTTGCTACGCTTCATCGAGTCTTTGAAAACACTTATGATAATTTTTAAATTGCATTAGTCTCTCACTACTCCATTCGTGGATGTCCCAATGTTTCCCACACTGAGCCCGGGCCAGGATATGTTGTCAAACGTGATTCTCTGCATTGTTCGCCGCGTTCCGATGTGAGGGGGCAGTTATACGCGTACATGGGTCTGTGGAGTATGATGTGCCATTTCCGCCTATTCTGATCTGATCTGTTATGGCCATTCTGATATGACATTTTATGATACGGGGCCACGCCCCTTTTTCTGATTCCCCTGTATTGTGGCACCAGTGTCGGGAGGGTGACCACGTTCTGTCTGCCGAGTCCCGTGGCAGGGGCCGGATATGATATGACATATGTTTCTGTACGCATTCTGTATGTTTTGAAAATATGCATCTGACACTCTGGATTTTGTACACATTTTCTATGACCATTACGATTTGACTTCTGTGATTCCGCTTTACATATTCAGTACATATTTCGTACTGACCCCCTTTCTTCGAGGGCTGCGTTTTCATGCCGCGCAGGTACAGACGACAGGTTTGCTGATCCGCACGTTTAGGATCCCATTTCTGCTATTTTGGGGCGCTCTCTTCTACAGAGCCCATCTTTTGGTACAGTCTGTCACTGCTACCTAGATATGTACTTTGTTCAGGGTATGACGGGGCCCTGTCCCGTCTTATGATTATGATATGTTCCGTAGAGGTCTGTGGATACATCTGTGTGGGTTCTGTACATATGTTTGGGATACTTTGCTTTATGATGGCCTTATCGGCCTATGTGTGCCAAGTCTGCTTTTCTGCTAAATTTTGTGGCGTCCACTAATGTTTTTATTATATTATTATTCTGTTAATATGTTAGTTTGGGTATCGGGTACGTATAGGTGCCCAGCTCGGGCACTGGTCGCGGCCCACGGGGTTGGGTCGTGACAGAAAAAAATCGAGTGCTCCTTGTTTTTATGCATAAATATGTGCTTAATGAGATAGGAAAATTAAATGGAAATAGTGGTTGGAAGTGGAGAATAAAAAAAAAAGTGGTTAATTATAGAAAGCGCTTAAGAAGGAAGAGGTAAGGTATTAAAGTGCTTAGGGAGATTAGTCACTATTTTACCAAATATTTCCAGTCCGTCCTTTAGCCTACATTTTAACCCTCAAAGTCCTACTTGACGTTAGACTCAATATATTTGTATTAGTAGACTATTACACCAAGGGCAAGCCTATGATTCCTCATATGTTACATGTGAGTTTTCTTTGTGAGAGTGAGCATATTTTTTCTTGATATTATGCCCATGTATGTTAATGCAATGTCCTTGTGTGGTGATTACTGGGCAACTCTCTTATTCTTTGGTGAGGGCCACATAACTTGTGAAAAAAGAGGTGATATTTTTTGTTTTCTTGATCAAAGTGAGTAGCAACTGGTTTAGTGAGTCAAGTTATTTAGGCTAGAGTGTTGTAATAAGGTGTTTGAACGGGTTCAAATATTCTTGGCATGACTAGTTAAGAAAATAGTCAAAAAGATTCTTCTTGAAAAGTATAGTTGCTTGCTCCAAAACGAGCAATGATCTAAGAGTGTGGTGTTGATGATAGGCTAGGAACATGGATTTTTAACTTGTTTTCACATCTTTATTGACTATACTTTATTTGTATTCAAGCTATAAGATAGTATTTTACACTCGTTACATGTATTTCTTGTGCAGGACTTATTTCCGATCAAACGAGTGTGTTTGGAGCGTAATTTGAGGTCGTAGGACTTTGAAAGTCTGAGTGGGAGTTCAACGGAAAGATCGAGATTAGAGTTCAGAGTTCGAGGATCGGGTAGGAATACTAAAAATTGAAGAAAAACAACGAAACCTTAAAAAAGCTTGGCGCGAAGCATTGGGTCACCCCCACTCCCCGACGCCGAACCTGTGCTAAATTTTAAAAGAAACACTAATTTTTTCAAGTGCAGCATCTTTACACAGCCGCAGTACGCCGGGCTGGGCAGCCCGCAGCGCAGTAGTGTTGTGGCGGAACATAATTTTTTAGTCAAATTTTATAAGGGTATTTTGATCTGGCCTATTTTTGGAGGGTTTTAAATACCTGAATCACACAATTTTGAAGGATCTTTGGACGGCTATATCTTGGGAGACGGCTTAGAGTTTGAACAAAGACCCTGCTACTATCCACTATCGATTCAATATGAAAGTTTGCATCAAAAGTTGGTTGTAATGACTTCTAGTTTACTTTCTTCTCCTATTATGTTTACCTTTGCTATTATGGAGTAGTTTATAGACATGGTTTTTTGAGACTTATTTATGAATTAACTTCGTTTCTTGTTAGAATTCTCATTTGGAGTTTTGAACGTTATACATATGATTTCCTTATTTTAGTTAATCGAAAGAGAACTATTTTATTGAATATTTATGCTAGTATAGTTTGGTTGAAGTACAGTTCTTTTGAGTAATCGTAAGAGCTTTCTTAAACTGTTCTTGATCAAGTTAGGAAGATATTCGAAAGACATTTTCCTCTTATTAAATCCAGTCGTGAGTTCTGACTTATGTTCATGAGTTTTAAATTAGTCTATTCTTGAAGATATTTAGTTCATTCAAAAGAAAAGTTTGAATATTACAAGTAGACTAATCATTCATTGAAATCAAAAGAGTCAACGAACCTTGAACGATTATTAATCTTGAGTATTTATTTTGCACAGTCTTGTCATACGCCCTTAATTCTCCTGTTGATTGTAACCCTTGACCAAGTTCTAAGTTTTAATTATTCCCTTAGTTTTATAGTAAAATTTATTACTTGTGGTTTACACCACAAAACTCTAAAGATTTGATTTCCTGAAAAATTATAAGCAAGACTTTGTTTGACTTATTAATAACACCAATTCTTGTGGAGATGATCTTAAACTATACTATTCTTTACTAGCGGAGCACTTAAAGAAATTATATTGTGGTTTGTGCTCGTCACACTGCCCTATCAATGTGGTACCACTTCACAAACCTCAAAGGAAGAAGAAAGCTTTTAAGTATTGTAATATGTGGAGTGAACAATCTAGCTTCAAAGAAATTGTTATGGAGGGTTGGACAGTCTAGATGGTTGGACGTAGAATGTTAAGGGTGGTAAAAAGGTTGAAACTCCTAACAACTGAAGACTTTGAACTCTGGCCATTTTAGGAACATACCACATGAAACTGATGATGATAGAGAGACACTGCAACCAATACAATCTCAACTGCACATAAACCCACTGGATAACAGACTTCAACATGAGGAGAAACTAGTACTCGATAAGTTTAAAAGGTCATCATACTTGGCAGAATAATTTCTTCAATAGAGAAGTAAGGTTACTTGGATAAATCTAGGAGATGATTAACACTAACTATGCCCATTCAATCATTAAGAAAAATATACTCTAATACACCATAGTGGAATTACAAGATGAACAACAGACTATGCAAACTAATCCAGATGAGATTGCTGAATTTTTTGTTCACTTCTACAAGCAATTATTGGGAAATTCAAAAGGATACAAGGTCAAGGCACACAATGGGATCTTCTAGGCTGAACCAGTTGTATCCATAGATCAACAAGTGATGTTATTACAAGAGTATTCCGGAAAGAAGGTAAAGGATGCAATTTGGTGGATTCACATTTATAAAAGTCCAGGTCCAGATGGATATGATAGTGGGTTCTATAGAGGAGCTTGGGATATAATTGGTCCGGAAGTCACAGATATTGTGCTGGAATTCTTTAGAAATGGAAAGATACTGAAACAGATAAATGCAATCATGATTTCCCTTATTCCTAAAGTGGATCATCCTATGGGTGCTAGTCAATATAGGCCAATCTCATGTTGAAATGTGTTATACAAATGCATATCAAATTTGATGTGTCAGAAATTGAAGTTGATTCTGCCTGGCCTTGTGATTGAATCTCAAGCAGCCTTTGTTCACGGTAGATCTTTAGTACATAATGTACTTATCTACCATGATCACCTCAGACATTATAAAAGAAAGACCACCTAAGAAGTATGTGAAGATTAATCTGCAGAAGACATATGATATGGCGAATTGGGAGTTCATTGAAGACATGTTGATTGGGTCTAAATTTCCTCAGAGATTCATCCAGCTTGTCATGATATGTGTGACAACCAGTGTTTTAAAAGGCGGTGGTGTGAGGCAGGGCTATTTTACTAATAGTTTAAAAAAAAATGTTATAAATATTATTTATTATTATGAATGTCTATCTTTTGGAGAAATATTAGAAGAAATATTAGGGTTAGTGACTTTGGGATCAAGTCACTTTTCCCCTATA
This sequence comes from Lycium barbarum, assembly GCF_019175385.1. NCBI lineage: Eukaryota > Viridiplantae > Streptophyta > Magnoliopsida > Solanales > Solanaceae > Lycium > Lycium barbarum. Next base: position 89,992,226 of record NC_083342.1, read on the forward strand.
AATATAAAGGTTCTCCATCATTGTAAATCAATCTCTAACAAGAAAAATAAGAATTCTCCTCTCTTCTCTCTTTCTCTACAAATATTCTTGTTCTTTGCTTTATTATTTTATAACACGTTATCAGCACGAGACTCTACCGTTTTGTATTTAATTTTCTGTTTCAGGTGCAATTCTTGAAAAGGGAAGAAATTTAAAGCCACGATACCCGTTTTTGGGAGAAGGTTTGAATTTGAAATTGTATTTGCCCACTGTTCAAGCAACCTTTTGTATGCGTTCTTTCGTAACTAGAATTGTCAATACAAATAAGATGTAATTTTTCAATGGCTTTTCAATTCATTAGTCCATTATAATCTTTGGGATATTTTATTGACATATGGAAGCACAGCATCATGACGGTAAGGAACATGACCTATTTAAATATGATCATGGAATATATAGCACCTCAGATCTCACTGATTCAGTAAATTTTGAAATCGAATTCATCAAAAGCACCGGCCCCTGTATTATTGAAATTATATTTTCTTGCTTGCTTACCGTCTTTGTGTTTTTAAATATCAATACGTGGACAACGATGTTGATGAGTAAAGGATTAGAAGACAAAAAGACGCGCATAAGGAACTTATAAAATACCTGGAGGATAGCTGCTGCTTTTGCTGAGAAGCTACTCTCCAATCAACACTTGTTAATCATGAAGAATTTTCTGGACATTACGAAATTAGGTGAGTTTGCAATGACTCGGGTATGTAACCCACTTTCCATAGTGATATATTGATTTGGAAGTTATTTTGTTAATTACGGGGACTACAGCGGAAAAGAGATCCTCTTTGTACATAGAAGAACACAGTTGTTAGTAAGCATTATGTAGCTACGTTGGGTTCATCAGATTTGTAGGGACCTAATTGGTTCTCAACCATTTATGTCTCTAATTTGTTCCTGAAGAGCACCAGTGTTAAGAGGAATTATAGTGTTAAGTTGATATTCCTTAGTGGATAAATGAGAGTTTGCAACAAACTTATGATCACCAGAAGTGATAATATAACTTAATCCTCATTATGATTAAATTGATTTATGCATATGACCACCAGAAGTGGTAATATTATCATAGACATATTGTGATTACAATTGAAAATATGTCAGAGAAAATTCTCTATATTATATGTGTGCCTCAATTTGCTCCTGAAGTAGCAATATTTTAAAAGGGGTTCTAAGCGACCATAATTTTATATGGTTAAGACACGTTCATATGATTATGTTCCATTCTTGAAGAATGAGAACTTTTGATAAATATTACAAATACAGATCCACTCCCTGAAGCGATCAATGTGATAATATTTAGTAGAGAATATAAATACATACATGTTTTTTTCATATGAAAATAATATGCCTCACCCAGAAGAGGTAGAAAAGTTGAGAAGAAATATTCTGAAAATTCTATGCTTTACTCCGGAAGTAGCAAACTCTGAAATCTATTCCAGAAGTTGTAGAACTTTGAAATTTACTCCTAAAGTAGTAAGACATTGAAACTTACTCTCGAAGAAGTAAAAGTTTAAAATTTACTCATGAAATAGTAAAATACTAAAGTTTACTCCCGAATTAGTAGAACTTCGAACTCTACTCCCGAAGTAGTAGAACTTTGATTTATCCCTGATTGTACGAGCAGGTAATCCTTCGTCCCGTCATGTACTCTCGTTGCCTTTTGCCGATTACTTAAGGTGCAAATACTCTTCTAATTTTGAAGCTACCAATCGTCATTCTACTTCTAGAAGACAGTCTGTAAGTATGATTTTCTTAAGTTACTTGTCTGGGCCGTTTAAAATATTGTGAACGACCTCTTCATTCTTAATTTACAATAACAATTTTGCAAAATGAGACTACATTACATCTCTTGAGATAAGGATGCAAATCAGTTCATAGGTCTAAATAATTAGAAAGGATGGCTTAGCATCCAACTATAGCAACAAACTGTGGTCTTTCCCCTTATTCCTATAGTTTTATTCTCGGTAACATTCAATAATTAAATGTTATTTTGCTGGGAGTTTAAAAGAAGAGGATTCCGAAATAATGCTAAGAACAGTAACGATTATCGTTTCAGATTACTATTCTATGAATTGTGAGCTTGGTTATTTGTAACATTTTTCTTTACTCAAATTTATAAAATAGTTCTGCCTCTCTAATTTCAACATATTTATATGGAGCTCATATTGCTCAGATAGTTCTAAAGCAATTCTACAAAGTTTTGTTTTGTTTCGTTTTTATTTTAAGAACAGGGGATCCTTGGAAAACTGAAATCTTATGTTAGAGAAAAAGATGAAGGTGATATACTGCCTGCTATGTCTGGACAAGCCTTTCACAAATGCTTGGTTTGTATTGGTCTATAGATGACAGAAATGTTTACTTTTCATGATTTATAAATGATGTATTGTCTTTAAATATCTGTTTAATTACTGTTTATTTTATGACACCAGTAGTGTCTAACTAAAATTTCTATTAAGATACCAGCAGTATCTAGGCAATATTTGGTAGCACAAAATTAATGATGAAGGTCTCCAGAAGAGCCTAATGTTCGTCTACAAGGATCATGACATTAGTTGGTGTCCAAAATATGTGATTATGGAGAATAAATTAAAAGCTCCTGAAGAGCTCATATAATATTATGTCATTCGTTCTAGATTGTAATATATGAAGGTGTTGTGATCTAAACACAAGTTGTAGTAAACCTGCAGTTTACTAAAGTAAATGGCTATCATATTGAAGCTATTAATGATTGGAGGACTAAATATCTTCAAAATCATAGTGTGTAAGCCATATGTATGTAAAAAGTTATCCTCTCTGTTCTCCAAATTGTACTATACAAATATAAGCATGATAAAATCATATGCCATGATAAACCAGAAGTTTATTGATACAAAATAGGAGTTCATGTCATAGGAAACCATAAGTTTACTATAACAAACATGGCATGGTAAACTTATAGTTTACTAGTATAAATAAATTTTATTAGTCGTCATGAGCGGTTTGGCCATCCCGATTCAAATATAATGTGCAGATTAAGTATTTGGCATATATTGAAGAACCAGAAGATTCTTCAAGAATTTATTTTTGTTGCTTGTTTTCATGATAAGTGGATTATACTGGCTAATGTTGGGATTGAATTTCCCAAATTCTGAAAATATAGAAAAGGTGAATATGGGTTCGTTCACCTGTTATGTGATGTCTTAAATAGATGCATCGATAAGACAGTCACATGTGCGTTTATTGTCAACCTGCAGTTTGATATATGCAAAGTTACTTGCTAAAAACTGATTGAGTTGAGAGCGCAATTTTCAGATTATGTAATCAAGATAATTCATCTTGTGAATGCTAGTTTATATCCAAGTTGGTTTGGCATTGAATGCCTCCGATAAAAAAGCTAAACCATTGCTTATGAGAACAATGCTTCATGTGCTGAATTATGATAAATTCTCACCTCATAATTGGTTCAGGGTTAGGAACCATATATTTCCATCTAATAGTTTTATGTGTGGTATATGATTAATTAATCTACCATGATGCACAAAGATGGATTCCCCCAAAGAAGATGGGATATATGTTAGTTTTTCTAACATGGGGGGAGAGAATAAGCAGCTGAGGAATATGTTATGAATTATCATTAGTATGATCCTCACTCAAAAGATAATTCAACTCAAATGCTAGAAGCATTTGCTGACCCAAAATTAATTTCTAATTTCAGCTGCAAAATGCTCCTATTAAATTCATGTCCCTGAAGGACAGAGTCTATAGCATGCGTGAAGCGTGGTAGACTAATCGGTTCTAAATGCAATAATCATTGAAAAGAAAGAGGAGCAAATGATCAATGATCATTATAAGGAGGCAATGTGCTCTTGAAGAGCCTACGACATAACACTTTATGAAACCTTATGAGAGGTTAGGTACCTAAAAATAATGGAAGTGATGAGATCTCGATAAGTCATGTCCTATTGCAAACCGATACAAAATAATATATCGTCGACGATATCCTTGGTACAATATAGCGCAATATTGTAAAAGGTTATGAGGATCTAAATTCTACGTCTATTTAAGCATGCTAACATAGAAATTATTATCAAGTGAAATGACGCACCTTGGTAAGCGTAAAGTTTATTGGACCTGCTGTCCGGACACCAGAAGATGTCATATATTTAAATAGAAATAGATGTTGTCATATCCTATATGAATTACTTGACAAAATGATATGAAAATTCCTGAAGAATTTTGAATGCCTGAAGCATATACAAGTTCTAGAAGTTTTGTTCGTTATTATGAATTAAATCAAGTAAGGTAAATATGATTTAATCACCTTAATGAATGTTTAATGATTGAGGGTCTATTTATCCCTACGTTTTTGTGGAAATCAAAATCTGTCATATTGTTAGTGCAAGTTGATGACTTGAGAATTATTGAAACTCTTGAAGAGTTTTGAAAAGAAATAGATTATCTGCTGAAAGAAGTTGAAATGAGAAACTTGCAGAATTTTTTGGTCCAGAAGTGTCATATCTTTGTGCAATTGATGCATTTATATATTTTGCTATGACTATGAGGGATTATGGTCATGCGATGTTGTTTTACATGATAGTCAAATCATATAAAGGTAACATTTGTTTATAAAGCAAGTCAGAAATGCACTTGGAGTGATTTCAATAATATTATATATCAATGCAACTCTATTCAAAGACTGAAGATGCAGCAGCATATATAGCCCAACTAAAGAGCAGATTCATAAAAGCTCAAGGCATGTTTCATCAAAATTATTCTTCACACACTAGCTCCAGAAGAATGGTGATATCAACATGCAAGAGATTTGTTCGAGCAATAATATGACTGATTTATTCACCAAGTCTCTAGCAACTGCAACTTTCGAGAAGATGGTGCATAAGATTAAGATGTGAAGATTCAAGTTTTTGGATTGAAGTTCTCATCAAGGGGAGTTAATACGCGTTGTACTCTTTTTTCCTTTCAAGGTTTTTGTCCCACTGGGTTTTTCCTTGTAAGGTTTTTAATGAGGCAACCAAATAGTGTATTATTAGAAATGTGTACTCTTTTTCCTTCATTAGATTTTTTCCCACTGGGTTTTTCTAGTACGGTTTTAACGAGGCACGTTATTTATCAAATAGACATCCAAGGGGGAGTGTTATAAATATTATTTATTATTATGAATGTCTATCTTTTGGAGAAATATTAGGGTTAGTGACTTTGGGATCAAGTCACTTTTCCCCTATAAATATAAAGGTTCTTCATCATTGTAAATCAATCCCTAACAAGAGAAATAAGAATTCTCCTCTCTTCTCTCTTTCTCTACAAATATTCTTGTTCTTTGCTTTATTATTTTATAACAAAAAACATAATTAAAAAACTTCATAGAAAACAAAACTTCTAACATGATTTTACAAGTATAGTTAATACAATTGATTTAAAACTTATGAGATACAAACCAACGCTAACATCTTAACTTTCAAACAGTAAAAGAATCACAATTTCCTAAAGCATACTACTATCATATTATGCAATTTACCTCCCCAAAAGAAAATAATCAATAAACTTTATCATATAATATTTAAAACGTCACTCCTTCGGGAATATAAATAAAATTACTTTCAATAAGCAAAATAATAAACTATGATCATTTTGAGACATAGGAAAAAAAATGTGAAGATATAAGGATGTAAAATTAGGCTATGTATTTTTTTAAAAAAAATGTTAAGTTGTATCGACCCTCACAGTGTTCTCAAATAGTAAATATGCAATACTAGGGTTTGTTATTTGAGTTACTCTCAATCGTTTTATTTCTATAGATGAAGGAAACTATTAATCGTCATTCATTTAATACAAAATAGAATTATGAGGGTCAATAATGTTAATTGAGAAATTTGACACATAATTTATGTAATAACCCTTAGGCGAGCCCCGAGCGTTGGGCGGTAGGTGTGTTTAGGGCGTACAGTCAGGCATTTAGGGCATAAGCCTTACAGAACTAAGCCTCACATGTAAGCCTCAAGGCATTTTGCCAGTGCCCCGCCCCCAGGCGAGTCCTAGAATTGCCTTTCAAAAGACTAGTGACAACTACAAAGTTCTTAATTAATGTGAATGGAGCAGGACATGGATATTTTGATGCTCGATTAATGTGAATGGAGTACCTGTCTAGAACTTTGGGTAAAATGGCACAGTTACATGATTTCAGATTTCACCCTATATGCAATGGCTTGAAACTCATCTATCTCATATTTGCAGATAATCTAATGATCATCTATAAAGCTAATGAAGCATCAGTCAATAGGGTTATGGCGGTACTACATCATTTTTCAAAAGTAACTATCTTAAAGGAAAACCTGAACAAATATAACATGTTCATAGCTAGGGTGGATGACAATATCAAGTCAAGGCTAATGGAGATTACATGTATTTTTTTAGGGGAGTTTCCCATGAGATATTTGGGATTGAACTTGTGTAACGACCCATTTGGTAGTTATAGCACTTTTGACCTATTCACCCCCGTTGACCTTTTCCCAAGCCCTATTAGTACGATTTTGACCCGCGGAGATGGGTGGTACAGTTTTCGTTGTTATCGGGCAAGAGTATGATGTCTGCTGTGAAATTGAGCCTTAAAGTGAAAAATGTTTGACCAATAATTCACTTTTGGTTAAACGGACCTTTTTCAAAAATCCATTGATTTCGAGAGGTCCAGATGGTCGATTGTAACTTGGTGGAATGTTTGGTTCAGTTTCCAAGGCCTTTGGGAGCATTTTGAGTTATTGGTTGGAAAATTAGTATTTGTTCATTGGGTGTTGACCTGGTCAAACAGACCTCCGTTGGAAATTCTGAGACCGCGAGTGAGTCTGTATCGTGTTTTGATATATGTCTGCATGTCTGACTTGTATCTGTGAGGTCTCGGACGAGGGTCTGCATGTTCATACCTTTGGGAGCATTATATTTCGGGATTGGGTCTCTGCATGCCTAGCAATATTGGTATTGTTCTTCCTATTTTCTAACTTAAAATTCGATTATGGTTAGACTTTAAGTATTTGGAGGCACTCCGTAAAGACAAAGAAAAGGTGTGATTGTTTGTGGCTTCTGCTCGGCTACCAGGTAGGTTACGGCTTACCTTATAGTTAGACTTCGGTTAGTGAAGCATATGTAGAGTTAGTGATTGTTAGAGAAAACATGTTACGTCTTCGCGTATGAAGTTGGGATGAATTACTTAGGTTGGTAGTGTAGTTTGATTGTGGTTTGTTGCATTGTTGTGATCTATTGGCTTGTTGCCATGTTTGTGATACTAGGCTTGATGTTGAGTTGTCTTCTTGTGGTACTAGGCTTGACGTTGAGTTGCCTTCTTGTGATATGTGTCCATGTGTGGCACCATTGATATTGATAGATTCTCATGATATGTGTCCATGTGTGGCACTATTTTTTTTAAGCAAATCCACTAGGCGAGGTGCCTAGGGCTAGTTTTTTATTCATTTAATAAAAGCGAAGCGCAAAGGAAAATTACAAGCAAGGAGGTCAGGCCTTACCTTACTAATCCTATTAAGGCGTAAAAAAACCTCTACTAACTAACATGCATGTAAAAAATAAGAAGAAGAAAGCACTAAATACTCTATGATCATCACAGAGTTTATAACACACTCTATGACGATATTACAACTGATAATACTTAAATAGTGAAATATTAAAATATTAAAATAAGCAAGAATATAGAGTCGGACCCTGGTTTTTTTGGAATTGTGAATTCCTCAAGGAGATGTAGCCCGATAAAAATCTGATTCTTCACCTTGTCTTCTACTTCCAACAGCTTCAAAATCTCTTGATACTTCATCAAATCTTCTTAGATTTGTTGGACCTTGTTGATGTAGTTTAACCCTGTCTCCTTCTATTTTGCCACTCTCATTGGCAGTTGCCTTAGAACAACCTCCTCAGACACTTTACCATCCCAACTATGTTTTCTTCCATGAGTCTTCTTTGTCTTGAATCCACTCCTTTGTTGCCTAGGTGAAAGGTCTCCATCCCTAGCTACCTTAGCAAAGCATTCATCTAATATTTCATTCTCATCTTCTTCATCAAATATGTCAAAGCTCAAATCACCATCAAAAGCTTCCAAAGGATCTTCCACTAAAGCTCCTGGCTCATACCTCTTGGCCACAATTCCAATAGACTTCCTTTTAGTAGGATTATCCATAGCATTCAAATTTTCCATATCATGTGACACTAAAGCATGAAGAACATTAGTAGGGGTCAATTGAATATTCGGAATACTTACATTCAAAGGTACACTCATTTGAGCCACAAGCTAACCCGCAGCTAAAGATGGAAGAACCATTGCATGGCATGGCACAAATATCGAGGATACTGGACTCAACTTGCTGCGCATTGAAAGGGATGAAACCTGCCCATCCTCCTCCATTATGTCCGCATAACTCTTTACACTCGTACCACCTTTTTGGTCACTCTTCGTTTCAACGTTATTGCTTAAACGTTCTAGAGCGGAGGCCACAATCTTATCCACATCTTGGTCATTCCCTGTGGGCATTACTTGTTGCCCAGAGTCATCATGTTGCTCACCAAATATCTCCATAGACTGAGTAGGGATCTAAAACGCCGAAGTGTTCAATGTGACCATCAACGGCTTCAAGACTGGGACCGGACAAACCAAACTTGCAACTTGTTGCTGCATTAGCATGTTTGCCAATTTCGGATGTACAATATGACTTTTAGAACATCCTGAAGCAGATTGGTGCTCCTCTCAACCTAAAAGAGCCTCAAAAGTGTTAGGACACACAATGTCCTTTGTTGCAATGCCTTGTTCCTTTGTCACATTAAGTTCTTTGACAATTTGAGGACTAACAGATTGTTTGCGTGAGACCACTATCCAGCCTTCACTTCCAGCATCATCTCTAGCATTGTTTAAATCCATAGCCTGCTCAGAAACCGTTGAATTCCCAACTGCGACACCCGTATCACCAAAACTAGGCAACTCGTTAATTTTGGCCTCTTGCACCACCCCTTGCACCTTTCCAACCAAAACCTCCTGATTTTCATTGCTATTAAGATAATGGACTTCCTCAGATTTACTATTACCCGATAGACTACACTCATCCCTTTTTGGATTAGGACGCAAATCTGGAGCAGCTTCCTTTCTAACCCATGAGCTTTCAGCGAGATTTTCGGACACCCTAGCCAATGCTCGACCTACTGGAATATCTCCCATGTTAGTTACCTTTTGTTGTTGCTTCTTAGTGTTTGGATAATCACGTGCAATTTTTTCTCTTTGAACCATTACGTTTTTTCCAATTAACAATCAGCACTTTTTTTATCATGACCTTGGTGCCTACAATGGATGCAATATTGAGGCAAATTATCATACACGACCTCCTGAAACTCGTCAATAATTCTTCCCGTAAATTTATCCACACTTTGAAGTTGAATACGATCCGGATGTTTGTCCAATAAGTCGAGGATCACCCTAACCCTAGCCGTGTTAGGTCTTGATCTCACTTGCATGGCCTTATCCACGGCAATAGGTTTCCCAACTGCTGAAGCAATGGAAAGCAAAGATTTCTTAGCAAACAAATCAGTCGATAGATTTGGAAACGAAATCCATATTGTCGCACATGGAGTCTCCTCCTTAGGGTTGAATCCAATAGTCCATGGGAAAATCCTAATTTGATGGTCTTTGCCGTTGTACATGAAATAATTCACGCATCTTGATAATGCAGCCACAAAATCATCATATTGATCCATATGATTAAGAAGTTGTCTTTGAGCAAGCAACACGACTAGACAATGTCCCTTAATGCCGAGGAACTGAGGCAAAATTGATCTTAAAGTTGGAAAATTGGGTGATCCCATGATAGTTTAACCACAATGGCTTGATGAAGTCCCTCCTCCCTAGCGAAAGCTTGTCGTTCATCCAACGTAAATTTTAATGTAGGAATTCCATGAATAACTTCAATAGGTATCAAACTAGGTTGAGAAAAGTTAACAGTTGATTTTGTTTAATTCAATCTATCAGCATAAGTAGGGTTTGTAGTGGTGTTTGTAGGGTTTTGGGGAGGCTCTCCCACAGCCAAAGGTTGGGGAGAGACGGTGGCAGCCATAGCTGCCCTAAATCTGCATGGCCTCAAAGGAAAGAGGCAAGAGGAGAGAGCCTAGGCTTTTTTTTCCCCTATTGTGCGGCACCATTGATATTAATAGATTCTTGCGATATGTGTTCGTGTGTGGCACCATTGATATTAATAGATTCTCATTGGTATTGATGTCATTCATACTTTCATACTCATATATTTGGATCGGGTTGCATGCCGCAACATATATTATACTTATATTGGATTGGATTGCGCGCCGAAATATATTTTATACGTATATTGGATCGGGTTGCGTGTCGCAACATATATTAAACCTATTTTGGATCGGGTTGCACGTTTTTATATAATATATATATAGGATCGGGTTGTGCGTCACAGTAGGTACATGGACTTCGCAGGTCTCCCATGGGTCATGACTATCGTGGCGTGGAGGTATTCCGACCGGAGCGTGTGTGTATCATTGCATTGCAAATGTATTCATCATTATCATCTCATTTGCATCTATTGATCGGATTCGTAGATTGTAATTATGGTTATGATCAATTTAAGAAATTGTGGGAAACTTGGCAGACTTGTGTTTAGGTGCTTCACCATAGGGTATGATTCGATTGTTGATCTTTCTGTACTTGTGATACTATTCTTGGACTCTGTTGGTTGATACTTGATTGTGAGCATGATTATCTTTCAATCTCTTTCTTTATATATGTTAGCTAACTGTTGTTAGCCTATGATACCTATCAGTACATAGTGTTTGTATTGATACTACCTTGCTGAATTCTTTTATGAGTGCAGAGTACGTGACAGGGTCGACTTCCTCTCCTCGTGGCTGATTTCCCGAGGCTTTGCTGACGAGCATCCCGGGTGAGCACATGGACGGATCCGCAACATGGATGCCTCTTCTTATCTACTTGTCTTATTTTGATATTCTGAGACAGTATTCCATTTTCAGACTTCTATTCGTATTCAGACTTGTTGTAACAGTGGCTCTTGTACGGCCTTAGACCAGATTCCTTGGGATTGTTGTATTATTTCAGCACTTATTTACTTATCCTTATTTTATCTACGTTTGAGGCTTATATTTCGATTGTCTTAATTACTTTATTGTGTGGTTGAATGAATGTTTTGGGAAAGGGTATGCCCACCGGAAAATGGTAGGTGCCCGCACGTTACCGGATTTGGGACGTGACACCTTGTCATCAAAAAATGAAATATACAGGATTGCCACCATCTCATGATTAGAATTACTGAAAGGATGTCTGCCGCATCTGATAGGCACTTATCCTACGCAGATCGACTACAAGTTATAAATTCAGTTTTATTCTCAATTCACAATTTTTGGGGGCTATATTTATACTCCCTCAGAGTGTTCCAAAAGGTGTAGGCAAGCTGTGTAGGGAATACTTATGGGATGTTCAGAATAAAGAAGAAAGTAGCATTGGTTGCTTGGGAAAGGGTGTGTAAACCCAAAAGATATGGAGGACTAAATATCAGGAGCTGTAACCTCTGGAATATAGATCTGCGGGTAAGATGATTTGGATGCTCAATGAGAAGGTAGATGCGTTATGGGTGAAATGGGTTCATGGTGTGTCTATGAAGAGGAATAATGATTTTTGGGCTCATATTCCTCCAGTAGATAGTAGATGATATTGAAGGAAGCTTCACAAGATAAAAATAGACATGAGACAACGGAATGTACAGGGAGGTTCAACTTGACTAGCTGGTATTGGAGGAAAGCTTCGCAAGCTAAAAATAGTCATGAGACAATAGTATGTACATGCGAGGTTCAACTTGACTGTCAAGTGAAAAATATTCCGTGTCAGCTGGCTACCTGGCTATTGAAACTAAATCACAAGCTGGATATCTCTCAGCTGGTATGGAGTACAGTCTTGCTGCCCAAACATAGAATCATGACCTGGATAGCAGTTCAGGATAAGCTTCTGACTAAAGCAAGGCTGAGCAAGTCTGGAATTTCCTGTGACAACCTTATGTGCTGCTTATGTGAGGATGACACTTTGTAAAACTTACAACATTTATTTGCTCAATGTGCTTGGACTACTGGATTATGGGATGCAATAATTGATTGGATTAGTCAAAAGATTCGACTAACCACCCAAAGATGAATTTGATACTGATCAATAGAATGCATTGGAAGAAGATAAAGAAAGAGATCATGGCTGATGCATTGGGAGCACTGATTACCACACTTGGAAAGTTAGGTACTGAAAAATATGAGGCAACAATCTGTAAATAAAGAGGTTGTGGTACACCAAACACAAATGGAAATTAGGGAGAGGACAGATTTGTTTAAAAGCTCAAAAAAGTATAGGAACAGTAGAATAGTGATACATCAGATAATGTAATTAGTTCTTTTTTGTTTAGAGACCTTATATCTCTTGATATCCTTCTTGGAAGGTGGTCATGAAATAGGGTGCTCTTTAAGTGTATTTTCTGTTTTTGTTGATATGGTAATATTCTACATTCATTATCAAACAAAAAGAAATAAGTTTTTGGAAAAAATTAGGATGACTTCTGCAGAAAGCTTGAAACATGGGTAAAGAAAATAATCTACGAGTTCCGGGAAATAAAAATTTCACGGAGAGCCATTGGACAACATTTACATAAAAGTTTACACAAATTCTCGAAAGATTTCAAGTAGTTTTAGCGCTTGGAGCTAGTGTTTGGCGAAGCAAAAGATCAAATCTGTCTGGATGTAACAAAAGACCAAGCATTCGTTTAGTTATAGATGTGAACAACACTCTTGTTAACTATTTGCAATACAAGTGACTCTAAAAGTTTGAAAATTAAACTCTCAAGAACAACAGGATGAATCACCAGAGAAGAGTAGTGTTTGCATTTTTTATTTTTTTTTTACTTTTTGGTTCTAATTTGATGTCATTAAACAAGCCTTGTTTACCCTAAAATTCCATGTGTTAGCAAATGCCCACCTTTATCAGCATCTTGTCTTTTCATATATCACAGAACAGGGGCATCAATGGCAAAAATAGCAACACTTACAAATCAAATTGCAACAGACAAGCAACACAAGACAAGAACCTCCCCACCCTCCCGCCAGAAAACGAAGTCACCTTGAGTAGCCCGGTTCATAACTTCATATTCTATTAGTAAGTTCAGTGCCAAGAATCTTAAAGATTTGCTAACTAAAGCATAAAGCTAAGTGATTACACTTCAAATTACTGGGAGTCTGTGATGGGCTTGCGAACCAAGAAGAAATACATTGGTGTGAAAATCCCTTTCCTGAAACAACGCGGGTTTAAAATGTTAATCATAAAGACGTTATGTTCAGTATTGCATGAAACTACATACTAATATGTATGAAGTAGAGCGATAATCTTACTTGGCACCACCAACAAGACCTTCTGCAGCTTTCTCTAAGAAAGCTTGAACCCTTTGACTACCTTTAGGAGCAAGTCCCACATATTCAAGTGCCGACACCTAACAAAACATGTGAAACAGGTAAGGGATCGTTAAGCCTATGCACTCGTTAGGGAATGTTGCCACATAAAAAACATGTGAAACAGGTAAGGAATCGTTTAGCCTATGCACTCGTTAGGAAATGTTGCCACATAAAAAACATGTGAAACAGGTCCAGGAATCGTTTAGCCTATGCACTCGTTAGGAAATGTTGCCACATAAACAGGAACAGAGGGAGTACGAATTTTATAGGAGATCAAATTATCTCATACTTCAAACAAAACGAACGCTCTGGTTCTTTGTTCTAACGCTTAACACTGAACTTATTGGGATGTCACAGTTATCCAACCTTCCATGGAGGTCTGAATATGAACTATCAAAAAAACAAAAAGAGATAGTCTTGTAAGAAATCTTACCAGATTTCTGGTGAAAAGTCGACCAACAGCTGTTAGGCGGAAGCTACTGAGTGAGAAGTGGCTTGTATCTAAAGGCAAGTACCATGAAACAGGCGAGTCCTCAGCAAGATCCTTATCCCACACAACCTACATATCGACAAGTAGAATTTGGTAATCTAATGGCAAAGAGCAGTCAAATGCTTGATAATATTATTAGAAGAAAAGAACTTGCAACATACTTCAAAACCAGCTTTTTTTGCTGCTTCTAGGCACTGTTGTGTCGATCTAATCTCGGGAAGACCATTTCCGAGCTCAATTTCTGCCTATGGCCAACGAACAACTAAGATAAGTCTGACTATCCAACAAATCAACATAAATGCAAAGCGACAATCCAATAATGACTTCAACACTTCAAAGATGTACCTTGATCCTTTTTTGCTCTTCGTTATTGGGATTGTACGCATCGGTCATGCACCACTCATACACAGCAAAGCACTGACCAGGCTTCAGCACTCTATAGATCTCTTTATAGCATCCAACCTAACAAAGATGTATTAATAACCAGGAAACGGTTTTAAAAAATCTAAGTCAAAATTGAACACATTAAAAATATACACACTGGATCTGGTGCATGGCAGGTAGCTTCTATTGCGTAAACCGCGTCAAAGCTATTGTCAGGAAATGGCATTTTCATGAAATCACCCTGCATAGAAACCACACCGACTATCAAGCACTGTACAAGAAGTTCAAAGAAGATTCTCTTGATCTGCAACTTTACTACCTTTACAAAGTTGCAAGTCTGATCCAATCCTACTTTGCGGTTCAACACCTGTATAGTAAAGGGTATTAGACAACTGCTCAGGAAAAAAAATTCAACCATTTGAAATTGGGAACGCAACATAGTCATCCTTTTTCTTTTTGTGTACTGGCCAGAAAACTAGATGACATGTGACCTTAAGATCCAAGTACAATCAAGTTTCAGATGGAAGTAAACGGGTCTCTCCATGCTTCCAATTTGTTACAGATGTCAGAATAAGCAACAGGAAATCTCTGCTAATTACATTACATCTTGCAAGAGCTGGTTTTACAAACAGAACTAAGGAGCAAAGCAAATACCTGTCCCCTAGATATCTGATATTCATTGTTGTTGAGGCCTGTAACTGATGTAGAGCTGCATAATTATAATAAAAATGATGAGACTCCACAGAAATGGTTAGGTAAGATAGGCAGATTACAATAAAGAAATTCACACACCATGTTAAGAAGTAAAAAAAAGTAGGTAGTGAATTTGCAGGCCTTCTTACCTGCTTTTTTTGTGTCAACTAAAAATATTAAACTCAAGCTCACATGCACATTCTAACAAGCTCCTAGGTGAACAAGCAATCCTTCCTTTGTGCCCCAACTTTTAAATGTTCAGTACCATCATTCAACCTTAGCTTTAGACAGAGAGTCTATGCCATTACTTAGCTCAAGATGTGAGATTGAGTGTACAAAGTTTAAGTCTATTTAAAGAGTTGATGCAATGATTGGCATTTTACGAAAGGGTTCACACACCAATAGCCCTAAGTTCGGCCTGCTAGTAGCCATGGGATAAAGCGGAATCACCATTTACACTTCAGTTCTAGAGAAAGCATGTGAACAAGACATGCTAACCTGCCATCATGAGGTATCTATTATATTGGTTGCATGGCAAAGTTTGCATTGTATATCATGATGCAATATGGAATTTCGTTGAATTAAAATTCTGAATTTGACTAACACCAGCTCATGGAATGTAAAAGGGGGAAAACATATGTTGAATCAAATATATATTTGGCTAACCACCAGCCACCAGGTAAAGGATAAACTGGAGTACAGGGCCCAAATGATAGTGAGGAGCATAAAAAAATTCAAAAAGAAACTTCATTCACCTGAATCTAGCAATTTCTCTTAACGGTCCTCCAATTCCACATCCTACATCCAAGACCTGCAGTCATAATCCCCGTTTCAACAGGTAATTTGGAGAAGTAATCTAAGGTAGGTACTTCAGCATGTCTTCTATTCATTAATGATAGTATATGCAAGCCAAACCTTTTGTCCTGATTTTAATCCCAGTTGCAAGGCAAGGAAGTGCTCATGCCTCTTAATGCTCTCCTGGAGTGATTCTCCTTTCCACCTGCAGCCAAATTTTGATTGAAATAGTAAGTAATAACTAAGTGACCAAAACCTAACATCATCCACTTATGTATGAATAGACCAAGATTAACAAACCTGGGTGCAAAATGGAATGACTCTCCCCAACCGTATTCATAGAAGCTAGTGCAAAGATCATAGTATTTGTTTACCTGAAAATAAGACGTGTTACTAATTTTGCATCTAAACCACATTACACAATTGTGTTTCAACAAAATGTACTTAAAGACTACTCCATGTTAAGCAAGACAGTGAATTGATGTGAGACTAAAAGCTTAAATAGCTGGATGAATCTATCAACTAGCTAAACCTCAATCCCAGTGGACCATATGAGGATTACCACAGAATACAGGAATGACAAATTCAACAACCCTCGACCACAATGGATAAATTGTGAACACCAATTCCCAAAGACATTGAAGTTATACGAGTAACAGAAATGTCTCTCACCATGTCAGTGTAGTTATTCTTTCTCTCTTCTTCTTCACCTCCATAATAACCGTGGTACTTCTCATACCTAAGTCAATGGACAAATTTTTAAATCAACAAAATATATTTGGAAAATCCATAAGGTTAGCACTCATACAACAAAAAGGGAAGAAGGAAAGTCAACTGCAATTATGAAATCGGTCGAGAGCAGATATTTGGTGTCCATTTCTGGTTTTAGGACTATGTCATTTATTTGACTCCATAGAAGATTAAATAATGATCCAAGAACCTTTAAAACAGTGGATATATTTTTAAGAGATCCACAAAGTAGCTTAGCATTTAATGTTAATTTATTACTCAAACCCCAACAAATAATACCACTTCATCCTTTGGATAAAAAAATAAGAAGATGATAACACTTTTTTTTACCCAACTAAAAACAGGCATTGTTTGATATGAAAATACTCTTTTTTACCCAACTTAAAAAGAGGCATTTATTGATATGAATACAAAGCAGACCAGTCCAAAAAAGATCTACCAAACAGGTGGACTATCCTATCCTGCCACCCCAAAGAAAAGAAATTGTGGCCACTGAGGAGTGAGGACCCCAAAAGGAAAAAACTTGTGGTGGCAACAATGTTGTTTCCAAATCATATTTCTTGTCATTTAAAATTGTAAATTGTCAGGGAAACATCCTTGACTTATCTAAGCTACAAGAGGTTCATTAAATAACCTAGACATATGGTACATGATGTTGGCACTATAATAACACTCAAGACTAAAAATATAAATAGCTCAATAGAATCTCTTAAGAAAATGACATCATCATCACAAACTCCACCAAACAAGTTATGCATAACAAAGGAAATAAAAAAATGGATCCACAATAGTAATCACAAAAGAAGCCATCTGTGATCCAGCCCTATTAATTAAATCATAGTATACACTTAACAGATCAACCAATCTGAGTAGTAAAAGATACTCAAACTCCGCATTCTGTCTCATTATTAGACTTAAAAGCTATGAAAAACATATGAGTTAAAAAATCCCATAAAGATAGAGAAAGCAATGATCAAAACTGAAGCTTTTAAACAAAATGCTTACTTTTTTCCCTTTGAGGGGTTGCATACAAAACTCACATTTAAAGGGGTTATCTTTTTTTCCTCATGCTATTTGATTAACACCCAAAAAGATAGAGAAAACAATGATCAAAATTGAAGCTTTTACAAAAATGCCTACTTTTTCCCTTTGAGGGGTTGCATACAAATCTCACATTTAAAGGGGTTATCTTTTTTTCCTCATGCTATTTGATTAACACCCAAAAAGATAGAGAAAGCAATGATCAAAACTGAAGCTTTTAAACAAAATGCTTACTTTTTTCCCTTTGAGGGGTTGCATACAAAACTCACATTTAAAGGGGTTATCTTTTTTTCCTCATGCTATTTGATTAACACCCAAAAAGATAGAGAAAACAATGATCAAAATTGAAGCTTTTACAAAAATGGCTACTTTTTCCCTTTGAGGGGTTGCATACAAATCTCACATTTAAAGGGGTTATCTTTTTTTCCTCATGCTATTTGATTAACACCCAAAAAGATAGAGAAAACAATGATCAAAATTGAAGCTTTTACAAAAATGCCTACTTTTTCCCTTTGAGGGGTTGCATACAAATCTCACATTTAAAGGGGTTATCTTTTTTTTTCCTCATGCTATTTGATTAACACCCAAAAAGATAGAGAAAACAATGATCAAAATTGAAGCTTTTACAAAAATGCCTACTTTTTTCCTTTGAGGAGTTGCATACAAATCTCACATTTAAAGGAGTTATCTTTTTTCCTCATGCTATTTAATTAACACCAAAAAGATAAGAGAAAACAATGATCAAAAAATTGAAGCTTCTACAAAAATGCCAACTTTTTCCCTTTGAGGGGTTGCATACAAATCTCACATTTTTAGTTTCTGACCTTTAAAGGGGTTATCCCTTAAAGCATTTGATTAACACCCAAAAAGCATATAAATAGAGAGAGGGGATTACTTGTCAACAGCAGAGAGAACTTCATCCTTGCCAATTTTACCACCAACACCAGATGCCAGATCAAAAGCCCCTTGTTTTGACATCTCTTTCCCAAATCACAAGATCTAAAAACAAGAAACACACATGCATGATGAAAGAAAGAAACCCAAGAATCAAATCATACAAAAAAGAAACAATTTTTACATACATACAAGAAAAAGAAGAAGCAATGCAGAAGAAGTAGAAGCTTACCTTTGAATGTGGAAAGGATTAAAAGGGAAAGGGGATTCAAAATGCCAAAACAAAAGACAGATCGTAGAAAGCAGATGTACTTTGTGCCTTTGTGGAGATGCGTGAATATATATATATATAAATACAAAGATTGCCAGCACAGAAAAATTGAGACATCAGAAAAAACAACACAGAACAAAAGAGTGGGGTTGGTGCCACGTAGGTATACTGCAGCACGTGTATTGCCCAACTTTAATTATGTTTTTCCAAAGATTCGTCCTAGGGATCTTTGAGTTCTATTTGGATAATAATAGCCGTTTACATCAACTAATAAATGCTGCCATATATATATTTACTGCATTAAACTATTTAACTACAATAAGTTGCGTCAGCTTGATATAAACATGAATGAACCCTTCTAATGACCGGTTTTGATAACTTTGATGGACTGCACTTTCGCTGATCCAAACACAAAAGAAAATAGATTTACTTGGTAACCGGCCTTATTGAATTTCTACTTGGAACCAAAAATTTTGGTTTCGAGCCGAAAATGAAATATTTTTATAGAGAATGTATTTAATAAAATTTATGTGATGAGGATTTAAATTAGTTAGAATCTCAAAGCGGGTATAGGACACTGTGAAAAATTATATAAAACTTACTTTTATGGAGTATTATTTTCTCAATCTCAAAATTCTATCCATCAGCATCTTTGTAGCCTCCGCTAGAAGTCGGAATTAACTCAAGTGAAGAGGCCCTCAATTAAAAGATCATAAATTTCATTCTCAACATTACAAACTCTTTTCTTACCTCTTTCACGGCGGCACATATTTAATTTTTGAGGAAAATATCAATTAAATCCCCAGAAGTCATGTGAAATTAAAAGAAACTAGAAAATATTGGCATACTTGATTCTCAAAAAGCATAAGATGACAAACATATGAAATGGATTGTTGCACCAAAAAGGAAAATATGATATGGATTGATTTGTTGAATATTTTTATTCTATTAAAATATGTTACATGTATTTGGAAATGGTAATAGAAGAGTATCCTTTGAACAGCTGGAATTAAAGATATCCAACTTTAAATAGGGAGAATGGGCAAGAAAAGGGAGGTGCCGAATGATCACATATAGAATGGGCACATGAAAAATGAAAGAGACAGCTCAAGGAAAAATAAATGCTAGTAGGATTTAAGTATATACTCCGTCTCAATTGGTTTGAAGGTTGACTAGTTTGGGAGAGTCAAACAGCTCTATCATTTTCTCTAATTCTTTTCATATATTGTGAATTACTAATTATGCAAACTTATAATACTTTTGTGTAGTTTTTAAATATGTAAATTTTATTATAAAAATATTCTAAAAATCTTTAAATTGAATCAAAGAAAAAACTATATGACTTTCCAAACTAGTCAACTATCGAATAAATTGGACCGGAGGGGATAGTATGTTCAAAATGTGAAGAAAAAAACTTATATTATCACTGTATTTTGATAATGAAATCTTATCCTAATAGATATGGTAAAATCACCGAGATGAAGAGACTTTAAGCTCAAATTTTAAATCATAACTTGATGGCACCTAATATATTATTTGGTCAAACTTCTAAAATCAGCTTATTTTAAAAAGTGTTTTCTTCAAAAGTACTTTTGGAAAACAGATTGTGTTTGGCTAACTAATTTAAAAAATACTTTTGACCAGCAATTAATGTTTGACCAAGATTTTAAAAAGTGTTTCTGTGTGTTTTTCTCAAAAATACTTTTCAAAAAATGCTTTTGGGTAAACGTTTTTTTTTTTTAGCTTCTAAAAAACTAAGCATTTATTTTCTCTCAAAAGCTTGACCAAATGCCTCACTTTTAAAAATAAGCACTTTTTGGGGGAAAAATAAGTTTGGTCAAATAGGCTATAACGTTTGAATGGTTGTTACCTATTGATTGTTCTGTTATTTTGTTATTTTCTGCATTCACTTTTATTTGTCACTATGTTAAAATATATTTTCATTTTTTATTTTAGCACATTAAAAGAAAGACAATCCTTTTTTTTTAAACCCATAAGATTAGCTATTAATTTCTCAATTATTTTTTAAATGCTAATAATCATGGATATCATAATAAAATATGTACTTCATTTATTATTTTCTTAAAGAAAGTACAAGCTCCACTATGAATAAGTTAAAGTGAAAAGAGGGAGTACATAATATTTAGTTTGATTGTTACTTAAATTTTGTTGTGTCATATGGTTAAATTCACTGTTAATATAATGACCGGAAGTCTAGTATTTTTTTTAAATTGTTTTTATTACATAGTGGGTAGAGGAAGGGGAAATGGGGAGGGGATTACAATGTGGGGATTCGAACGCTCACCAATAAGGTGAAAGTTCAGGTAGCCAACCAACTGAGCTACTAGATCCCTACCTGGAAGTCTAGTATCATTTTATGAAACAGCCGATTTAGTATGATCACGTGATTTTTTATTTTTCTCCTTACTTATTATTTAATAGTCGTATTCTATCCTTTACTTTGATATTTTGTATAATAAGTCTACCCAGTACGCTACTTTAAAAAAAAAATATATTGAAAGTTCATTCCATTGTAGGTGGGTTATATTATGAAATGGTAATATTATATAATGTATAATACAATACATTATGAAACGATGTATATAATCGTCCAAATAAGAAGTTACTCGTTGCGTTTCTCTTTTTATTTAGGGAAAATTTCAGAGACCTCTCCTCACGTTTTGCTTTGTTTCACCGACCTCCCCCCATGTTTGCAATATTACGGCTACCTCCCCTATTTTAACTTTTTTGTAAGAACTACTTTATTCTAGTTATTACTAATTAAAAAATAGTATATATATAGAATGATTTGCCCTACCAAAAATCAAGTTCTTTTGATTTTTTATTTTATCAATATCTCTTTGAAAAAATTATTTCCTAGGAATATGAAAATGAAATACCATGGATTATTCACCTGTTCCCAACAACTTTGCTTTTTTTCTTTTCTTCAACCATGTTTTGACTTTTTGAAACTAAATTTTGTATATTAAAAATATAAATGACGTATTGCCAGCAATTTATGTCATTCTCCATCCCTATTCATCCGCTTTCATTTTTGCTCCAAAAAAGAAAAATGGTAAAGCTTCATTCTGATTCTTTTTCTCCATTGTGATAGCTCAACTATTTGTTTGAGAAAATAAGACAAATTAAAGTGCAAAAATCTAAAAGGCTTTATTATTATAGATTTGTGTACTTAACGATACGAGCATGAATTAGCTTTCAGCTAGCTTGTGTACTAGTTGTTTTGTCAACAAATAGGAGATGTAGTTCACACAAACCGAATTCCTTATCAGTAATGACGCAATTGAAAATTCATGATAGGATTCCTTGTTGTTCTCTCCTTCTTGCACGTTGTTACATATTCGTACATTGTAATGTAATTGTAGAAGTGGAATTTGATTTCTCTTCAATGCATATTTTTTATTGTAGAAGTAAGATTTTGATTTTAATGTTGGGAACGGGTGAATAACCCGTTATATTCCTTTTAATATACCTAGGAAGTAATTTTTTTAAGGAGATATTGATAAAATAAAATTTAATCAAAAGAACATGAACTTAGGGTGGGCAAATCAACTCATATATACTATTTTTCTTATTAGTAATAAATAATATAAAATAGTTATTATAAAAAAAAATAATCATAATATTACAAACGTAAAGGGAGGCTCTGAAATTTCTCTTTTTTTATTAAAGATATTGCTTTCTATAGTTAGTTTTGGTATTAAACAAGTGTCCCTTGCATGTGTCAATTTGCATCTACTCTATGAACTTACTTGGCAAGTGCTTGACGACAAGGAGAGATAGACAAGCACATGAGAAGTGGGAGTGGGGGACAAATCTAGATCTCACAAGATCTGGATTTAGCATATTTACACCATTTAAAATTCACTGTGATTAATAATTAGGGAAAGTTGGTGGGCTCAACGTTCGAAATTTTTACTATGTTTGCCAACTAATTGACAATGCTGATTATTTTACTGATCATTTTGAATAAATACATGTTGGATATAAGTTAATATATTTGAATATAAACTAGTTACTTTTTATATGTTTCGCTTGCCAAACATTTCTTAATAGTAAGCGATTTCTAATACTTCTATTCAAATGTGTAATTGCTCAGTCTGGGTACTTTAAAGTATTTTATAATACTTAATGTTCATCAATTTTTAATCAATTAAACTCAACAGACTCTTAACCTATACAAATTGCGCCTTTTCAATTCAACGACATTTTTCATTTCATCATTAATGAAAATGGTTTTTATCATAGTCACACAAATATCTATAATTTGTTTCACATCACAATTTCAGAAATTCTTTTTTCCCCCTTAAATTCCATACATAATCAAACAATATATACATTGGGACCGGGGGAGTGCATGTTTGATCACTCCAAATTTGTTAAGAAAATAATGATGGTGCATGGCCAGATGTGGTGCTAAAATTTGCATTTTATGAGTTTTGAATCTTATAACGACTTCAATTGTATTAACTAGATTCTAAATCTAAAATGGCTTAATACCTAGATGACCCTTAAACTTAGCATGTTTTGTAAGATAGGCATATAAACTTACAAGGTGACCAGATAGACACTTAAACTTGCTCAAAGTGTATTTTTTAAACACATTTGAATTGAACACCTGCGCATGAGGTCCAAACGCCAATTATGTAGCGTGGGGTTAAGTTTTGTCAGGTGATGTTTTTGGTTTTGTGTCTTGCGTATTTCAGAGGTCCAAACAGAGCCCTCTTTTTTGACTTTTTGTGTTTTAGGCTTTTACCTCTCCTTTTCATATCTCTCCTTCTACGTGTCTCATTGTTTTTAATTACTTTCGCAAAGTTAATAATGAAAAATACATCTAAATGGTTATTTTTTTTACCCTTAAATAATTTTTTATCCACTAAAAATTATTCGTATTATTTTTGTAAAAAAAAATTATCCGTATTATTTTTGCTGGAAAAAAAATTATCCGTATTATTGGCTTAATACCTAAATGGACCCTTAAACTTGGCATGTTTTGTAAGATAGGCATATAAACTTACAAGGTGACCAGATAGATTTTTATCCTAAGCGCGTGAAGGATTTTAAAATTGCTAAGTCAGAATACAAGCCAATAAAAAAACGGAAAAGGCTCTTCGTTATACTTTAGGGTCAATTATACCCTTAAAGTTATACTATGTGGTCAATTATACCCTTATGTCTAACTGCTGCCACGTGGCATCATCCCAGCCCTTCAAAATTATTTTACCCTCAAATAAATTTTTACCCACTAAAATAACTCAACCCGACTCGATTGCTGGAAAAAGAGTCGGGTAAAATAATCGAGTCGGGTTGAGTTATTTTTTTCCAGCAATCGAGTCGGGTTGAGTTATTTTAGTGAGTAAAAAATTATTTGAGGGTAAAATAATTTTGAAGGGCTGGGATGATGCCACGTGGCAGCAGTTAGACATAAGGGTATAATTGACCACATAGTATAACTTTAAGGGTATAATTGGCCCTAAAGTATAACGAAGAGCCTTTTCCGTTTTTTTATTGGCTTGTATTCTGACTTAGCAATTTTAAAATCCTTCACGCGCTTAGGATAAAAATCTATCTGGTCACCTTGTAAGTTTATATGCCTATCTTACAAAACATGTCAAGTTTAAGGGTCATTTAGGTATTAAGCCAATAATACGGATAATTTTTTTTCCAGCAAAAATAATACGGATAATTTTTTTTTACAAAAATAATACGAATAATTTTTAGTGGATAAAAAATTATTTAAGGGTAAAAAAATAACCATTTAGATGTATTTTTCATTATTAACTTTGCGAAAGTAATTAAAAACAATGAGACACGTAGAAGGAGAGATATGAAAAGGAGAGGTAAAAGCCTAAAACACAAAAAGTCAAAAAAGAGGGCTCTGTTTGGACCTCTGAAATACACAAGACACAAAACCAAAAACATCACCTGACAAAACTTAACCCCACGCTACATAATTGGCGTTTGGACCTCACGCGCAGGTGTTCAATTCAAATGTGTTTAAAAAATACACTTTGAGCAAGTTTAAGTGTCTATCTGGTCACTTTGTAAGTTTATATGCCTATCTTACAAAACATGTCAAGTTTAAAGGTCCATCTAGATATTAAGCCATCTAAAATATATACATCTTTAGTGAATTTCATAATACAAACATAAGGTTTAGGACAACCTATCAGGTTGGCGAATCCGGAAAAATTGTGTTCTAGCTCTGCTTCGTGTGCATGGGCTGATGGTGTTGGTTGTTAGCAAATGTTAACAACAATGGGTAGTTTAACATAAGTAAGAGCCCGTTTGAAAAGCCATCGTGTAATTGAATTTGGGTGTAATTGAGTGTATTTACATTGTTTTGGCATGTTTGTCTGACCAAATAATTACTAATTGAATGTTATTACACAATTTGACATGTTTGTTTGGTGATGTAATTACAAATTCAGAGGGGAATTGAGAGGGTGTAATTACACTCTCCAATTCTCCTCGCGGGGGGGGGGGGGGGGGGGGGGGGAGCGGGGGTTGGAGTTGAGAATTTGGGTTAATTACACCGTGGAATTACATAACAACTTTTTAATGTCTTTCTTTTTGTTTTGACTTTAACTTCTTTTCTTTTAAATTTATTTTTTAGTTCTGTTATTTTAACTCTTTTTGTTTTTACTTTTTAAATTGTTTATATTTTAAAATATTATTACATTATTTATCTTTCATTTGCTTTCTTCTCATTTTCCAACCTTTACTTTGCTCATACTATTTTTTTTTTTTTTGCCCTTCATTTAGCGTATACTGCGTTATTATAGCTTATGAAACTACACCATCTAATATTAGAAAAAAATGAATCGTTAACAAACTTGACATATAACGAGTGATGTCATTAAAGTATAATTTCGTTGTTAAATGAGGTTATAGACTTATGTTTTCTTTTTCTTTTGATTTTATTTACTTAAGTTATGTTGGAACTTATTTTCTGTTACGTTGGAATTTGACATGATAGTATTATATTAAAAAAAATGGATTTTGAACTTTTGTTATATTTTCGCGCGGTTTCAATTTATTTGTTTTTAATAGTATTGACTTGTTATTTCACATTCCATGCCGTTAAATTTTCAATTAGAATTCATAGAATATCTTTTGTCAAACATTTGAATAATGTTATGGCATTATAGTTATAAATATTGACCTTTTTACAAACATACACCCATGATATTCTTACAAAATGTATGTTTTCTTATAATTAAATTAAATTAAAATATTAGTACTATAAAAAATATATATCAATTATTTTTTACAATATTAGTTACAAATATGTGATTATTAATTAATATATTTTCAAGAAACAATATGTCTCTTAAATATCTAATTAATATCATTTATGAAGGCACATTTTTTTTTAAATAAATTCCACTAGGCTTGTAGGCCTAGGGCTGATTTTATAAATTTTCTCAAAACAACAATTAAGAAGTCTTTACAAAGATTGCCAAATGGCTAAAAAATGCAAGAGTTAAACTAAGGACCAACGTAAGTCTTATATGATGACTTAAGTTGGCACTAGAAGAAAGTGGTAAAAGATTAAAACTTGTGTAAATGAACTGCTAATCCCATTTATTATGCATTTGTGAATTTTGTTCTTCCTCTTGTCAATCAAGATATGTCCCAAGTTTGATCCCTTGGTGCACAAGTTGGCCAACACTCCATGTATATCTGATGTATATTTATGAAGGCACATATTTGTCAAATTTTAACTTTTATTTTTTGTTAATTAATTTGTTTTTAAAATTTAATCAAATTATGTAATTACTCTGGTGCAACCAAACAGTACGCTTGTCATTACAATGTAATTACGTTATGACAAACAAACAAGCCATCATAATTACTAGGTTGTGTAATTACTATCCTAATAATTACACCAATTCCATTACCAGGTGGCTTTCCAAACAGGCCCTAAATGTAAATGAAGGGTTGTAATTACACTCTCCAATTCTCAGTGAGGAGGTGAGGATTGCTTGTAATTACAAGGTTATTTTTAATTTTCTTTTGAAAAAAATTCTTTTTAATTTTTTAATTTCTATTATTTTAATTTGACCTTCTTACTTTTAGTTTTAAAATTATTTTATTTTTAGATATATTTTTATACAATCTTTACTTCTTCTGATTCCATGTAATTGCTCGTATTTTTATTTCTTTTTATTATTTTCTTCATTTAGCGTAATTACTTTATTTTTAAATTTTTGAAATTACACTAATATTAGAAAGAATGAGTCGCTAACAAACTTGGAACATAAAAAGTGATGTCATTAAAGTAGAATTCGTTGTTGGGTAAGGTTATATACATATGTTTTCCTTTTCTTTAAAATTATATATACTTAAGTTATTTTCGAACTTATTTTATGTTAAGTTAGAAGTTGACATAAGAGTATTATGTTACTTATTTTTTCAATTTATGTTATTTTTTAATTCAATTTGTTTTGCTTTAGTATTGACTTGTTATTTCACATTGCTTCCAGCTAGAATTGATAGATTAATTTTTTTTTCAACGTTTAAATAATGTTATGACATTATATTTATAAATATTAATCTTTTTATTAAACATGCAGTTCATGACGTTCTTACAAAATGGTACGCTTTTAATTTTAATAATAATCAAATTAAAATATTATTAATTTAAATATATATATCAATTACAATTACAATATTAGTTACAAATATATGATTATTAATTAATATATTTTCAATAACAATATGTATATTAAATATAAAATTTACAATATGTATATTAAATATAAAATTTAATATAATTAATAAATGAACATAAAATATTAACTTTTAATTCTCGATAAAGGTACATATTTGTCAAATATTAACTTCTTTTTTTGTGATATCTAACGTTATTTTTAAAATTTATTCTAACTGTGTAATTACACTTGTGCAATCAAACAGTACGCTTGTAATTACACTGTACTTACTTTATGACAAACGAACAGATCGTCGTAATTTACTAGACTGTGTAATTATTAGGATGTGTAATTACTACCCTACCCCCAGTAATTACACCAATTTCAATTATAAGGTGGCTTTCCAAACCGACCCTAAGTTATAATTCATCAGTTTGAGTCGATTGTAATTAGTTAAGTTATTGCTTCGCTAATTTTGAGTTAGTAATCGTTACTTGTACATAAGCATTACATCTGTTTCATCTTTCATCTTATCTCTTTAAAGTTCTAGTCGTGCCTGCACAATTTGTTTACCCCGAATTTGGATAATCAATTAAATTTGTGGGTGAGGTATAGGATATATGGTTATGCCTTGAATTCCTTTGATGGAGAAAAGAAATATATGAATATTCTATGAGCCCGTTTGGATTGGCTTATAAGTTGCTCATAAGCTGTTTTCAGTTTTTTTGAGTGTTTGGCTGGCCAGCTTACAGTCATTTTGTGCTTAAAATAAGCTCAAAATAATAATTGGGACCATTTGACTTAGCTTATCTAAAGCAGCTTATAAGCCAAAAAAATAAGTTAGACTACCCCAACTTATTTTTTTTAGCTTATAAGCTGAATGCAGCTTATAGGCATAAGCATATCCAAACAAGCTCTATGAAGAAGCAACTAATAATCGGTGGTTTGCTATATACTTGTAGGTTTGATAATATATATGTATGTTATTCGATTGAAGAAATGTAATAAAGATGAACACAATGAATTCGGATTACAACACGACAATGAGAGAGATTTGTATATATTTCTAGTACAAAAGAATGTTCTTGATGTTAAGGAGTCAACCCTTTAAAAGGAGGACAAGGCCCCTTATTTATAGTATTGCCCCATGGGCTTCATACAACATGAAAAATAAAATAATAAAGAAAAAGCTCTGAGTTGGGTTAGGTTGACCGTACGATTGACAATTGAACATGGCAGGAAGTTATCGACGCGTGGCAACTGCGCAACGCAGCGGATCTCCCGGACCATCGACCACGATCAAACGGACTAACGGCCTCGACCAAACGGACCAATGCCAACGATCAACCCGTTCATGGGGGAACCGGACCAAATGATGCCCTTCCTTTGCTTCGGTCCAAACATTCCTCCGGTTCAGAACGGGAGCCTTCGTGCACGTTCTTGTTCCTTTCTTCCTTCGGTCTTTGGTCTCACCGGTTTAACATATATCCGATTTTTACCGTATACAGATAGTCCCCACACTTCCCGGATCGTAGATTTGTCGGAGTGATGGGAAGTGGATGAATCACGAAACCCGTGACTCCATTTGCCCGTTGTTATCTTTTCATTTTTGGCGGGAACAGTTGCGCCACGTTCTTCTGCCATCGGCCACGTGTCTTATCCCGGATGGTCCGCTCTGACAACCGCCGCACGCACGTCGTTTCAAGGCATTCCTCATTAGTTATGGGGACACGTGGCGCCCCCCGGTTGGCCGGAAACCGTAACCGCCTGAAGCCCACACCTATAAAACGTCTTCAACTTCTTCATTCTCCCATTTTTACGACTCATTTCTTTTCATTTTCACTCTCTACTGCATTTCTTCATCTTCACCACATCTGGTTATCCTCTATATCAAGTTTGTTACTGATTCATCGTTTATACCGCGTGAAAGGAAATAACTTTGCCAACATCTTCACTAGCTGCTCTTGTTTGAGTGTTGCTGCTTCTCATTCTGTCATTTCTTGAACCATCTGTTCTCCTACTCCATTTGTTAACTTTCCTTTCGAATTTTGCCAAGTCTTTCTCCGTAATCTCCAAATGTCTGAAACCACTTCCCATGATATTCCCTCGGTTTCATCTCAAGGAACCGAACCTGTATCTCCAACTAAAGCGAAGAGCACCCTCAAGCCCACTGCCTCAGACATTATACCGGCCAAGCCCAATTTCAACAAAGATTTCGAGGTCGAAAAACCTTCCTCGGTATCCGACAAAGGATATGATGTGAGATGATATCCCTCCTCTATTACCGAGGATAAACTTGACCTAGTCTGGTCTAACTGCTGATGGGACAATCGCTCAGTCAAAGTTTTTTCCCCCGGGCCGGACGAGTCGGTCACCGACCATCGGGAGGGCTTCTTGTATGTCTATACGTACCCTTTCACCCTCAAGCTCGACCCCCTGATCGATCCGGTCATTTTAGACATGTGCCGGACTTACGACGTGACCCTGGCGCAGATTGGTCCGATCGTTTGAAGGGTCGTGGCATGCCTCCGGCTGCTACCCAATAACGCCGGGAAGGAGCTCACGCTGGCCCACCTGATACGCCTATATTCCCCGAGGTTATTCGGGGTGGCGTAATAAAACTCGCAAAGCGTAGCCGGAATCCCTTTTTCTCGAAAATGGATGAAGATAGAGACCGGGGATGGTTGGAGCGATACGTCCGGGTGCGGACCTCGGACATCATTCCAGACGATTACATGCCTTTTTCGGAAATGTGGAACAACAAACGTAAGCCTGAACTCTAAGTAATTGCCTTTGTATGTTTTGTCACACTTCGGCCCTACTTTCTCATTGCTTTTCTTATTTGCAACAGGCAATGGATGGATTCCTCCGGTCGTCCGGAATCTGAACGATTGGGTTACTGCACTCCTTAGCCAGTATACCCATGACGACCGATCGTGGAGTCACCTGTCACGCGGCCGATGGGTCGCCCAAAACTACGGTAGTACTTTGCTTCTGCCCGTGTCCACTGCATCGTCTACTCTCCGTATTTATCGCGTCTTCGATTTTCAGGCTTACCCAAGGGCTCGGTGGATCCCAGACCGGAGTCGGCAGCCAGACCCACTACGTCGACACCCGAGTTTGATTCAGCAAGTGCATCTCGTATCCTTGTTGCTGCTGCTGCCAAGAGAAAAAAGCCCTCCGACAAAGGGCAGAAGCCGAAGAAGAGGGCGAGGAGCATCACCCGGACCTTACGGGACGAAACAGAGCCCGACATTATTGTTCGGGGAGTCGGTGCCGATACTTCCGTGGCTCCGATCCTGGAGGAGGCTGTCGCCGTTCCACCCCTTTCTTCTACCGGAGAAGGACTTTTGGTTCCGGTAAAACACACAGGTGCGGAAGAAATTCTTTACCTGACTCCTCTAAGGTTGATTGATTTTGTCGACATTTCAGGTGATACTTCTTCCGAAGAAACCCCCATACAAAGGACAAGCAGATCTGGGGAGGCGGCTGCTGCCGAAGCCAGTCAAAGGACCGAATCGGTCCTGGAGACAGAAGTCCCCATTGACGTTCATCCGGTGTCCGAGCACGAGCCCGTTGCGTCTTCGGAGATCCCTGCCTTTGCTGAAGCTGTTGAGGTCCTTCCGAGTTCCCCAATTCAACCCTCGAGATCAGATGAATTCGAAGACATGTTTTCGAATACTCCCCCCGCAACTGGCGAAACTGCTGGATTCGATCATCTCCCGATTCCCCGGGCCACGAGGGCGGTTGGTCAGGCCACCGAATCTTGTGCCAGGGACAGCTTGGTGCGCATCTTTCCGGCCCCAAGTGTGGAGCCGAGGAGGACAAGATCGGTTACGGTCACCGTCCATGAGGATTGCAGTTTTCTTTCTCGCCCGGTGGGCGTGGCTAGCTATTTGAGGCCTGTTGTCTCAGAATCGGACAAGCGAAAGATGAACGGGGTCTCTTGGCAGTGCCTCATTAATGAGGGTATGCATGCGGGCAACCAGGTAAGTTTATTAGCCATCTTTGCATAATTTCACTGAGGATTCTAGCCTTGCTTTGTTCAAGTTTTTAACTTGCTTCATTTGCAGAGTGTGGTGCTCGTCAGCGAGGCTTTCGTCCGTGCTCAACAAGAGGTGGACGATCTTAAGGGCCAACTGGATGCCCAAAGTCGAGAGACGGAGAAATTTCAGCACCTTCTGCAGGTGAAGGAGGATGAGCTGAGCCAAGCAGTTTCTCTTTCCAACCTCCAACCCGAGCTCGATGCAATAAAGGCTGAAAACCGTCGGTTGAAGGAAGAGTTGGCCGAGATGGTCGAATACAACCGGAGTCTCGAAGTGGACAAGATCGACCTTAGCCGAGACAACGTTCAATTTTCCTCGAGGCTTGGTGAGCTCGAAACCACCCTCTCTCAACTCCGGGGGGAGCTGGATTCGGCGAAGTCTGATGCTGCGAGCTTGACCGAGAGGAATCAGCTGCTCGAATCTGAGAGTGCCCGATACAAATAGCGTATGAGGGTGTTCGAGGAGAAGGCGGAGAAGAGGGCCCAGATATGTGATGATCTGAAAACCGAGCTCAAGGAGACGGCCGATGCTAATGACGCCCTCCAGGCTGAGCTCGAGTCGAACATCCATATACAAGATGTCCTTGGAGCGGCTCGGGATGCTCTGGCGGCAAAGTTGGCCGAGGCCGTGGCCGATTTGGAAGAAGCTCTGAAGAGCGTGGAGGCCGCCGAGGCTCATGCTACTATTGCTGCTGAGTACGGGAAATGGAAATCTCGGAGGATCACCCTTGAGCAAGCCAAACATGGCTTTACGGATCTTCAGGACCTTATTCTCGAGGCTAAAAGAATCGAGGGAGAGGCTAAGGGTGCCCTCGGTTCTGACTCCGATGACTCTGAGCGGACAGTGTCCGAACATTCTGGCTCCAGCCATTCCGGATAGATTGGGGCCTGTACTTAGCTTTTTATTTTTTGCCTTTGTAGGACTTCGGTTTTGATGTAAAACATCCTTTGTATAAGTTTGTGTAAATGGGAAATGCATCTTTCTTGCTTCTTCGTTTGAATGTTCGCTATTTTTCCCGAATCGTTGGTCCGTTTTACGGACAAGCGGACTCGTAGTCATTTTTTCATTGCTCGGGGATTTTACTGCCCATGAGACTTATTGAATGCTTTGTGAATCCAGACGTCTCCGAATCACGATAGGCACATCTTTTAGGGTCGGTATTTTTCGGCTATCTGAGTCTCAGCCTTAGCTGGATTTTGATGTAAAAGTCCCCATTCGTGGGTTTAATGATTTTGACTCGGATCACTATGACCTTGCTGCCTTTGTCGAATTTCGACCGTAGTGCCCGGTATCGGGTATATGAATGAAATAGTGCCGAAATAAGGCAGTAATCATCGGGGTAAAGTGCTTTACCAGTAAGACATCTTGAGATAGTGTTATCCAAACTTTCGATAGTTTTTGCATTGCAAGTATTTATATACATGAGGATGAACTTTTTCCTCCTGCCTTTGCCGTAACAAATACTAAATGGACACGATTCATTTTGATCGTTTGGTCCTTACATCGGGACCTAATGCAGAAGGTCTGGTTCTTGGTTTTGTCGTAGCAAATATTGAGTTCCTCCGTTTTAATTGGCCGGGGTAAACTTCGATGTGGGCGTAATAGTCCCCTAGTGCTTATCCGAGCTGCAAGGTCGGGTGAGTGCTATTAAGTCCCCACTCGCAGGGCGTGACCCCGAGCTTCCGGGCGTTTGTCTCCGTTTTCGTCGAGTAACACATTGTACTTGTTGCCTCATTAAAAACCTTGTCGGAAAACCCATTTTGGGACAAAATCGTACTAAGGAAAAGAGTGCAACACGTGTTTTCAGATTTAGATTCTTTTCTTTACCCGGTACTCGATTTCATGCAAAGGAGAAAGGTTAAATAGAAAACACGGGGAGTCCATACCTTAGCAGTAGTATCTTTTCAGATGGGCCACGTTCTAATTGTTGCGCAACCGTTGCCCGTCCATGGACTCCAACTGATACGATCCTTTGCCCGTGATCCCAGTTATCTTATATGGACCTTCCCAGTTCGGACCTAGTTTTCCTTCGTTGGGATTTTTGGTGTTCAAGGTGACTTTTCGAAGCACCAAGTCCCCAACTCGGAAATGCCGAAAATTGGCTCTTCGATTGTAGTACCTTTCCATTCTCTGTTTCTGGGTTGCAATACGGACTAACGCGTTTTCGCGAAGTTCATCCGTGAGGTCGAGTCTTACGGCCATGGCCTCCTCGTTTGACTCCTCGGTAGTATAGCTGAACCGGAGAGTGGGTTCACCAACTTCTACGGGAATAAGGGCTTCAGCCCCGTAGACCAACGAGAAAGGAGTTTCTCCCGTACTTGATTTTGATGTGGTTCTGTATGCCCATAACACCTCCGGTAATATTTCCCTCCAGTGATGCTTTGACGCTTCAAGTCTTTTCCTCAGATTTTGGATTATTGTCTTGTTCGTGGATTCCGCTTATCCGTTTGCACACGGATAATACAGGGTTGATACAATTTTCTTGATCTTCAATCCCTCGAGAAAATCATTGACCTTGCCACCCACGAACTGGGGTCCGTTATCACAGGTTATCTCAGCAGGGATGCCGAAGCGTGGTCCCATATGAAGTCAATGACTTCCTTCTCTCTGATTTTTTCAAAGGCCTGCGCTTCAACCCACTTAGAGAAATAGTCAGTTATAAACAGAATGAAACGGGCTTTACCTGGTGCCCATGGTAATGGGCCGACAATGTCCATTCCCCACTTCATGAAAGGCCAAGGTGAAACCACCGAATGCAGCAACTCCCCGGGATGGTGAATCATCAGAGCATGTCTCTGACACCCGTCACATTTCCGGACGAAATTTTTCGAGTCTTCGTCCATCCGGTTCTAGTAATAAACGGCCTTGATGATCTTTCAAACCAGAGCTTCAGCACCGGAGTGGTTGCCACAGGTTCCTTCGTGCACCTCTCTCAACACATACTCCGTTTCTCCGGGACCCAAACACTTAGCCAGGGGGCCGAAGAAGGATCGTCGATACAATTGGCCGTCTACCAAGCAGAAACGCGCAGCTTTGGTCCTTAATGACCGTGATTCGTTTGGGTCATTCGGGAGCTTTCCATCACGCAAGTAGTCGATGTACTTGTTGCGCCAATCCCAAGTCAAACCCATTGTGTTTATCTCGGCATGCCTGTTTTCTATTGCCGTGTTCAACAAGCGCACCGTAGTCCCGGGGTTGATCTCCTCCCCTTCAACCGAGGATCCCAAATTTTCCAATGCATCGGCTTCGCTGTTCTGTTCCCTCGGTATATGCTGCATGGTCCATTCTTTAAACCGATGTAGTATCACCTGGATTTTTTCAAGATACCTCTGCATCCGTTCGTCCTTGACCTCGAAGACGCCGTTCACCTGGTTCACAACCTAGAGCGAATCGCACTTTGCCTTGATTATTTCGGCCCCCATACTTCGGGCCAATTCCAAACCTGCAATCATAGCCTCATACTCGGCTTCATTGTTAGTCAATTTAGCAGTTCTAATAGACTGTCGAACGGCATCCCCGGCCGGGGTTCTAAGGACGATTCCTAGCCCGGAACCTTTGATGTTCGAGGCTCCGTCCGTATGTAGTGGCCAAATACCCGAGGCTTTCCCCGAGGTTAGGAGAAGCTCTTTCTTAACCTCGGGGACCATAGCCGGGGTGAAGTCTGCCACAAAATCGGCCAAGATCCGGGACTTGATGGCCGTTCGAGGTTTGTACTCGATATCATATCCGCTAATTTCGACGGCCCATTTAGTTAGTCTACCCGATAATTCCGGTTTATGCATGATGTTTTTCAGGGGGTAAGTAGTCACTACACATATTGGATGGCGTTAAAAGTAGGGCTTGCGCTTTCTAGAAGCACTTACCAGTGCCAATACCAATTTTTCTAAGTGGAGATAACGGGTCTCCGCATCCCCCAAAGTTCTACTTACATAATAGATAGGGAATTGCGTACCTGATTCTTCTCGGATCAAAACGCCACTCACCGCTACCTCGGAGACAGCAAGGTAGAGAAAAAGCGGCTCGTCCGCCTTGGGCGTGTGCAACAGCGGGGGACTAGACAAGTACCTCTTCAATTCTTGCAAAGCTCTTTGGTACTCCGGTGTCCAAACGAAGTCGTTCTTCTTCCTTAGTAAGGAGAAGAAATGATGACTCTTGTCCGAGGACCTCGATATGAAACGACTCAGCGTCGCTATCCTTCCGGTGAGCCTCTGTACTCCTTTGACGTTATTCACCACCCCGATATCCTCGATGACCTTGATCTTGTCCGGGTTGATTTCGATCCACCGGTTTGACACCATGAAACCCAGAAATTTGCCGGACCTTACCCCGAAGGCACATTTTTCCGGGTTGAGTTTCATGTTGTACCTGCGGAGTACGTCGAAGGTTTCCTGCAAATGTTTTAAATGATCCTCTGTTTCTAGGGACTTGACCACCATGTCGTCAATATAAACTTCTATTGTTTTCCCTATTTATTCTTCGAACATCTCATTAACTAGGTGTTGGTAAGTTGCACCGGCATTTTTTAGTCCAAAAGGCATGACATTATAACAGTAAGTCCCATATCGGGTGATGAAGGATATTTTCTCTTGATCCTCCGGGTGCATCCGAATCTGGTTATACCCGGAGTAAGCATCGAGAAAGCTTAACATCTCATGCCCGGCCGTCGCATCGATCATTCTATCGATGTGAGGCAATGGGAATGAATCCTTCGGGCATGCTTTAATTAAATCCTTATAATCAACACACATTCGAAATTTATTACCTTTTTTGGGCACCACTACAACGTTAGCTAGCCAGTCCGAGTACTTTACCTCCCGGACAGAACCTATTTTTTAAAGCTTTGTTACCTCGTCTTTTACGAAGGTGTGTTTTGCTTCCGCCATGGGCCTTCTCTTCTGCTTCACCGGGGGAAACTTCCCGTCTAAGCTGAGCTTGTGAGCTGCTACTTCCGGTGATATACCTGTCATATCTATATGGGACCATGCGAAGCAATCTGTGTTAGCTCGAAGAAATTCAATTAACTTGCTCCTGAGCTCCGAGGTTAACCCCGTGCCCAGGTATACCTTTCTGTCCGGTAGGTATTCGAACAAGATGATCTGTTCCCGCTCCTCTACTGTCGACTTGGTTGCATCCGAGTCATCCGGCATGACAAATGATCTGGGTACATCGAAATCAACCTCTTCGTACCCCGAGTCCAACCCGGTGTGCTTTGATTGCTATTTGGTGTCCTCTCCTCCGGTTAGATCTTCTTCCTTGTGAACCGATTCTTTGGGCCGAGGCGTTGCTTCCTCGACCGCGAACATCTCCCTTGCAGCGGGTTGTTCACCTTGGATGGTTTTTATCCCCTACGGGGTTGGGAATTTCAGCAGCTGATGCAATGTTGAGGGCACGACCCTTATGCTATGTATCCAAGGTCTACCCCGCAATGCATTATACCTCATGTCCCCTTCGATTACATAGAACACTGTTTGCTGGATAGTGCCATCGATGTTCACAAGCAACGAGATCTCCCCCTTTGTGGTTTCGCTCGCCATGTTGAACCCGCTGAGTACCCGGGATACCGGTACGATCTGATCGAGCAGCCCTAGCTGCTCGACCACTCTCCACCGGATGATGATGGCCGAGCTACCTGGGTCAATCAAAATTCGTTTAACCTGAGTTTTAAAGATAAGTACAGAAATTACCAATGCATCATTGTGCGGTTGAATGATGCCTTCTGCATCCTCGTTGCTGAAAGAGATGGAACTCTCGGGTGAATAATCCCGGCTGCGCTTTTCGCGAACAACAGAAACCTTGGCCCGTTTCATCACCGGCCCTCGGGGGGCGTCAGTGTTATATCCCGTATTTTTGCACGTTTGGATAAATCGAAATAGTTGTGACTAGTAAGAGATAAGGCAATATTTTGATCTTACTTAATATATAAGTTGTTCATGAAAAATATTGATGCGGAAATATTGGGGAAGGCTAAGGGCAAAATTTGGAAATTTGGAAAATAGTTTCATGAATTACAAAATATTAGTTATAAGTAATTGGGCTTGGGAAAATAAAAAAAAAAAAGGCCCAAAGGGGGCCGGCCATAGGGGGATGGGCCAAGGCCCATGTGGAATTTAAATCCTAGTAAATAAAAAGAGAAAAGGGGCCACTATTATTCATCTTCAAGAACATTCAAGAGAAAGAGAACTTGAGAGCCAAAAAAATAGGTCATTCGGCCAAGAAAAGGAAGGAAGAAAAAAAATTGAAGCCTTCAATCTTTGATTCAAAAAAATTGATTCTTCTAGTATTCTTACTAATTCAAAGACCCTCTTTAACGTGGTATAATTATTTAAGCAAGAAAACCACTCTTGGTGGCAAGTGGGAAATTGAAGAAAAGGTAAGAATTTCTCTTCTTTTATATGTTATGGAAGGTTTATGTATGTTGTAGTAAGTAGAATTGAATGAAAATCATGGAAACATTATGTGTTGTGTGTGGGCCGTGTGGGTGTGTGTGTGTTTGTGGCCGTGTGATGTTGTATGGTGAAGGGAAGATGAGTTAATTTTATTTAGCATGTTAGTTGTGTTGTTGTGGCCTTTATGATGTAAATGGAGGTTTAATGGTTCAAGTCGGCATTGAAATTTTTTGTAGGAATTAATGTGATTTTAATATGGTTTTATGTAATTGTGGAAATGGAGTTGCTAAAGTGTGCATTGTTGTGATAGTTATGAATTTGAAAGAAGAAAATGTGACGTTGTAGTTTTGTTGCATTTGTAGAGATTTCGGGTGAAGTAGAATATTATGTGAATTGTTTGGACTATCCTTGAATCATGTTAGAAAGATTTCGGATTAGTACTTGAATGTGAGATCATTGGTATTGACTTGATTACATGTGATTGAATTGAATATAAATGGAATGTCGTCGGATCGTGTAGAAAGAATTGTTAATGTTAGAATGTATTTTGAAATAATTGTTGAAGTTAGAGATATGATTGTTGGCATTGTTGTTGATAATTTGGCCGAGTTGCATTCTCGGGTTTGTTGTTGTTAAAATTGGCCGAGTTAGATTCTCGGGGATGGTGTATTTACAGGGGAAATGCTGCCGAAATTTCGGCAGATTATAAGCGAGTTTACGTGAAAAATTAAGATAAGTATATGTCAATGAATCTAATGATTATGTGAATTCTTTTGTATGTAGACTAGCAAGTTTGGATAAATAAGCGTAGCTAATAGGACGTGGAGCAGGTATGTAAGGCTTATCCTTTTCTTTCTTTTGGCATGATCTTGTGGAACGAGCATACGGTATGTATATGATTCCAAAGAAACTTCTATTCTTAGAGCCACTAGGATGGCTAACATTCTTGACTTCCATAACTGTTTCATATGGTTCCGATGCGTATCTGTAATGTCCAAGTCCTGTTTGATATGTTTCCGGATGGCATCGAAAGATGAGTGATATGACTAAAGTTTGATTCCTAAATGCTAGCATGTTCGATTGTTCCATTGAGTCTCTGATATATTATGATATGTACATATGGTTCCAAAGGTATATTCGATTTAATCCATAACGATATCCGAAAGATACTTGATATGGTTATTGCTTTGATTTCCCAGAAATAACTCCTGAAACGCTTTTAGAAGGTTCTGTACTCCAAAAGCTCATAACTTTCGTTTACTAGTTCCGATAGACCCGAAACCTGTTTCTGGGCCTTCAGATGTCGGTAAATATATTTGTCCATCAAGTCTTGAAATTTATTTATTTATGTGCATATAGTTTCTCACTACTCTGCTCGTGCATGTGTCGTGATCTCTTTCGCCGAGTCTCGGGCTGGTATATATCGTGCGCATGGTTCGCCGGGTCCTTTGCTTGAGGGCCGGGTGCCATATATGTATTCCGGATTATGATGTGTTATGGTGTTATGATGTGTTCATGGTTCGCCGAACCATATATGTGTATATGTATATTTTGATCTTATGATGTGATATTGTGATGTGTGACGGAGATTACATAGCAAATCTTCTGGAGTATGATGTGTGTGGCGCCAAAGGCAGGGTGGCGCCACGTTCCTCGGGTCCCGTAAGGGGCCGGATACCGTTCTTGGCATGCATGATTGTGTTTCCAGTAAGTTGTTTTTGTTATTCTGCATATCGTGCTTATTGTCCGTACTAACCTTCTGCACGTGCCACAACAATATAATATGTGTATATGGATCGGGCTGCACGTTCCGCAGCAAATACATTTGTGGATTGAGCCGAACGTTCCCCGACACTAATATGTTACATATGAATCAGTTATGTGTGTATGTATATGATGACATACGATGTGGCACGCACAATCTGTGTTTGGAAAGTACGCATTTTTGGCACTCTGGATGATCTACTTATTTTCGGTGCTTCTTCTGACATATGACATCGGTATATACGGTTTGCATTTTGAAAAATATGTATTTTGGGTATTCTGAAAATGTACTTACTTTTGTACTGTTTGTTCGATTATGATTCTGTTTTCTGTATTCCATGCTTTACATACTCAGTACATATTCCGTACTGACCCCCTTTTCTTCGGGGGCTGCGTTTCATGCCACGCAGGTACACCCAGATGAGTAAAGGACATTGCTAGAAGATGCTTCAACTGGATTGGCAACTCCATTTGCTCCTGGAGTGCTGCCGAGTCAGAGTATAGGTGCTATGATGTTTTGTTCGAAGCTAGAGACTTTGCAGACGGAGTCGTGGGTATAAAATGTCAGTTTTGTAAGCGACTCCATCAGCCGATATGTCATTCTGTGTCATGCCACAAATTCTACATGATTCAGCTTTTGTTGATTTGAAAATAATGATGAAAAAGAATATTTCAGAAGCACTGTACTATGTATTTCACTTTTATTTGATTTCAGAGTCCGAAGAGACTATGTATGTAATAAGAGTTTGTGGGTTCGCTCGGCTCCGGATATGGGGTTGGGTGCCCATCACACCCTAGGGAGGTTAGGGTGTGACAGTCAGTACCCCCAACTATCATGTTGATTATATGTTGGGGTTCTACTGGCTCAGCCCTTTGATGAGCCTCCCTTTCCTTGTAGTGACTTTTGGCTCGTTCACTCAGCAATTCTCGGAGATGACCATTCTTCAGTAACCGGGCTACCTCCTCTCTTAGCTGGCGACAATCCTCGGTTCTGTGACCATGGGTTCCATGGTATTCGCACACCATGCTCGGGTCCCGTTGGCCCGGATCCGACCTTCGAGGTCTTGGCCATCTTACATCCGGGACACGACCAATAGCCGAGATGAGGCCCGAGGTACTGACGTTGAAGTTGTACTCCGATATCTTTGGTAAGTCCTTGTTGTCGGTAGAGCTTCCGGCATCGATCCTGAATGAGAGACCCCGACTGTTCGACGGGCGCTCAACCCGTTTATTACCTCGACCGGAGAAACGGCTTAGGCTAACCCTTGATTTCTCCGACCTCGAGCTCGGCTTCTCCGAATGGGAGTATGGCCAATACCTTTCCCTCGACGATTCGGCCTTCGTTTCGTAACCCTTCCTTGGTCTCTCGAAACTTTTATTCACATTTATTGGCCCCGGGGGAAGCTCGAATTGATCATCCTCCACCCGAATCTTCGACTCGTATCGGTTATGGACATCAACCCATGTCACAGCCTCGTACTCCAGCAAGCTTTCCTTTAATTTGAACGAAGCTGTTGAGCTCTGAACATTAAGCCCCTTTGTGAAAGCTTGTGCAGCCCATTCTTTTGGAACCGGGGGGAGTTCCATCCGTTCCCTTTGGAATCGGTTGACGAATTCATGCAGTAACTCGTCGTCTCTTTGGGTTATACGGAAAATGTCGGCCTTACGGGCCTGCACCATTTTTTGGCACCAGCGTGAGCTTTAATGAAGGCATCGACGAGCATTTCGAAAGAGGTGATCGAATGCTCGGGTAGATGGTCGTACCACGTCAATGCTCCTTTTGACAAAGTTTCCCCAAGCTTTTTCAGCAATACCGATTCAATTTCGTCCTCCTCCATATCATTGCCTTTTATGGCGCATGTGTATGAGGTCACGTGTTCGTGTGGGTTCGTTGTGCCGTCATATTTTTGGATATCCGACATTTTAAACCTCTTCGGGATTAATTTCGGGGCTGCACTCGGAGGAAAAGGCCTTTGGATGAACCTCTTCGAATCTGGCCCCTTCAATAAAGGCGGAGCCCCGGGATTTGATCCACCCGAGAGTTGTATGTTTCGACCCTCTTTTCGGTCGAGTCTACCCGCTTTGCCAAAGTTTCGAGCATTTTTAGAACCTCGGTGGAGGAGCCAACTCCGGATCCATTGCTCTCACTAACCCGTGCCTCTTCCCTTCTGGGTTCAGCAACACCACTCGTTTTCTCCGGGGTCGTTGTATCCCCTCGGGTTTGCAACTAGGCAATTGCGATCCCTTGCTCGGCAATCGCTGCTCTCTGTTCCTGCAACATTTCAAAGATTAAACGTAAGTCAATATTGTCATTAGGTGTATCCGGTTCTTTCCGGCCCTGTGTCCGGGACAAAGTAACAGAATTGTGGGTATTTAGAGGATCAGTGGCTGGTAAGGTGGCATTCTCCTGGTCCACGGTGTTTTGATAGTTGAGGCCCTCCCTCGAATTAACGGGGTTAGGGTCAACAGGGTCTGGCACCCCTCGTGGCCCGTTGCCTTCATTTTCGACCACAATCTCGTTGTTGTTGACGTGACCAGATTGCCCATTGTCGGCCATTTAGTCCGTTTTTTCAGAGACGAACAAAAGGTGTTTTTTATTTTGACGGG
Organism: Lycium barbarum; assembly: GCF_019175385.1. Taxonomy (NCBI): domain Eukaryota; kingdom Viridiplantae; phylum Streptophyta; class Magnoliopsida; order Solanales; family Solanaceae; genus Lycium; species Lycium barbarum. The sequence continues at coordinate 90,034,552 of NC_083342.1, forward strand.
TAAGGTAGAGATTAAGATAAAAGACCACTATTATCCTAGCCCCACGGTGGGCGCCAAACTGTTTACCCCGAATTTGGATAATCAATTAAATTTGTGGGTGAGGTATAGGATATGTGGTTATGCCTTGAATCCCTTTGATGGAGAAAAGAAATATATGAATATACTATGAAGAAGCAACTAATAATCGGTGGTTTGCCATATACTTGTAGGTTTGCTAATATATATGTATGTTATTCGATTGAAGAAATGTAATAAAGATGAACACAATGAATTCGGATTACAACACGACAATGAGAGAGATTTGTATATATTTCTAGTACAAAAGAATGTTCTTGATGTTAAGGAGTCAACCCTGTAAATGGAGGACAAGGCCCTTTATTTATAGTATTGCCCTATGGGCTTCATACAACATGAAAAATAAAATAATAAAGAAAAAGCTCTGAGTTGTGTTAGGTTGGGTTAGGTTGACCGTACGATCTGACACCCGTACGATTGACAGTTAAACATGGCAGGACGTTATCGACGCGTGGCAACCGCGCAACGGATCTCCCGGACCACCGGCCACGATCAAACGGACTAACGACCTCGACCAAACGGACCAATGGCAACGATCAACCCGGTCATGGGGGAACCGGATCAAATGATTCCCTTCCTTTGCTTCGGTCCAAACATTCCTCCGGTTCAGAACGGGAGCCTTCGTGCATGTTCTTGTTCCTTTCTTCCTTCGGTCTTTGGTCTCACCAGTTTAACATATATCCGATTTTTACCGTATACACAATTGAGCTTAGGTCAAGAATTTGACATATTCCCCAAAAACATGACTTTCATCAATTTTACATCTTGAATTGTCTTAACCGTGTATATGTTATTGAATAGTATTTAATTATTCTTAGAGAGTTGCTAAATGGCCACACCAATTTGACCACACTTATGTATATAGCACTATCTTGGGAGCAAAAAAAAAGTCCATTTAGCCTTTTTTTTTCTTGGATAAAAAAGGATGTCCACTTATCAAATCAAGAAATAATTAACCTTATCTTTCGAGATTTACCCTTATTAAGTGTTATGTGATCAAATGCAATACTTATTTAATTAGGGGCAGTTTAATCAAATTACCTATTTTTGTCTTGAAGTTAGTATTTTCGTAAGGGGTGTGCAAATGACTAAGTGAACACTTTTTTTGATACGGAGCGAGTGTGTGTTTTATAACTTGTTGACTGTAAATATTGATTTACACAGATATTGTTAAGTGTAACAGGTCAGCACCCTCCAAACTTTTTGTTTGTCCAAATTGCCCTATCCGCTTCTTAAATCTCTTGATATGTTTAGGTAATTATGTCATTTTAATCCAAAAAATATAAGCATGCAGTTCATTATCATTGACTAGAAATTAACATCAGGGTAATATCTTCGTTGGGATAATTCACGTTTTTGTTCGTCATTGAAAAATAGGTGAGACAAAGAATTAACTTTTTAAATACAAGGATTAATTGAAGCCACAAAAATCGAGAACCTGAGAATCTTTTTTTATTTTATTTTGAGGCTGAATAAAAGTGTTGTGCGGTAACCTGTCATGCAAATACTTTTTCAAATCATAGTTAACCCCTTTCTTTGACTTCTTCAGTTTATAATAGATAAAGAACTTTTTGTGCCTGATAAACGAGTGGCTCCATCATGACTCTTTAACTTATGATGCTATTATTGTTGAATGCAGGGAACTAATCCAAAAGCTGGAAAACCCGACGATCAAACACAACTACAGGGAACAAAATAGGTTCGCAGATCTAGAGCCTGTTTGGATGGGTTTATGCCTATAAGCTGCAAACAACTTATAAGTTAAAAAAAATAAGTTGGGGTAGTCTAACTTATTTTTTTGGCTTATAAGCTGCTTTAGATAAGCTAAGTCAAATGAACTCAATTATTTTTTTGAGCTTATTTTAAGTACAAAATGACTTTAAGCTGGCCAGCCAAACACTCAAAAAAGCTGAAAACAGCTTATAAGCAACTCATAAGTCAATCCAAACGGGCCCCTATTAGCTAAGGGAGGAACCAATGACAAATTTTTTAGAAACTAATCATGATGACAGTTCCTCCGGTATTTACGAGTGAAACTTTTTGGCAGACATCCTACGAACCATATTTGAAAGACAAACTCTGGTCCGTAATATTAATAAGATAGTGACTCAGTACAATCCTCTGGAAGGGAATGATAATTCCCAGTCATATATTTTGGATAACTCTTAACTTATACATATATATAACTATCCATTTAACCCCCCCCCCCCCCGCCCCCCCCCCCCCCCAAAAAAAAAAAAACGAGTTCCTTTCTTTCAATTTCATGTTCATGGTCTTGTCTTGAGTTGTCGTCTTCATTTATGGTATTTAAGAGCTTGAGAAATCAGAAGACCTAAGGATATTTTAACTTTTTAAGTAAATGAAAAATGAGGAGGGTGCCATATACATGTGTTGTACGCTTAATAAAACACACACACATTTTTATCATTTCTATAATATACTAGAAAACTATGTCAGTGCGATGCACGGGAGCCAACATGATTAATTTGACTACTCAATTTAGTTAGTTTTTATGGGTTGTCTATTTTGCAAAGGATTAACGATTCTTCTTAGTGAGTCTCCATATTTTTTTTCTTTTCCTCTTACTGTTCCCCTTAATTTCTCAATTGTTGTTAAAATTTGTCTTATTTTGGTTATGTCCGCTTCTATTTATATTTAGTAAGTTGACAATTCAAATATCGTACATGTCAAGTTTATAATCATAAGATTCAAAAGATATTTTATTATATTAACACATTTTTAATTTAGAACCACAAGATTCAAAAGTCTATCTTTATTTCTTAAACTCCGTGTCTAGTCAAGTTTATAATCACAAGATTCAAATATTAAACAAATAAATTTGTAGAATAAAATCACCAAAATTAATAGCAAAACACTAATTTAAACAGGAAAAATTAAAAGAAAATCTCAAATTCAGAGTACCAACTATATGAACCACCAAGCAGCCCAGAGAAAAATCAGATCGAGTGAGTGAAGACCGGAGAAGTAGAAGAAAGGCCAAGAGACCACCGGAATAGAGAAGAAGAAAGGCATTACTCACTTCAGGTAGTCTTTATGGTTTGTATATTTTGCAAAAGATACCGCGATTCTCCTTAGTGAGTCTTCATATTTTGTTTTTTTTTTCTTTTTATTTTTCCCCTTAATTTCTCAATTATTGTTAAAATTTATTTTATTTTGGTTATGTCCGCCTCTTTTTATACTTAATAAGTTGACAATTCAAATATCCTACATGTCAAGCTTATAATCACAAGATTCAAAGGATATTTTATTATATTATACACATTTTTAATTTGAACCACAAGATTCAAAAGTCTATCTTTATTTTTAATTCCGTACCTAGTCAAACTTAAACACTTAAATTGAGACAGAGGGACTATATGTCAAATGGAGGAAATGAAAGGACAATTGAGATACTGCGGACACGTGGGGACTTAAAAAGTAAACACACAAGAAGTAAAATTAATGTTAAACTTCCGAAATGTACATACGTTAGTCCCTGCTTAGAGTACAATTTCATGTGCTTTCTATAACAAAGTAATAAAATGAAGTGTAGAAGTAAAGAATATGATAACGTAAAAGTGAAATACACGTGTACAGAGAATAGGTGGCAAATCAAGTAGCAGTACTTGTTAAAGGAAGTGGACCCACAACTGGAAAAAAAAAGAAAAAGAAATCAAGTACACTTGGAGTAAGCCCAAATTTAGTGTACAACTCAGACAACTTTTTGTACAATTTGTCAATGTTGTGTTCGTCCTCCTTGCCACTTATCTATAAATAGAAATATCAAAAGCGACAACATTTTGAGTCAAATATGCAGACAATTTGAGAAGCTACTAAAACGCAAATATCCATGATGAATTGCAATCTGGAAAGAAAGAAATTTTTCCAGAGGTACTTTAACATAAATAAGTTCCTTTTCCGTTGAGCTTTATCTGACCATCTTTGTTGTTTCAATACCCATAGTAAGATTAAAACGAAGCGTAAAAGTAAAGAAATGTGATAACGTAAAAGTGGAATACACGTGTACAGAGAATAGGTGGCAAACCAAGTAGTAGTATTTGTTAAAGGAAGTGGACTCACAACTGGAAAAAAAATGAAAGAAATCAAGTACACTTGGAATAAGTCCAAATTTAGTGTACAACTCAAATAGTTTTTTGTATAATTTGTCAAATGCTGTGTTCGTCCTCCTTTGCCACTTATCTATAAATAGAAATATCAAAAGCAACGACATTTTGAGTCAAATATGCAGACAATTTGAGAAGCTAATAAAACACTAATATCCATGATGAATTACAATCTGGAAAGAAAGAAATTTTTCCAGAGGTACTTTAACATAAATAAGTTCCTTTTCCGCTGAGTTTTATTTGGCCATCTTTGTTGTTTCAATACCCATGGTAAGATTGGTTCAGCCTTTCAAGTCAAGTGCAGAGCAAATTTGAGTTATTATTAAAATTTGAGTTGTCATTATTCTCTAAAAAATTAGAGAGTGAAACATTCAATCAGAAAAATAACTAAAGTAGTTGACTAAAGTATATAATTTTTCTTTTGTAATATTATTATATATAAGTCTAATAAAATTCCTTATAATTTGTATGCAATTTATTATGCGTTGCAGTTAATCTGCAAAACTTAGTTGAAAGAAAATTTCAGTGGTCGTTTGGTATGCGGATAAAATTATCTCGGTATTATAATCCTAGGACTAATTTATCTCATCTAAAAGCTAGAATAAAATAATCTCAAAGTTAATGAGATAAGATGAGATATCCATCTTTAATTATGGGCTTCATTTAATACTTTATTTGATAGAAGGCATAAATTTATCATGAAATAATTTTATACCTTCTATCAAATATGATACAAAATTAATCTCAAAGTCAGTAATAAAACAAAACAGTAGAGTAATGCATATTACTCCTATGAATTTATTATGTTTGAATACAAATGGTAAGGAATGCTTGGATGGATATGGAAAAGTGGGATCCACGTTCGCGAGTACCTTGCAAATATAGGAGACATGTAGCACAAAAAGTCAGATGGGACCCACGTCTTGAAAAGCTTTTGAATGTGGTGAGTCCGGAATCAAAATGCCAAAAAAAACTATGTGGAACCAAAATATCCCAATTAAAAAAAAGTGACAAAAGTATCTTTAGCGCAGTAATTTACTGCGCTAAAGCAGTTCACGGAGACGGAGCCGTTAACTGCTTTAGCGTAATATTTTACTGTGTTATAGAAGCAGTTAAAAAAAAAAAAATCTATAACGCAATAAAATATTGCGTTATAGAAACAATACCCAAAAAAAAAATTTGGTCAACTTTATTTTTTGCAACACTTAGTGTTATTTTTCATACTTTGACCAATGATTAGTCATGTATCAAGACTCCGAAACGTCAATATTTTATATAGAACCTGATATTTTTTTCTGCGTACAATAATGTAGGCTCAATACATCAAGGATACGTAAACGTTCGGATCGTCATTTTAGGAGTTGAAAAGGCGCCCGAAGTAAGTTTTGTTTGTAAACTTTAGGTTTAAGTGTTCTATATACATAGACATCCATTTTTGTTTGAAGACTTGTTGTCATTAGCTTAAGGTTTTTTATTTTTAGGGTTTAGATTTATTGAAAATAAAGCCGTTGTGCTAAGGTTTTTAACTGCAAGATTTTTTTTTTTTTGTATAGCGCAGTAAAATAGGGAGCACTAAAAAAAAAAAATTGGCCAACTTTTTTTTTTGCAACACTTAGTGTGTTTTTGCATACTTTGACCAACGATTAGTCGTGTGTCAAGACTCCGAAACGTCAATATTTTATATAGAACCTGGTATTTTTTTCTGCGTACAACAATGTAGGCTCAATATATCAAGGATACGTATACGTTCGGATCGTCATTTTAGGGGTTGAAAAGGTGTCCGAAGTAAGTTTTATTTGGAAAAACTTAGTGTTTGACTGTAAGGTTATTTTAGTCAACTTTATATGTCGAGAAAATTAGTGAGCTTTATTTTCAAAAATTGAAACCGCAGAAGTGAAATTGACATTCACAGATACATTACCCCGGGATTTTTATGTTGAAATCTATTGCGTATCATCATCTTATAAGTAAATAAAACTGAAAATTTCACGCCAATTTGGGGAAAAATTGAAATTGAATGGGATAAATGGTGTTTTTTGAAAAATCGGCTCGGCCAAACCGCCTTGCGAAGTTTGTCCGCATAGATGTCGAAAAACTACGCAAGTTCACAAAAAAAAAGAGCGTAAATCGGACGTCCGAGCGCAAAGTTATGACCATCTAAAGTTTGACCACTTTACAACTAGCTTTTCTCCTTATATTTTTTAGAATTATATTTATATTCAAAATAAAGTTATGTCTTGATTAAAAAATAACACGCTTAAATCAAAACCTTAAAAAATAAAACACTTAAACCTTAAACAAAACTTACTTCGGGTATCTTTTCAACCCCTAAAACGACGATCCGAACGTTTATGTATCCTTGATGTATTGAGCCTACATTATAGTACGCAGAAAAAAATATCAGGTTCTATATAAAATATTGACGTTTCGAAGTCTTGACACACAACTAATCGTTGGTCAAAGTATGGAAAAAACACTACGTGCTGCAAAGAAAAGATTTATTAAAATAAGATGTTGCGATCTTTTTATGGAAAAAAACACTAAGTGTTCCTTAAGTGTGTTATTTTTTAATGCCTAACTTTATTTCGAATATGTTGCAAAAAAAAAAAAAAATCGCGTAAATCAAACGTCCGAGCACAAAATATCACATATATTCGAAATAAAGTTACGCTTTAAAAAATAACACACTTAAATCTAAACCCTAAAAATAAAAAACTTTAAGCTAATGATAACAAGTCTTCAAACAAAAATGTACGTCTATGTATATAGAACACTTAAACCTAAAGTTTACAAACAAAACTTACTTCGGGCACATTTTCAACCCCTAAAATGACGATCCGAACGTTTACGTCTCCTTGATGTATTGAGCCTACATTATTGTACGCAGAAAAAATATCAGGTTCTATATAAAATATTGACGTTTCGGAGTTTTGACACACAACTAATCATTAGTCAAAGTATGAAAAAAAACACTAAGTGTTGCAAAAAATAAAGTTGGCCAATTTTTTTTTTTGGTACTGTTTCTATAACGCAGTATTTTACTGCGTTATAGATTTTTTTTTTAAACTGCTTCTACATCGCAGTAAAATACTGCGCTAAAGCAGTTAATGGCTCCGTCTCCGTGAACTGCTTTAGCGCAGTAAATTACTGCACTAAAGGTACTTTTGTCATTTTTTTTTTGTTAGGGTATTTTGATTCCACATAATTTTTTTTGAGGCATTTTAGTTCCGGACTCATGTATGAGGAGCTAAGCATGGTTTGGAGGACCCATGTGTTCGTCCAACCCCACTCCCATTTATATATAGTAGAATAATAATACTCGCTCCGTCTCAAAAAGATTATTCTCTTTTAACTTGACATAAAGTTTAAGAAATAAAGGAAGACTTTTAAAATGTGTGGTTCAAAACAAGACTTAAATATTTGTGTGGCTATAAATCATCTCATAAAGTTAAATTGTTTCTAAATATAGAAAATGAACAATCTTTTTGAGACAGACTAAAAAGGAAAGGAGAATAATCTTTTTGGGGAAGAGGGAGTAATAATTTTACTATTTCTAGCACCCATACAAAGGACGCAAAATTTAATTTTAAAAAAATGCTGATAGTCTTGACTCCTTATCGGATCCATATTACATAACACGCATAATAAGGCATACCTGTAGTTACTCAAAAAAGTCATTTGCACACATTGACTTTAACGAGATCTTTTACCCCAATTCTTGTAAAATTAAAATCACGCCCTTTACTAACTCATCATTCTATTTTAATCTGTTCACATTCAGGCCTACCCCCATTGGACGCATAATTAATCTTGTGTATTCTACTTGTCACATAATTTTCATAACTCAATTCCATTCATTTGTTGTATTTCTGTCAAAGAAGTTACGTCATCGATCTGGAACCACAAAGAGGTTGCCTTCATGACTGCTATTTACAGAAGAAATCTGCTGGTTGGTTACCTTTAAATCTCTGAACAACAAACTAGAAGAGCCAAGCACTAACGTCGATGACTTATTCTTTGTGACATTTTTATTATGGAAACCAGTAACAAGATTGATTCTGATTGATAGTAGTTACCTTAATTAGTTGATTCAATCTTGATTTTAATCTTCTTTTGATTGCTTCCAGAATGTTCATAATTCTGATTTTATTTCTTTCCTTTTCTGTTGTATATTTCCAATTGTTATCACTCATTGTATTGTATATAAACACTACTTGGTTCAGTAAATAAGATACAACAACTTCTCTGATTATTCAACTCTCATATGGTATCAAGAACCACTGCCTAACGGTTTTTTTTTCTTTTTTTCGATCCATGGAGGACTCTCAACAATCAGGATCACCCTCTCAAAAATCACCGGCAGAACTGCATAATTCCTAACACCAGACTTCTAGTGTCTCGGTCATATTTCTTCCTAATTCCTCTAGTAAATCTGCTCATCTCCTCTCTATTAACACCACTGCCTTGGCACCCATAAAATTAACCTCCAGCAATTATCTTTCTTGGCATACCCAATGGGATTCACTACTTGTTGGTTATGACCTTGAGAAATATATTGAAACCTCACCACCTTCTCAACCCAGCACACTTTGGACACGCCAAGATAAACTCTTATACAGTGCTATTATTGCTACACTTTCTCTAGAGATTGTCCCTTATGTAATGTCTTCCAAAACTTCATATGATGTTTGGCTGACCCTAAAAAACCTTTATGTGACACCAAACAGAGCTCATCTCATAAGTTTGCGTGATAGTCTTTCCAAACTGTCCAAAGACAATTCCCCTCATGGTTGTTGCCATTCAGGCTCGCGACACACCAATTTCTCTAGAAGAGTTACATCAAAAACTTCGTGACTTTAAGTCTTGTCTTCATCGCAAGGGGCTAACCACCACTGTTCCAATTACTGCCCACTTTGTTGGTCGACAAGGCAATTCGCAAACATCATCCGCCAATCGTTCAAATAAAAGAGGCGGATCTAATAATTTTCAGTCTCGTGGACCCTCGAACCAGAACAAGGGAACAACGCTCTCCTCCAACTCCAATGTGGTTTGTCAATTGTGCGACAAGCCTGGTCACACAGTTAAAAGTTGTCGCCGTCTACTTGGGGCTGTCCCGTGGCTTAGCAACTTACCCACCAACAACAACCGGCTCCCAAAAACACCATAAACCGCCAACTTTGCTAGTCCTGCAACCAACTCTAATTCTTCTTGGCTTGTGGACTCGGGCGCCTCTAGCCATATCACCAATGATCTCTCAAACCTTTCTCTACACAATGACTATGATGGTAGCGAAGATGTTATCATAGGGGACGGTAAATCTCTTTCTATTAGCCATATTGGTTCCTCCAAATTTCCTTCCACATCCCTTAACTTGCATGATGTGTTGTGCGTCCCTGATATGAAACAAAATTTAATTTCTATTTATAAACTTTGTTGCAATAATAATGTTTCAGTTAAGTTTTCACCATTTAATTTTGTTGTGAAGGATTTGTGCACGGGGGAACAGCTAGTGGAGGGAAAGCCTAAGGATGGAGTGTACGAGTGGCCAACCAACCACCCAACTGATGACACATCTTCACTTTCTCGTCCTAGCCATAGTGCTCATGTCGTCTCCACCAACTCTCTTGAACGTTGGCATCAACGTCTCGATATGTTTTTTCAAGATTGTCATTTCCGCAGTCTAGTTTACAAGAATCTTTCCATTGTAATTCCTGTCATTGCAATAAAATGCATAAACTGCCTTTTTCAGTTTCCTCTCTTCAAAGTAAAGCTCCTCTAGAACTTCTCTATAGAGATGTTTGGGGTCAGGCTCCAATTCAGTCCATTGATGGTTTTAGCTATTATTTGATATTTGTCGATCATTTTACTAAATATATATGGTTTTTTCCAATGAAGAGGAAATCTGAAGTTTTTCCTAAATCCAAAGCAACAGTTGAAAAATACTTTCAAAAGTCCATTATCTCTATTTATAGTGATAATGGGTGCGAATTTCGTAAACTTCAATCATTTTTGGAAATACATGGCATCTCCCACTTTCTTACACCACCTTATACCCCCGAGCATAATGCTTCGACTGAGCGACGCCATCGTCATATTGTAGAGACAGGGCTTACAATGCTTTATTTAGCTAGTCTACCATTATCGTTATGGCCGTTTGCTTTTTCTACAGCCACATATCTTATAAATCGCATGCCTACACCAGTGTTAGATAATGACTCACTTTATTTTCGCCTTTTTGGTCGAGACCCTAATTATCTAAAATTGCGGGTCTTTGGTAGTCTGTGTTACCCTTGGCTTAAGCCCCTTAGAAAACATAAATTAGAAGCTTGGTCTGCGTCGTGTATATTTTTAGGGTACAGTAAAAATCAAAGTGCATATATTTGCTTTGATTTTACTGCATCTAAATTTTTTATTTCACGGCATGTTATATTTGTAGAGGATACATTTCCCTATAAATCTATTGATTCTACATCTTTCAAATTAGACCAAGACCAAGTGCAAAGCTGGCTACCCACGCATTATGAGATCCCTTCTTCTTCTTCTTTACCTCTCCATCCTATATCTCTACCTTCCTATTCGGTTGGTAACTCGAGCACTCTAGAATCTGCAGAGGACTCTCCATCGAGCGATACCCAAGGTACAAATACGTCACGCAATATAGTGAAAACTAATCATGAAACAGTATCGTCCCCTCCCTCTGTTGATGTTCCCAACCCCAACCCTCATCCAACCCATCCTATGCAAACCAGATCCAAAAATAATATTTTTAAGCCTGTCTCACGCCTTACCTTAACTGCTCAAACCACTGCTAAATCTCCATCCAATACTAACTTAGCTCCTAACTCCTCCAATTCCTAAGTTATTTCTTACCTTTCCCTGGAACCACGAACTGCTAAGGAAGCCATGAAAAATCCCAAGTGGGCAGCGGCTATGACTACTGAGCTTGAAGCGCTAAAAAAGCAAAACACATAGACGTTGGTACCATCCGACCCCTCAAAAAATCTGATTGGGTGTAAGTGGATTTTTCGAGTGAAATATAATCCAGATGGGTCCATCAACAAGTATAAAGCTCGTTTGGTTGTCAAACGATTCAACCAACGAGCCGGTATTGATTACAGTACTACATTCGCTCATGTGGCCAAGCAAACCACTGTTCGCACCTTACTGTCTTTAGCTATCTCTAATGATTGGGTTCTTCGTCAAGTTGACTTTAACAATGCATTTCTCAACGGCACCCTTCAAGAGGAAGTCTATATGACTCAACCTCCGAGTTTTGTTGACCCCGTGCATCCCACCCATGTATGTCGCCTAAACAAAGCTATATATGGACTTAAGCAGGCACCCCGGGCTTGGTACTCTGCACTTATGGACTTTCTGGTTCATTTTGGCTTCACTACAGCTCATTCGGACCACTCTCTTTTTCTCTACAGGAAGTCAGGAGTCACAATCTACTTGATTCTTTATGTAGATAACTTGATAATTATTGGTTCTAATCCTGATGTTATTAACTAGTTTATTATTGTCACGACCCGACTAGGGAGCCATGACAGGTACTCGGAGCTGACTACCGAGCACCACTCATAATACTAATCATCATACCCCACCGAAACACATATACTCTCCAAGGCAACACATAATATACATAAGCCCTCACGGCTGCAAAAATGATATACAAGAATATACACCGATGTATCCATGAGACAACTATTACCCACCCATCCGTATCTATGAGCCTCTACTAGAGTACTGAGACATAAGGACAGGACAGGACCCCGTCATGCCCAAATATATACACAAAATAATGTATCAAAAATGGCACATCCGAAATAGTGGAGTTCTCCTGTAACTCTGCTGAGTAGCTTCTAGGAATCTGTACCGCCTCCCTGCCTACCTGTTGGCATGAACACAACATCCAAAAAACAGGACGTCAGTACGAGCAATGTACTGAGTATGTAAGGCATGAACAATAATAACATATCGAAGAGATAAGGAAACATCAAGTAAGGAAACAACCTGTAACTGAATGTCACTTAAGACGGAATAATGCTTGCTAACTTACATCATAACAACATCATATCAAGTATGTATATATAAGCTGCCCGACCATATAGGTACGGTGTGATCAGCATTAGCCCGCGTCCAGGCCTCCCACGTCCGAGGTAACCATCTCATGCCGCCCGCTAGTGGTGTCTGCCCATGCCATCTAGACATGGTATACATGTCGCCCGCCTTAGCAGTGTCTGCCCGGCCATATAGGCACCGTGTAATCTCATCATCATATACTTACCATAAAGCATGCATGAAAACTCAAGGACAAGCTATAACTCTATCGGGGTGACGTAAGGTCGAGAACCCCCGATTCCATTATGAAGTAGTCATGATCATCATGCCTCACCTTGAAGGAACTAGCATTTTAAGGTGAGTCTAACAACAATGAATAACATCAAGGAATCATTAGTTTCATAAGAACATCATATCATAAGATTTGAAATCTCTAGACTTAAACTCATCATCATCATTGTCGTATTCATAATGCATCTCTTGTCTTTATTTCATGAAAAGCTCTTATTAATCATAGACTCATAGTTCCCGGAATGTAGAAAGTCATGGAAAGATAAGGAAGTCATATTGTAAGGATCATGCCTTAGAAAAAGAAGGGACTAGCCTTACATACCTTTTTGCCTTTCTAACTTGCCGACTAAACGCTTCCTTCCAAGTTCGTAATTCTACATTCAAGGGAATTCGTACTAAGATTAGATAATCAGAAACATACTTAAGCTTAAGCTAAAGCTAATGAAAATTGGGCAGCATCTCCTTTGTGTCTACAACTTTCTCCATATGATATAACAACTCTCAAACATCCATAACAACATTCATAATATCGTAATCAACAACTTCTTCAAGTTTAACGTTATTCAATTCGCACAATTCCTTACCAAAATGATTCATGACCATAACCATGGCATAACACTGTATTCGTTCTCATATTATACTTCCTTAATGTCATTTTTATCGTCTACAACAAGATTTTTACTCATAATATATCAAGAGTCATGATTCATGTCAACACTATTATTCAAGAATACCATTATTTTCACATTTGAGCTCCATATTCTACTTTCTTCCATAATTCAAGTCTTTCAACCCCTCAATAGTCTTAATAACATGAAATGATCATAAAACTCACCTTTGATTATGAAGGAACGGGTTTTGAATAGAAATGCTTCACTTGAAGAAAACCCTAGCTCCACTTCCAAATGAATTCTTAAATTCTAGCAACCCTAGAGAGCTCCCTTGCACTTGATTTCCTTGGATTAATGATGTTGATCTTTGATTTGCCTTGGATTTATGGTAGTGAAATATGTAGAACCTTCTAGAGGTCTTGAGAGAAGTGGAGGAGTTGGAAGAATGAAAAATTAGAAGTGAGAACATATTTTTATACTTGGAAAACACTCAGCCCGTCGGGACTTATACAGACACTTATGCGGTCCGTATAAGTCACCGTACTTCACCATCAGGGAAATCTCTTTCCTGTTAAGGTTATACGGACCGTATAAAGTTATACGGACTGTATAAGTGGTCGTATAACTCCAATTTACCGAAGTTTATCTCATCGTTTCGTTTGATCTCCAATCCTTATGGAACCTTCTTAGCACTTGTTTAGCACTTCATTAACATCCTAAGGAGCGTTATAACTTTTCTTCAAGACATTAATAAATCAACATTAGCTCGGTACCTTGCAAACCCTTTTTCAAAACACGACTTATGCTTGACATTTTTCAACGAGCTTTCTTCTCTTGCCTCAAATGTCTTTGGAATATTAATTAGAACCGTTAAGTACTACTTCTTACTTGTAGCAACATCATATACTTCTTCCCCTGCTTCAGTCTATCTACCATACGATGACATGAAATTTTCTGAGGTATAACAATTATGCAGCTTGGAAACAGGTTTTCAATCAAAGACCTTGGGGATCTTGATTATTTTCTTGGTGTTAAAACTAGGCGTACGCCTGAGGGTTTATTCCTCGCTCAACATAAATATGTGTTGGATCTCCTGGAATGTGCCAATATGTTGAATGCAAATGCTGTCTCGACGCCACTATCTACAACACACAACTTTCGGCATAATGATAGCCCGCATCTCAATAATCCTACTGCTTATCTAGCCCTCCTTGGCAGCCTCCAGTATCTTCAATTCCCGAGGCCAGACATTGCGTTTGCCGTCAATAAATTAGCCCAGTTCTCCACTCAGCCCACTGACCTTCATTGGTATTCCCTTAAACGAGTCTGACGTTACTTGAAGGGCACGTCTGAATATGGCTTGTTTTACAGTCGACACTCTCCAATATCTCTCCATGCATTTTCTGATGCTGATTGGGCTGGGAATCATGATGATCGAAGCTCCACTAGTGCAAATGTGGTATTTATGGGCCGCAACCTTGTCTCGTAGTGTTCTCGCAAGCAGCGGTCGGTGGCTCGATCATCTATAGAAGCTGAATATTGATCAGTGTCCTCCACCACTGCTGAAATTTGTTGGCTTATTAATTTGTTTCAGGAGCTTTCTATTCCACTGCCTACTGTTCTTGTAATCTACTGTGATAATCTTGCGGCCACCTATGTTTGTGGCAATCCAGTGTTCCACTCAAAAATGGAACACATTGAAGTTGACTATCTTTTTGTTCGCTCCAAGATTGCTGCTAAGGTTCTTCGTGTGACACATATCTCATCTAAAGAGCAACTGGCAGATCTCCTAACCAAAGCTCTTCCGCGAAAGGATTTTGACCGTCTTCGTGTCAAGATTGGCGTTTCTCTGCGACCCGCCATCTTGAGGGGGCGTAATATGGAAACCAGAACCAAGATTGATTCTGATTGATAGTAGTTACCTTAATTAGTTGATTCAATCTTGATTTTGATCTTCTTTTGATTGCTTCCAGAATGTTCATAATTCTGATTTTATTTCTTTCCTTTTCTGTTGTATATTTCCAATTATTATCACTCATTGTATTGTATATAAACACCACTTGGTTCAGTAAATAAGATACAACAACTTCTCTGATTATTCAACTCTCATATGTGACATTCCTATTAGGTGTACTGCGGTGGCAGTGATCCTAAAATATGCACATATTTCTCACAATATGCCTCCTAAAATATTGTGTTTTCTTTCTTTCGTAATATTGGAAGATGTATTAGTGCATGACACCAAATTAATTTTTCTAAAAACGACAGAACACTAATTAATGGTTGCATACACAAACAGGAGAGATAGCTAGCATTTATTTTCATCTAGGATAAATAATTTGTTATGTAAGTGTGTCTATACTCATATATAGCACATGTAGCTTAACTTTCTTTAGATTATTGATTTATTGTTGCAGTTTGTTTCATGCTTCAGTTCGTTCTCCATCTTTAGTTTTGTTTGCCTCAAAGTGAGACTTGACTTTGGTCCTGGATATATTATTATTATATTTTGGGAATGACAGGCAGGATTAGTTTGAAAACAAAAGAAGGAACTCCTGATATATACTCTCTCCCGTCCAAAATCATTGAGATTTTAGCCTTTAAAAGTTGATCCAAAAGAATTAAGGTTTCACAAAATTAAGAAAGTATTTTGTTTCTCTTTTCTAATTTTCCCTTGATACATTTCCATATCCCTATAATAATTATGTCAACCTAAAAAAAAAAAACATAATTAAGGGTATTTTAGTCAAAACATCTCTTAATTTTTAAGAGTTAATGAATTCCTTAATCCATGTACCAAAACTTAAAACCTCAATTATTTTGAACCGGAGGAAATATCTACTTTAGTATTTTCTAAATCCAGCTAAGTTGCATTTATTTTCCGTCACCATTAATGGGTTCTAAATTAGCTTAACGGAAAAGGGTCAAAAAATACTCTTGAACTATAAAAAATAGACCACTTTCATATCCTACCGTCCTTCGTTAAGTTTTGGAATTAATTATACTCCTATCGTCTAATTTGGGACCATATATAATTATACTCCTACCGTCTAATTTGGGACCATATACATCCTTATATTTAACAGACTTCCACACAAACTGTCAACATCGAAAAAAAATTACGTGGCTACCAATGTGGAAAAAAAGAAGAAGCCCTCTTTGTGTCCCTTTGACCCGACCCATGGACCCAAAACCTTATTTGCTCCGAATTAAAAAGAGTGTTCAATTAGTCATTTGCACACCCATTAAGAAAATACTAATTCCTAGGCAAAAATAAGTAATTTGACTATAATGTTCCTAATTAAATAAGTGTTGCTATTTGACTCGAACCTGTTCTAAAAAAGTCGAGGTATTTCGAATTGTTTGTTGACACGGACAAAGTCAGGGAAAATCTCTTGGTTACTTAACACTTAATAAGGGCAGATATGAAAAAGTAACGTTAATTCTTTCTTGATTTGATAAGTGGACACTCTTTTTTATAGGAGTATTTTTTAACCCCAAAAAAACATGAAACCCTAACACATGTACCCAGAGACGGATTAAGATTTAAGCTCTTGGGATTCAACTTTTTAAATTTTTTAGTATTGAATTATTATATTTCTAAAGTTATGGATTCATATCTACTATCCACTGTAAATTTAGTAAATTTTTACACATAAATTTATACACCGCATTGAAAGTTTGAGATTCAATTGAACCCCCAATTATTATGCTCCATCTGCCCCCGCATGTACCCGGTTTCTTGTGAATGCATCGGCTAAGAAATTTTCTTCAGGTTCTTAACCTGATCGTACTGTTATATTTTCGGATTTTTTGGAGAGACCCGTTAAGGATTTTCTATGAATCCTTGTACCAACAAGTGCCAGAAAGTGAACTAGCAACTGTCTATTATAAAATTCCCCCTTTCAACCGATTTTGGATTAAGTTACTCATATGTAGCTCTGTTACTGATTGCTTGAAAAAGAGCAAACTTGAATGCTATAATGTCCTTAAAGGCCAAATTTTGTTCTTGTCCTGACAAAGTGTGTGTCATTCACTTGGTTGATGCTTTTGTATTAGTTTATGCTTTCATTTAGTCATACACTTCGTCAAACGAGTAGCTATTTTAGTCTTAACTGGGGTGATAAACAGTGGTTTACATCTGTTCATTATCAGACAGAAACAAGAGTAGGGGTACGAAAATCACAAGTGACGACTAGGGTTTCTTTTAGGCTTTTGCGGCTTAAAAAGTAAGGTTAGTGGGTCGGGTCAAAGGGACACAAGGGGGGTTTTCTTCAACGTCATTTTTTTCCATGTTGGCAGTTTGTGTGGAGGTCTGTCAAATATAAGGGTATATGTGATCCCAAAATTAGACAATAAGGGTAAAATTGATCCCAAAACTTAACGAAGGGTAAAAGTGGTCTACTTTTGATAGTTCAAGAGTATTTTTGACCCCTTTCCGTTAGCTTAATTGGAAACCAATACTATATTTATCAAATTGTAATTTATGTCCCTATTCAACTTTTATATCGGAAGCCAGTGCTCAGATATTTTAATCTGAATGTTGTATCCTTGAAATTATTGTAAACTTCAAACTCATTAACTTTAAATTTTCAGAATTTACCTAAAAGTTGAAGTAATAATGACCTTTGATCATTTGATGGGGTTAGAAACCTTCACTTTATGTTATATAGAGTGGAAATAAAAATTAGTCTAAACCTAACAGTAGACCTTGAGAATGTAAATCAAATTTATTTACTTAAAAGAACTGTCTAGAAAGCCATACTATTCTGGTATGAAGCCACAAATGTCACGGTTTTTTCAACATATTGGCATGGTCCCAGCATATATATATATTTCAACAAAAGAAAAATTAATTATTATGAACTCAAGCACCTCAATTAAGACTGTTTTGGTGCATCTAAAATAATTATCCTAAAAAGAAAGGAACATGCATGTTCATCTCCTCTTAATTACTTCAAAAATAGCTGCCACAAACAATCAACACTCAATTTATGACTTCTAGAAACTACAATGTCAAAGTCTTCCAAAAAACAAAAGTGGCGCTAAACCGTTATCATAAGTCGTCAGGGTTGAAGTGTGTATATATATATATATATTCACATTTTTGAGAGAATTAATCTAAAATACTTTCTTGAATTCTTTTCACACGGTACAAGCAGAGAAGGGTGCAATAGGAAGAAGGTGAAGGGAAAACAATATAATGTCAATTTTTGAGAGGATTAATCTTAGGGCTTTGGTTTTTCTTCTTCTAATTATTATAGCAAAGGCTTCCTTGATTGAGAGCTCCAGAGTTATGAAGGAGAAACGTTACCAGAATTTGTATCTAAACCAATTACCAAGAGGACCAGTGCCGCCTTCTGATGCATCTCCGTGCCATAACAAGCTTGATCCTTTCTATCAAAGCAAGTTATCTTTTCCTCCACACTTCATCCTATGTCCATAATGTATGCAATTATATACTACTTTCTCGGTCTCAAAAAAATTATCCTCTTTTGACTTGATAAAGGAAGACTTTTGAAATATGTGATTCAAAATAAACCTTAAATATTTGTGTGGCTGTAAATCATCTCATAAAGTTAAATTGTTTTTAAATATAGAAAGAAGACAATCTTTTTGGGACAGACTAAAAAGGAAAGGAGGACAATCTTTTTGGGACAGAAGGAGTATAATATTACTTTCATTTTCATTCTTCACAACCAAAAAATTAGAGATATTGTATATTAGGAACAGCATCGAAACATTTATACTGCTTACTATGATCTTTTTCTTGTCTATTGCGATGTGGTTGTAACCTTCGTTATTGCTATCAAAATCTAAAAAATTTACATTTCTTAATACAACATTTTTGTTCTTTATTGTGACAGTTCTAAACCGTCGCTTTTGCAACGAAACTTAGATTTTTTTTTTCTTATAAAATAATATTATCGTAGTTTAAATCACCATAACTGCAATACTTTTTATTTTGCCAATTCTAGTTCCATTATATTTACTTCAAATAGTTTTGTGGATATGTATTTGTGGCCTGATTCTTTGACTTTGTTGCGCGGATTATCCTTCATTTGGGGTGGTCTTTAATTTTTGTCCTTTAAATTGGTGGTCTTTAAATTTTGCCCTTCGTCTAATACCTTAAGCTTGTGAGTTCGAACCCCAATTCAGTAAAATAAAAATAAAAATCGCAAGGCAGAATTTTATAAATTCTGCTTTAAGGCAAAATTTTACAAATTCTACCTTAAGGTCAGACAGAGGACAAAAGTTAAAGATCACCAATTTGAGAGGCAAAATTAAAGTTAAAGATCACCAATTTGAGAGGCAAAAATTAAAGACCACCCCAGCGAAGGGCAATCCTGCAAATTGTCCAATGATCATCTAACATGATTTGGGTCAGAGAAGATTGTTTGTGGATATATTTTATTTTATTTTTTGAAAAAAAATTATTGGGTTGGGTCAAGTGAGGTGAGTTGGATTACGACCCATTTATTAGCCCATTTTGACCTAATCCATCTTGCCCTTTATCTAATTCATTGACATAGGCATTGCCGGAGCTGAAAAGATGAGCATCGGAAGTTGCCACTGAGCACCTCCCGTTAACAAACATGTAGCGGTTCTTATATTCTTTTTTTTCGCTTTAGCAGAGGAATTAGAAGAGGATGAAGTTGATGTTGGTGCATGACTTTGCAGATAGCACATCACAAGTTTAATGAGAAATACAAAAAAATCCTGATTTTCATAGGGATAATTCTTAATTACAAGGAGTGAAGGACTAACAAAGAACACAATGTCAAACCCCCTGTTTGGATGGTGGTTTTCTGTAGTTCATTAATGTATGTTTTTTTATGAAATCATGTTTGTTTCCATTGTTCTTCAAATTATGTGATATGGTATTGTAAACTCGTGGTTCATTCCATGGTTATATAACCATGAAAAGTCCCAATTTTTGAAACCACGAATTTGGTGATTTTTCTGTGGTTACATATTTCATTTCTCTATTATATCCCACCCTCCACCATCCACCCCACCCACCCCCACCCTACCACTCACCCCCACCCTACCCTACCAGCCACCCCCACCCCCAACTACCTCACTCCTTTGCCACCCACTACCACTCACCACCGCCCAACCCCACCCCACAACAACTCACCCCCACCCTCATCCCACACCACCCACCCCTTCACCACCCCAACCCACTACCCCTCACCACCACCCAACTCCACCCCCACAACCACTCACCCCCACCCTACCACCCACTACCCCCACTCTCATCCTATAACCATCCACCTCACACCACCCACCCCTCCACCACCCCACCCACTACCTACTTATTTTTTAAAGTTCCTATTTTGTTCTTCACCTGAGTTTTATTAATATATATAGATTAATTTTCTAATTAAGAGTTAAGGGTATTTTCGTAAACTTATAAGTTATTATACAGTATCATATAATCAAACCAAACAATATAAATGTTATTAAACCACAACAAACGATACAGTCTATCCAAACATTGTGTTCATTAATACAGTACAATACAATACAACACCATACTGTACCATACCATACTGTATATTAATGAACCACGGGAAACAACCATCCAAACAGAGGGAAAAAGAAAAAAGAGAAAATAGACAGATCGGTTTCCGGTGAGTTTCAAGCATGCTGCAAGAAAATATACATTTCAACATATTACAATTTTTTTCCAGGCGTAGCCGCTTGTGCGGATATATCATCATAATTGTGAGACTGCAATTGCGGGAGGGGGTGGTCGCATTTGCAAAATAGACATAATTAGAGGTCATCGCAATAGATAGGCTACAACCGCAATGCGAGGCTGGTCTCCACAACTACAATAGTAACTGGGTATAAAAGTGGCTAATTACGAAACTTTTATCATTCTAACTCAATTTTGAGAAAACCAAGCTATATATTGAAGAGGGGTTCGACTTGGGAACATTAAGAACATTAATTAACACTAAACTACCAATTCTACCATGATTTATTGTGATTATACATGAATTTATGCTAAGTTTTAACTCCTAAATCATAGATTTAAAGTAAAAATTTGTGAATTTTTGCCGTAAATTTAAGAGAATGAAATTGGGGATTTGACCATCGTTTTGAGTTTGAGATGAGAATATAATTATAGATTTGGACTTGTAGATTATGGATAACTCGGAAATGTAATCAATTTCAGAGATTTGAGATCTTATCAATTAGGAAGAGAGTTCAACATTCCAAAAATTTATGAAACTTGTATGGAATGTGGTATAGAGAATAAGGAATTGCATTTTATGAGGTTAAACAAGACACCAATCGAAGAACTTTCTATCATTTTATAGATAACATGAACCCTCTCACTTCAATTGAAGCTCACATTAACATTATAATTAGTTTGACCAAAATACATGATATGATCTTTGTGTTTACCCCGAATTTAGGTAATTAATTGAATTTGTAAGTGAGGTATAGGATATGTGGGCAAACTTTAATCTATTTTGGTTTTTCGTGGAATATATATATGGATTCGTGTGCAATGGTTTGTATATATATGAATATATGCGTTAATAACTTGAATAAATACGTTGCTATGGATGATCAAGTAAATGATGTTAGAAGAGTAAGCTAAAGACAATAATATTCCACTAATTCGGGCCAAAGAGAAAAATGATATTTTGATTTGCTATTACAATGATTTAGATCCCAAAAAGCTAACCCTTAAAAGTAGGGTAATGCCTCCTATTTATAGTTTTGCCTTATGGGCCTTGCATACAACATAAAGCCTTTTTAGAATAAAGTAAACCCTAAAAGGATAAGGTTGGGCCGTACGATCTGACACCCGTACGGTTGTCGGTACAATTTGACAGAACGATGTTGACGCGTGGCGATTTTGCAACTGATTAACCGGACTAACGGCCACGATCAACTCGATCATACTGAAACCGGACCAACGGCCACGATCAACTTGGTCATGGAGAAACCGGACCAATGGCCACGATCAACTTGGTCATGGTGAAACTGGACCAATGGCCACAATCAACTTGGTCATGGTGAAACCGGACCAACGGCCACAATCAACTTGGTCATGGAGAAACCGGACCAATGGCTACGATCAACTCGGTCATGGAGAAACTAGACTAGCGGTGATGCGGAGTTTGGTCCAGAGATACCGGACCAAACAAATTTGCTTCACTTTTCTCAGGTCAGCCGCAGCTGGTGCAATTCCACCAGTTCTAAGGGAAGACTCGGTGGTCATGCCTGTTTCTTCTTATCTCCGGTCTTCGGTCTCACCGGTATTGCGTATATCCGGTTTTTACCGTATACAGATAGTCCCCACACTTCCCGGACCGTAGTTTTACCGGAGTAACCAGAAGTGGATAAGTCACCAAACCGGCGGTTTCATAAGCTCGTCCTTATCTTTTTATTTTGGCGGGAACAGTTATGTCACGTCCCTCTGCCATCAGCCACGTGTCTCATCCCGAACGACCAACTTTGGTAACTGCCGTAACGCACATCGTTTCAAATCACGTCTCATTAATTGTGGGACACGTGGCATCCTCCGGTTGGCTGGGCTCTGTAACCGTCTCGGTCCCCATGCCTATATAAGGCTTCTAACCCCCTCATTTTACTATTTTCACTTCTCCTTCTTTACTTCTTTCACTCACTGATCGTTTTTCTCTCCATTTTTCTTCTTTGATCGTGATCATCCCCCTTCCTATTTGTTTCGATCATAAAAAGACCAACTTTGTCAACTTCTCTACTGCTGTTCTTTTGACTGAAAGTGCTACTTTGCTTCTTCTCTCACTTTGCCATTTTGAAATTTTCTCTCAACTGCTTCTTCACTCTTATTATTTTTTGTAACTTGTTCCTTCTCTCTCATCAAGTTCACCAAATCTCATTTTTCATCATCTAATTCAAATGTCTGCCAACATCGAAACCACCTCCTAGGATGTTCCCTCGGTTTCTTCTCAAGGAACCGAGCCAATTTCATAACCCAAGGGAAAAACCGTCGTTGAGCCCACTGCTTTGGACATAGTGCCGTCCCTAAACCCAACTATAACAAAGAGTTTGAAGTTAAGAAGCCTTCTCCGGTTGCTGATAGAGGGTTCGATGTAAGGCGATATCCATTGTCCATTATCGAGGACAAACTTGATCAAGTCCGGGCTGATTGCGGATGGGATAACCGTCCGGTGCAAGTGTTTGCCCCCGGGCCCGATTAATCGATCACCGATCATCGGGAGGGCTTCCTGTACGTTTACACCTATCCTTTTTCACTCAAGTTCGACCCTCCAATCGACCTGGTTATTTTGAATATGTGCCGGACATATAATGTGACCTTGGCCCAAATTGGTCCGATAGTCTGGAGGACCGTGGCTTGCCTCTGGCTGTTGGCCAACGACGTAAAAAAGGAGTTTACGATGGCTCACTTCATCCGATTATATTCCTCGAGGTTGTTCCGAGAGGGTGTGATAAAGCTCGTTAAGCGAAGCCGGAACCCGATCTTTTCGAAGATGGACGAAGACAGAGACCGAGGTTGGCTAGAGCGCCACGTCCGGGTGAGGACCGCGGACATTATTCCGGCCAACTATATGCCCTTTCCGGAGAGGTGGAATGATAATCGTAAGTTTCTCAATTCTTTCAATAGTTACCGTTGAATGCTTTGTCAAACGCTTGCCCTTTCGTATTAACACGATTTCTCCCCTTCTTTATACCAGCCGTGGCATGGATACCTCCGGCTGTCCGGAACATGAATGAATGGGTTGGTGCTTTCCTTAGCCAACACACCCATGAAGCACGGACATGGGGACACCTGTCGCGTGGCCGATGGGTGGCTCAAAATCACGGTAATACTATGCATGGGTCGAAATTTATCGCATTTTCTACCTTTTCCTTTCCCCTTTTTCATAACATCTTCGGTATTCAGGTTTACCCAAGGGTTCGGTGGAGCCCAGACCAGAGCCAGCAGCCGAGCCAACTGCGCCGGCTCCTGAATTTGATTCAGCGGGTACATCCCGTATCATTGCTGCTGCCAACAAAAGGCGGAGAAAGCCCTCGGACAAAGGGCAGAAACCGAAGAAGAGGGCAAGAAGCATCGTTTGGACCCTAAAAGATGAAACAGAGCCCGATTCCCTCGTTCGGAGGGTCGGTGTGACCCCTTCCGTTGCTTCTATCTCGGAGGAGAATACCACCATTCCGCCACTTCCTTCAGCCGGGGAAGGACCGTCAGCTCCGGCATTGCACACAAGTGGGGAAGAAGTTCTTTACTCGACTGCTCTAAGGTCAATTGAATATGTTGACATTTCAGGTGATGCTTCATCCGAGGAGACCCCCCTGCAAAGGACCAGAAGGTCCGAGCATGCACCAACTGCCGAAGCCGATCAGAGGGCTGAACCGGTCTCCGAGACCGAGGCTCCAATGGATGCTGGTCCCCTGCCCGGTGATGAAATTGCTGCAACCTCCGAGGTCCCTGCCTCTACTGAGACTGCTGAGGCTGCTCCGACTTCTCCAACTCCAGCTTCGAGGTCGGATAACTTTGATGATATGTTCTCGGATACCCCTCCTACTACCGGGGAAGCTGTCGGTTTCGGACATGTCCCTATCCCCCGAGTCACGAGGGCAGCTAGCCGGTCCACCGAATCTGGTACTAGAATAGCCTGGTGCATATTTTCCCGTCCCCGAGTGTGGAACCTAGAAGGACAAGATCGGCCGTGATTATCGTCGCCGAGGACTGCAGTTTTTTATCGCGTCCTGTGGGAGTTACAAGCTACCTGAGGCCCCTTGTCTCGGACTCGGATAAGCGAAAGATGACCGGGGTCCCCTGGCAGAGTCTTATTAATGAGGGCATGCACGCGGATAACGGGGTAAGCTTATCAGCCTATCTTTCCATAATTCAATGTGAATTTTTCCTTCTCGTTTTATCCAAGTTTAATGTCTCGTTTCTTTCACAGAGCGTGGTGCTCGTCAATGAAGCCTTCATCCATGCTCGGCCAGAGGTTGATGACCTTAGGGGCCATCTGGACACCCAGGGTCGGGAAACGGAGAAGTTCCAGCACCTTTTGCAAGTGAAGGAGGATCAATTGAACCGAGCAGCTGCCCTTTCCAACCTTTAACCCGAGCTCGAAGTAGCGAAGGCCGAAAACCTTCGGTTAAAGGATGATTTGGCCGGGATGGTCGAGACGAACCGGCTTCTAGAAGCGGATAAGGTCGGCCTTAGCCAAGATAATGCTCGTTTTTCTTCGAGGCTTGGTGAACTCGAGGACACTATCTCTAAACTCCGGGAGGAGCTTGACTCGGTCAAGACTGATGCCGTGAACATGGCCGAGAGGCATCAGCGGCTCGAATCCGAGAATTTCGAGTACAAGGACAAGTTGAGGATATTCGAGCAGAAAGCCGAGGATAGGGCCCGGATATGCGATGAGCTCAAAACCAAATTCGAGGAGACAGTCGAGGCCAATGACCTCCTGAAGGCCGAGCTCGAGTCGGCTACTCAAGTTCAAAGAATCCTCGATGTTGAGAGATTTGAATTGGTGGACAAACTTGCCCAGGCTGAGGCCGACTTGGCAGAAGCCCTTAGGAACGTGGAGGCTGCCGAGGCCCGTACTACGATTGCGGTGGAGTATGAGCGGTGGACGTTCCGGAGGGCCACCCTCGAGCAAGATCAACAAGGTTTTGGGGACCTCCCGGCCCTGATACAGTGTCCGAGTGTTCTGGTTCCAGTTGCACCGGATATATCAGGGCCTGTACTTAGCCTTTATTTTGCCTTTGCCTTTTTGGCTTGTTTTTTGTTTTTTTTTATCTTCGTAGCAATTTTAGGTGTAAAAAACCTTACATATATGGAATGCGCATTTTCCTTGTTGATTTTCTTTATTCTTCGATTTGTGTTTATTATGACTTTTGCTCGGAGATATTTTTCCGGATTATGCCTCGGTATCGGCTTTTCACTTTGTCCGGTATAATTTGTCCGGGGATTTGATCAAGTTGTTTGCCCGTGAGACTTAATTATGCTCTGTGAATTCAGACGTCTCCGAATCACATTAGGCATTTTAGGGCCGATATTGTTTTGCCAGTTCATTCATCATGGATTAGGTTCGGACACCTCAATCCCAGCCTTAGCAAATTCTGATATATCAGTCCCCATTCGAGGGTGTTAAAGATTTTGGCTCGGTTCAATGTGACCTTGTTGCCTTTATCGAATTTCGACTGTAGTACCCGGCTTAGGGTATCTGAATAAAGCGATGCCGAAATTCGGCGTTAATCACCAGGGTAGGGTGTTTAACAAGAAGACATATCCGAAATGCAATAATATGAATTTTCAATAATCTTTGTATTGCAAGTATTTGTACGTACATGATATGAGGATTTCGTCCGTTTCCTTTTGTTTTTGCCGTAGCAAATACTAAGTGGACACGATTCATTCTGATCGTCCAGTCCTTACATCGAAACCTAATACAGAAGGTCCGAATTTGGACGAAGGTGAGAAACAAAATTTTGAGGACCTAATGGCGTTCTGCTTTGTTGAGCTGCTTCGTTTTCTGTTTACCGGGGTAAGCCTCGATGTAGGTATAGTAGTCCCCTAGTGTTTATCCGAGCTGCATGATCGGGTAAGCACTATCCAGTCCTACTCGTAGGGTACCCCCGAATTTTCGAATACTTACATTCGTTTTTATCAAGTAACACGTTGTACTTGTTGCCTCGTTAAAAATCTTGTCGGAAAACCCAATTTGGGACAAAACCGTACTAAGGAAAAGAGTGCAACACGTGTTTTCAGACCTAACATCTAACTTTATCCGGTACTCGAATTCCTGCAAAAAAGAAAGATTAGCAAAATATAAGCACAAGGGCATGTGTCCATACCTTAGCAGTAGTATCTCTTCAAATGTGCCACGTTCCAGTTATTGCGCAACCGTTGGCCATCCATGGATTCCAGCTGATACGACCCTTTACCCGTTATTTCGGTTATCTTGTACGGCCCTTCCCAGTTCGGACCCAACTTACCATCGTTGGGATTCTTGGTGTTCAAAGTTACTTTCCGAAGCACTAAGTCCCCAACTTGGAAATGTCGAAAATTGGCCCTCTGGTTGTAGTACCTTTCCATTCTCTGTTTCTGGGCTGCAATTCAGACCAACGCATTTTCGCGAAGTTCATCCGTGAGGTCGAGTTTTATGGCCATGGCCTCGTCGTTTGATTCACCGGTGGCGTATCTGAACCAGAGACTCAGTTCACCAACTTCTACGGGGATGAGGGCTTCAGCCCCGTAGACCAACGAGAAAGGTGTTTCTCATGTGCTTGATTTTGTTATGGTTCTGTAAGCCCACAATACTTCCGGGAGCACCTCCCTCTAGTGATGCTTCGATGTTTCAAGTCTTTTCCTTAGATTTTGAATTATTTTTTTATTTGTGGATTCTGCCTGTCTGTTTGCACTTGGGTGATACGGAGTTGATACAATTTTCTTGATCTTCAACCCCTCGAGGAAATCATTGACTTTGCTTCCAACGAACTGAGGACCATTATCACAAGGTATCTCGGCTGGGATACCGAAACGACAGATAATGTGGTCCCATATGAAGTCAATAACTTTCTTTTCCCTAATCTTTTCGAAGGCCTGCGCTTCAACCCATTTAGAGAAATAGTTAGTCATAAACAAAATAAAACGGGCTTTACCTGGTGCCCATGGCAGTGGACCAACAATGTCCATTCCCCACTTCATGAAGGGCCAAGGTGACATCACCGAGTGTAGCAACTCCCCCGGTTAGTGAATCATTGGGGCATGTCTTTGACACCCATCACATTTCCGGACAAAATTCTTCGAATCTTCCTCTATCTGGTTCCAATAATAACCGGCTTTGATAATTTTCGGACTAATGCTTATGCACCGGAGTGATTTCCGCAGGTCCCCTCGTGGACTTCTCTCATAACATACTCGGTTTCTTCGGGACCCAAACATTTGGCCAAGGGCTCGAAGAAAGACCGTCGATATAATTGGTCGTCCACTAAGCAGAATCGTGTTGCTTTTGTCCTCAGTGATCGTGATTCTTTTGGGTCACTCGGGAGCTTTCCATCCTGCAAGTAGTCGACGTACTTGTTGCGCCAATCCCATGTTAGACCCATCGTGTTTATTTCATCATGCCCGGTTTCTATCGCCGGATTCATTAACTGTACCATGGTGTCGGGGTTAATTTCTTCCCATTCGACTGAAGAGCCCAAATTGGCCAATGCATCGGCTTCGCTGTTCTGCTCCCTGGATACATGCTGCATGGTCCATTCTTTAAACCGGTGTAGTATCACTTGGATGT
This sequence comes from Lycium barbarum, assembly GCF_019175385.1. NCBI lineage: Eukaryota > Viridiplantae > Streptophyta > Magnoliopsida > Solanales > Solanaceae > Lycium > Lycium barbarum. Next base: position 90,062,998 of record NC_083342.1, read on the forward strand.
TTTCCGGATACCTTTGCATCCGTTCGTCATTAACCTCGAGGACGCCATTTACCTGGTTAACGACCAAGATAGAGTCGCATTTTGCTTCAATTATTTCGGCCCCCATACTCCGAGCTAATTCCAAACCTGCAATCATAGCCTCATACCCGGCTTCATTATTAGTCAATTTAATAGTTCTAATGGATTGTCGAATGGCATCCCTGGCGGGAGTGCTAAGGACGTTTCCTAGCCCGGAACCTCTGAGGTTCGAGGCCTCGTCCGTGTGTAACGATCAAATACCCGAAGCTCTTACTGAGGCTAGCAGAAGTTCTTTCTCAACCTCGGGGACCATGGCCGGAGTGAAATCTGCCACGAAATCGGCCAAAATTTGGGACTTAATGGCCATCCGAGGCTTATATTCGATATCATATCCGCTAATCTCTACAGCCCATTTAGTTAGTCTACCCGATAATTTCGGTTTATGCATGATGTTCTTTAGAGAGTAAGTAGTCACTACGCATATTGAATGGCATTGAAAGTAGGGTTTGAGTTTTCTAGAAGCACTTACCAATGCCAATGCTAACTTTCAAGGTGGGGATAACGGGTCTCCGCATCCCCTAAAGTTCTACTCACATAATATATAGGGAATTGCGTACCTGATTCTTCTCGGACCAAAACACCACTTACTACTACCTCGGATACGGCAAGATAGAGAAACAACTGTTCGTCCACTTTCGGTGTGTGCAGTAGAGGTGGGCTGGACAAGTACCTTTTCAATTCTTGCAATGCTTTTTGGCATTCCGGTGTCCAAACGAAGTCATTCTTCTTCCTTAATAAGGAGAATAAATGGTGGCTTTTATCCGAAGACCTCGATATGAACCGACTCAGCGCTGCTATCCTTTCGGTAAGTCTTTGCACTCTTTTGACGTTATTTACCACCTCAATATCCTCGATTGCTTTGATTTTGTCTGGGTTAATTTCAATCCCTCGGTTGGACACCATGAAACCCAAGAACTTGCCCGACTGGACACTGAAGGCACATTTCTCCGAGTTAAGCTTCATGTTGTATTTACAGAGCACATCGAAGGTTTCCTGCAAATGTTTTAAATGGTCCTCTATTTCCAAGAACTTGATAACCATGTCATCAATATAAACTTCCATTGTTTTTCCTATCTGTTCTTCGAACATCCCATTAACTAGGCATTCGTAAGTTTGCACCGGCATTTTTTAATCCGAAGGGCATGACATTGTAACAGTAAGTCCCGTACCGGGTAATAAAGGATGTTTTCTCTTAATCCTCCGGGTGCATCCGGATTTGGTTATACCCGGAGTAAGCGTCGAGAAAACTCAACATCTCATAGCCGGCCATTGCATCGATCATTCTATCGATGTGAGGCATCAGAAATGAATCCTTCGGGCATGCTTTGTTTAAATCCTTATAATCAACGCACATTCTAAATTTATTTCCTTTTTTCGGCACCACCACTACGTTAGCCAGCCAATCCAGGTATTTTACCTCCTGAATAGAGCCTATTTTCAAAAGCTTTGTTACCCCATCCTTTACGAAGGTGTGCTTCAGTTCTGCCATAGGCCTCCGTTTCTGCTTCATCGGGAGAAATCTCCCGTCGAGGCTAAGCTTGTGAGTTGTTACTTCCGGTGGCACACCTGTCATATCTATATGGGACCATGCGAAGCAATCGACATTATCTTGAAGAAACTTAATTAACTTGTTCTTGAGCTCCGAGGTTAACCCCGTGCCCAGGTATACCTTTCTATCCGGTAGATATTCGAACAAGACGACTTGTTCCAGCTCCTCCACTGTAGACTTGGTTGCATCTCAGTCATCCGGTATGATGAAAGATCTAGGTCTTCCGAAATCATCTTCTTCATACCCCGGGTCCGACCCCTGCTGCTCTATTATCGAACCCGTACACTTTAGTTTCTATTTAGAGTCCTTGCCACCGATTGGCTCGTCCTCTTTCAGATTCATTTTTTTGGGAATGAGTGGCGCTTCCTCAACCGCAAACATCTCCCTTGCAGCGGGTTGTTCTCCTCGGATGGTTTTTACCCCCTCCGGTGTTGGGAATTTGAGCAGCTGATGTAAGTCGATGGGACAGCCCTCATGCTATGTGTCCATGGTCTACCGAGCAAAGCATTATACTTCATCTCTCCTTTGATGACATAGAACACCGTCTGCTGAATGGTGCCGTCAATATTGACCGGCAAATAAATCTCCCCCTTCATGGTTTCACTCGCCATATTAAACCCACTGAGTACTCGAGTCACAGGTACGATCTGATTGAGTAGTCTCAGCATCATTGTGCGGTTGAATGATGCCTTTTGCATCCTCGTTGCTGAAGGAGATGGAACCTTCGAGCATGTAATCCCGGCTGCGCTTCTCACGTACAATGGAAACCTTTGTCTGTTTCATCACCGGGCCTCGGGGCGCATCCACCCCCCGATTATCATGTTGATTATATGCTGAGGTTCCACCGGTTCAGCCCGTTTGTTTGACTCTCTTTCCTTGTAGTGGCCTTTAGCTCGCTCACTCAGGAATTCACGTAGGTGACCATTTTTCAGTAACCGGGACACTTCCTCTCTCAATTGGCGAGAGTCTTCAGTTCTGTGCCCATGGGTTCCGTGGTATTCACATATCACGTTCGGGTCCTACTGACCGAGATCCAATCTCAATGGTCTCGGCCATCTTGCTTCTGCGATACGGCCTATGGCCGAGACGAGATCCGAGGTGTTGATGCTGAAGTTGTACTCCGATATCCTCAGCAGGTCTCTGTTGGTAGCCGAGCTCCCGACATCATTTCTAAATGACAGACCACGGCTGTTCGATGGCTGCTTGGTCCGTTTATCACCCCGACTGGAGAATTGGCTGGGACCAACCCTCGATTTTTCCGACCTGAAGCTTGGCTTTTCTGAATGAGAGTACAGCCTGTATCTTTCCCTCGATGGTCTTGACTCCGGCTCGTAATTTTTCCTCGGTCTCTCAAAGCTTTTGCTCATATTTACAGGTCTTGGGGGGAGCTCAAGTTGGTCATCCTCCACCTGGATCTTTGATTAATACCTGTTATGAACATCAGCCCAGGTCACAGCCTCGTATTCCAGCAAGTTTTGCTTTTAGCTTGAACGAGGTCGTCGAGCTTCGAGGATTAAGCCCTTTGGTAAAAGCTTGGGCAGCCCATTCCTCCGGAACCGGAGGGAGATCCATCTGTTCCCTTTGGAATTGGTTGACAAATTCACATAATAACTCATCATCCCTTTGGGCTATACGAAAAATATCCGCCTTACGGGCCTGCACCTTTTTGGCAGCGGCATGAGCTTTTATGAATTCATGTGCAAGCATTTCGAAAGAAGTGATTGAATGCTCAGACAGATGATCGTACCAAGTCAATGCTCCCTTCGACAGAGTTTCCCCAAAATTTTTCAACAACACGGATTCAATTTCATCCTCTTCGACGTCGTTGCCTTTTATGGCACAGGTGTATGAAGTCACGTGTTCCTGCGGGTCCGTTGTGCCATCATACTTCTGGATATCCGGCATTTTGAACCTCTTCGGGATCAATTTTGGAGCCGCACTCGGAGGAAAAGGCCTTTGAATGTACCTCTTTGAATCCGATCCTTTCATAATAGGTGGAGCCCCCGGGATATGGTCCACCCGAGAGTTATATGTTTCCACCCTCTTCTCAGTTGAGTCTACCCGCTTCGCCAATGTTTCGAGCATTCAGAACCTCGGTGGATGAACCAGCTCCGGGCCTATTACTCTTGATCATCCGTGTTTCGTCCTCTCGGGGGCCATTTCATCATTTTTGATTTGAAACTGGGCTATTGCGACTCTTTGCTCGGCAATAGCTTCTCTTTGTTCTTGCAACATTTCAAAAATTAAACGTAAGGTAATATCATCCGGGGTGTCAGACACTTTCCGGCCTTGTGCCCGGGACAAAGTAATTGAATTGTAAGTATTTAAGGGATCAGTGGCAGGCTGGGCGGCATTCTCCTGGTTCACGGTGTTCTGCCGGTTGAGGCCCTCCCTCGAATCAAGGGAGTTTGGGTCGATGGGATCTGCTAGTAAGCCCCGTAACCCACTGTTCTCATTTTCGGCCACAATGTCGTTGTTTTTGACGTGACCAGATTGTCCACTGCTTGCCATTTGGTCCGTTTTCACAGAGATGAACAAAAGATTCTTTAGTCTTAACGGGTAAGAGAGAGAAGCCAAAGATTAAAAGACCACTATTATCCTAGCCCCACGATGGGCACCAAACTGTTTACCCCGAATTTAGGTAATCAATTGAATTTGTAAGTGAGGTATATGATATGTGGGCAAACTTTAATCTATTTTGGTTTTTCGTGGAATATATATATGGATTCGTGTGCAATGGTTTGTCTATATGAATATATGCGTTAATAACTTGAATAAATACGTTGCTATGGATGATCAAGTAAATGATGTTAGAAGATTAAGCTAAAGACAATAATATTCCACTGATTCGGGCCAAGGAGAAAAATGATATTTTGATTTGCTATTACAATGCTCTAGATCTCAAAAAGCTAACCCTTAAAAGTAGGGTAATGCCTCCGTTTTATAGTTTTGCCTTATGGGCCTTGCATACAACATAAAGCCTTGTTAGAATAAAGTAAACCTTAAAAGGATAAGGTTGGGCCGTACGGTCTGACACCCGTACGGTTGTCGGTACAATGTGATAGAACGATGTTGACGCGTGGCGATTTTGCAACTGATTAACCGGACTAACGACCACGATCAACTCGATCATACTGAAACCGGACCAACGGCCATGATTAACTTGGTCATGGAGAAACCGGACCAACGACCACGATCAACTTGGTCATGGTGAAACCAGACCAACGGCCACAATCAACTTGGTCATGGTGAAACCGGACCAACGGCCACAATCAACTTGGTCATGGAGAAACCGGACCAACGACCACAATCAACTCGGTCATGGAGAAACTGGACTGGCGGTGATGCGGAGTTTGGTTCGGAGATACCGGACCAAACATATTTGCTTCACTTTTCTCAGGTCAGCCGCAGCCGGTGCAATTCCACTAGTTCTAAGGGAAGACTCGGTGGTCATGCCTGTCTCTTCTTATCTCCGGTCCCCGATCTCACCGGTCTTGCGTATATCCGGTTTTTACCGTATACACTTTGCGAGAAGACAACTTTAATAAAAGCATTGTCTCCAACTCACCTTAGTTTCTTCTCTTTGAATGTTATATGCTCCATGCAAAATCACTCATTAAGCACCGAAAGGTTGAAATCCACATTGAATTCCATCACCAAAGGTTAATGATTATACCACTCCTGTTAGTTTTCAAGAACTCTAGGTTCAAGTTTTCACAATCTAAATTGATGGTGATTCTAGTTGTGTATTGCGATATCATCTACTAATGTCGTTCATAAACTAAATGGGTGAAAATAATTTTCACCCCCCAACTTTACTTTAAAAATCAAGCCTCCCAACTTTGAACTATAGACATTCTTCCCCCTTTATCCAATGTAATGACTATTCACCCTTGTTTTTTTAATCCTCCATTTATGTAATACATTTTTATATTATATATTATATTTATATTTTTAATCTAGATATTTATAGATTCTTATATAAGCTCATTAACATTATAAGTAAAATAATACTTTTATGAATTTGTGACAAAATCTAATGCTATTTTATATGATTGTTATTTCAATATTATATGCAGTAAGTATGTATATATGTATGTATATTTAAGTTTCACTTCTCTCTTATTATCTATTGTTTATATAAATAAACAAATGGTTGTCACTAATGGAATATTTCTTAAATTATAATAAAATTCATTTACAGTATAAATAAACCATTCTTAAAAATTTGCCTCTATTTTTTAATTGTTTTTGTTACCTGCATAGAAATATATTTATAAGTTATTATGACCTTTTGTCATAACCCAAATAGCCGTGAGTGGCACCCACACAAATCCCCTAGTGGGTGAACAATCACCTTAACCCCTTTCCTTATTCATTTGAACAATTATAAATTAATGACCAGAAATAAATCAATAATAAGTCTAAAAATCATTGCCATAAATAAATCAATAATAAGTCTAAAAATCATTGCCATAAATAAAATAAGTGCAGAAGTCCTAATTATTACAACCCCAAAGATCCGAAAGTCATCGTACAAGGACTCTAAAACATAAAGCTATCTAATGAATGAAATAACTGTCTAAAATAATCCTAAATGTCTGGAATGAAAGTAGACATCCAAATAAGAGAAGATCTTCAGGCGGCATGACATGGATAGTTGCTCACCCTCGGATCTAATCGGGAACTGGCCTCACGCTACATATGAGGTCTGGAAGATGTCTCTGGCACACAATCTGCACTTAAATAAAAAGTGCAGTAAGGTAGTGTCAGTACAAGCACTATGTACCTGTAGATATCATAGGCCGACTAAGATTAGTATCATGTATACTTCATGAAATCAATAAGTTAGGCAGATATGCACAACAACACATAACCAAATAATGCCATCAACAGAAATCAGCCAATACAGGAATAAGATAAATCCAGCTATCAATCAATCAATCACCGAGTTGATATAAGATCTGTCATCAGCCAACAACAGAAATAACATGAGTCCAATGCAATGCAATAAAATAATGAAAGTATCTCAACTGTGTACACACATGCTAAATGGTACTGTTTTCCCAAATAGTCATGACCTGCAGAGGACCCATGGTGTCCATATACCACTCGCTCTGAAACTGGCCTCAGATGACGAGCCCATAACTAGGCCACATCCTCACACCCTATCAAATATGTATTTATATATATTTATATCTCTATATCTGATCACAATATGAATCTCAACGTATTTCCAGTCCAACAGTCAATACTATCAATGTCAATGAATACAAGGCACCATGCCACAAGTCATAACAAGACTAAGATAAATTCACTCAACACAGCTTGAATATGAAACCATCTCAATCAACGAGAAGAGTATATATTGACTCCTTTCTTTTTAAAACACAATTTCATCTCAAGTTTTGGTATATGAAGAAATGACAACAAGCCCACATAATCAGAATTCACACCAACTAGATCATACTTTCTCCTATCAACTTCATTACATATACAATCAACTAACCAAAGTCTAACTCAAGTAAACCGTAACCTACCTCGTAACCGAACTGGAACAATGCAATTATTCTGCAACAGTTTTCCCCTTTCGCAAAGCTTCAGAATGTTCAAAGTCTAGAAATCATAACACTAAGTGAGTAGGGGGATGGAATTAAAAGGGACTTTTGAGTTATTTATTTAAGAATTTAGGACACAAGTTTTAAAAATTAGGTAAGAGGGATTCTATTATAATTAGGTATTAATGGGGTTATGCTCATTTAAAAAAAAAATTATACATCAGAAAGCATTGGGGCCCACCAACGGGTTTGGATGATAGTGAGGTAAAGGACATACATGACATTAGTATACATTCATAAATTAACTAAGTACAAAAATAAAAGCTATAATGATTATTACAATGCCCAAAAATGAATTACATCAGCTTTGGGCCAAGCCCACTTAATACTTAGAAACGGCAGAATAACGGAAAACAACCCAAGCATGCAACATGCCCATAAATAACCAGAATAATAACCACACACGGATGATAGGCCCAAATAACAAGCCCAGACTGAAAATTTCTTAAGTATAGAAGGTAATATACATGATATACCACAGATATACCACTGCTTTTTTATCTCAAATTTTTCTATGTTTTAAACCACGATATACATGATATACTAGGTGATGGGATTGTATATATAGAGCAAAATCCTTCAAAGGGACATACCCTCATATACACTAGATATACGCTATACACTCCTCTCCCAAATACCACAATTTTCCCAGCAATAGCTAAAGGGTTTTTTCAAAGTTTATACTACTCAATATTCAACTAACAATTAAGGCAAATACTCAGTCAAGAATAAATTCAAGTAGAGGCATCAAGGGGCAGTCTAGCCAACACAAGAAAGGGAGGAAATAAACAACTTCAAACAAGACATAAGTTCCTCATGAACCAGCTTCAAAATACTAATGCAAAGAGCGATTGTTGCAGTCAAAACATGGTCAATTAGACTAGAATAGGACAGTACCAATCTAGTTTTTTGGCAGACTTTCTCTTCTTTACTTCTTTTATAAAAGGAAACTTGTAATTAGGTTCTTACTAGTCTAACTTAAACAATCACCAAACCACCAGAAAGGTTTACCAACTAAATTCAACACATCTTTCAGGAATTCAGGGATACCAAAGATTTAACAATGGTGCACACAAAGTCCCTAGGCACAGATCAGGCTAAATTAAAACAAACCAAAGTGACCAATTTATTAATCAAGCCTTGATCACTAACATGGAAACTTCATCTAAGTATAGGGTCAAGGGCAAGCAATCAGGTGAACCAAAGCATGCATACTTTCACAAGAGGTTTAAAGCTACTTTTACAGTTTTGGCAATTTATTAATTAGGCCAGCTTAGTAATCAATGGTGTGTAGAAATAAGACTCATAACTCTACATTCAATAGCCCATTCAAGTTGCACTACAAAAACTTAACAAGAAGCATAAAGATCAGCCTTAGCACAAGAGAATATCACGCAGTTTCCATTTTTTAGTTTTGAGAAAAAATAAGCAAAATTGCAAGCAATAACACAATCTCTAATCTTTAAGTCAACATGTTTGTTTTCTTACAATTTTAGTCAATTTAAGTCTTATTTAGCAAGTAGCAAACTCAGTTTTTTCTCTAAGACAAGCCAAATGGATTCAAGACAGTGCAAATTTCAAGATAAAACGTAGTAGCCATTTGCCACTTCAAGGTAAAAAATAAGCTCTTTTAAACCTCTATATGACTTAGACGATTCAAAACAGAATATGTATCAAACAAACAAGGAATGTCTAATCTTTTGTTATTTCAACCCTTGATACTTCAACTAAGCACACATAAAGCATTTAAGAATTGATTAGGCTTCATTTTAACAACATAAGTATCCATTTTAACTCTCATGTCAACTATTTGTAATCTTAGGGTCCTATAGGCTATCAACCTCACTTCAAACCTGTAGGTACACTCAGCCAATTTTAGTGGATCATATACTCATTTTATTCCTTATTTCAAAACAGTAATGACACTTAAGCAATTTCTAGAGTTTCAAATTACAAATCAACTTCCAAACATGGCCTAAGGTCATCTCCACAAAGAAACTGTAAGTTCATTTAGCCATAAATCAAGTTGTAAAATGACTTAGGACTAGTTTTTGTATCATATATAGTAAAGGGATGACAAGACATGATCATTAGATTCATAGTAAACTCAAAGTGCCCAGTGTTGCAGGGTATAACTTTGCCATGGTCCCCTTAAGTCTCTATATCTTAGCTTAGGTTCATCAGGAAGTCATAGAGACTTAGTTTATCACAAAATTGCTTTAACATACAAGCAGTCCTACAAAGAAAATTAGGACAGAGCCTTAAGCTATTATCCTCAACCCTTTACTTCTAGATTTGAACAAAACAGAATCAATCACAAATACAGGAATCATAAATAGAGTTCAACTAATGATGTAAGTCAAATCAGAACCAGAAAATCCACAAGAGTAGGGAGGAATATAAGACTATCTTTAGGAATAAACATGAGGCAAGTAGGGCTAAAGTAAGTCACAATTGATGGTTAGTTCACATTGAAAATAATTATAAGTTCTATAAGTTCTAAAGGAGGTTCATGTCACTGCCCTAGGCCACAAAGTGATACACTCAAGAGTATTACAGTCAACAGAATAGCATATGCAAGTTGCAGGGTCAGTCATAAGAAAAGAAGGCAGGAAAGTCATGAACCATCACTAATGCTCAGTCTCCAGAATCCATGTTTTTGGGGGTTAGACTTTTTGTTTTTATCTGAGTGAGTGTCAACATGATATGGCAAACAAAGAGCATACGTAGAACTTATATGGCCAAGGCATTCTCATCAGAACATATTAGCAATGGCTCAAGTAGAAGGTTAATGCATACACAAGACTAAAGATAATCAAATCCCTCTAATAAACTAGTTGGACAAATTAGAGACCTATCCAGTTCTTTACTTTTAGACAAATTCTTCTTTTTAAAGTCTCCAATTCACATTTAAGCATTCTAGTGTCCCTCAAACAAATGTACAAGGTCATTTCCAACTTTCAGATGTCTAGGCAAGTCAAAGAATGTCAAATGCATATCAAATAAGGCAAATAGTTATAAAAGCAGACAAAGAATTCCTTTCTTATAGTCTTAACATGTTATTCAAGTCAAATAAAATAAAATCAAGGGTTTAGGAAGTCATTCTTCACAGGTTTGGAAAGAAAATAATCCCAAAGGGATGAAAACACATTCTAACATCCATAATACCAAACAAGCAGGAGTTTAACACCTTTTAAGTTCAAATATACATGAATAAGGGTATAAGCATAATATATTGATCCTTCAAAGTTATTTTCTCCATTTTAAGTAGTCCTAGGAGATCATGGAAGTTAACACACAAGGCAGATTCAAAAAGAAACAGAGGTGTACATGAACAAGTTATTTTTTTAAAAAGGGAATAAAGCCTTAATTTCATTCTTTTGAAGCCAGTTTTATTTGGATGATCACTTAACCATCTCAGAGATGCTCATATCACTTTCAAGTTACCATTTGAACTAGGACTTAACTAATGATTAATGCACACAAGAAAACAGGCTTTCTTTAGGGCTTTAAGCAGTTTTAGATAATAAGCATATGACAGTCCCTCACAAAACTAACAAGGTAATCCACACTCTATTAAGAACCATCCAACAACTAGAACGAAAACTAGGTAACCATGACAGGACCAAAAGATATTCAGGAAACACAGAAACAACAACTGAATGTAAGGAAATAAAAATTTCCTTTCCAGCCTTTTAGGACTAACATATGAGGCAATAAACAAGATTCAAAGTGAACACATAACTTATTTTAACCTAGTAAACCTTAATGCTCAGTAGTTAACTGCTAAAGAATCTTTCTTTTCCCTTTTTAAACTTCATTATGCCCATGTTATATCATGGCAGCCTTAAACTTTTGATGAAACAATAACAAAACAAGACTTATACCAAAAAGATTTAAAATCACATATAAACAGATACAAACACTAAGTTCTTTAAATGGAATCTTAAAATGACTTTAGAATCACATATAGGCAGACAATGCATCAAATAAATTGAAACAATAAATTTGAAGGAAAAAAAAACTAGAATAAGATAGTACCTTTCTATGGGGCAACCAAAAGATCAAATCAATAGGGATCAAATCACAACTTCAGCACCAACACTAAAGCCCTTAGAAATCAACCTTTTCTTTTATTAGTATATCTAGAGTAGTCTAAATAGGATACATATATTGTAGTGCTGTTGTATATCTAGTAGTGATATAATATAGTATATAGGCTATGTATATAGGTGGTTTATGTATGGAATATATTTGGAGATAAGAGAGATTTTTTTTTACTTCAGATTTTCTCAAAAAAAAAAAAAACTCCCAAAAGGAATAAGACCCCTCTTATGGTCACTTCTCTCTATTTATAGGAACAAAAATAGGTCTAAGGAACAAAAATGGGAAGGAAATCCCACTTACCACCGAATTCCCCCCAATTTGAAACCCTCATTCAAAATTCAAAAACTCCAGTAAAATTCCAACAAAATTCCAGCTAATTTTCGTACTAATTCGTACCTCAACCAACCAGAATTTTACATATCACACAAAATAATGAACTTATATCCTAAAATCAAAAAATAAAATCCAAGAAATCAGCAAAATACTAGGATAGTACACCTAGTCATTAATAGGACAAAAAACCAGTACATTCAACAGCTAAAATAGGATATAAACCCCTAAAATAGTACCCAATCTGAGGGAATTTCTAGGAAATTTCCCTAGATTCCCTCATTCAAGTGTGCACGGCGCACAAGCTGGCTAAAGGCTCATGGCCCTGCCCATGGTAACCACGCACAAGAGGAAATCTAAGTAACATCCTAAAGAAAAACCCAAATCGCGACTGGTAATTAAAATTATACGAAATTGAACCTGGAAAACGTAAGAGTTCATGACTGGGCATGAAAGACCTCATAAATCTGGCCAAAAATGGTCGTGAAACGCCATGGCATCGCCGCCATGGAAGAACCCTAAAGTCGTGCAAATCGCCTGGTGGAAGAGAAAGAAAGTCGGGGTGGGAAATGAAAGTTGGGGGTGGGGGTGGAATGTTTATTTTAATAAACTTCCACCCCTATTTTTTTTATAAGTACCCCCCCCCCCCAGTTTTAAAAGGGTTAAATTCAACCCTCCTCCATTTTAAGTTAAAATAAAACTAAGTATTAAAATACGCGTATAAAAATATTTATTTAGGCAGATAAAAATTTAAACCTTGTAAATTTAAAATATTAGCTTCAAAACAAGCCTAATATTGATATAGTTCCGGAGAATATTTAAGCATGCGAAAAGTGCGGTAAAAAATAAATCGTAATTCATACGTCGTCTTAATTAACAATTTTTCCGAGTTAGACTGAGCAGGATACGCATTTTATTTTTGAATTATATTTATGAAAGTAAATAACTCATAATTTTCTTGCAATTATCAATTTTTACAGAATAATAATTAAATGTCAATTTTTTGCAATTTTCTCTGAATTTTTGAAATTTTAATTTTGAAGGTGAATCCTCGCTCCGTCTTTGACTCGGGAATTTTGAGAATTAAAATCGCGTCATATGTGGTGAAAATTAGGTGTCAACAATGCCTACCAATACTGTTGTTTGTACTGACCTGCACTTGCTGCATTCTTTTATGAATGCAGAGTACCAGGTTGGATCCACTTCTGTGACCCGTGGCTGATCGATATTTCGGCTTTCTCTCTAGTTTTTAGGCTGAGCATGGTGTCCGTTGATCCTGAAGACTTTCCTATCATATGTCTTACTTTTATTTCAGAGACATAGACAATTGTGTATTCGTATTCCAGATTGTACTATTCTCCCTAGATGCTCTTGTATTATTCAGACTAGACCCGGGGGGTGTTTATTGTCTTTCGCACTTTCTAGTACTTATATATAGATATATCGTGAGACTTACGTATTTATTCTATTCTGCTGTCTTAAATTCATTCTTTCGTGTATTTATTCATTGTTGGGTTAAGGGTTCGCTTACCGAGGTGAAAAGGTAAGTGCCCGCACAGCCTAAGCAAAATGGATCGTGACAAGTTGGTATCATAGCCCTAGGTTACCCGGTCTTTAATACAAGAGCGTGTCTAATATATTCTCGTGCATCGGTACGATGAGCTCCGTACTTATCTGCGGTAGGCTATAGGACATTTAAGAAATCTCACTTCCTTTCTTTCCGTCATGCTATTTTATTCAAATTGGTATCTGGAAAGATCAAATTAATATCTGACTCTTATCTCTTCTCTCACATATGGTGAAGACTCGATCTACTATGGCCCGAGGTCAGGTGCCAGAGCCCGTAGCTACGGCTGGCACCCAAGGGCGAGCGACAACCAGAGGGTGCGGTAGAGCGAGAGGCTGCGGGATTGCCCCAGCCAGGGGTAGAGCTCCGACAGTAGGACAGCGCCGAGAGAGATCTCCGTCCCCTGAGCCCGAGGATGTGGCTCCAGCTCAAACAACCTAAGGTTACTTCTAATCAGGCCATGCATGATACTATGGCCAGAGTATTGCTTCATCTTGATGCCCAGCAGGCGGCAACGGGTGTTACTAAACCCGACTGGGGTTCACAGACTAGGGTTGGGACGCAAACCCCTGAGCAGGGACCTACGAGGGTAGTACATCCCGCTGCGGCTATGGCTCCTCGCATTGATGCGATACTCGCTCCTGGTGAGGATATTAGACCCATGGAGGCATCGTTATGACTGCTGTTGATGAGGACCTGGTGGGAAGATTCAGGAAGTTAGAGCTATCGAGGTTCTCTGGTACTTCTTCTAGGGATTCCTATGAGTTTATTCTTGATATGCATAAGGTGCTGCACCATATGGGGATAATGAAGACCCACGATGTTGATTATATATCTTACTAGTTTCGCGGTGACGCGAAGACGTGGTGGAGGTATTTCGTGACGTACAGACCTGAGAGTTCTCCTCCTTTGACTTGGACTTAGTTCTACCGGGCCTTCCTTGAGAAGTATATGCCCCGGTCTTTCACAGAGGCTCGTAGGGAGCAGTTTTTACACCTTGAGCAAAGGGGCATGCCCTTGGAGTCCTATGTGACACGTTTTATTTATCTGGCTCGTTATTCCACTCCATTGATCCCTACTAAGGCCGATATGATCAGGCGCTTTATTGGAGGACTAGTGAGCTCTCTACAAATTTCTTGCCTTCAGATGGAGTCTATGGGGGCTTCCTTCTAGTCCATTATCGAGCATGCTTCTATGGTTAAGGGCGCTATGGCCCATGCTTTTAGTGGTGGTGACAAGAGGCCACGTCAGACTAATAGTTTTGAGGGTTCTAGTACGAGGGGCGTCGATCAATTTTCGAGGTCACCTCAGCCCTATTCCGATCGTCCCGTGTATTCAGCATTACCGACTTTCTCTAGTGGGCCACCTAGGCAGAGAGCTCCTGAGAGTTCGTTCTCCAGACCAGTGGATAGGGTTGCTTTATCCGGGTCTTCAGGTTCCGTGTTTCAGTACTCGACTCCTCTTACCCGTTACTCTTGTGGAGAGGTTGGGCATGTTGCCAGGAGATTTCCCCGACCTAGGCGGGATTATCAGCCGCCGACGACTCCTGTATCATCCGGTGGTCGATGTGGGACTTCTCAGAGAGGCGGTGCTCAGTTAGGCTGCGGTACTTCCCATGATTCTAGAGGTGGGTCCCAGCCAGCTAGAGGTGGTACTCAGAGTGCGAGAGGGGGATCCCAGACTGGGCGTGGTGGAGCCCATTGTTACTCATTTCCTGGTAAGCCCGAGGCAGAAGCCTCAGATGTTGTGATCTCAGGTACCATTTCTGTCCGTCATAGAGCAGCATTTGTGTTATTTGATCCTGGATCCACTTATTCGTATGTATCTGCATTTTATGCTGTTGGTTGGGATTTGCCTTATGATAGCATATATATACCTATTCTTGTGTCTACTTTGGTCAGAGATTCTGTGGTTGTTGATCAAGTCTACCGGTCTTGTTTGGTTACTTTTATGGGGTGCGACACTTGGGTAGATTTGATGATTCTTAATATGGTGGACTTTGATATTATATTGGGTATGACCTGGCTTTCTCCTTATCATGCGATCTTGGATTGTCATGGCAAGACGCTCACCTTAGCTATGCCGGGCATTCCTAGGCTTGAGTGGAGAGGTACCCCTAGTCCCACTCCGAAGAAGATCATTTCCTTTCTTCGAGCGAAGAAGTTAGTGAGTAAGAGGTGTTCAGCGTATTTGGCACATGTTCGTGATACGACTGTTGCATCTCCACCTTGAGTCTATCCCTATTATGAGCGAGTTCGCGGAGGCATTTCCATCGGATTTGCCGATTATGCCACCCGATCGCGACATTGATTTCTGTATCGGTGTGGACTCGGGCACTCGTCCCATTTTCATTCCACCATATCGGATGGTACCTGCCGAGTTGAGGGAGCTTACAAAACAATTTCAAAATTTATTGAGCAAGGAGTTTATTAGACCGAGCATCTCCCCTTGGGGTGCTCCTGTGTTATTTGTGAAGAAGAAAGATAGGACCATGAGGATGTGTATTGATTACCACTAGTTGAACAAGGTCACTATCCGGAACAATTGCCCTATGCCTCGTATTGATGATCTGTTTGACTAGCTTCAGGGTGCTTCGGTGTTTTTGAAGATTGATTTGCGTTCTGGCTATCACCAGTTGAAGATTAGGGCGGAGGATATTCCGAAGACAGCATTCTGGATGAGATATGACCACAACGAATTTTTTGTGATGTCTTTTGGGCTTACCAATGCCTCGGCTGCATTTATGACTTTGATGAATGGCATATTTAGGTCGTTCCTTGATTCCTTTATAATTGTGTTTATTGATGACATCTTGGTGTATTCCAAGAGTAGAGTGGAGCATGAGAGCCATCTTCGTACTGTTCTTGGGTTGTTGAAGAAACATAGCCTATTTGCTAAATTTTCTAAGTGTGAGTTCTGGTTAGCGTCTGTGGCATTCTTGGGCCACGTAGTGTCTAAGGAGGGGATTATGGTTGATCCATAGAAGATTGAGGCTGTGAGAGGTTGGGCGAGGCCCACTACTGTTACTAAGATTCGTAGCTTTGTGGGTTTGGCCAGTTATTATCGTCGCTTTATAAAGGGTTATGCTGTCATTGTATCATTGTTGACCCGATTGACTTAAAAGGATGTTCCCTTCCAGTGGACAGATGATTGTGAGGAGAGCTTTCAAAAGCTCAAGCTTCTTTTGACTATAGTCCCGATCCTAGCTGTGGAAGGTAAAGATTTCGCTATCTATTGTGATGCTTCCCTTTGGGTGCGGTGTTGATGCAGGAAGGTAGAGTGATAGCTAATGCTTCCCGTCAGTTAAAAGTTCACGAGAAGAATTACCCTACCCATGATTTGAAATTGTTGGTCGTAGTCTTTGCCTTGAAGCTTTGGAGGCACTACTTGTACGGTGTCTATTGTGAGGTTTTTACCAATCACCGTAGCCTTCAGCATGTGTTTACCCAGAGAGATCTTAATTCCAGGCAGCGCCGATGGATAGAGCTCCTGAAAGACTATGACATCTCTATTCTGTATCATCCCGGAAAAGCCAATGTGGTGGCTGATGCCTTGAGTCGCAAAGCAGTGAGTATGGGGAGTTTAGCCGAATTGATTATTTCCGAGCATCCGTTGGCCATAGAGGTTCAGACACTAGCCAACAATTTTGTCCGTCTTGATATTTCAGCCCTGGGCAGGATTTTGTCCTGTATAGAAGCGAGGTTATCTTTTTTAGATCGGATCAAGGCTCATCAGTTTGAGGATGCTCAGTTGAGTAAGATCTAAGATAAAGTTTCGAGAGGTGAGGCCAAGAAGGCCATGATTGATTCTGAGGGCATTCTGAGGATTAGAGGATGTGTGTGCGTTCCTCGTGTTGGTGATTTGATTCAGTTGATCTTATCTGAGGCTCCTAGCTCTCGCTATTCCATTCATCCGGGGGCAACTAAGATGTATCGAGACTTGAGACAGCACTATTGGTGGCGTCGGATGAATAGAGATATAGTTGATTTTGTGGCTAAGTGTGGAAATTGTGAACAGGTAAAATGTGAGCACTAACGGCCTGGTGGGGTGCTTCAGAGGATGCCCATTCCCAAGTGGAAGTGGGAGAGGATTACCATGGATTTTGTCATGGGTCTTTCAAAGGCCCTTGGCAAGTTTAATTCTATTTGGGTGCTAATGGATCGGTTCACGAAGTCCGCTCACTTTGTTCCAATTCAAGTTTCCTATACCGCAGAGAAGCTAACTAAGATGTATATTCGGGATATTGTGAGATTACATGGGGTTCCTGTTTCTGTTGTATCTGATCGGGGTACTTATCTTCACTTCTCGATTTTGGAGGGCATTTCACGAGGAGCTGGGTACTCGATTGGATCTTAGTACATCTTTTCATCCCCAGACCGATGTCCAGTCCGAGCAGACCATTCAGGTGCTCAAGGGCAAGTTGAGAGTGTGTGTTATTGATTTCGGTGGTCACTGGGATCAACACTTGCCCTTGGTAGAGTTTGCGTATAATAACAGTTATCATTCGAGTATTGGCATGACGCCGTTTGAGGCCTTATATGGTAGGAGATGTAGATCTCCGATTGGTTAGTTTGATGGGTTCGAGGCTCAACATTGGAGCACGGATCTATTATGGGAGTCTTTTGATAGGGTGAGAGTTATTCAGGCCAAGCTTGTGGCAGCTCAGAGTTGGCAAAAGATGCATGCGAACCGGAAGGTTCGGGCTTTGAAGTTTGTTATTGGTGACCAAGTTCTATTGAAGGCTTCACCCATGAAGGGTGTTAT
The DNA here is from genome assembly GCF_019175385.1 of Lycium barbarum. Taxonomy (NCBI): domain Eukaryota; kingdom Viridiplantae; phylum Streptophyta; class Magnoliopsida; order Solanales; family Solanaceae; genus Lycium; species Lycium barbarum. Next base: position 90,081,011 of record NC_083342.1, read on the forward strand.
GAGGTTTGGTAAGAGGGGCAAGTTAAGCCCCAAGTACATTGGTCCGTTTGAAATTGTGGATTGCATCGGTGATGTAGCTTATGAGTTAACATTGCCGCCAGGCTTGGCGGGAGTTCATCCGGTCTTTCATGTTTCGATGCTGAAGAAATACCATGCCGACAGTACCTACATTGTCTGTTGGGATTCTATATTGCTTGATAAGAATTTGACTTATGAGGAGGAGCCTATCGCTATCTTGGATAGGCAGGTTCGGAAGTTGAGTCAAAGAAGATTGCTTCCGTGAAGGTGCAATGGAAGCACCATCCAATGGAAGAGGCTAATTGGGAGACCGAGTCCGACGTGCGTAGCCGATATCCCCTGTTGTTCACCGATTCAGGTATTTCCTTACTTTCTTTCTTTTCTTCGCTCGAGGAAGAGCGACGGTTCAATTGGTATCTGATGTAATGACTCGTTTAGTCGTTATAGTCTTTTAAGCATTTTTGCTCGTTCCCGAGCATTGATTAGCTCACTTTTGACCCGAGGGGATCGCTGACACGCTTCTCTAGGTGCCTAGACCGGATTCGGACAACTTTTGTGAAAATATAAGCTTAAAGTGAAAAATGATTGACCCAAAGTTGAGTTTTGGGCAAACGAACCTTTGTCGGAATTCTGTCGATTCTGAGAGGCTTGGATGGTCGTTTAGAACTTGTGTCTGTATTTGGTTCGGTTCCTAATGCACTTGGATGCATTCCGGAACTTGGGTGGAGAAGTTGGGATTAAGGCATTGGAGGTTGACTCGATCAATGAGACATCCGTTGGGAATTCTAAGGCCACGGGCGCATTCGTAGCGCGTTTTTATGTGCGTCTATGTATATGGCATGAGAGCAGATGGCCTCGAGAACTAGTCAGAAAATCAGATCGAATTGTGAGACTTTGGGAGTTTTCTGGTGTCTGGTGCCCGCTTTGGAGGCACCAACACCGTGGCAGCGGCACCGCTGGAGCGGTCCCAGTTCCGCTGAAGAGGGTGACGGGCAGTTTTGTAAAGTTAATGTAGTATTAAAAACCCTTAGACCCTCATTATGTCCCATTTCAATATTTTAGCTTGGAGAAACTGCTCTTAAGGATATTTGAAGGAGAATCTTGGAGGTAAATCTTACTCATTCCTTCATTCTTCCTTTAATCCACTCTCATGTTAGATCCCCTTTTTCCCTTAATAAACCTATGGTGATTGGAGTTCAAAGGGGTTTTTGGAAGAACATTGTCCCTAGGTTTTTAATGATAAATTGGTGATGTTTACGTTAGATATTAACTAACCTAAGCTTATTAAGGATATATCTTCCACTTTTAGCGTTGAATTTCGGAATTGGAGACTTAGGGTTTATACCCGATTTGGGAGTTTTGCTTGAAATCATAAATTAGGCTAATCCTTGAGCTAAATCGACAATTAGTGGTTGGGTTATGATTACCTAGTACTTAATTTGGTATTTTGCTCTCGAATTTCCCGTTTTGCCCTTGTGAGTCCGTTTCCCCAATTTCTAGGGTTAGAATTTACCTAATTGAAATAGTAGCAATATTAGTATCATTCTTCATGGTTTCTAATATAGAATTTGATTATGCTTAGACTACTTTGGTTCCGAAGTTCAGCGGAAGGGCAAGGCAAATGAGTGAGTTGTTGGTGTTGCGGTTCGGTAATCTAGGTAGGTTATGGCTTGCCTTTGGTGAGACTTCGTATAGCGAAGCACATATTTAGATTATAATGTCGGAGACAGCATTTGAACCTTCAGGTATGAAGTCGGGTCGGATATTGCCTTAGGTTGGGCCCTATTGTGTGTTAGGACTAGAAACCCCGTTATGTGTGCTTGATTGTTCCATTGCAATGGTTTGATGCCATGCGTAGTTGGTAGATATTGGAATCTGTTTATTGTCTTGATTGAGATAGAGTTGACATACCCGTTGGTGGTATTTATACTTGGATGTGTTGTTGGCGTACCCACTTTTGGTACCGGTGATATTGATATATTGTTGGCATACCACTGTTGGTATTGTGATATGATACATTGTTGGCGTACCCCATTGTTGGTACTTGTGATATTGAACTTAATTGTTGAAGATTGATGTACGCATTGCACGCATTCTCACACATTCATGATGCATGGCCGATACCCGGTGATGATCCCCTATCGTTGATGGAAGTATACTGATATTGTGATAAACTCTTTTACTTAAGTGACTGTGAAAAGGCCGATGTCCGAAGATCAATTCTGAATTCGTTGATTGTATGAAACTGATATTTGATAAACTCTTTAACTTGAGTGATTGTGAGAAGGCCGATGTCCGAGGTTCAATTCCGGAATCGTTGATTGTGTGAAACTGATATTTGACAAACTCTTTTACTTGAGTGATTGTGAGATGACTGATGTCTGATGATCTATTCCGGCGTCATTGTTGCATGGCCGATTCCGATGATATCCCGGAATCATTGTTAGTGCATGGACTCCGCGGGTCCCCCAGGGTGGTGCCGGTGAGAATCCCCCCATGGACAAAGATCTGGGATCCCGCTGTCTATTGGGCAAAGATCCAGGACGGGTGGCACTTAGACTTCGCGAGTCACGCTGGGTTGTGCTACCGAGACGTCGATATTTCCGTCCGGAGTACATGTGTACCTTATTTGCATGGCATTGCATTACATTCATACCATTATTGCACTGCATTGCATTATGACTTGATTGAGATACTTGGTGATTGGATTGTGATGATTCGATTTGTTCAGATATATTCAAACTTAACATATTTGGGTTTAGATGCTTTACATAGGCGATGACAGATACTCGGTTGTGATTATATTGTCTTATACTTGCTAGTTTCCTTGCTTATCTGCTTTATCTTCTGAATTGTGTTAACTATTCTTAGTCGGCCGATGATACCTACCAGTACTGGAGTTTGTACTGACCTGCACTTGCTGCATTCTTTTATGAATGCAGAGTACCAAGTCGGATCCACTTCTGTGACCCGTGGCTGATCGACATTTCGGCTTTCTCTCGAGTTTTCAGGGTGAGCATGGCGTCCGCTGATCCTGAAGACTTTCCTATCATATGTAACAACAACAACAACAACAACATACCCAGTGAATCCCACAACGTGGGGTCTGGGGAGGGTAGAGTGTACGCAGACCTTACCCCTACCTTAGGTAGGGAGGCTGTTTCCGGGAGACCCTCGGCTCAAGAAAAGGCATATGAAAGGTCAGAGACATATGTCTTACTTTTATTTCAGAGACATAGACATTTATGTATTAATATTCCAGATTGTACTATTCTCCCTAGATGCTTTTGTATTATTCAAACTAGACCTTGGGGGTGTTTATTGTCTTCCGCACTTTCTACTACTTATATATAGATATATCGTGAGACTTACGTATTTGTTCTATTCCGCTGTCTTAAATTCATTCTTTCATGTATTTATTCATTGTTGGGTTAAGGGTTCGCTTACCGAGGTGGGAAGGTAAGTGCCCGCACGGCCTAAGCAAAATGGGTCCTGACATAATGAGGGACAAAATACTATTAGCAGTTGATCTACATGGTGAATGGATAGAGACTGATAAGCGTTATAGTTAGAAGTCGAAGGGTGGTCTTACAATACCGATACTAGTGAGGAGGGATGTTACGTATGATGAGTTTGTTGATATTGTCATTACTAGGTGTAAGTTATCTTGTGCGCCGAAGAATCTCTCAACCACTTACATGGTCAGCATTGTTGCAACGGAAAAAGCACATTTTTCTGAAATAAATGATGATGTTGATTTGTTCACTTATTTAGCTGATGTTGACAAAGATAGTCGTTGTTGGCCTATTCTAAGGGTAAATGTGGTTGAAATTGTGCCGATAGAAGTTCCAGAATCTGGAGAAGCAGTTGGAGTGTTCCCTGGACTTACAAGCAATGCAGTAGGCTAGAAATTTTTCTGGATTTGATTACAATACAGCGGAAGTAGAAGCAACTTCAGAGTTTCCAGAATTTGATTACAATACAGCAGGGGTGGAAGGGGCAGAAGAAGATACAAATTCTCTTATTAATCCGAGCAATACACAGGGTGTTGAGGGCTCAACACTGTCTCACCCCATTTTAACCGGAGTCAAAATTAGGAGTATGACGTATTGGTGATTCCCGTTTATTTTGTTTTAAGGAGTCGCCACCTAATTAATTTAACGGTGAATTAGGACACCTAAATGTTAACTAAGGCAAAGTTAAAACTAAACCTTAATTAATAGTCTGCTTAACCAGTGTGATTCTAGGTAAGGGCTCTATATTATCCTAAAGGGAAGGGGTTAGGCATCCTTTAGAATCCGTTAACTTACGGTTATCCGACCAAACTTAGGTTAATTAATTAAGACTAAATAAGGTGCTTCAAATTTTAAGAAAAGGACTAAGGATTGTTGCCAAGGTTTTAAGAAAAATATAAGAAACACGACCTGAAAATAAGGTTTAGAAAATATAATAATTTGCATAACAGAAGGTTTTTTTTTTTTTTTTAATGCTATTCGAAAACAAAATTTATAAATGTTGCCAAAGCCTTAAACAAAATATAATGATGCAATTTAAAATGATACAATATAATAGTTTGCATATAAATAATAGCTTCTAGCAAATTTAAACTTTGAATAAAATTATCTTATATAAAAATATGACGGTGTAAACAAAATCTAACTTTATTTTATAAAGGACGTGAGTTTCTTTTCCTCTTGCTATTTAACTAGTTCAACTACATTCGGCTAATTGGACAAATCTTGAAAAAAGTTATTTATAAACATACGTGAATTCATTTTTGTCATATCCACCACATTTCCAATTTTTAAGATAATAAAGAAACAAAAGGAATCCTTTAATTTAAAACATGTGCTCACGCTATTTGAAAGTCAATTATTCTAATGAAAATAAATATTATAGATACTATGAAAAAATTTAACAAAAGAGAAGAAATCTTAGGTAATTAACTATTAGTTTTCCTTTAAGTTAACTACCAATTATCCCAAAAAACTAAACCCACTAATTTACTAGAATTCCTCTAAGTTAAGAAAAAAAATAAGATGAGGTTAGTCATACAAATCAAATAAAAATACACAACAATAAAATAAGATAGAGGGGAAGAAAATTAAATGAATCTGGCCCATTTTCCAGGCCCAACTGCTGTGAACTATTCATGCTTTGGGCTTTGGCCCAATAGATTTTATATATTGATGCTGCGGATTGGCTTGATGGGGAATGACTCGAGAGGATTTCGTTGGGCTTTTAGCCCAACAACGAATGCAGGAGAAGAACGAGTCCCTCAGATTCATATGCGAGGTTCATGCAAAAGATAAAAGGAAAAGGAAATGATTAGTATATAATCAATAATAAGACTAAACGTAAAATAAACTCGAAACAAATCAATAGATTGTGTATATTATATGTATATCTCGTGTATACGCATATATATCTCATAAACAGAACAGTACACGGCGTGCACGTATACATTATGGGGCATTGATAACATTTATTCAATCAGCAAATAACTGAAATACAGGATTTATTATACCACGATGCAGGATCTGCCAAACCAGGTGCAGAGTTGCAAACTTAAAATTGCAACAGCGATTTGCATCAACTGTATCGAAACATCCATATACAAGACATTGCAGTAAATAGACGCAGCTGCTCACTAAAACTCGTAATGTGGATCAAATGTAGTATTGTTCTTTTCAGTAGAATATTTGTTCCTTTCAATAAAATCAAGTATAGAAATTCGTTTTTTTAAAAAGCGAGGCCTCAAGTTAAGCAACTCTTCATCGGCCCAAGCGTAGTATCATGTTCGAATCAATGATCTTTGACCAAGTACAGGATGTGTTCATTTTTTTTTTAAAGTATAGTGATCTATTCATTTTTAGCAAAAAATAGCACCAGCAAGCAGAACCAAGTAGCAGCCTTAGGTAGCAGCAGCAGCTATGGTGCTAAAACTTTAGAAAGGCAGCCACTATTTCCATCAATAGGAGGCCATGGAGTGAGCCAAAATTCCACAGAGATGGGCGTAGGTAACAGCAAGGTAGCAACAATGCAAAAGCTATGTGAGTGACAATCTTATCCCAACTGAGTGTCAACAATAGAGGACTTGACCAGGATTTCATTCTCAGACCTATCCTTTTTCCATACCGAATTACTACCTTGATAATGTTCAAACAAAAAAAAAACAGATAACCAGTTCATCAGCCCAGGACAGTAACCATTTTCGTAATACCTTACCAGGCTGAAAACAGGTCTATAAGAGGTTTTAAAATCCAACTTCTACATGAAATGGTCTTAAGGCAAGGTTAACAATTAGCATACTTACATAAAGAGTGACTCATATAGGCACAGATTGATTGGGACTGTAATTTTAAACTGCGAACCATAGCATGAAGCAAAGACTTCAATTCTTATTAAAAAAAACTGTCAATCAGACAAATTCTAGCCCAAAAATGATAATGTAGAGCTAGAATTAATGTGAAGACCATACAATAAATAAAAAAAAATCAATTGCCACATAACTTTAAATTTCTATTCAATATTTTGAGGAGAAAGTGAAAAATGCCTCACTGTTAGGCAGACCAATCATGTCTTCCAAGGGTGAAGACAATGCTAAACTCATTGTTATTAGCAAAATCCTGAAATTATCTTTGAGAACAGAAGGCTTTGACTAATAAAAGGAGAAGTCCTGATTTCTATTCTACGGTCCAGTATTTCATTTAATTAGTTTATCTAAGCAACATACTTTATTATAGAAAAGGCCAATATGTCTCAAAGGTATATCATCCACAGATAGCACTCGGACAGAAAACTAGGAACAAGCCTACACAAGTGAGAGGCAATTTAAAAGATTTAAGAAGTTTTTTTAAGAATCTGAATTAACTTAAACCAACTGGACTAAAGAATTGGTGAGAAACTTTCTAAATCTTTATATTGATAAGTGAAATGAGACAGAAATGGATTTTCCTTATATAAATGATCCTTGCATATTCTTACTGCATACAAGTACCATAACCATACAAAATGAAGTCCCAAAGTAGATGTAGCAACCAAAACTGAGAAAAAAAAAGTGAAAGAGAGGAAAGGGGAGGAGCTCTTTTAACTGAACACTTCACTTGAGCCCATTTTGGTCAGATTTACTCATACGGGGGATAAATTGGATAAGCAGCTATTTGGCTAACCGAATTGAACTAACACTTAAGTACACCTAAGCAAGCTAGCTATCATGCTTGGCTGGTTTAATTTGACATGAACAAGCTCACAAAGACAACCATATAAGTACCTTGAACTAAAAGAGAACCAAACAGACTGAACCATGCATAGTTAACGGCTTGAGCTTTCATATTTAAAATAGACAGATTAAACCAACACAAGCATGTTGCATCAGCTAAGCTAAACTAGCATAGAAACTTTAATAGCTGGAATTGACCATCATGCTCAAGCTAACATAAATATGCTTGTCCGGACCAAACTAATGCATATTAAACTGAACCAAAATAAGCAAACAACTACCAGAAAAGAGACTGAACAAACAGGGGACTAATCTCCAACAAATTATGCCTAATAAACTTTAACAAGACAGGAAACCAACCAACACAATCTAAGCATGATAAGCTAATCAAAACCACAACAAAAGCAACCGATTCCCATAAATTAAACACATAAAATGCGAAGTAAAAGGGAAATGGGAATTACCTTCTTCGGGTGCAGCGAAATGAGGCTACGAGTTTTCGATCCACCTCGAACACTTCAAATCTATTTCGAAACACTAAAAAACCTGAATTTGCATACCCTTCGAATCTAGACAGATGCTAAGGACGAAACAGAACAAAAGGTGTGGATTTTGACTTGATATCGAACAGTACAGCTAAAGAATTAATGTCTTATATGGGAAATTTCTGCGATTTCTCCGAATTTCCCTTAATTTCTAGAGGATTTCTGCCGTAAAAAAAACGACTTGTTCTTAGGGGGATTTCAACGATTTTAAGGTTTCAATTCTTGGGGAATTTTCTGAATCCCCACCGTCCCCCTTAATCGATTCCACTCCACAATTATTTATAGGGTTTTGGCTCGTTTGAGTCGGAGAAAAAGAAGAGAGGAGCGGGGGGACAAGCGGCGTGGTGGGGAAAAGGGAAGAGGAGCGGCGGTGGTGGGGGTGAGTGCGGCGTGGTGGGACAGAGGAAGGTGGAGCGGGAGAGAGAGGGATCGAAGGAAGAGAAGGGAAAGGGGGAAGGGAGGCGCGGAGGAGAAGACGAAAAAATGAAGGGGATTAGGGATTTAGGGTTAAAGAAAAAAATAAGGGATGGGCTGGACCGGGTCGGATCCGAAATTTGTGGGCTGGGTCAATTTCTTTTGGACTAGTATTAAATGAATGGGCTAGATTTTATTTTAAGTGATAATGGGCTAGTTCGAAAATAATGTTGGTGATTGGGCTTTGACTTGGGTTGGGATGAATTAACAATGGGCTGGTAAATTTTAAAATGTGGACTGATTTTTTGAATTGATCCGAAAATAGTATGAGTTGGTTGGGCTACTACATTTTAAATAAAAGACCTATTTAAATAACTTGTGTTAAAATATTACTCGATATAAGACATGCAATCATTACTGCTCAGATAAAAAATGGCGTTGTAATAGCCGTGCAATAATATTTCGAAAATCCCCAGTAAAATAAATACTATTATTTAATTATGCAAAGATAAATGCGATGCGTGTGCGTAAGCTGGTAAAATGTGCTGAAATGATAAAGATGTGAATAATAATAATAATAGTAATAATACTAATAATAATAATAATAATAATAATAATAATAATAATGGCTAGTAACTGTATAGAATAATGAAATGCCGATATTGATAAGAGACTAATAATTATAGTAAAAAATAAATATATATATTTTAATTTTTCTAAAAATATTAAAAGCGTAAATAGGTATTTCGGAGGAGAGGCGGGACAAAATTGGGTGTCAACAACTTGTCCCTCTTTGCCCGGTAATGATGAAAAGAGTGGTCGGGCAAAGACGTTGACTCAATAGCCTATTTTGTCCCGGCTAAAGGAAACTTGAGAGGATTATGATCGACCTCCGGTCTCTGAGTTGCCTACATATCTCGGGCTGCACGAGAATCAGGTCGAGTGTAGTTCTGGAACAATTACGACACCTGAACCCGATTAGCGCGAATCTTGCAAAATATTGTCCCAGTGTTGAATTATGATAACACTGGGTATTATGATAGAGACTTGAGAATTCAATTGCTGGAATGCAAAAGAATACTTGTGATTAGAGACGAGTGTTCGAGGTAGATCTTTGACCCGTGTCGGAAAGTCTTATTATCCTTCCCGACAAATTGACCCAGTTCGCTGCCGAAGAAATAGTTCCACGAGTTGATGTGTGATGCCAACTTCGATATTGTCAAAAAGCCAACAGCTAAAAACAATTGTTAGCAATAAAGAAATATATGTGTAAATAAGACGAGGTTGGAGAAGTTACACTTGCAACCCCTGTTTTGAAAGTTGAATCCACATTCGGAGGTGGGTGCCTGAACTGAAATATAAAATACCCGCATTCGGAGGTGGGTGCCTGCATTCGGAGGTGGGTGCCTGAACTGATATATAAAATACCCGCATTCGGAGGTGGGCGCTTGAACTGAAATATAGAATACCCGCATTCGGAGGTGGGCGCCTGAACTGAAATATAAAATACCCGCATTCGGAGGTGGGTGCCTGAACTGAAATATAAAATACCCGCATTCGAAGGTGGGTGCCTGAACTGAAATATAAAATACCCGCATTCGGAGGTGGGTGCCTGAACTGAAATATAAAATACCCGCATTCGGAGGTGGGCGCCTGAACTGAAATATAGAATGCCCGCATTCGGAGGTGGGCGCCTGAACTGAAATATAGAATACCCGCATTCGGAGGTGGGTGCCTGAACTGAAATATAAAATACCCGCATTCGGAGGTGGGTGCCTGAACTGAAATATAAAATACCCGCATTCGGAGGTGGGCGCCTGAACTGAAATATAGAATACCCGCATTCGGAGGTGGGCGCCTGAACTGAAATATAGAATACCCGCATTCGGAGGTGGGCGCCTGAACTGAAATATAAAATACCCGCATTCGGAGATAGGTCTGAACTGAAATATAAAATACCCGCATTCGGAGGTGGGTGCCTGAACTGAAATATAAAATACCCGCATTCGGAGGTGGGCGCCTGAACTGAAATGTAAATCCACGTCCATTTCCACGATACAAAAATGTAAATCCACATCCACTTCAACATCCGTATTTCACGGTACAAAAATGTAAATCCACATCCACTTCCACGTCCGTATTTCACGGTACAAAAATGTAAATCCACATCCACTTCCACAGTGTAGAAAAGTAAATCTACGTCCACTTCCACAGTGCAAAAATAAATCCACGTCCGCATTTCACGGTACAAAAAATGTAAATCCACATCCACTTCCACAGTGCAGAAAAATAAATCCACGTCCACTTCCACAATGCAAAAATATAAATCCACGTCCGCATTTCGCGGTACAAAAAATGTAAATCCACATCCACTTCCACAGTGCAGAAAAAATAAATCCACGTCCACTTCCACAGTGCGAAAATATAAATCCACGTCCGCATTTCGCGGTACAAAAAATGCAAATCCACATCCACTTCCACAGTGCAGAAAAATAAATCCACGTCCGCATTTCACGGTACAAAAAATGTAAATCCACGTCGACTTTCATGTCCGTATTATACGGTACAAAATAAATCTACATCTACTTTAACGTCCGTATTATACGGCGCAAAAATAAATCCACTTTTACTTTCGAAAACATAAATCTGTATCCACTTTCTACAATTATATGTATATTTTTTTTTTTGTAATATAATTCTATTTCCACTTTCATGCTCGCATCTATAATGTAAATGTAAATCCACGTCCACTTTAGAAATAGTATTGTAAAAGATATCCACATCTTAATCCATGACCCGTCATGCCGGAAGTTAAGTCTATAATTAACCCCCACAATTTGATATGCGATGCAATATATTTTGATCTTGTTATCTTATTAAAATACTTCATTCTAAAAGAATTTGATAATGATTTGAACATGTATGAAGTGATGACGAAATTGAGAAATTCTAACCAGTAACAGGTGATCAAGGTCAGTATCCATGATTATATGTATTTGATCCATCGAGGAATATCACGAGCTAAAACAACTGTTAGTGATGAGAATAAATAGCTGGATCTGAAAGAATTACACTTACAGCCCTTGGTTGAGAAGATGAACTTGTGTCCACTGTTGCAATCGAAATTTCGTGATGAATGGAACGACGTCCGCCGTACGGCGTAAGCTACCTTTGCATCCACGTTGAAGAATATTTGCATTTTGAAGAAAGTTAACTCTTTGATCACGCCCATAATTTAATATATGCACCATGTTCATGTTAATTGGACCTGTCTCAACAAAGAAAAATTGTGAGTTTAAAAGAAAATTGGTTGACTTGTGCATGTCGGGGAACTTGGCCCTTGAATTGATTCTTGTCTCAGTCGCGTCCACGTTCTTCGAAGCCTCACCACATATTTCACTTTGCCAAGGAGTTTCAGTTATACAAAAAATGTATTTTGAAAATAAAAGTAATGAGATTTGGATGACTTTGAAAGGAAATACTTAGTGACTCTAATCTGTACAATGATTACAAAGACTCGAATTTTGAATTTATTCGCATTTTAGAAATATGGATGGACTTTTATTTAAGACCACTTTTATGCTACTTCTAAAACTTTGTCCCAGTTTCAGTCCTAGAGATGCTTGATTCTGGACAATTGAAAAGTAAAAACTTATAATGAAAGTTTTTTAAAGTGATTTGACCGACTTCAAAATTCGTCCCAGTTTCAAGTCCTGGAAACACTTAGTTCTAAACAATCGAAAAGTGAGAAATTTGTAATGAAAATTTTTTGAAAGTGATTTGACCGATTTCAAAAATTTGTCCCAGTTTCAAGATACTAAGACACATGAATTTAAACGGTGGGAAGACCAAAATCTTGTATAAAAATCTTTATGTATCTTATAGGAACCAAAATGGTTGGACAAACCGAAGATATTGAAAAATTTTAAAATACAAAGGTCGAACCCGACTCAGGTTGCCTAAATTTAAGAATACCCGCATTATGAGGTGGGTGCCTCAATTGGAATGAGCTGGTCGAGAAGGGGTAAAATAGCTTGCTTGGTTTGAGAATCTGGCATAGGCAAAGTCTAACGAACCCCATAAGATGGAGTTATATGTGGCGGATTTCGAGAAAATGACCGGTTTTGAAGTATCATGTGGCTTAATTCAGCAACTCGTCGCTTCAGACGAGCGATTATCTCCAAATGTGTTTCTGGTTTATTAGAGGATGTGGGATTACTTGTGATCGGTAAACTAAGAGATGGCTCAGATGAAGTAGTTGCATTGATCAAAATTTGCTCCATTTTTAGAACGAGTCTTTTGGTTAATCAGGTGATTAGCGATGAGCCAGAGTTTAATTTATTGGTTTTAGATTTGTGTGAAATATGAATGTTCCGCCAGTTCCCTTTTAGCACAAGTCAACCGTTTGGTTTTGAAAATGAGTTTAAAAAGAAAAGAAAAAAAAAAAAGATAAAACAAGAAAAAGAAAAAGAAAATGAGTCAGTATACGGTAAGAACATATTATTGCATATAAACACATTATTGCACACATAAGTCGCGTTTTAATGCAAGGGACCTCTTTATGCCAGAGGTAGGCCTAACGAATATTTGAAGGACAAACATGTTTTTATGCATCATTCCATAACTCCTCCTAAAAGTAATTTACAAGAATAATAAAAAATTATTACATGCCAATCGATAATACATCTCAAAGTTAATATAAGATATCTAATATTTCAACTCCACTAATTTCCTTTGGTTGTCTTCAACCTCCGGCATTAATTTTGGATGCTCCACGATAACCTGCAACAAAATGTCAGTTTTTCCCTGAAATATTTATCTATAGAGTACTAGGTCCACATATTCCACATATTTGTCCTTCAAATAATGCACATAAATAGTGAATAGTGTCACTTAGAGTCATAGACTCATTTGGACATTTGGTAAGGTTGGCTAATGAACTTAATACACCAAGGGTATTAAGCCTCCTAGGTTTAAAATGATGCATGTCCTTACAAGGTTTTGTTTTTCGCTCTACCTAGGTAGACTAAGAGTGGTTTTCCTATGACACAAGGCTCCTCCAAGCGGACAACTTGGGAGTGGAAAGTCCGTGGCCGTCGACTGCACCGCCGATCGACTAAATCCACAAGATCGATCCAACTAAAGGGTAATTTAGTAGTGCACGGGCGCAAACTGCGAAGCCGCTTTAAGTGTGTGAATATGTGTGAATTTTCCAGGAGTGGAGGAAAATATGAACGGAATGCCAATTTAAGGAAAGCACTAACATACATATTATCATAGAAAATTTACATAAGGAATAAAATAAAAACAACCGAAAGCAATAAGGAAAAAGCAGTAATAAAGGCAAAAAGAAAAACAAACAAAATATCCAACAAACTATTAACCTAAGTCTGTTATGGTTAGAGCCTAAAGTCCCCAGCGGAGTCGCCAAGCTGTCTCACCCCATTTTAACCGGAGTCAAAATTAGGAGTATGACGTATTGGTGATTCCCGTTTATTTTGTTTTAAGGAGTCGCCACCTAATTAATTTAACGGTGAATTAGGACACCTAAATGTTAACTAAGGCAAAGTTAAAACTAAACCTTAATTAATAGTCTGCTTAACCAGTGTGATTCTAGGTAAGGGCTCTATATTATCCTAAAGGGAAGGGGTTAGGCATCCTTTAGAATCCGTTAACTTACGGTTATCCGACCAAACTTAGGTTAATTAATTAAGACTAAATAAGGTGCTACAAATTTTAAGAAAAGGACTAAGGATTGTTGCCAAGGTTTTAAGAAAAATATAAGAAACACGACCTGAAAATAAGGTTTAGAAAATATAATAATTTGCATAACAGAAGGTTTTTTTTTTTTTTAATGCTATTCGAAAACAAAATTTATAAATGTTGCCAAAGCCTTAAACAAAATATAATGATGCAATTTAAAATGATACAATATAATAGTTTGCATATAAATAATAGCTTCTAGCAAATTTAAACTTTGAATAAAATTATCTTATATAAAAATATGACGGTGTAAACAAAATCTAACTTTATTTTATAAAGGACGTGAGTTTCTTTTCCTCTTGCTATTTAACTAGTTCAACTACATTCGGCTAATTGGACAAATCTTGAAAAAAGTTATTTATAAACATACGTGAATTCATTTTTGTCATATCCACCACATTTCCAATTTTTAAGATAATAAAGAAACAAAAGGAATCCTTTAATTTAAAACATGTGCTCACGCTATTTGAAAGTCAATTATTCTAATGAAAATAAATATTATAGATACTATGAAAAAATTTAACAAAAGAGAAGAAATCTTAGGTAATTAACTATTGGTTTTCCTTTAAGTTAACTACCAATTATCCCAAAAAACTAAACCCACTAATTTACTAGAATTCCTCTAAGTTAAGAAAAAAAATAAGATGAGGTTAGTCATACAAATCAAATAAAAATACACAACAATAAAATAAGATAGAGGGGAAGAAAATTAAATGAATCTGGCCCATTTTCCAGGCCCAACTGCTGTGAACTATTCATGCTTTGGGCTTTGGCCCAATAGATTTTATATATTGATGCTGCGGATTGGCTTGATGGGGAATGACTCGAGAGGATTTCGTTGGGCTTTTAGCCCAACAACGAATGCAGGAGAAGAACGAGTCCCTCAGATTCATATGCGAGGTTCATGCAAAAGATAAAAGGAAAAGGAAATGATTAGTATATAATCAATAATAAGACTAAACGTAAAATAAACTCGAAACAAATCAATAGATTGTGTATATTATATGTATATCTCGTGTATACGCATATATATCTCATAAACAGAACAGTACACGGCGTGCACGTATACATTATGGGGCATTGATAACATTTATTCAATCAGCAAATAACTGAAATACAGGATTTATTATACCACGATGCAGGATCTGCCAAACCAGGTGCAGAGTTGCAAACTTAAAATTGCAACAGCGATTTGCATCAACTGTATCGAAACATCCATATACAAGACATTGCAGTAAATAGACGCAGCTGCTCACTAAAACTCGTAATGTGGATCAAATGTAGTATTGTTCTTTTCAGTAGAATATTTGTTCCTTTCAATAAAATCAAGTATAGAAATTCGTTTTTTTAAAAAGCGAGGCCTCAAGTTAAGCAACTCTTCATCGGCCCAAGCGTAGTATCATGTTCGAATCAATGATCTTTGACCAAGTACAGGATGTGTTCATTTTTTTTTTAAAGTATAGTGATCTATTCATTTTTAGCAAAAAATAGCACCAGCAAGCAGAACCAAGTAGCAGCCTTAGGTAGCAGCAGCAGCTATGGTGCTAAAACTTTAGAAAGGCAGCCACTATTTCCATCAATAGGAGGCCATGGAGTGAGCCAAAATTCCACAGAGATGGGCGTAGGTAACAGCAAGGTAGCAACAATGCAAAAGCTATGTGAGTGACAATCTTATCCCAACTGAGTGTCAACAATAGAGGACTTGACCAGGATTTCATTCTCAGACCTATCCTTTTTCCATACCGAATTACTACCTTGATAATGTTCAAACAAAAAAAAACAGATAACCAGTTCATCAGCCCAGGACAGTAACCATTTTCGTAATACCTTACCAGGCTGAAAACAGGTCTATAAGAGGTTTTAAAATCCAACTTCTACATGAAATGGTCTTAAGGCAAGGTTAACAATTAGCATACTTGCATAAAGAGTGACTCATATAGGCACAGATTGATTGGGACTGTAATTTTAAACTGCGAACCATAGCATGAAGCAAAGACTTCAATTCTTATTAAAAAAAACTGTCAATCAGACAAATTCCAGCCCAAAAATGATAATGTAGAGCTAGAATTAATGTGAAGACCATACAATAAATAAAAAAAAATCAATTGCCACATAACTTTAAATTTCTATTCAATATTTTGAGGAGAAAGTGAAAAATGCCTCACTGTTAGGCAGACCAATCATGTCTTCCAAGGGTGAAGACAATGCTAAACTCATTGTTATTAGCAAAATCCTGAAATTATCTTTGAGAACAGAAGGCTTTGACTAATAAAAGGAGAAGTCCTGATTTCTATTCTACGGTCCAGTATTTCATTTAATTAGTTTATCTAAGCAACATACTTTATTATAGAAAAGGCCAATATGTCTCAAAGGTATATCATCCACAGATAGCACTCGGACAGAAAACTAGGAACAAGCCTACACAAGTGAGAGGCAATTTAAAAGATTTAAGAAGTTTTTTTAAGAATCTGAATTAACTTAAACCAACTGGACTAAAGAATTGGTGAGAAACTTTCTAAATCTTTATATTGATAAGTGAAATGAGACAGAAATGGATTTTCCTTATATAAATGATCCTTGCATATTCTTACTGCATACAAGTACTATAACCATACAAAATGAAGTCCCAAAGTAGATGTAGCAACCAAAACTGAGAAAAAAAAAGTGAAAGAGAGGAAAGGGGAGGAGCTCTTTTAACTGAACACTTCACTTGAGCCCATTTTGGTCAGATTTACTCATACGGGGGATAAATTGGATAAGCAGCTATTTGGCTAACCGAATTGAACTAACACTTAAGTACACCTAAGCAAGCTAGCTATCATGCTTGGCTGGTTTAATTTGACATGAACAAGCTCACAAAGACAACCATATAAGTACCTTGAACTAAAAGAGAACCAAACAGACTGAACCATGCATAGTTAACGGCTTGAGCTTTCATATTTAAAATAGACAGATTAAACCAACACAAGCATGTTGCATCAGCTAAGCTAAACTAGCATAGAAACTTTAATAGCTGGAATTGACCATCATGCTCAAGCTAACATAAATATGCTTGTCCGGACCAAACTAATGCATATTAAACTGAACCAAAATAAGCAAACAACTACCAGAAAAGAGACTGAACAAACAGGGGACTAATCTCCAACAAATTATGCCTAATAAACTTTAACAAGACAGGAAACCAACCAACACAATCTAAGCATGATAAGCTAATCAAAACCACAACAAAAGCAACCGATTCCCATAAATTAAACACATAAAATGCGAAGTAAAAGGGAAATGGGAATTACCTTCTTCGGGTGCAGCGAAATGAGGCTACGAGTTTTCGATCCACCTCGAACACTTCAAATCTATTTCGAAACACTAAAAAACCCGAATTTGCATACCCTTCGAATCTAGACAGATGCTAAGGACGAAACAGAACAAAAGGTGTGGATTTTGACTTGATATCGAACAGTACAGCTAAAGAATTAATGTCTTATATGGGAAATTTCTGCGATTTCTCCGAATTTCCCTTAATTTCTAGAGGATTTCTGCCGTAAAAAAAACGACTTGTTCTTAGGGGGATTTCAACGATTTTAAGGTTTCAATTCTTGGGGAATTTTCTGAATCCCCACCGTCCCCCTTAATCGATTCCACTCCACAATTATTTATAGGGTTTTGGCTCGTTTGAGTCGGAGAAAAAGAAGAGAGGAGCGGGGGGACAAGCAGCGTGGTGGGGAAAAGGGAAGAGGAGCGGCGGTGGTGGGGGTGAGTGCGGCGTGGTGGGACAGAGGAAGGTGGAGCGGGAGAGAGAGGGATCGAAGGAAGAGAAGGGAAAGGGGGAAGGGAGGCGCGGAGGAGAAGACGAAAAAATGAAGGGGATTAGGGATTTAGGGTTAAAGAAAAAAATAAGGGATGGGCTGGACCGGGTCGGATCCGAAATTTGTGGGCTGGGTCAATTTCTTTTGGACTAGTATTAAATGAATGGGCTAGATTTTATTTTAAGTGATAATGGGCTAGTCCGAAAATAATGTTGTTGATTGGGCTTTGACTTGGGTTGGGATGAATTAACAATGGGCTGGTAAATTTTAAAATGTGGACTGATTTTGTGAATTGATCCGAAAATAGTATGAGTTGGTTGGGCTACTACATTTTAAATAAAAGACCTATTTAAATAACTTGTGTTAAAATATTACTCGATATAAGACATGCAATCATTAATGCTCAGATAAAAAATGGCGTTGTAATAGCCGTGCAATAATATTTCGAAAATCCCCAGTAAAATAAATACTATTATTTAATTATGCAAAGATAAATGCGATGCGTGTGCGTAAGCTGGTAAAATGTGCTGAAATGATAAAGATGTGAATAATAATAATAATAGTAATAATACTAATAATAATAATAATAATAATAATAATAATAATAATAATAATAATAATGGCTAGTAACTGTATAGAATAATGAAATGCCGATATTGATAAGAGACTAATAATTATAGTAAAAAATAAATATATATATTTTAATTTTTCTAAAAATATTAAAAGCGTAAATAGGTATTTCGGAGGAGAGGCGGGACAAAATTGGGTGTCAACAAACACAATGTAGCCACAGTCGTGAAGACAGCACAGGAATTTTCTCGGGTCTAACTTTAAAAAAGAAGCAAGAATTTAAAATCCCGTTGAACCTTGCTGCCGTGAAGAATAATTTTAGTTTTGAGCATGTAAAGAACACAAAAAAAAATCTACAATGTCAAATGTGGAGATAAGAATTGCAAGTGGCGACTGTGAGCTATGAAGTTTAATGGTACCGATAGGTTTCGTATTACCATATACCATAATATGCACACATGTGGAGTACAACATCTTACAAGCCATCATCGACACGCAACCGCTGAATTCGTTGCTAAACACATTGAAAATAAGATGATCGAAGGGAGCAGTCTATCTATAAGAGAAATTAAGGAAACAATTCGTGTAGAATTGGGATGCAAGATTAGTTACTAGAAGTGTCTAGTGGGTAGTTATATTGCAAAATATTTGACAAGAGGAACACCAGAACACATATATGAAGTTATAGATAAGTATCGTCATATGATTCATGTTACAAATGAAAGAAGCAAGACAGATTTGAAGGTTGATTCTTGTGGTAGGTTCTTGTATTTTTCTGTATGTTATGGAGCTTGGATAAACGGATTTGCTTATACAAGAAAAGTCCTAACTGTTGATGGAACACATTTGTTTGGAAAGTATGGCAGAGTGTTGTTGTCTGCTGTGGCACTGGATACCGAAAATCACATATTCCCTTTGGAATTTTGTGTAGTAAATTCGGAGTGTGATGCCTCGTATCAGTACTGTTTTGAACAATTGCTCGAGATCATCCCCAACACTAATGAGTTGTGCATAATTTTTGATAGACATCTATATATAAAGAAAGTAGTTTCAAAGATTTATACTGAAGCTCATTATGGAGCTTGCATGAGGCACCTTGGTGAAAGCATTCGCAAAAACTTTTACTGTGGAGATTGGATGCACCATTTTTATGATGCAGTGAACGCCTATCGGAGGGACGAGTTTAATGATCATTTTCAACAAATCAAAGATTTGGATATGAGCGTCGCCAAATATCTCGAGGATGTTGGTTTTCATAAATGGAGTAGAGCACACTTCCCTGGCAGCAGGTACGTTATAAACAACCAGTGGTTGCTTAAACAAATTATATTTGCTTACACTAAACAACAGGAAGTTGTTCAAGCACTTCCTGATTGTTTACAGTGCATATTCTTAGTTAATATGTATGTATTTTTTAATGCTCTAGGTATGATGTAATGACCACCAACATTGCTAAGTCAATTAACTCAATGTTCTTGGCGGAAAGTTCACGAGAGGCGTATGGTGTTGGCCAACACATCAACCATATGTGTCCCTTCTGCTGAAAGAAAAATAAGAGAAAATGTGATGATCGGCAATACGCTATTGGCCCATCAAATAAGCTTCCACACTTTTAGCATCATTGGTCACGGTGCAGTGGCTATGGTTGATCTAAACAGTAGAACATGTTCTTGTAGAGAGTTTGACTTAGACAAAATACCTTCTCCACATGCTATTGCAGTGATAAGAACCCGGTTTGGGAATGATTATGGATTAAGAGTTTATGATTTTGTTTCTCCATATTATTCAGTATGGTCATACAAACATACATATGAATATCAATTCATCTAGTGCTATCTGAAGAATTTTGGGAGCTTCCTCCAGAGCTTTTAGAGAGTAAAATACCTTGTCCATATGTGGTGCGCGAGTCGGGAAGAAAGAAGAGAAAGAAAGCACCTTCAGTTTTGGAGTGGGGTTCAAAGAAGAAGAAAAATCAATGCTCCATATGCAAAAGAGTTGGTCACAAAAGAACTACGTGCAGTCTCAGAGAGAGACAAAATGAAGCAACAAGCAGTAGTGTAGCTTCATAAATTCGTACTTGATGAATCAATCTGTGTACTTACAACTAAATCAAGGTACTATGTTGGCTGTTTTTGCTATTGGTCTTTACATGTGGATATTGTTTGTTTACAGTATAAAGTTTTTCCCTTAAAACGTATGTAAACAACTAGTGGTTGCTTAAACAAAGACTGGTTGTTTCAGAAAATAATTAGATACTGGAAAATTATTGCTCATAAAAAAATTGGTAAGCAACTAGTGATTGCTTAAACAAATAATTGTTGCTTACAATTAACAACATGATTATTCGAGAAACTCATATTTTACAATTAGAACTCCACTACGTGTGAAAAGTCAATAAACAATTGTGTAAACAAATAACAATTGCTTATAATAAACAACAAGAAGTTGTTCAAGCAACTCCTGATTGCTTATACAATAACCTCGTATCTCATAAAAAGTAGGTAAACAACTAGTGGTTGCTTAAACAAATACTGATTGCTTATAATAAACAACAAGAAGTTATTCAAGCAATTCCTGATTGCTTATACAATAACCTCATATCTCGTAAAAAGTAGGTAAACAACTAGGGTTGCTTAAACAAATACTGATTGCTTATAATAAACAACTAGTGGCTGCTTAAACAAATACTGATTGCTTATAATAAAGAACAAGAAATTGTTCAAACAACTCCTTATTGCTTATACAAGAATTTTAATTGGACATTAATTGATTGAACACAATTGAAAATTAGCTAATACAATAACCATGTTTATTGTAAAAACGAGTCGTTTGATAATGATTAAAACCAACTTAGTAATTTGATCACAATTGATCATCAACTGATTGACTCTAGTAATACTATAGCTATAACTTATTGATCAAGTGATAATGGAATCAATGTTGTTTGATTATATGAATAGTTGAACATCAACTTATTGACTTGACAACAATTCAACATCAAACGAGTCATTCAATGAGTAATTAAACCCAACTTAGTAATTTGATCACAATTGATCATCAACTAATTGACTCTACTAACAGTATAACTATAACCTATTGATCAAGTGATAATGGAATCAATGTTGTTTGATTATATGAATATTTGAACATCAACTTATTGACTTGAAACAACTGAACATCCAACTTCCTGTTTGATGGGTTTTAAAGTAAACAACCAATAGTTGTATAAACAATGTTATGTTGTTTAGCCTAAACAACTAATATTTTATTAAAAAACAATCGATTGTTTGTTGAGTTTTCACAAGAATTGATGTTTTGTTGTAAGCAACCAGGAGTTGTCGGAACAACTTCTTGTTGTTTATTGTAAGGAACCGTTATTTTACAAGAAAATCACTGGTTGCTTACCTACTTTTTATGAGATATAAACTTTTAGCGTAAACAACAACTGAATGTTTAAGCAACCACTGAAACTGTTAAACAACATCATGTTGTTTTAGTAAACAACCATATGTAAACATCATAAAAAAGACTGAATGTTTAAGCAATCACTGAATGTTTAAGCAACCATTGAAACTATTTAACAACATCATGTTGATTTAGTAAACAACCATATATAATCATAAAAAAGACGGCCAATATAGCAAGAATTTTTTTGTTTGTCCATAGCATATTATAAATTATCCATAAATAGACATCATCCTTCCACATCAAGAAATAGTCCAACAAAAAGATCCCCCACAAATTTTTCAACATAAATTATCCCAACAAACACATCCCTAGTTTATGGTTCCATTCTTTCATTGTCCTTCAAATCTAAGAAGGCTTGCTCTTATCAATGTCAAGAGGCTTGTAAATATCAGGCAGTAGATTTGTCACACTTATCCTCTTCTTCGTTTTACGTGCACCAGCAGTAAATGGAGTTCTTATGTATTTGGAATTCCTTAACATCCTCCTAGGCTTGAGTTTTTTATTCAAAGTAGATAATTCTTCTACAAGTTTTTTGATAGACTTTCCCATTTCTTTGAACTCCTCCTCCATTTTAGAAATTTTCAGTTTCAATTGTCTTTGTTTCTTACAAGTGAGACATTCACAGGAGCAACTTCACATTTGAAGGACAAACACCAAAAGATCCTCGACCAACTCCTCCTTCACTATACTGACCACCAAAATCATAGTCGATTGGACTACCAGCAATTCTGTCACCAGAATTTATTAAAGGGCTTCGCGAGTTCCTTTTGTCACCCGTGCCTCTTGGAGTGCTTCTTTCCGCACCCCCACCCCTTGGTGGGTTCCTTTCCTCAACCCCGCTCCTTACTCGGATCCTGTCCTCACCACCATCCTCCCTAGCTCCTACTTCACCAGTTGTGATGGTTGTCACCCCAACCAATTCTGCTTTTAACATATCAATTTTTTTCGTCGGGTTCCTCACTGGAAAATGGCTCAAGGTCCTTCATGTATTTTTCTTTGTTTTCTGCATTTGTAGGAATCAGGAAAGGGTGCACTGCCTGCATAAAAATGACGAAAAAATCAAATATTATGATCTTCCTTTATAAACAACATCATGTTTATTGAACAACTGAATATTGTTTAGTTCAAACAACCTCAAGTTGTTTAAGCAAGTCTCAGGTTGTTTTTAACGAGTTTTAGAGACTTACTTTTTCATCAGTGGTACTAAATGGATCTGTAGATTTTTTTAGGCCTCCATACGACATCCACCTGAGCATACGTGGCAATGTCCTCTCAGGGGGAACATTCTTAGCATTTCGTTGAAGTTTCCGAATAGCTTCAAAAGCCCAAGCCTGAAATGTGTAATAATCAATTACAATCAATATAAATATTAAAAGTAAATAGTATAAAAAAATATTTATTTACTTACCAGGAATTGCCACGGGAAGCCGTAGAGGTTGTATTCAGATTTTATTGGTTTTGAAAGATACTTAACAGTCAAAAGATAACTTTTGAGACCCCATAGATATTCGTTGAAGACAGAGGGCTTGCAAGCTAGCTTGGTCATGTTGGCATCAACACCTGATGATATATCTCTTGCACATATGATGCAGCGATAGAACTAACCCAAGGCAAGTGAAAACTTATAATTTTTTGGTGTTTCAGGTGATTTGATCTTTTCAAGGAGGAAGTTAGCAGTAACAGTTTTTCCTTCCTTGGAAACAAATTCCCAAAATAGTTCACCCTTCTTTAGTCGACTAGCCAATGCTTCTCCAGAAGGAAAGGAGTGACA
The DNA here is from genome assembly GCF_019175385.1 of Lycium barbarum. Classification (NCBI taxonomy): domain Eukaryota; kingdom Viridiplantae; phylum Streptophyta; class Magnoliopsida; order Solanales; family Solanaceae; genus Lycium; species Lycium barbarum. The sequence goes on from NC_083342.1 coordinate 90,104,585, forward strand.
CCGTAGTTCGGTCATCATGGCAAATTCCCTCAATCCAAAACAAACGGGCATATTTTCATTTCAAACCATAGTTTCATCTTTTTCTCACAAATGATACGTTGGAGTAGAAGACCATGAACTATCAGCGACCCGAAATTCACTCGCTGCATTGGAATGTCAAGAAAATTCCCAAAACAACTTTTTTTGAACCTATCTAAAATACCCTGGTCTACCAGAACTCCTCTGAATTCAACAAATGCTTTTCTTCCTAAAGGTGACTTTACAAAAATCTTTCCCGGAAAATCACCGTGCATGGAATAATGTGTCTTGAAGTGATATTATGTAAGATCAATGGACTTGATGCATTCGGGAACCTCAGTATCAGAATCATCAGCAAACTGTACATGATTATAAAGTTGATTAATTAAAAGAAAGTATAAAAAAGCCACAAACATCTGTTGTTTGAACTGGTGGTAGTTTAAACAACTGGTCGATGCTTAAATAACAACTGTTTGTTTACAATAAACAATTAGTAGGTGTTTAAGCATCCATCTATTGTTTGAACAGGTGGTCGTTTCCTAAAAAATAGTAAATAGATGCTGAAACACCTACTCTTTGTTTTCAGTAATGATAATTTTAAAAAACACTCACATTTGATCTTGAAGGGGCAACATTGTAATACTTTTTTTCTTTGTTCGAAAAGAACATCATGATTTGTTTCTTCTTCACTTTCATTTTCTTCTTGTTGATCCGTTGATTTCTCATCTTCTGCATTTTCTTCTCCACTTTCATTTTCTTCTTCTTGATGCGTTGATTCCTCATTTTCTGCACTTTCTTTTCCACTTTCATTTTCTTCTTCCTGATCTATTAATTCCTCATCTTCTGCACTTTCTTCTTCTGTAACTGAACCACGAGCTGATGAGATAATTTCTTCTGTTACCTGAGCTTGTGGAAACCTATCTGCTTCTCTAGCAGGAGAAGACTCCTCTTCTGTTGGCCTAACCTTTTTTCTAGGCCTTCTTTTATAAATTCTTTGATTTTTCTTTTCCATTTTATCTACATACATAAAGCATCGTAAAATTGTCAACAATAGACCAAACGAATAAACTTCTCAAAGTTATAAAATAAACACAAGTTTTTAAAACAGTATGTGATTGTTTACATATAGAACCTGTGTAGATTCAGATTTCATATATAAACAACCATAGATTTTTACAAAATAACTAATACAACAAATTAATATTTTCCTCAGAATTAAATACATGAAACTTGTGCAACTTCCTTCTCAATGTGTAAACAACAATATGTTGTTTAATGAAGATGCAGTTGCTTACACATCAACTGGAAATCTTTAGGTTACCAATAAAAGATGCAGTTAACAATACTCAATTATTTTAGAAAATTTATCAAACACCTTAGAAACATAGAATAAATAGAGTAAGCATGCTCAAATTTGCTGTTTTCTAGGTATTTCATTCTTGTTTTCCAGTCAACTATGTTTTGATGTGGAGTTGAGGTAAGAAGAGGAAAACATGAAAATAAAAAAAAAGATTACCTTGAAATTAAAATTGTCTTCAAGGTGAACTTGTATGCTGGCAAAGTAATGCTGATCTACCTTCAATTTTCGAACAAAGGAGAAGGAATGGAGAAAAGAAAAGAGAAGAGAAGAGAGAAGGGACAGAAAGAGCAAGAACTGGTGCGTTTGAAAATGGGTAAAACCGATGGAATTTTGGGGTTTTGTTAAAAGTTTTTGATCTTTTAATTGTTAACCCTAAATTTGTAAATATTCTAATTCAACCCCATTTCTCCATAATTATATATGGTTATAACAAAAGAAAAGGAAAAAAAATAGAAATCCCTCATCCTTCATTCCACTCTCAAAGAGCCCTTTTAGCTCATTTTCCCAAGTAAGGAATCATCTACTCAACAACAGCAATTTGAGGAAGAAAACCCCCACTACTTTTACTCTTTTTCAATGGGTGAACTATCATTAGGCATGAATTCATCCTAAAATCAATCCCAACAATCATGCTATATCAATTCATGGTTTTCTAATCAATTCAACCACTTTCAATCAGTTTTTAGGCTAAAGCTTCCATTCTTATTGGAACCCTAAGTCTCAACCAACAATTCCTACCATTAATAATCAAACTCTCATCCTAGGAAGTGATAATCTATACTCCTAGATGATTAAACAACAATAAAATCAAAACCCATTCATTGTTCAAGGGTTTTCATAAATTTTAGGGTTCTAGCCTTTCAATTCACCATTTAATGAACCCTAGACGATGTAGGGACTTAAGATGATTATGGAATGAATGAAGTTAAAGGTTGAGACTTACCTAGACGAAGAGTGGTTCCCTAGCCTTAGAAAAATCGCCTTAATATTTCTTGAGAACTGTTTTTTGTGTTATGTGAGGAATGGATTTGAAATATGGAATATAAAACATTGTTTTTGCCTCCCGTCGACTGCTGCAGCGGTCGACTTTCGCTATGGCGGACCTCATTTAATCTCTAAACCCCGCGGACGCGGACTCGCTACAATGGTAAAACCACCGCTGCAGCAGTCCATATCGACTAGTGAACTCTAGTTTTCCCCCAGTTTTTCACCCAAAATCCCAACACCAATCCGAGGCCCTACAGACGCAATCCAAACATGCACATATACATAAAAACACACTTCGGACTCACCTGTGGCCTCAGAATTCCCAGCGGAGGTCTAATTTAACAAGTTATCCCCCTCCCCCCAAATAAACATACAACAAGTGTCAAACAATGCGCAACAACAAACAATCAAGTTTCAGTTTTTAGACTTCTAACTCTTTGAGTTCTCATTAAGATCATTTCTATTCTCGGGAAGGTACTAGCAAGGGTAAAATGGTCAAAGTCCCCATAAAGACCTAGCGGGTCGTTACACCTGTAATTTTTTACTTGTATAAATAAATATTAAAGTTTTGATTAATTTTAATAAAATTAATTTTTTTTAATTCTGTTAATTTATTTTATTAAAGAACATCATTAACTTATATAATCAATTAGTATTTTTCACCTTTTTTATTCGCCTAGCAGATAAAATTTATTTTTTATAAAAAATGTGTTACATGAATTAAAAAATGAAAAATATCATGATTTAAAAGAAGTAAAAAAATAAAAAAACCAAGACAAAAGTTGATAATGTAAGGGTAAAATAGGCATTATAAAAGTCAATTAGGATAAAGGGGGGAGAATGTCTATTGTTCAAAATTGAGGGGGGGGGGGGGGGGGGGGGGGAGGGGGAGTTTGATGATACTCGGGTCAAGATAGAATTATAGGACTTACCTCGTGAAAAAGCCTTAGTTGAAACCCTTGTTCAAGCTTGTTGGTTTTCTTGGAATCTATGGATTTAAAAGTGTTCCCTTGTGATTATGGTGTTAATCTTACAGTTTAAACACAAATCAATGATGGGGAACTTACCTTGGAACTTGGAAGAGATCAATGGCAAAACATCCCTTCAAAAGTTTCAAAGGTTATGTTAAAATACGAACATGAAAACTTTCCCCCGACCTGTAATATTCATATCTGCACTTTTCTGGGCTAGGGGTACTTTGTGACATACCACCATCGCACAAGGCAAATCGAGAACCTCTCCCAAACCTTGAGCGAGCACAACTATCGCGTCCTTCACATGGCCTTTTGGAACTCTGTTGTTTTGCAACGATATGGCTGCAAGACGCACAACCCTTCTCTAAGTTCAGACACAGTAAAGTTTCTTCGTTCTTCTCATTTTCAAGCCATTCATCCCTACTAAGTTATGTGATGTCCCGCACAATTATTAGCTCGTTGCAAAAGTGTCTTTGACTCCAAACAAACTCTAAATGCATAAACACATGTTATAATTCCTAAATTACTCGACCACTCTGTCCGTCCCAAAAAGATTGCCATGTTTCGAATTACGAGGGTCAAACTCACTAATGTTTTGTGCGAAATCGAATATAGCATCTGTAATTTGTTTTGAAATAAAATTACACATTTAGAAACCACATAAAAATTACTATAAGTAATAATAGTTAAAAATTCAAAATATAACAATAACAAGAAGAATAACAACAATAGACCTAGTGTAATATCGCAAGTGGGGTCTGGGAAGGGTAGAATGTACGCAGACCTTATCTCTACCTTGGTAGGTAGAGAGGCTGTTTCTGATAGACCCTCGGCTCAAGTAAGGCAGAAATACGGCAACACAGAAACATAAGCAGCAATAATGTAATAGTTAACAATTCAAAATATTTAAAAAATTATGATTAAAAAAAATAATCTTCGGCTACCCAAATAGTAACTATTACAATTTTGTTGGGACAGAGAGCATATTAATATGGAAGATACATTAAGAAACTTACAAGTTCTTACAATTGATAAAAGTGATGTCATGTGATTGAGGTATAGGAATATCAATTGAAGATTTCAAGTCCTCCACTAAAATATCACTTTGAGCAATCAATCAAGTTTAAATTATATTTATCAATTATTTGTGCTTGTGAATTGTAGCAGATTGTGTGATGAATTGAGAAACTATTGTGATTTAAAAAAATCCCTCCAGTTCACCAATAAAAAGTTATAGGGGTAAAATGATACAGATGAATGACTTTTTTTGTGCGCTAAAAAAACATTAAATAAATATCTTCAATTCTGTCATGGCTACATAGCTTAAATTTACCAAGTTTATCGTTAAGTTTTACTCGTCACATTTCGTTCTCGTGAATCAAACTATATAGACATTGACCAACAATTTAAGATGTATTTTATTATCATATTAATATGAGAAGAATTACAACTTACAATATTTTTCATATACTTTTCAAATATATTGAATTAATCTAATTCATTTTAGCTTCTAAAATTAGTCAAATAGACTCTCAAGAAATAAAACGTGACAAGTAAAAGTGAACGGAGGGAATAAATCTTTGAGCAATCTTAGTCCAAAGGAGTTGGAGGAAGAAAATGCCACAAAAAAAAAAAAAAAAAAGGAAAAGGGGTAGTTTGTTATGTTAGAAATAGTTTAGGGGTTACCATGTCAATTTACCAAAACAAAATCAAAATGCAGCAGTTGGTGGTACTCCTCTTTATGCACATTGTACGACAATAAATGCAGCAAAACAAGGAATCAGAAGAAATTCAAGAACGGAGCGTAGCTAGTCCGCCCATCATCTTTGAACGAACATCTAGTCATTGTAGCAGTTAATAGGGGAAAAAAGGTCCGCTCCAATAAGCAGCAAACAAAGGATAACAACCCATCAAGATCAGAAGAAAAAGGTGAATATTAATACCATTTTCAAAGTTGAAAATTCTCACTTTCATGATGATTACAATATAGTGGATTTTTTTTTTTAACTATGTTTAGTTTCTTGATTATCTGGGAATTTGTAATTTGAATAGCTGTGACAACTATTTGTGATTGTATATGTGTTGGATTCTTCTAGATGGTCGCAAATTTTGTGACCATTTTTAAATTTCTTTAACTTGTTTGAAAGTTAAATACTTGATTAATTGGTGAAAAGTTGACCCTTTTATTGATTATTGGCAATTGGGGTGAGCATGGGGATTTTGATGGATTTCAGCTAATATGATATTATGAGTGTTGTAGAGTTTCTTGAAGCTTTAACTGCTTGATAGGTGAAAATTTTGACCCTTTTCTTGATTACTTGTGTTTGGTTGAGCATGAGGGCTTTATGCACATCAGCTAATACCCCAATCTTGTGACTTTTCCTTTTTCTGGAGTTCCAGAAGTAGCTTTTAAAGTTTGAACATTCAGCTTCTTAAACGGGGTATGGAGATCACGGTTATGTTGGATGTTTGAGTTAATTTTTGTATGTTCTGGTTTCCTTGCTGGTACAATTGTAGGTGGAAATTTCTAGCATGCCATTTGGCTCAGGAGTTAAACTGTAGGTGCTTTTGATTTATCTAAATACTTAGTAATGAGATTTGAGCTCTTACCAATTAGAAAATTGATAAACTTTGTTGGTTGGTGTCGTTCAATTGGTTATCCAAAGAATTATCCCATAAAGAGAGAAAAATGTTATCTAAAATATTATCTGTTCAGTGAAACAGATTCAATTTGAAACTTAGCTGTGAGCCTAGTTTAATAACACATTTACTTTGAATCTAGTTTGGTTCCTTCCCTTTTTTAAAACAGAGTTGTAAAATTGCGGTAGTTGAACTTGTAGTCTAGTTAAAAAGGCAACCTTTAGTAAATTTTTATTATCTTTTCTTGGGGTGGGTTGTTTTAGCAGTTTCAGTTAGATGTGATTCTTACACATGAGACCAATGTCAGATATAACTGCTAATTGTCAATTGTGCACTACACATCATTGATTTAGAGCCTGTTTGGATGGGCTTAAAAAAAGCAGCTTATAAGCTGGAAATAGTTTATTAGCCGAAAAAAAAAAATAAGTTGGGGTAGCCCAACTTATTTTTTTTTTGGCTTATAAGTTGTTTTCAGCTTATAAGCTGCTTTAGACAAGCTAAGCCAAACAGGCCCAATTAATTTTTTGGGCTTATTTTAAGCACAAAATAGCTTTAATCTGGTCAGCCAAACACTAAAAAAAGCTGAAAACAGCTTATAAGCAACTTATAAGCCAATCCAAACGGGCTCTTACTAGGAAGTGTGTACCCCGAGTTTTAGGTTTTGTTATTAGTTGTGTTCGAGCTTGCCAGCGACATATTTGGAACAAGTGGCTAACACTAACCTAAGATTTACCCTTTCAGTTTTCAAATACAAATACTAATGTCAGCTATATGGGGCCCTCACTCTACTGTAATGGGACACTACTTCTTAATACTGTGCCTTTTAACTACAATTTTACAATTTTAGAAGAATGATGTAGTCTTGTGTAATGAATGAGAACTATGACAAAATAGAACCTCTCAGTTCTTTTTATCTTTGAAGTCAATCAGCCATAAATGGAAAAAGGAAGAGGAACTGACCTTCGTTATTGATCAAACAATTTTTTAGTCAAGGTTATCGATGTAAACAGTTAGTACTCTGATTTACGTTCTTTTCTTGTATTCTTACTATTTTAATACTTTCTTAATTTTTAGTGTGATGTTGAGCAGCTTGAATTATATTTTTTCTGATGTTGGTATCTCTAAATTGATTATATTATTTATCTTCTATTGGGTAGTTTGTCATGTTTTTTATTGGTAGAAACAAGGGGTCGTCTGGTAGGGTGTATATGAATAAGTATTGAATAGGGTGTATCGGTAATGCTGGGATTAATTATGCTGGCATTGTGTTTTATCGACTGTTTGGTTTATTGTATTAAATGAATAGGGTGTATTAGAATAGGAATGGTATTGAATAGGGTGTATTAGAATAGGAATGGTATTGAATAGGGTGTATTAGAATAGGAATAGTACTGATATTGTTAATGTCATGGTTTACTTATTTACTATGTATAAGAATATAGGGCATATAACTAATACATGTATTATTTATACATAGATTGAAAACACTACCAAACAAGTGATTAAATAATACCGAAAGCTAATATCAGATTACCAATATTATTTTCTCGTACACCTCCTACCAAACGACCCCTTAATGTAATAAACAGATAAAAACGATGCAACATCTCCTATTTTTATAATTTCACCGCGATTTTCAAACACTACTTTGGCGTTCATGATGGTACCTTATATTTCGTGATTGAATACTGTCTAGGACAAAATTAATCTGACATAGCTTTTTTAGTTTCACCAGATTACTTGGAGAGGACCTTTTTGGTTGGTATCATTGCTCAGCTGAGCTAGCAATGGCTAATGATGATGATTTCACGTTTTGTCAGGTAAGTGCCATGCCTCGTAATGAAGGACATATGAGGCGTTCATGCTTGAAAATGAAGTCGTATACCTTTTTAAATTTCTGTTTTATCAGTTGAACCTGAATGATCAATTCGCCTATTTAGGTTGGTGAACCTGATAATCAAGATTACGTGGATGCAAAGAAATTTGCTCAAGATATTAGTGAAATTAGAATAAAAGATGAGCCCTCAAATGATGCTGGTTCTGGTCAAAGTAATGGTGCACCAGTGGAAGGTAAATTGGGCAGCGATGCTACCACAAAGAAGCAGGAAACAGTTGGTTCTTTGTCTTTCACTGTTATAGACACATCTCCAGGCAAGCAAGTGAGCGGAACATCTGGTCAAGTGGCATCAAGAGACGATGGATCTTCTGTCCCAACTTCTCAGAAACAGATAAAGCCTGCTAGGAAGCTTGCAGCTCGAGCCAAGGTTCCCTTTGAGAAGGGTTATAGCCAGATGGACTGGCTTAAGCTTGCAAGAACACATCCTGACCTTGCAGGTACAAATCTCTTGGTGTAAATCTTCCACTCTTTAGTGTGAAATTTGTCATTCTTTCAATCATATTGATAAGGATAGAAGAGAAATAGGGTGTAAATGCATTTCTAAGTGCGCCTTTTTGGCTTTTTTCTGCAATCTTTACGCAGGTTATAGTCAATAGACGTATAAGTATAGTACTTCGTACGTGGAATGCTTTCTAGAATAACAGAGAAGTATTATTGGCTTGCATTATTCTATATCAGTTACAACAACACAATTTTGTTGCTATGGCTAGACACTTTTGTACTTTCTTTTGTTAATTAAAGTAGTTAATACATCAACTAAACTTGACACATTAAATCTATTAGGTAACACAAGGTAAGGAGTGGATATGTGAGTTTCTGGTCTAATACTGGATAGGCTCTAACCCAAGTAGCATGGGGCACGTGGAATACTGTGTGAATCAGCAAGGACCACCTTGCAAGGGTAAATACTCCTGGGTGACCGAGAGCGAAGTAGGACCTTGTGTCCTTTCTTAGCGTGAATGGTATCAGAGCCCAAAAATCCTCCAATAATGGGCCAGAAAACTTTTTGATGCACCCCGTCCTTGTTAGGCCTATTTACCAGGCTTCGCATGCAATCTTGCGTAACTTTTGAAAGGAAAGATTTGAACCCCGAATCTGATACCGGGGTTGGTTAGGAATCTTACAGGCCATTTTAGGAAATACCAAACCTTTGGTGTAAGAGGCTTTTTGTAATGAAAGAACTACTTGAGAAGATCATGTGATATCAATCAATCAATTGACTCTATTATGCCTCTATTTTAGCTAGTTGCATAAGCTATATGAATACTCTAAACCCATGCTACTTTATTTTTGGCCCATGTCATTCCAATGCTAAATAGTTTGTCTTTTAGGGTAAAATTAAGGGTCCTTTAAACAGAGGTTCTCTTAAAAGTCATGTGATATGAAAATTGTATTTCATGTACAAACTCTAGACAATTTCCTATCCTACAGCTACAGTGTGTGGGATGAGGTTCCATGATGCATGATATTATAAAAGGTAATACATGTTACTGTTTTATTACAAGTAAAGTTGAGCCTGTATCATTTGAGATCTAAAACAGTCTTTAGTGGGAAATGGGAAGTAGCTATTACTCCAGAACATGGAATTGTAAAGCTCGGTATATTGCAGCTTACTCGGCAGTTAACTTTCATTTTATATATCCTTGGAATCAATCTTCAGATGCCTTGAGTGCACTGAACCAAGATTAAAAGTTTATTGTACTCACAACTATGGCTGGTCTACCATACGACTAAAAATTTCTCTCCCATAAGAGAAGTAGAGTAAACAACTGAAGAGATCATGCAAATCCTTGTATGCCAGGAAGTTTGTATCCTACGTAATATGAATTGGGAAAACTTCTTTATGACCTAAATCCTTATTTTAAGTAAGTTCTCATAATTGTCAGTCACTTGGTTGGCTTCCTCCTGTTGAACTTCTCTTTCTTGTGCTTCTTATTCCAGTCTTCATGTATATATTGTTCAGGATTGAAAGGACAGTCCAATAGGAGACTTATATCAATGAATGAAGTTAAGCAACACCAAAATGCAGATGCAATGTGGACTGTTCTTAAAGGCCATGTCTACAATATAACACCATACATGAAGTTTCACCCAGGAGGTACGGATCAAATCTTGCTTTGCTCTATCTCATTAATCCGTTATGGAAATCATTTCGTGTCCCATCTTTCGGCATGGCTTTCTACTATACCTTGTTGTACCACATGTTGTGAAAGATTCATTCCAATCTCAATAGTTTGTTTCTCCACAATATACTTGGTGTTGGTTAAGAGTGTGAGTTTGCCAGCTTGTGTAACTTAGTCACATACAGTTAAGAGTGTGAGTTTGCATGCTGATTCTTTTTTGCTTCATAGTATATGATTTGAGTTGAACTATACTTCAAGAAAGGCGTCAATAGTACTACTCCATGTAGCAAGTACTACTACTGTTGATATCACAGAAGTACAATGATAGTCATATCTTTCATATATATTCCTTCATGATGCAAAGGCCAAATCTTTTCTTGGCCGTCCCTTTTATATTATCTTGATTTGGCTTGAAGGTAATCTGATGCGATGACCTTAGCCCATGTACACGTATAGCCTTTCACATCAATTTTCTATTGCGATTGTAGTTTTTTAGTTTTCACTTCAAAGATATGTACCTTTTACCTTGAGAATAAAGTGTCGTGGCAAGAAGATGGTTAGATTAGTTAATGTGAATATGTATGGTTAGATTAGTTAATGTGAATATGTAAAAACAAACGTACTTGTTACAATTTGACTCTAACCACAAGTGTTTGGAAAATATTTGTTTGAAGTTCGAAAAATATATCAAGGGGAGGGTTTTTGAAGATCTGATCTTTGGTCCATGTATATCTTTGATCAAGCTCTGGTCCATGTAAATCATCATGCCTGACTTGACCGTGAGGGTGGCTTCTTCTCATTCCCTGCTTTTATGAAAGAGGATACGGAAGGGATGGGATGGTGGAGGGTGGCATGAGGTTTATGGACCTAATTCATATGCTAAATGTTGCTCTTAGTAAGCAGTAAATGATAGAATTGCCACATTAGATGTATGTTGTGTTAAAGGCGGACCTAGGAAACCAGCATATTTACTTCATCTGAAAAAGTACACATCCTCTGGCACCTTCCTCACCCAATTTTGTTTAGCTTATGGTTTGCCTTGGGAATCTCTTCTGTAAACATTATCAGAGAACCACTGGGATAATTATTTCTGACCTAATTGTTTCCTGATTTCCATATATCCTCATTCCGGAAGGCATTGTCTGTTAAAGCATTTGCTTTTTCTTTGGGAATTATCAGGGGCTGGGGACAGATTGTGGACTTTTGGAGGCTCAAGTGAGCCTCTTAAATAGCATTCCTTCTAAAGCCTGGAAATTGGACTTCTTAGTAGCTGGCATCCTCATGATTCTTTACAGTTCAACTTCCGTTTATGTATAGCAAAAAAGGCGTGTGTGTGGATTTGGTGATATACGAGACTGCTAGTAGAGGTTCCAGAATGGTTAAGAACTTGAAATTCCAAGTCAATATTACTGTTATATGTGACATGACAGTGGTTTTGATTTCATTTAATATTTTGACCTATCTGTTCAAGTGATAAGTTGTTAACTGATAAACTATCATGGTATTTCTAAAAGATGGAAAAATTCTGATTATAAAGTAGCTGTTGCTGAAGTTGCACAACTGTGAAATCAATTGATGTGACAATTTCACTTTCAAAATTTTACTGTTGCTTTGAACAGAAGCATACATAAGAAGTTCCTTATTCCTTTCCCGTGTTACACCTCTTGTAATTTGCTTGCATTCTAAGATACTTGTCTATTCTCTGCGCTGTTGTTTGTCTCTTGCATCAGAATTTCTGCGTGTTTTTGTTATCCGACTTGTCATGCATTCAGTAGATCACTTTAGCTATAACGAAGGGAAAAATTTAATTTGGTATTTAGTTATGAATGTCATTTTGACTAGCTTGCGTACCTTCTCTTTTTCAGGTGTTGACATGCTGATGAAGGCCGTAGGAAAAGATTGCACGGCATTGTTTAGTATCCTCAAATAGTTCTTGCTGTTTTCGTAGTTGATAAAACTCATATAACTGTACTAGATTCAACTAAAATTTAACAGGATCTATATATCGAATCTATTCACGATTACTAGTTCTTTGGATTGGCTATACATGAAAAGTGGATCCTCTTCTGCCATTGCTGATGGAGCTCCTTATCTATCAGCGAACTGACGTCAGGCTTTATGAGTACTCCCACCGTCCCAATTTAAGTGTCTTACTTTATTTTTTAATGTGTCCCAAAAAGAGTGCCTCTTTCTCTATTTAGTAAGTTGACAATTCAAACATTTTAAATGGCAAATTTATAACCACAAGATTCAAAAGTCTCTCTTTATTTCTTAAACTCCGTGCCTAGTCAAACTAAAACACTTAAATTGGGACGGAGGGAGTACCATTTATGAGTTATTCCCCTCTACACAAATCCTTTCGTACCATAGTTTGCTAAAGTTATCTGACCCTGCAGAGACTTGTGAATCATAGTTACAAGACTTGGGTATGATCCCATGTGCTCCAACATTAGTTGGCATGATTTAACTTGGTGACCTGTGCCTTGTGGGTTGGATAGACTGCCTGGGAATAGTTGAGTTGCTCGGAAAAAGTGATTAACAATTGTCATAGGATGATATTTGCCCTAAAATTATGAGCCAAGATCAAAGGCTGTACGGATATATTTGCTTATATGTGTCTGATCACTGATGAATGGCAGAGCAAAGAACTTTCTAGCGTTAAGAGTTTGCCAAATTAGTATTCCTTGCCTAGAATTTGAATTTTTTTTTTTTTTTTGTTTCATCAAATTTTGCAATCCCTAACAGTTGGTTCAGACAAATACCATGCCTGGGTTAATGCTGAATTTATGTTGGAGAAATGTCTTGTGGGCATTTTGGATGACAGCAAATGAAGAATCCTTGTTTCATTGGTCCGAGAAACAACTGTATCAGATGAGCATTGTCACTACAAGAAGATTGATCTTAAATAAATCAAATTTTCTCTGTATTAGCACGAGGAGTTCTCCTGTTCATTGTCCTGAAATTGATTTCAATTTAGTGTTGCGCTTACTTTGTTGCAACAACTGTTTTGGTATTGTAAATTGAGGCTATTCACTCAAGATATTTAGATCATTACCAGAAAGACATAATTTAAAAATCATGGAAATATGTGTGAGGTTCTTCCAAAAAGAATCAATATACTGAACTTTCCATTAAATTTATCATCAACACTTTTTTTAATATATGTAATGGTCCAGTAATACAGAAGTTTCACGGTCAACGACACTTAAGAACATTCACTCAAAAAGAATCGGGCTTAATTTTTCAGTAAAAATGGAAATGAAATATGAATTAAAAAACATCTCAACTTTTTGCAGAAACAGAATAAGAAATCGCTGCCGTTATCAGTACTGAGGCTTAAAACATTCACTGGGAAACTGTCCGTTGAAGCGCTTAGCGTCTTTGCAGTAGTCATAAATCATGTAATTATTCCTGATCCAGGCCATCTGACCTTGTTTATCATAGCTGAGTTGACTGTATTGAGGAGAGGTATACCAGTTGTTTAGTGACGCAACAGCGCATTGAGTGATGCTAACGGGTCCATTCCAGAAGCAAGCCCTTGGCCTATAATTGCGGTATTTAGCAATGAATGGAGCACTGTTCCAGTCAATCTTATCAAGGCCGCCTCTAGTTGCCCAATTATCTGCATTCCAAAGGCTCGAGTAAACTCCCATTCCTTGTGCATTTGGATAGCCAATTCCCTGGCTCTGATAGTTCCTGAACACTCTGATTGGTATGCTATCGACGTACCATCTGACATATAATGGTTGTTAAACAATGAGTTGAAGAAATAATCAAACAAATACTTTTACATGGTATCAAAGCAGGCAGAGGTCTTGAGTTCCTTTTTAGAGGAACAATAATTGAACAACTTACACAACTGCAGTGGGATTCCAGTGAATGGTGTAGTTATGGTAATCTGTAGCTGGATCAAACCATGGATAGAATTGCTGTTCTCTGTTTCCTACGCCTTGTGTGAAAATGTTAGTGTGAATAATATAGGGCTGCCCTGATACATTCCCCAAAAACTCAAAGTCGATCTCGTCGTGCTTGTCACCAGTGGAAGATAGCTGTGGAATCAATAAACAGAAATCAGATTGTTTTTCTGTACAGTTCTACTGTCCCTTCAAGATTTACTAACCATAATAATTTTGTTTGTCTTTATAAGTGAGAGCACAAGGAGTTTGGTTATGTGTACGCTACTTACATAGTATGCTGTGACAGTTCCAGCAGAGTTACCAGGTACCAATTTGATCAGTGCTTCTATGCTTCCGAATAGAAATGTTCCTTTTGATTGCACACCAGAACCTGAAAAAATGGAATCAATAGCACTAGTTGTTTGGTGAAATACCAAAAAATCTGTAGTGGATGGAAGGAGATCTTGATCTTGCAATCTTTAACTAGAAATTAGATATAGTCCTTCAATTGCGAAATCATATAGTGTATATTTTTGCTTGCATAACGTAGTGATCAAGAAAGCTTGAAAGATCAACATGTTTATATATGAGAAATGAAAATGAGACTTTGTGGTGCGTAGTAGCAGGAACCGGGTGAAATAGTGGAGGCGTATGCAAGCTTGCTCGGCTCTAACACTACCGTTGAAAATAAAAAAAGTAGACATGTTTATATATGAGAACAGAAAATGAAGTCTTGCCTGAGGATTTATCAAGGACGAGCTGCAGATCATCGCCATGCATCCAAGAGTGATGAGCACCCCAGTTAATGTACATGTGGTCTGAGAACATACCATTGGCCACAACCAAATGAAATGCAATAGCTGAGGTAAACAAAGCCAAGGAAAGAACTTGAGAACTTGCCATTTTGACCATGGAAGTTCCCTTGTTTCTTTAGTCTAATACTGGAAATTGTGTGTTTTTGTTCTTGGGATGTGACACGTTATATAGGGTCCTAATGAAACAATGTCTTGCTGAAAACAATACCTTTGAGCATGTAGAGTATCAGACTGAGTCTTTAATTCGATATTGTTAGGTACAAATTTGTATAAGACACAAATACATGTATGTAGTGAATAGACAGCTAATTGTCTTTGATTTGGCAAATTATATTGATCTCAAAGTCAACTTAGAAACAAAAGAAATACATACTCAAAAACATAACGAAACAGAACAAGCAATCACAGTATGCATGTAGAGTCTCAGACTGAGTCTATAATTCGATACTGTTAGGTACAAATTTGCAAACCAATGTGGATTCATGTACGGTGTTTCGTTTCTCAACAACCATAGCAAAAGGAAGGAGGGTAGTAAGATATATTAAAAGATAAATAAATATCTATTCAATGGTTAAAAGATTGCCTAGTCTCAGATGAGGCAGAACTACGATTTAAACTCTTGGGGTTGAACCTTTTTAATTTTTTAACATTGAGCCATTATATTTCTAAAGTTATGGGTTCATATTTACTATTTATTGTAAATTTAGTAAATTTTTACATATAAATTTGTACACCACATCAAAAGTTTGGATTTCAATTGAACCCCAAATTATAATGCTCCATCCGCCACAGCCTAGTCTTGCAAACAAAGTGTGGTCTAGTGGTTAATAAAATGGAGAACTATAGAATTTGGGTTCAATTCTCAAACTAGGCCGTGAAAAACACTTGCCAGAGTTATCTGGTACTTGTCCTGGTGGAGAAAGATCTATTGGTCAAGATGGGTGCAAGTTGGTTCGGACACAAATCATCATAAGAAAAGAAAAAGAAAAAAAAGATTGCCTCGTCCAAGAATATATACCCACTAAAATTCAAGGAAAATTGTAGCGAAGAACTATGCATCGAAGGGATACTACCATCAGCTAGTTGGGATTCGCTCCATCGATCTTTTATATTCATGCTCGATATTCAGTGGATTCTCATAGTTACACTAGTTTTACATTGACCATCAATCAATTACTACCTTCTTTTCTTGATCCGATCGAGTCTGGTATATTTCACACACAAAATGAATTAGAGTCCGGAGCCTAAATGACATAAATTTGCCACAAAAAATCCAAAAGGGGTTGCCCTTTCCACAATAAACCAAAAGGGATTTATCGTGGAGGGGGCAACGTTTTACACAAAAAAAAATTGTCAGATCGGAATTAAAAAAAAAAAATTGTCAACCAACGTTTTACAAAATCAGATTTTGCAAAAACGTTGGTCACCCGACATTTTACAAACTAAAGTTTTTTTTTTTTTTTTTAAGATGAGGTATCTTTTGATTTTTCCCTTTTAAAATTTCAGTGAAGCTTTTTTTTAATTCAAACATACACCACAAGTCATATAATAATTAACTCAAACAAATATTCTAACTCTAACCTTTCATGCAATAATTTAAAATGCGTTTTCTAATATGTGAACATAAAAAAAAAACTAAAAATATAAGTTAAATAAACGTCACACATTATCTGAATAGTAAATGTTAAATTAAATACGTAATTAAACACCACAAGACATATTATATATTTATTATAATAAAGACAATAACATATTCTTGGAAGATTACATAAGGAAACAACGATCGTACAACTTAGGAAAAAACATAAAAACTAACAAGCAACTATTGATTTCTATCGGGGCAGCGATTCTTGTTATGACCTGTTTGCTTGCACGCTGCCCCGACAGAAATCAGTAGTTGTTGTTGCTTGTTGGTTTTTATGTTTTTTCCTAAGTTGTACGATCGTTGTTTCCTTATGCAATCTTTCAAGAATATGTTGTTTTATTTATTATAATAAATATATAATATGTCTTGTGGTGTTTAATTACGTATTTAATTTAACATTTACTATTCCAATAATGTGTGACGTTTATTTAACTTCTATTTTTAGTATTATTATTTTTATATTCACATATTAGAAAACGCATTTTTAATTATTGTATGAAAGGTTAGAGTTAGAATATTTGTTTGAGTTAATTATTATATGACTTGTGGTGTATGTTTGAATTAAAAAAAAGCTTCACTGAAATTTTAAAAGGGAAAAATCAAAAGGTACCTCATCTTCATAAACAAAAACAAACAAAAAAATAAAAAAAAAATTATTTAACATTTACTATTCAGATAATGTGTGACGTTTATTTAACTTATATTTTTAGTTTTTTTTTATGTTCACATATTAGAAAACGCATTTTAAATTATTATATGAAAGGTTAGAGTTAGAATATTTGTTTGAGTTAATTATTATATGACTTGTGGTGTATGTTTGAATTAAAAAAAAAAGCTTCACTGAAATTTTAAAAGGGAAAAATCAAAAGGTACCTCATCTTAAAAATTAAAAAAAAAAAAAAACTTTAGTTTGTTAAATGTTGGGTGACCAACGTTTTTGCAAAATCTTATTTTGTAAAACGTTGGCCAGCCAACGTTTTACTTGACAAATGTATTTTTTTTTTTTAATTCCGATCTGACAATTTTTTTTTTTTAATTCCGATCTGACAATTTTTTTTTTTTTTTGTAAAACGTTGCCCCCTCCACGATAAACTCCTTTTGGTTTATTCTGGAAAGGGCAACCCCTTTTGATTTTTTTGTGGCAAATTTATGCCATTTAGGCTCTGGACTCAAATGAATTATGTCCAAAAAAAATACAGCTAGATTTGAGATTCGAATTTTAAAAATAAAGAAATTCTTAGTAGCTAGCTAGATTAGTGGAATTAGTTAATTCGAATACAAAATGATTATTCTAGAAGAGTGTTACATCGAAAGAGAATATTTAAGGTAAATTGTTGAAAGAATATGGAAGCCAGAGGTTAATGATTTAATAAATTACGTGCTTAAGACTTATTTTTGAGTTGGGGATGGCCGGCTATGAAGTCAAAGTAATGAGCTCAATAGTACTTGAGAAAACGTTGTGATAAAATAAAAAAAATAAAAAGTATAAGGTTATTTTCCTTTCATTTTTCTAAAAAACGTTTTTTGTCTAAATAAGTAAAACCAGATATCTTTCCCTGTAAAATATGGAAGAAAATTTAGGTTTTCTTTTAAACAAACCTTCAGTGTTTATTTCATTTTGTTTGTTAAGCAAAGTTTCTTGAATGTATTGAGAAGCTACAGCTGCACCTTGCATTTGATTTTGGAGTTGCTAAATAAAACCAGAGTTTTCTTTTTAATAATATCGTTGAACTTGGAATGTGAAAAGTCATCATTTAATTTCATATGAATAAAATGAATATTAATAGTTTAAAGTCAACAACTCCTTCCTCCAAGAAAAGAAAAAAGATTGGAATTTCACAAGGGGAGTATTATTTATTTATTTTTTATTTTATTTTATTTTTTTTCTTTTTTTTTTCCTCCCATTTTAGGAGGATTTATAGTGTTTCCACACAAGGGGAGTATTACACTCTGTTTGGATGGTTTTTATCAATTATATTGTATTGTTAGTTTAAATACAATGGTCGTTTTCATTGTTACTTGATTTTTGTTTCTCGTATTGTTAAATTCATCGATACTTAATGACGAAAAGTCTCATTTTGTGTAACGACCGATTTAGTGTGATCGCATCGTTACCTTCATCTCCCCCCCCCCCCCCCCCCCCCCCTCTTTCATTTTGTCTTTACCTATTTTCTAATAATCATATTCTATCTTTTATCCTACCCTTTTATAGTAGCTCTACCTCGTAATATACTTTTCTTATAGGTTTATCTTTCAAATTGCCGATGTGTGATATTATGTAATGACGAAAAATGATACAATCTATCCAAATGTTATATTCATTAAAACAACATAGTAGAAAATAATACAATACAATATGCGATAACATTATGAAACTGTAGGTAACAATCAACCAAACAGAGTTAAGTGTTTGCCCTGATTTTGTTATCATATTTAAATTTTCTTTTTGAAGGAAGAACAAAATAGTCATCATAATTGATCTTTACTTTTATATATATATATATATCTTTGTTGTTGATTTATCTTTTGTTTAATGATTGATTCCTTAGCTTTCACATGACCTTGCCATGTCGATCCTAACATTCTAGAAAATTAATTCAAATCGATAAAAATAGCATTCCAATTGTAGATGCATGTTTGGTAAAGTCATAGAAATTGTACACAGTGTTTTAAAAGGCTCTAGGCATAGTGTTTTATTTAAAAGGGGCGAGGCGTAGTGTTTTACTTAGTAAGTATTGGGCGAGGCGTAAAGCTCGAGACATAGGCCCTATGAATTTTTAATTTTTCATTTTATACTTTAATTAAGTACCACAATAACACAAAAATTATAGAATGTTGAGTTTTTGTTCCTTTTGCAAAAAATGGTTCATTCCTGGGTAAAAGTCAGAAGCATCATCTATGAAGCAATTGGAGCTATACAGTTTAATTTCACTAACATATTTTATTTATTAGAGGAAAGACATCATTTAACTCTTGAACTTGGCACGAAAACTCACTTTAGCAACTAAACTTAAATTGTATTTATATACCCCCCTTAACAACTTTCATTTCAATTATTTTCCACCCCAAATGCTAACGTGGGAAAAAAAAACAAAAAAAAAACAATTAAGAGAGTGAAAAATAAAAAAAGTGGACCCACTCATATATATATATATATATATATATATATATTATTATAAATTAAAAAATAAAATAAAGGTTATACAATTAAAAAATAAAATAAACATTATACAATTAAAAAATAAAATAAAAATAAAAACCATCTTCTTCACAATCCCCTCCCACTCCACAGCCCCCCCTGCCACAGCCCGGCCCCCGCCACAGCCCCGCCCCCACCACCTTCTTCTTCTTCTTCTTCACCCCACAGCCCCGCTCCCACCACCTTCTTCTTCTTCACAACCCCCACCCCACCCCGCAGCCCCGCCCCCACCACCTTTCTCCTTCTTCTTCTTCACAAATCCCTCTTTCTCTCTATATTCTCATCATTCTTTTCTTTTCATTTTCACCATTTTTTAGTTTCTTGATTTTGATTTTTGTTTTCTTTCAAAAATAAAGTTATGGAATAATGGTTATGGAAGAAATGGGTTTGCTAATAATAATACTAATAATGGCCAACAATAACAACCAATTTGGATGAACTTAAATGTAAGTGGGACTAATTTGAGAAGGAGTTGGATGAAATTTGTTGGGGGAGATGATGGTGGTGGTTGTGAATGTGGGTTAAAGATGGTGGTGGTGATTTTTTTTTCTTTTAAGGGCATTTCGTCCAAACTAATGATGGCCAACAATAACAATCAAAACAATCAATTTGGACGAATTTGAGTGTAAGTGAGACTAATTTGAGAAGGAATTTGATGAAATTTGGTGGGGAGATGATGGTGGTGGTGGTGGGTGTGGGTTAAAGATGATAGTGATGATTTTTTTTTGAAGGGCAGTTCGTCCAATTTGGACTGATAATAATAATGATTTTTTTTGCAGTGGTGGCGGCGGCGGTAGCAGCGGCGTAGTGATTGCTAAAAGTAGGGTAAGGATGAGGAGAAAGAAGAAGAAAGAGAAAGAGAAAAAATAATAAAAGAAAAAGAAAAAATGAAGTGTTGATAATTTTGACATGGCAATGATGTGGCAACGACGTGGCAATGACGTGGCGTGAGTGTAATACACCTCACATTGTGAGAGTGGTATTATTGTTTTAGGGTGGAAAATAATTGAAATGAAAGTTGGTAAAGGGGTATATAAATACAACTTAAATTTAGTTGCTAAAGTGAGTTTTCGTGTCAAGTTCAAGGGTTAAATGATGTCTTTTTTCTATTTATTAAGACCAGCAATCTGATACCTTAGTTTTTAAAGTTTTAACTAAATTTTTGTTGATTTTCCTTCGTCCAACATTTTTTTTTTCTCTTCTCCCGAATTTCTACGCTCTCAGTCAAAATTTCAGTAACTCTAGCAGTAAATTTTTCTTACTCTTTGTTCTGCTTATTATCTAAATCATTTGGATTCATATGAAAATAATAGTTTAAACTATGATATTTAAATTTTGTTGAAGATTTAATTACTCCGTCCGGTTAAATAGAGTGTCCATTTAGCTATTTACACACCCCTTAAGATACTAATTCATAAGCAAAAATAGGTAATTTGATTAAATTATCCTAGAATTTGGTCACTTAACACTTAATAAGGGAAAAATTGAAAAAATAAGATTAATTCTCTCTTGATTTGGTAAGTGGACACTCTTTTTGAACCAAAAAATAAAGATTAAATGGACACTCTTTTTGAACTGGAGGGAGTAACAAGATAGATCATGTCGCAATTAAGGACAACGTGAAAACTAGACTGGAATTCCCCCCCCCCCCCCCCCCCCCCTTTTTTTTTTACCTTTGATGTTATTGTGAATTGAGATTCTCACATATAACTTCGTTTGTAATCACTAGTTATTCAAGATATTCGTCAAATCTGGGAAAACAATCAAAGGTTATTTATATTCCTCGGAAACCCCTGCCTACTTCACTAAAAAGGACAAATATGAGCATCCAGGTGGAACTATTGGCACCCGGTGGCCCAGGAATCTTAAAAGTCATGTTTTAGCCTTTTCAAAATAATTCTAGTCATTTTTCAACTAATTCCAGCATATGTATATATGAAAATTGTATCATTGTTGTATGTGTATCACTACTGAATATGTATAGAAAATGTGTCATACATACATAAATTGTATCATTATTGTATAGAATATGTATCACTACTCTATATGTATAGAAAAAATGTATCATACATATAGAAATTATATCATTATCTTATAGAATATGTATCCCTACAGTATATGATAGAAAATACATCATTGTGGTATAAGTTGTGCATAATAAATGTAAAATCAACGTATAATAGTATAATAATGTGTACACACTAATGATACGCATATTATACACTATTTACACATATTTACAGCGGCAAGTATTATAGGAGAAAAAATGGAGATCGCCAGAAAAAATGAAGGAACACTGTTGCATAATTCGTATGTGAATCAAAAGACCCTAAACTGGAAACTATGGCCGCTCGCTTATACCGACCGAAAAACCATGGCGCCATAGGCAACTTTTCTTCAGTTACAACTCCAAATTCTTATATATGATCGACATACTGAGCAAGATGTTAATCTATTCTTCTAATTTTCGAGTTACCAAAATTTAGATTAGCATAAAAGCTAAATTTTACAGATAATTGAACAGACAAAGTGTCGAACTGGAAAAATCGAAGGAAAAAATGGGAGAATCTTCAATTGTGCATGAATATCAAAGGCCTAAATTTGAATGAAGGAATAATTATGTGTAGGTATATATATTGTAAAGAGATATGGAGAGAGATCCGGAGAATATTAGCTGATTCGGGATTTTTGTCGTTAACTCTTTTATGTATCACCATTTCAATCATTGATGCTGGGGTTCCTTCAAGTGTCCGCCCCTTCATTTTAGGTTTTGGCTATCGTCAGCGATGGCTAGGGAAAAGTGGGAGAGAGAAGGTACAGTAATATTTTAGGTTTTGGCTAGAGCTTGTGTTTATTTTGGGCCTAATAGCTATTTGGGGTCATTTGGTCAAAATGGGGCTTTTTTTGGTGGTCACACGTACTTTTCCCATTTAATATTTCTTGGCCTACTTTTGGCCAAAAAACCTGGACATAGGCCCAATGTGAGTTGGATCACTTAGCCACTCTTTATAATTAGAAAAACGAGTACCGTGGAAATACATGTCTGGTCAGCCAAAGAAAGATGACGGAGAGTTGATCGAAATGTGCACTAAATATTTGTCGAGAGATCTCCTCCAGATCACTCTTATGGCTATCAAAATAGTCTTTATTACTGAAATTATGTATGTGAAATTGTTCGGTTCTTTATATTCTGTTTGTTATATAGAGTGTAAAGTATATATAAATATAAATAATTATGCCAAGTGGGTTTTCTTTTGTGTCAAGTTGTCCTAATTATTTCATTTTTTTTCTTTGATTCATTGTCTATCTAAATCGAGAAGAAAAATACCTGAACCTAAGTCAAAGTTGATAAAATCGACTAAATATTTATCCAAATTTGACCTTGAAAATAGCAACACATCTATGTTCAAAACAGTGTGGCCCGTAACCTCCAGATTTGAATCTGCATATGTCATCAGGCTTTATGAGTACCATTATACGTTATTTCCCTCTACACGAATCCTCATGTACCATAGATAGGTAGATAGATAGATAGATAGATAGATATATTTAGGGGGCGGGGCGCGAGGGATGAGTTACAAACTAGAGATATTTTCTCATGTTCGATTGGTCAAAATTTTCAGAAAACATTTTTTCTAAGAAAAAAAGTTCCTTAAAAATGAGAAAAATGACTTCCACCTAAACTTAACAATCAAAGTTTATCAAATATCTGACAGAAATTAAAAGTACTCAATTTTTGCCAAATTTAACAGACCAAAACTATTAAACTGATACTTTTAAGGGATTATAATGGAAATAGGGGGACTTTGTTATATTATAGAAATACAACCTTTGTCTCAATTTGTTTATAATTCTTCACTTATGAGGCTTAATCAATTCATATTTTGAAAAAGTCTTCAAATATTTGGAAATCAGCTCAAAAGTAACCGTAAATTGTAATATAAGAGGATGAAAGATTTCAATAAAAGCTTTAGTCGTTAGTCCGTAAATTGTAATATAAGAGGATGAAAGATTACAATAAAAGCTGGGGCATTTAATTATTGGTGACTCTTTTAGTTTTTTATTTTAGAAGAGGTGACTCAAGTTTTAACTATTAGGTGGAGGTGATAATTTTCTATTATTGATTAAGGGGTTTTGAAGTTGCCGAAAAGTTTTCATTTTGACACTTTGACCCTCAACTTTATTTTTAACACTTTGCACGCAAGTTTTATTTTTAATACTTTGACACACCCTCGCCCAGACCCCGCCTCCGACCCCATGCCCCCCACGCCCCTCACCATCCCCCGCCCCCCACCCCCCCACCCCCACCCCCACCCCCCACCCCCCACCCCGCCCCCCGCCATTTTTTTTTATTTTCTTTATTTATTTTTTCACCCCCTCCTCCTCCCAACCCCCACCCCCACCCGCCACCCAAAAAAATAATTTTTTTTTTCACCCCCCTCCTCCTCCTCCTCCTCACAACCCTCCCCCCACGCTCCAAAAAAATCTTTATAATTTTTTGATTTTCTTTATCCTCATCCTCCTTCTCCTCATAACCCTCCCCCCACCCCCACCACCCCCCAAAGAATTTTTAAAAAAGTTTTGATATTTTTTTTGTTTTTTTCACCAGCCCCCGCTCCTCCTCACTACCTCCACCCCCCCCCCCCCCCAAAAAAAAAAAACTTTGATTTTTTTAATTTATTTTTTCACTCCCCTCGTCCTCCTCCTCCTCGCAACCCTCCCCCCACGCCTCACCAACCACCCTCCCCCCCACGCCTCACCAACCACCCCCCCCCCCCAAAACAAATCTAAAAAAAGTTTTGATTTTTTCTTACCAGCCTCCACTCCTCTTCCCATCCCTCCCCCTTCCACCCCCCAAGAAAATTAAAAAGAAATTGATATTTTTTTAAAACAAATTCACCAGCCCCCCCTCCTCCTCCCACCCCTCACTAACCCCCCCCCCTCTCCTCACCCAAAAAAAAATGCTTTTTTAAATTAAGTTTTGAAAATTTTTTCTTTTTGGCTTTTTGCACCCAGCATCCCCCACTCTTCAAAAAAAATGTTTGTTTAAAAAAAAAAGTTTTGAAAAGTTTTTTTTTTCACCACCCCCTCCCCCACTCAAAAAGAATATTGAATTTATTTATTTTTTTGATATTTTTTGGGGTTTAGGAAAAGTTTGGACAAAATTCAGGTTGTTGTTGTAGTGTGTTTGTAGTGAAATAGATGTTTTTTCTGTTGTTGTCCTGGTATGGTTCAGGGTTTAGGAAAAGATATCCAATAGATGGTTTTTTTTGTTCTTGTCCTGGTATTTATCTGGTTCTGTTTATAGAAGATATCCAATAGATTTATAGTTGTTGCAACAAGTTCTACACTTGTGGCAACAAGTAGACAATCTGTTCCAACAACTACAAATCTGTTGGACATAGCTTCAGTTATTTGGTTCTGTTTGTAGAAAATATCCAACAGATTTGTAGTTGTTGTCCAAGCCGAAATGCTCCATAGTTGTTGATTGCACTGTGTTGTAATAATAGTTATTTGTTGAAACTTTATGACATTTTAATGTTATTCTTTTTAGAATGGTAATTTCTGTTCTTGGTGCTTGTGAACTTGGTTTATATGATACGTTGATCGTGTTCAAATCACAAATGTGTGTATTGTTGTTAATAAATTGCTGAACAGTTTTCAACAAGTAATGAATCTGTAGCAACAGCTCTGTAACTTGTTGGGTTTTATCAAACAAGTAACACGACTTGTTGCAACAACTAGTAACTTGTGTTTTATCCAACTGCTAAAAGATTTCCAGCAAATAAGCAATCTGTTGCAACAACTGACAGGCCTTGTTGCAGCATCTAAGTTACAAGTTGGGGTTTTTCCAACAAGTGGGGTGACTTGTTACAGAAAGTGGGTAATTTGTTGTGTTTTATCCAACAAGAGTAAGGACTTGTTCAAAAACTATGTAATTTGCTGCAACAAATACTACACTTGTTGCAACAGATATTACAGTTGCTGCAATGAATGCTACTTGATTCACCCATATTTAGTGATCAACAAAGAGAATCAATGATATTTAGTGATAAACAAAGGAAATCAATAATAAGTAGTGATCAATATATAATACTTAATCAATTTGATGGTAATTTGAGTTGCAACAGGTACTACACTTGCTACAACAGATACTACAATTGTTACAAAGGATACTACAGTTGTTCCAACAGATACTACACTTGCTGCAACATATACTACTTGGTTCACCCATATTTAGTGATCAATAAAGGGAATCAACCATATTTAGTGATAAACAATGGAAATCAACCATATTTAGTGATAAACAAAGGAAATCAACCATATTTATTGATCTATATATATACTTAAGCAATTTGATGGTGTTTTGGGTTAGGATAGATGATCAACTAAGTTCAATACGCACTAAACGGAGTGATCATTGGAGTGAATCGATGTGAACTACTTGACCCATCTTTAGTGATAAACAATGGAAATCAACCATATTTATTGATCAATATATATACTTAAGCAATTTGATGGTGTTTTGGGTCAGGATAGATGATTAACTAATTCAAATACGCACTAAACAGAGTGATCATTTGAGTGAATTGATGTAAACTACTTGATTCACCCATATTTAGTGATAAACAATGGAAATCAACCATATTTATTGATCAATACATCTACTTAAGCAATTTAATGGTGTTTTGGGTCAGGATAGATGATCAACTAAGTCCAATACGCACTAAACGGAGTGATCATTAGAGTGAATTGGTGTGAACTACTTGATTCACCCATATTTAGTGACAAACAATGGAAATCAATCATATTTAGTGATCAATATATATATATATATATATATATATATATATATATATATATATATATATATACTCGTAGCGGAGTTAACGCTAAGCTGGAGGATTGGAGACAAACTCTGGAGTCTAAAGGGTTTAAGCTGAGTAGGACCAAGACAGAGTACTTAGAGTGTAAGTTTAGTGAAGCACCTCAGGAGGCCGGCTTGGAAGTGAGGCTTGGTACCCAAGTCATCCAGAAGAAAAGTAGTTTCAAGTATCTTGGGTCTATTATGCAAGGCAGCGGGGAGATTGACGATGATGTCACACATCGTATTGGGGCAGGGTGGATGAAATGGAGGCTTGCTTCCGGAGTGCTATGTGACAAGAAGGTGCCACCACAACTTAAGGGAAAGTTCTACAAAGCGGTGGTTAGACCGACTATGTTGTATGGGGCGGAGTGTTGGCCAGTTAAGGTTTCTCACGTTCAAAAGATGAAAGTTGCTGAGATGAGAATGTTGAGATGGATGTGTGGCCACACCAGGAGTGACAGGATTAGGAATGAGGATATTCGGGACAAGGTGGGAGTGGCCTCGGTGGAAGACAAGATGCGAGAAGCGAGATTGAGATGGTTTGGGCATGTGAAGAGGAGAGACACGGATGCCCCAGTGCGGAGGTGTGAGAGGTTGGCCATGGATGGTTTCAGACGAGGTAGGGGTAGGCCAAAGAAGTATTGGGGAGAGGTAATTAGACACGACATGGCGCAGTTACAGCTTACCGAGGACATGACCTTAGATAGGAGGGTTTGGAGGACCCATATTAGGGTAGAAGGCTAGTAGATAGTCTCATTACCCTGCCTTATTAATAGTCGCATTATCGTAGTATAATTTCTTGTGCTCTAATTTATGCTATTATGCTATTATCTGTTATTTCCTGTGCTTTGATTATTCTATGTTATCTGTGTCGCTTGCGTTACTTCATTTCCATATCGCTTTGAATCTCTTAGCCGTATCTGACCTCTTTTTATGTTTTTATTGAGTCGAGGGTCTCTCGGAAACAGCCATCCTACCTTGGTAGGAGTAAGGTCTGCGTACACTCTACCCTCCCCAGACCCCACGTTGTGGGATTTCACTGGGTTGTTGTTGTTGTTGTTGTTGTTGTATATATATATATATATACTTAAGCAATTTGATGGTGTTTTGGGTCAGGATAGATGATCAACTAAGTCTAATACGTACTAAATGGAGTGATTATTGGAGTGAATTGGTGTGAACTACTTGATTCACCCATATTTAGTGATAAACAGTGAAAATCAACCATATTTAGTGATCAATATATATATATATATATATATCTACTAAAATCATTAGTAATTTGTTACAACTTCTTCCACAACTGTATGATCTATTGCAACAGATTAGTAACTTGTTTAAACAGATTAGTAATTTGTTACAACTTCTTCAACAACTGTATGATCTATTGCAATCATTTAGGCAACTTGTCTAAACAGATTAGTAACTTGTTTAAACAGATTAGTTACTTGTTGGAACGGATTAGTAACTTGTTGCAACTTCTTCAACAACTATATGATCTGTTGCAATCATTTAGGCAACTTGTCTAAACAGATTAGTAACTTGTTTAAACAGATTAGTTACTTATTGGAATGGATTAGTAACTTGTTGCAACTTCTTCAACAGTTGTATGATCTATTGCAATCATTTTGGCAACTTGTTTAAATTGATTAGTGACTTGTTTAAACTGATCCATCTGTTGAAACAGATTAGTAACTTGTTGCAACTTCTTCAACAAGTGTGTGATCTGTTGCAACAATTAACTCATCTGTTGCGACATATTTTTTAGTTTTTACAATAATTTAAGCAATTGTTTGATTTTTTCCAACAAGGTGAGTAATTTGTTGCAACAACTAAGCAACTAAGCAATTCTACTGTATGCATCTATTGCAACAATTAGTAAGCAAAATAAATAAGTTCATAAATAGAAATTGTTCAACAACCACCTTGGCTCCAAATACCACAACTAATCAAAATAAATAAGTTCATAAACATCATTCACAAATAACATAAAGGACAAAAAAAAAAAAAAAACAGAAATTGTTCAACTGCCTTCAAATACCACAACTTAAGTAATAATTTGTTCAGCAACTACCTTCTGGGGTGTAGCAGATTTCCTTGATCTACTTCATCTCCTTCATTTCCTTCATCAGTTTCTTCATCTTCTAGTTCTTCTTCACTTTCTTCATTTGTATATACTGCTTCTTGGCTCTGTTCTTCATCTCGTTTTGAGGATTGATTGTCAATTTGGCTGCGAATTTGACTGTATCTTTCCTTAACATTTTCTGATTCATAATTAAATTGTCTATTTGTTGCAACAAGTGTAGAACTTGTTGCAATAATTACAAATATGTAGGATATCCTCTACAAACAGAACCAAATAACTGAAGCTATGTCCAACAGATTTATAGTTGTTGCAACAAATTGTCTACTTATTACAACAAGTGTAGAACTTGTTGCAATAACTAAAAATCTGTTGAATATTTTCTACAAACAGAACCAAAAAACTGAAGCTATGGCCAACAGATTTGTAGTTGTTGCAACAGATTGTCTACCTGTTACAACAAGTGTAGAAATTGTTATAACTAAAAATCTGTTGGATATCTTCTACAAACAGAAGCAAATAACTGAAGCTATGTCCAACAGATTTGTAGTTGCTGCAACAGATTGTCTATTTGTTACAACAAGTGTAGAACTTGTTGCAACAACTAAAAATCTGTTGGATATCTTTTACAAACAGAAGCAAATAACTGAAGCTATGTCCAACAGATTAGTGAGTTGTTGTAACAGATTGTCTACTTGTTGCAAAAAGTGTAGAATTTGTTGCAACAACTACAAATCTATTGGTTATCTTCTACAAATAGAACCAGATAAATACCAGGACAAGAACAAAAAAAACTATCTGTTGGATATATTTTCCTAAACCCTGAACCATACCAAGACAATAACAGAAAAATCATCTATTTCACTACAAACACATAACAACAACAACCTGAATTTTATTCAAACTTTTCCTAAACCCAAAAGAAAAAAAATTTCAAAACTTCCTTTCAAGATTTTTTTTTTGGAGTGTGGGGGGTTGCAAAAAATCAAAAAAAAAAAAAAAAACTATTCAAAACGTTTTTTTTTTGTGGGTAGGGGAAGTAAGAAACCAAAAAAAAAAAAATCAAAACTTCTTTTCAAGAAAAATCATTTTGTGGGGCGGGGGGGGTACAATAAAATTAAAAAATTCAAAACTTTTTTTCCGGAAGCGTGGGGGGTGCAAAAAAATAAAAAGAAAAACTTTTCAAAAAATTTTAAAAATAGGGGGGGGGGGGGGGGGGGGAGGGGGTGAAAAAACAAATAAAGAAAATCAATTTAAAAAAAAAAATGGGGGCGAGGAAGAGGAGTGGGGGCTGGTAAAAAAATCGATTTAAAAAAAAAAAAAAAAAAACTTATTTCAAAAAAAAATAGGGGGGGGGGGGAGGAGGAGGAGTGGGTGCTGATAAAAAATAAATTAAAATTAAAAAAAATACTATTATTATTATTATTATTATTAATCTTGAACTTGGACGGTTTTTCAAACAGATTCGGGTCCAAACTTCTGTCATTTTGTTCTTGGCATATTAGATGAAAAGAGGAAAGTTTCGATTTTGCAATTAAGGCGGATATTAAGCTATGATTTTTATGATTACTAGTAAGAAATTAAGGTGAATGAATTAAAGAAATAAAGTGGAATGGAAAAGAGAAGAGAAGAGAAGAGAAGAGAAAATCAAATTAGAATAAATGAAAGAATATAAAAGGCCCAAAGAAAGGGATTTTGTAGCCGTGGAATTTCGACGAGAATCGGGGAATGTTTGATTTTAACGACATATAGAGATGACGGGGTCTTAGAATTTTTGAGTAAATAACAATGAGTTATGGATATTTGGTTTTGGGGGTAACCTGATGCCTTTAGGGATTTTTAGTTGGAAAGGGATTATGGGCCGGGTAGAAACTTTAGGAAATGGGTGAAAAAATTTATTTGGTTTATTTGGGGAATATAGTAATTTCAAATAGATTTTCTCGATTTTCATAATGATAATAAAAGTAGAGGAACAAAATATTTTGGTAAATAATTTTATCACTTGTAATAGTAAAGTAATCATAGAAACATAACAACAACTATATGTGTGACACTAATACAAAAAATATGCTTAAATAAATATTTATAGAGATACGAATAGGATTAACACTGCAATTAAGCCAGAAGGAGAATAAATGCATGAGTGATTTTTTTTTTCTAGTAAAACGAAAAGGTAGTAGTAGAGGTAGTAATAGTAATAGTAATAATAATAATAGTAATAATAATAATAATAATAATAATAATAGTAATACTAATAATAATAGTAATAATAATAGTAATAATAATAATAATAATAATAATAATAGTGATAATAATAGTAATACTAATAATAATAATAATAATAATAATAATAGAGATCATCAAGAAATTTAACTAAAGGCTGTGATAAAAAAAATATAATTAATATTCTAATAAAATAGAAGCTCAACAATGTAAATTGGACGAAAGGATGGACAAAATTGGGCGTCAACATGGGACTATTAGAAATAAGGGTATATTAGACCCCATAGGTGGATGTCAGGGGTATATGGGGGCTCAAAGGTGAATGACAGGGGTATTTGGGGCACAAAGATGGATGGAGAGTATTTTTGCACCAACTCTAATAGTTCGAGGGTATTTTAGGTCCTTTTCCGAAAAACAAATAAAAAAAATCAAAAAATTTAAAGAAAAAAAAAATAGGGGGGGGGGGGGGGGAGGAGAAGAGGGCGGCTGGTGAAAAAGAAAATAAAATAAATTAATTTGTTTTTTGGTAGGGCGGGGGAGGAGTGGGAGGAGGACGGGGGTGGCTGGTGAAAAAGCAAATAAAAAATTCAAAATTGTTTTTAAAAAAAAATGAGAGGGGGAGGTGTGGGGCAGGGGAGGGGTAGGAAGAGGAGAACGGGGTTGATGGGTTTTTTGGATTAAGTTAGAGTCTTTTTATATTTTGTAAAAAATTAAAAAGTTTAAAAAAATACATTTTAAACCCCAATTTACTTAATCCTAATTTCAAGTGGTCCCATGAATCACCTATAGCTAATTCTTTCATAAAAGCTTTAGTCTTTAGTTTGACTCTACAAAATTAATAATAACTATTAAGGAACATTTTTTGCACGGATTGTCTTTCAATGGCGCTCGACTTACGCTGGACTTTAATTTTTGGCCATCACCAAAAAAAAGTGGCCAAATATATCCTGAGGTTCTGTTTCGAACCCCATTTAGATAAAAAATAAAATAAAATCGCAAAGCAAGACTTTAGAAAAAGTAAAGTCTGCCTTTATCTTAAGCCAATTTTTTTAATATTTTTTTTATTCTGCTAGAATTCTATAAAAGTTACTTTTACCCAAATAGGGCCCAATTTTGCAACGAAACTCCACCTTGCGAATTTTTTTTTTTTTATTGAGCCGGAATTCGAACCCAGAATTTCAAAATATTTTAGGCGAAGGACAAAAGTTAAAGACTAACAATTTGTGAGATAAAAATTAAAGACCACCCCCAATAAAGGCAATCGTGCAAATTACCCATTAAGAAAAACCGACAAGGTCGAAGTGTTGCAAATTTGTTTATATAGGGAAGTAAATTTGGATAAAACTAAAGATTTGGAAAGGTAACACAAGTTTTGGACATCTAAAAAGAAAAGAAAAAGAGAAAAAAAGAAAAGAAAAAAAAAAGTAATCAATGAAATGATATTGGTAATCTATTTATATTTCATCCTTCAGATTACATGAATCTTTGAAATGTAATACAACTTTGTATGTTCCAACTACTACTTAAAAATTGAGGAATCAAGATCAAAGTGCACATAATAATGGAGAGGAAGTTCTACTAGTTCCCACTTCCTTGAAAGCAAATAGTACAAAAATCTCACAGCAGCATCAAGCAATCACATAAGTAAAATACAGCAATTACCTCAAAATGGTCCTATTGATAATTGGAGTATGATATGACCATTGCAAAAAACTCTCTGACAAAAGCTTCTTTGGAGTACTAATTTAGAGAGCCTAAGCAACAGGGGTGACCTTAACTTCATCAACAACAGGGCCACAAAGAGCACCATAGTCATTGAGCTTTGTATGGTAAAAAGAGCTGTAGAAAGTAATTCTGGTCCTGTCTGCAATAGCTGTGAACTTGAAACTAACAGTTTTGAAGTTTCCTTTTCCTTGTGATTTGAAGGGAACTTTGAACGTTTCTTGAGCAGCGAATGCTTCGACCATCATATCACCATGGCAACCATTCTTTGCATCACCAACAGTGAATGTGAATGCGTAGACCTTCTTAGGGACACTCCTAATGATTTGGGCGAGTGCACTTTCTCTCCCTGCAAGAAGTTCCACTGCAGCTCGGCCAAATGGGACATTGAAATGAGCTGAATCCAAGAATTTCACTGCTTTGAGGGACTCAATGATCCATCCTGGAAGCGGGGATGTCAAATCTTCCTGTTTGGGAGGGAGGAGGACTCCATGTGAAGAGTTCATCAATAGGTGAGGTCCTTCTTCAAATCCAGGATTTTTAACCAAGTTCACTGCAGGATACAAAGAGCAAAATCAAGAGAACAAAATTTTCACACTTGCTCCCAATAAAACCCTTTATATATTGGATACATGGTTATATTATATATCAATGTATTACTTTAGTAGATATAACACAGAAAACATGGAAGGCAGATTGATATCATGGAGAACATAGAAGTGAATAGAAACGTTAAAATATTTAAAGGGTATAATTTTGTAAAAAATCCACTCATTCAACTCTTAAGTATATTTGTTTTTCTTCCATATGCCAGGCACATGGATCCCAGGCCCCTCACTTTTGGGGCTGGCGCCTATTCACAAAATTCACAGGGTTCAACAAACAATGATATCAAAACATAGTGCCCTTTAGAGAAAATATATCAATAAACTACTGCTCAATACTAAACTAGTTGGGTTAAGCTACACGAGTCCTCTATGTCGATCCCCCTTTGTTGGGCCATTCCATTCCAAGATAAGAATTGAAATATCTAAGTTCTGTAGATGCATTACTTATTAGCGAGTGTTTGGTATATGAAGATACTTATAATTCTTTTCACACATGAAAATATGAAATTCAGGCTCCTGTGAACAAGTCCCTGAAAAAGTAACTAATGAGATACCGCATTTAGAAGCCATTTACTCCGCAATTTAGACAAAAATGGAATTGGGATGCTGGTAAAAAAATATCCATTTGACAAGACGTCTTCATACACCTATGAATTCTTAGACCCACAAATAGCAGTACACCTTTAACACTGCCTTAGTTCAACTAATGATAATCAGTGAAACACCAAGTAAAGACATAAACAGAAGGAATATCTTAAGACGTACCTCTTGTAGGGCGAGGCAGGAAAAGTTCTTTGATAGCAACAGCATCCAAGAGTGGTCCACAAGCTGGATCCTCTTGAACTCCAGGATTATGAAAGGTAACTTTAACTACATTAGAAGTAGCATAGAAACCCCAAGCATAAGTATCACCGCCATTGCTACTATAAAGTGTCTGCAAAGGAAGATCTCCTGTTTGAGGAGGCACTGACACCCTCAACGCCTCATTTTGGGCACAAGTTCTTGATGCCCCAAATGTGAGTGCATATAGAGAGCCTTTCTTTACTGGAATTGTCTGAGAAATTGAAGCCTCATTCCCAAGCCTCACTGCGTGGACGCCGTGGGCAACTGGGAAGTACATCCCACCGGGCTGTGGCCCGCCGGAGATGTACTCCACTAAGCCATTGATTTCCCATTTGGGCAAAGCATATTTGCCTTGGAGCACTGTTTTTTTCTTAAGATCTTTTGAATTTGGTTGCTCTTCAAAATTACCATTTGGAAGTAGTCCTGAAAACAGATTATTTCCATTATATCGTTGACTGTAACCTAACTATCCAAGAAAAAATTAATTATTTAAACAAAAATAAGCTCTCTTGAGCAAAGACTCAACATTTTTGCCCATTCCACTTAAAAGTTAAAACCCCATAAAAAAAAAAGTGTAACATGCTATATAAAGTACAGATCCTAACAAAATGTTCTTTAAACAAAGAACAGGAGCAGCTCATAATACAGAGATATAGTGGGAATCCTAAGTACATCTTCTGTACAACATGAACCCTTCTATCTAAACATAGCACAAACACTAAACAGAGCTGAAAAGCATTGCAGAACTAAACGTTCTTGAACATCCAGTGGAGTAGCTGGAATGTAGGACTCTGACAGGGGTTAGTTTCAAGATTACATCTTTTTACTAAAATAAGTAAAAAGACTGACCATATTAAGTAATGGGAAACAAAATGGAACTTAGATTAGTTAGCATATTAAAAAGACAATGTCTAAGCTTTACATTACCTTCAAGAGGAGGAGCTGGGCGAAGGGCAGAGACAGTGAAGAACAATGACAAAAGAAGCAAAACTGAAACCTTCACCACCATATTTGCAGAGAGAAATATAGTAGATGTAATAAGAATGAAGAAGGAAGAGGGTATATAAAAGGGTTTAAGAATAAGGGACTAGTGTCTTCACTTATCCCCATGTCATATTTGTCACTGTCGGTCTGGTTTCAAAATCAATGACCTTTTCTTATAGTTGAAAACTTTCTAGTTTAAAAATTTAATTCCATCTTAAAGACACGTTTTTTTCATAATTATATAAATGTTATGGCATATTAAAAATCATAAGATGTAAAGTATCTTTGTTAAGTATCTAACTCATTTCCTTCAAAAATTTATGTTTAATTAAAGAACATTATATAAATCGAATTTAGAGTATATACTAGTACCATCCACAAGGAGTAGCGGAACTGTTCAATTGAACTCGTTTCATAAAATACAAGCAAATTATGAATTTTATTTCTATGGGCTAAACTTTTGATATATTTAAAAACCTATAGGTTCAGACTTACTAATCGTTACGATTTTAATAAAAAAAATTACGTAAATTTATGTATATTGAATTCAGATAAAATTTAATGTTTCCGCCTCTCTAAAAAAATTGTATTTTGTGGATAGATAAATTTATTTTATATAAAAACTAGAGACAAGGGGTTTGGGTTGCGCGGGGTGGTTGGGCGGGCGGGGGGGGGGGGTGGATGGAGATGGACAGACAATTGAGGGAGGCAGGGAGCCATTCAAGGCACTGATAATTTTGACCGAATGTCTAAAGGACATGTCCCTGCTGCTTTAGAAACTTTGGACACTTTTTCTCCGTAATCCAAGCAACAAACATAAACTAATCAGATTTGCATTATTCTATTTCTTGGAGCACAACTGTTGGAGGGTTACATGATTGACTCTACTCTCGGTTATAACTAAATGATTTATTTATACTTAGTATTTAAATGTCTCTACATTGTCTAAATCAAACGTATGGCAAGAATAGAATAATGCAACAAAATTATTCTCTGTTATTCATACTTACTTTTCTCAATGCAATTACTAATTAGCAAGAGCTATTTTTAGCAAACTGAAAAGATTATGAATGCCAATTGAAGGTAATGTCTCCATAAGCTCCTACAATATTTAGAGTGGATAATACGTTGTTCCTACGTCCTCATCGTAGGGCAATCAGTGTTCTTATTAAGTACGTAGTATTAAACGAAGTCAGTTGCCAAAAAAAAAAAGAGAGAGAGAGAGAGTGAAAAATAAGAATTGTCTAATGTTTGAGGAATATATATACTGGCTTATAAATAAATTTTGATTTTTCACATATTTATTTTGAGACATGACTAAGTTAGATTCAGAGTAAAAATCTTACTTACGATCTCATTTGCATGACTCAAACTTAATATCTATAATTAAGGTTGAAATATCAACCCACCACATGTTTGATTTGAAAATAATGTTTGTTTTACACCCAATTGAATTTGAAACTTTGACAGTTGGAAGTGGATGTCCACGTGAGGTTGCTTATTGCTTTTGGATACGTTTCAGTGATCAATTATGTTACGCGGCAAGCGGGAGAATAAATGGTACTTATTGATGTTGGCCGCTAGAAAATTGAATCAAGAAACGTCATAAATCTTCCTCTAATTAATGGGCTCTCCCTTAGTCGCTCTGTTATAAATTTTAGCGTCTAACGAGATGCAACATAAATGGGCAATTCGCACGAATGCCTTATCTTATGGTGTTCTTTAATTTTTGTACTTCGGTATTTTAAATGATAAAAAAGTGGTTGAAAATATTTTTGACTTTGAATTTTTTTAAAAAAAAATTGGATCTATGACCTAATTTCTCAAGGCAATATTTCATAAGAATTATGCCTTCGGCAAAGTTAAACTATGCCTTGTTCGGGATAACTTCATTTCTAAAGAACTTATGCGGGACGAGGCATAGCTTCTACTTCCTCCATTTCATAATAAGTGACTTTTTAGGCTTATGCACACTCCTTAAAAAAGTGTTCACTCCTACAAATTTAGAAGCATTTTTACTAATTTACTCCTAATTAAATGCCTAGAAAAAAAAAACTTAATGATTCTTGATTATGTCAATAAGAGTCATTTTGGAAGAAGAAGATCAATTTTTTCTTGAAATCCTAAAGTACCACTTATTTTGTAACAAAATGAAAAGACTAAAAAGTCACTTATTATGGAATGAAGGGAGTATGTAACTTTGTCAGAATATGCATAGTTTCTATAACCTTATGCGAGGGAATTAGTTACTACACAACTTATGACGGATAACTTAATTTCTACAAAACTGTGTTGGATAAGACATAGTTTCTATGTAACTTTGCTCGAACAGGAAATGCAACTAGCCTTGCGATTTTTATTTTTTTTACTCTGCTAGGGATCGAACCCAGAATCTCTGATTTCGTAGACCGACGAATAGGGATACTTTAGCTCATAAATTTTCATTAAATGAGACATGGGGGACAAAAATTAAAGATTAGGGATTTGAGGGAAATAAGTAAAGACCAGTCCATATGAAGGGCAATCCGCGCAAAAAATTGAACATAGATACAGCATGAAAGAACAAATTGTTGTTTCATAGCTGGTTAGGAGCTAAGTAATTTATGCATTAAATTTTGCATAAGTAAGCTCAAAGATCTCATGGTTATATATATACACTCGGTCCGTCCTATATTAGTTGTCAAGCTACTAAAAATATTTCTCAAAATGCTTGTCGTTGATGACTTGGCTATATATGTTAGGTTGTGCCAAAAGAATGATCCATTTCAATATTTGGAAACAATTTCTCTTTATGCAATGACTTATATCCACACAAAATAAATGTGCCTCATTTTACATCCCAGTTCAAAAGTATTCTCTTTTCTCTTAAACTTGTGTCAAGTCAAAGAAGTTTTAGGCCTTACGCCCTAGTGACATGTTTTAAAAATCGTGCAGGTCTAGGTCCAGAGCGGATTGCATCACTAATGGGCTGGGCTGTTACACATGGTATCAGAGCCACACATGTGTAAGTCTTGTCGATGGCGGGTCAGAGGTCAACTGAGTTTACGAATATCCCGCAAACCTCAGTACTGTCTAGGCAAGTCCCATACGGTGGGGCAAACCTCCGCAAGAATGCTAAGTCCAAAGAGCCAAAACTTACCCACACCGGGTGTTTCACCAAACTAATGGATGCATGACATGTGTTTGAATATATACAACTATCACTTAACGATGATTAATTAATATAGGCTGAAGTCATTGATAGATCCTCAAACTTGTTCGTGAAATCCATTTGGACCCTCCAATTATGAGACTCCTACCATCTGAACCCTTCAAAACTAACTTTAATGTGTCACTTGGACACAAAATTAATATGCAACTAAACACACAAAGTGTGTGCAATTCACACGCCAATTTTACAAATAGAACAGAGACACGTGGATTTTAACTTAAATAAATATTAAAAAAAAAGATTTTACAAAATAGCAGCCCCACCCCTACGCACTACCCCCTTCCCCTTTCTTCTTCTCCTCTCTTCTTCTAACGTTGCGGGCTTTTAGCAAACCCAACAATGGAGGTCACATTAGCCCCACCCAACCCTCGCCTCCTCTCTCACACACACCTTTTAGTAGGCAAAATGAAGCACCCGTAACGCCAATTTGAAAAACCCCTCTCTCTTCCCCACTTTTTCTCTCTCAAATTTTCAAGAATAGTGAACTTCACCATCATACCCAATGCAGCCATTAGAGTCTCTTTATAGACCATTTTTGTACCTTTTTTTTTTTTGTGTTATGAATTGGAGGTGGAAGTGTAACAGATGTATCTCAGAGGTTTATGGTGAGGTAAAGTGCTCGATTTTTTCCGTTTGTTGGCGAAAAAAATGGAGATGGTCGGAATTCTTTTTTCCGTTTCAGTTCCTTCTAAAAAGGTTAATATTAGCAACCCCACTTTTTTTTGTTTTGTTTTGTTTGCTTTTGTTACTCTTATCTTCATCATTACAATAGTCGCAGCTCCATTTTCATCGCTGAAAAACGCGAAGTTGATGATTATGAAATTATCATTTAACGGAGGTGAATGGGATTGGGATGAAGAAAATCGACTCTTCCTTTTCTCTTTTAGTTATTTTTTTTCATTTTTTGTTATTTATTTATTTATTTATTTATTTATTTATTTATAGTAACATATTTCCAAGTTGGAAAAAAAATCATAATTTGAAATCGTTCACACGCTCAAAAGCAAGTGTAATGCACGCACTGTGCCACCTCAACAAATTGTGTTCAAGTGGCACATTAAAAGTGGTTTTGAAGGGTTCAGATGGTAGGAGTCTCAGTTGGAGGGTCTAAATGGATTTCGCGGACAAGTTCGAGGGTCTGTCGATGACTTCAGCCATTAATATATAAATTCACTTCATTAATACACTTAACCATGATAAATTGCATTATTTGGATGTAAACACTTATTGTGCGTAAGTTTTTACCGTCCAAAGAGGGGGTTTATGTGACACCCCAACTAAGAGAAATCCTGTATAGGCAAAACATGGGAGGGATGCAGAGTATGTAGAAATCATGCCTTAGACCCTAGTAACGCATTTTAGGGCTGTGCAGGTCTAGAACCATAGCAGACGTCTATATATAACCATAGATTCAATATTTCATTTAATCATAATTAACTAGTGTGATTTTGTATAACTATAGAACATGGGTAATATTTTTGTTTCAAAAATAACTAGTATGTGGCCCCTTTAGTTGATCACCGTATCGGGCGTTATTTGAATTTGGGGATCGATACTGATAGGATCCGAACTTCCGGGGCCCATTTGGTGTTTAGCGGAAAATGTAGGTTTGTTGCCGTGATTTACTCTTTGCCATGTGAAATCTTGACATTATCATTTTCCTCCTGACCCACAAGTCCGCAACTTCCCAGCTGCACTCCACATGAGGTACATTACATTTCTTTTGGTTGTTGTTATTGTGTTGTTATTGATATTTAAGAATTTTAAACGCGTTGCCATTTAGTTGTTTTACAATTTAATGCTTATAAATTGCTAGTACAACTGCAGCATCAGCTTTAAAACTCCA
The DNA here is from genome assembly GCF_019175385.1 of Lycium barbarum. Classification (NCBI taxonomy): domain Eukaryota; kingdom Viridiplantae; phylum Streptophyta; class Magnoliopsida; order Solanales; family Solanaceae; genus Lycium; species Lycium barbarum. The sequence continues at coordinate 90,144,527 of NC_083342.1, forward strand.
ATGACAACGGACAGGAAGCTAGCTTTAAATTAGAGTGCGCGTATGAATGGAACTTTGGTTACTATAGTAAAAAGAGAGTATCTCAACCGTATTGCAAGAACATAACGAGGGTAAAAAGAGAGTGACGGATAGAAATTTTATTAAATAAGTATACTAATTCCACATAAAATACTAAAGAACGATTACTCGTTTTGAAAATATTGGAGGAGGTGTAAAGTAATTCATCATAACAATGAGTTAACACGCACCATTGACACGTGTGCACGTGCTTGTTTACTCTAATTGTTGATGATTAATCAGTAGTAATATCTATGATGAGATTTCACGGTATATATTATTAATTGTCGATAATATTGCATATTTGCATGTATTGATGAAACTAACGAAAAGTCAACTAAAAGTTAAAATCATTTAAAAGAATATATTCTAGAGACTAAGAATTTTAGAATAAGTAGAAATTAGATAGAGTATATGCACTAAAGCTTAACCTCATATAAGAAAAATAAAGGTGAATTGAGATTAGACTGGACCTATGATACCTACGTACAACTAATTTATAGAACAATAGAACTCAATTTTTTTAAGAGAATGACATGATAAATGTAACATGATAAATGTAGGAGTGACACACAAAATCAAAATAGGATTGGCTAAAATGGAGGGTGCCACGATAGTACTGTATGAAAGTTAGATATCTAGGTGAAAGATAAGTTTAGTAAAATAAGTATCACAACCCGATACTAGCAAGTGGCAACTAGTGGTGGTTCTCGTTCTCTCGTTTCAAATTTGGGCAAGTGCACAAATTGTCCTTCAAGGACCCGTATCTGCAAACTTTTTCTTTTTGGTAGAATGGATATATATATATATATATATATATATATATATATATATATATATATATATATATATATATATATATATATATATATATATATATAGCAGTTAACTGTTTGGAGCCATACATATTTGGGGAGTTGAGTCCCCTTCAAAAACATAAGATTGTAATGTTTGGCTATTAATATTACAAGCCAAAATTTCACGATTAAATGTAGTTCCTGTGATGTCTGCCCAAAAAGCATCATTCGCAAACACCGGAGGAATTGTCATCAGATTTAGCCTTCCAAAAATTCTTCTTTTGGCTCCTTCTTTTGCTAAGAGATCTGCTACTCTATTCTGCTCCCGGTATGCATAGTGGATCCTTGGGTAGCCCAATTTCTGCATCAATAACTTGCATTCATGTAAAAGAGGGTCATAAGTGGGTGCAACTTACCCTCTTTTAGCATTCTAATTATCTCTAATGAATCGGTGTGGACATCAAGTGGGACCAGATTTTGGTCCAATGCCAGCTTTAGTCCCTGCATCAAAGTTGTTAGTTCAGTAAGAGTGTTGGTAGCATAGGGTATGCCACCCATGAAACCAGCAATCCAGTCCCCTCTACTGTTTCTTATCACTCCCCCAAGACAACCTACTCCAGGGTTGTGAAGGGCTGCTCCATCAGTGTTTAGGTTGAATGTGTTTCTGCTAGGAGGGTTCCATTTAAGAGCAACTTGGATTCTTGGTTTATTCTTGTTTTGGTTGTCAATGATGTGCAGTGCTTACATTGCTTTTGCAATGGTGTTACTGGTGGAGGCAATATCCCTTCTGTTGTTAAACAAATTGTTGTTTCTGGCTAGCCAAATGTGCCAAAAGCGAAAAGGCAAGAGTGATTCCCATTTCAGGTTAATAGTGTACTGCTGGTTTCTAATGTTGTGTCAGGTTTAGGACCAAGTGTTCTAGGCAAAGGGGCAACCAGGTTTGCAGTTATCATTTTCACACCTTTGGGTAGTATTGTGCCAGAATGTTTGGGCATTGGATAGTCAAAAAAATATGCCTAATGGTTTCAGGAGAAGTGCTGCAGGAAGAGCAACATGGGTTAATGTTGAGTCCAATGTTGTGCAGATAAGCATTGGTGGGTAGCCTCTCATGAAATAGGAGCTAGAAAAAGGTTTTGATTTTGTTTTGGAACTTAAGATTCTATATCCAGCTGAAACACTTAGTGTTAGAGGGTGGATTGGCCTTGGATTGGTGGTCAATTGCTTTATAGGCAGAGCTGGTGGAGAACACTCCATTACTGGTAGCTCCCCATACCATTTTGTCCTCTCTATTGGAATTGGGAGGGATGAAGGTGCTATTGAGGTTATCAAGTATCTGGTTTGGGATGGGGAGAGAAATATTGTCAGTGTTCCAGGTGCCATTAGAGTATAAAGAAGCATCTTTGACCATTTCATCTTGAAGAGTTAAAGGGCCTTGGATCATGCTCCTAAGGGAGTTGTGGTGCGGTATCCAATTATCATTGATAAAGTTGACCCTATTGCCCTTATGAACCACTCACCTGGATTCCTTGATACAGGTTTTCCAGCCTTGTAGAATGCATTTCCAAATGTTGGATTTTGGTTTTTCTTGGGGATATGGTTCCAATTGCAGTGCTTATCAATAAGAACTTTGGCCCAAGTGAATCAGGATTATGAAAGAGCTTCCCGGCTAGGCCACAAATTAGGGCCTTGTTCTTTGTGTCAGCCTTTTGAATTCCCAGGCCCTACTGATTCTTTGGTTTGGTGACAGTGTTCCAGCCAATCTTGTGAAATTTTTCTTTTCATTGGTTGTGCCCCAAATGAAATTTCTTTGGATTCTGTTAATCATGCTTAGGGTCTTACTGGGAGCTTGGTGAATTGCATAACATGGCTAGAGATACTACTTAGAGAAGCTTTAGCAGGGACAGTTTTTCTAGTCATGTTAAGAAATATGATTTTCTAGCTAGCAAGTTTGGAATGCATGTTATCATGATAGACTGGAAGTCATTATGGGAAGGTCTTTGGTGGAGGATTGGGAAACCAAGATATTTCCCAAAGCTGACGTCAGGAGTGATGGATAGATGGTTAGAGAGCTCATTGACTTGATCATTTTTGCAGTTTGCTGAGAAGAAAACTTTGGATTTGGTGAGATTAATTTTTTGGCCAGAGGCTTGGTTAAAAGTCTCAAGAATAGAGATGATGGTGTCACAATTCTTTTTATTGGCTCTAGCAAACAAGGTTAGGTATCTGCATAGAAGAGGTTGAAAGTTTTTGGTCCTGCCCTGCTGATGTTAATTGGGAACCATTTTTTATCTAGCACAGCTTTGTCAATGAATCTAGACAACCTTTCCATACACATTATGAAAATGTAAGGGGAGATGGGGTCTCCTTGTCTAATGCCCTGGAAGGCTGGAAGAAATCAGTTTTCCTGCCATTTACAAAGATGGAAATGGAAGAAGTGGTAGTGCATGACATGATCACCTGGATGAGTTTTGTTGGGAAATTGAAGGCCAATAGAGATTCTCTAATGAAGGTTCATCCAATTCTATCAAAGGCTTTCTTTAAGTCAATTTTGAGGATCATATTGGCATTTTTTCCTTTCATCTTCCTAAAATGAGTAATGTATTCCTAGACAATGATAGCATTTTCAGAGGCTATCCTATTGGAAAGTAAGCTAGCTTGACTGGGGCCAACAACATGTTGCAAGAAGGGCTTGATTCTATTGACTATGAGCTTTGTAACAGTCTTATAAATGGTGTTGCAAAGGCAAATAGGTCTGAAGTTCTTAAGCCTGGTAGCATTTGAACATTTTGGAATTAGGCACAGTAAGGTGGAATTCATGTTTGGATTAACGGTGCTGGTGTTGAATACAGAATGGCAGAAGTCCATGACAGCGGGACTAACAATGTTCCAATATGTCTGTTAGAAGAAAGGTTATAGTTCATCAGGACTAAGAGCCTTAAAAGAGAAAATGGCATTTTTGATCTCAATATCTCTTTGGGGGGGGGGGGGGGGGGCATTCAAAATATTGTGGTGGTCAGAGGTGAGGGTATGGGACTGACAAATGCCATGAGTCTGGATAGTGGAGGTGGAATGGTTGGAAGTGTAGAGGTCTTTGAAGAAGTTAAAAATGATTTCTTTGATCTCTTTCTTTTTATGAAACCAGTTGCCTACCTCATTTTTTAGAGAAAGAATTCTATTTCTTTTTTTTCCTGTTCAGGGTGGAAGTGCAGAAGAATTTAGTGTTAACATCTCCATTAGTTAGCCAGTTGATTCTAGACTTAAGCTTTCAGAAATCTTCCTCATTTTTTAGGATAGCATCATATTCTCTTAACAGCTTGGATTCTAGATCTAGAAGGAATTGGCTGTATTGATAAGAGTTAGAGTTTGGATACCTTAAATCTAGCAATTAGCCTTCTCTTTTTGTGGAAAATGTCTCCAAAAGTGTTTTTATTCCAGTTAGAAGCAATGTTTTGGAATAAATTGGTAGCATTAATGAGATCATTATTGGGGTGGAAAGAGTCTTTGACAATATTGAGAAAAGAAGGATGCCTACACCACATGGTCTCAAATCTACAGGGAATGTGATTCATGTCTCTAACATCAGTGGAAAGCTTAATTAGCAGGGGACAGTGGTCAAAATGAGTTCTAGGCAAATGAGTAACACTGACCTTGGATAATCAACAATCCAAGAGTCATTAGCAAAACACCTATCTAGTCTTTCTAGAATTAGAGCCTGTCTATTTCTATATCTTTTATTAGTCCAGGTGTATTTACTACTCTTAAAGCCAAGGTCTACAAGCTTGCAATGATTAATGCAGTTCCAAAAAATGTTACTTCTATTGGTATTAATATAATTACCACCAAAATTGTCTCTAGCTTTGAGGACTTCATTAAAGTCTCCACCAAAAACCAACTACCAGTAAAAGAGTCAGACAAATTAACTAGTTGTTCCCATAATAATTTCCTTTCTTGAATGGTGTTACTAGCATAAATAAAAGAAAAAAAAACAAGAGTTAGTGGCAGAGAGTACCTTAACCATGACATGAATGCCTTGAGGGGTTGTGGAAACTTCTTCTATTTTTAGGATGTCATCCTTCCACATGATGACAATGCCACTAGATTGACCAATAGATGAGAACTGAATATGGTAATCAAACTTGAGCTCATCAGTTAATTATTTATGGTCAGTTATTCTGGTTTCCAATAAAACTAACATGGCAGGCTTATGGAGCGTAATTATGTCAGCACAATATCTCCTAAATTCAGCACTGTCCCTTCCTCTAACATTCTATATTATGTAATTCATCATAAGGGTTTGGTTGGATGGGGTATCCTGCAGATGTGTCCTCGCCATCCCCTGTAGATAGGTCAAGTTCCTTAATGGTACTGCCAGTGGAATATTCTTCAAAAAAAAGGCTTAGACTCACAATAGGTTTTGTTACACTAGTAGTTTCGCCCATTGAGATTCGTTAGACGTTAGTTATCCTAATCGCGAAAACGGGAGTTACCTTAGGATATATGAGATTACATGTTCCCATATTATGGCTATAGGGGTTTAAGCCCATGAAATGAGCTATGGAAGGATTTAAGAACAAACAAATAAAGGAATTGAGTTTGTGGGAACTTTGGTAAAACTTGGCAAAATTTTCGGACAGAATTTTGGTTCAAATTGGTAGGGGAATATCTTCTAGAATATGAGAAGTTTTGGTGTGTTTCTTTTATCCAAATTGAATTTCATTGAGTCTAGTTTCCAACGCAACAAACCGCTCGTCAATGTGACGTCTGAGTAAAAAGTTATGGCTATTCTACAAGAGACTGTCTGAACAGAAAATTTCTGCGGACCATTTGACGGCCCGCAGGAATTTTGACGCCCCGCAGAAAATTCTGCGGTCCGTCAAATTGACACAGCCCAGCATCAAATGGTCACAGTGACCCATATTTGACTAGACAGTTCTACGGACCATTTTGACGGTGTTGACACCCAATTTTGTCCCGCCTCTCCTCCGAAATACCTATTTGCGCCTCTAATATTTTTTGGCAAATTAAAAAAAAAAATATTTATATTTTACTATAATTATTAGCTTCTTATCAATACCCGCGTTTCATTATTCTATTACAGTTACTAGCTATTATTATTATTATTATTATTATTATTATTATTATTATTATTATTATTATTTAGTATTATTATTATGCTACCAGTATTACTATAATTCACGTTTTCATCATTTCAGCATATTTTTACCAGCTTACGCACACACATCGCATTTATCTTCGCATAATTAAATAATAGTGTTTATTTACTGTGGATTTTCGAAATATTATTGCACGGCTATTACAACGCCATTTTTATTATTTGAGCATTAATAATTTCATATTTTATATTAAGTAATATTTTAACACACGTTAGTATAGAGTTATTTAAATAGGTCTTTTATTTAAATGTAGTAGTCCAATCAACTCATACTATTTTTGGACCAATTCATAAAATCAACCCAAAAGAAAATTGACCGAGTCCAGCCCAAATGGGCGCGACCCGGCCCAAGTTCTTTTCAGTTAAGGGGTAATACCCCTTTAATGTTTCATTTTCATACCAAACCCACCGCTATACTCTCTCCCCTTTACCCCTAAACCCTAAGCCGCCGCCCCATCCCTTCTCTCTCTCTTTCCCTCTTCTCCTTCATCGTCTTTCTCTCCCCCACGTTACCTCTGCCACCTCCACCTTCTCTTGTCCCCCCACGCTTCTGCCACCCCCATTTCACCCTGTTCCCCACGCTCCTCCTTCCCTCTTCCTTCAAACAAAGAGAAAATCTATAAAGAGAGGGGAGATATTCGAAATGAAAGGGGGACTAAAATCAGATCAAAAACCCGAAATAAAAAAAGATCTTGAACGCAGAAATCCCATAGAAACTGAGGCTTTCGAATCGCAAAGAAAATCCCCTAGAAATAGAGGTTCGAATTCGGAGAAATCGCAGAAATTCCCCATAGCCAATATTAGTTTCTTTTAGCAGTATTATTTGATATCGAGTCGAAATCCACACCCTGTTTTGTTCTGTTTTGCCCTTGGCATCCGTTCGGATTCGAAGGGTATACAAATTCGGGTTTTTCTTAGTGTTTTGAAGTAGATTTGAAGTGTTCGAGGTTAGATCGAAACCTCCGCCTCACTTCGCTGCATCCGAAGAAGGTAATTTCTCCTCCTTTAAGCCATTTTGCTTACAGTCGGGTCTATATGTATGTCTACTCTGTTTGGTGTTTTAGATGAGCTCGTTTTAGTTTGTTTGTGTGCTGATTTTATTTCCTGTTTGTTATGTGTTTGTTAATATTTGTGATTGATTGTTAAAATTAATGGTTAGTTTAGCATTGTTAGCAGCTTTAGCATTATAAGTCTGTTCCGTTTAGTTTAATATAGTGTCATTTGCTTATATGTTAGTTTAGCTGCTATTGCATTATTACTTTAATGTAGTCCAATTTTCAGTTTGGTGTTAGTTTTTGTCGTTGTGATTAGTCTTAAGTATGTTGTTAGTTCTTATGTGAGTTTGGATATCACTAAACCATGTGTTTATAGATGCTGTCTAGTACCCTATTTGAATGGTGGTCATGTTTAATCCATCTTAGTCATGTATTCTCATCTAATCAGGCCATGCTTAAATCGATAATTTCCTCACATGCCTACTAGTTTTGAGCCTAAGTTTGCCTGTACATTTAACTGTTGTCGTTTGTTATACTACATGTTTGTTAGTATGTTCATTAGTTGATAGTTTGTATACTCTGTTTGGTACAGTAGCACGCTTAAAGATCAATTTTCTATGTGGTTCTCTCTTGACTGACCCTCCCTTGAAGATCCATGGGAGGTCTCAAAGCCCGACAAAATGTTAAAGCGACTCATTTTCTAATTATGTGGTGTCTTTGCATGCAAATGAATTCGAAGAAGTGTCGAAGCTTTAGCATGACTGTCTGAGTTTGTATTCATTTAGTTTGACATAGAAACTGTTCTGAGTTTGTTTGGACTGAATGATGAGTCTTGATCCCTTAATAGACATTCCTTATTTGTTTTCTTATGCTAATTTGAAGATATATCTAGACGAAAGCTTAATCTTAAAATGATCCTAACTTGCCAAGGATGTGCTAGTGAATTTGTTTGAAATATGTGCTGGTTTGTAATACATTAGTATTGGTCATAGCTGTTTAGTTTACATAGGTGTTTGTTTGAGCAGGTCTTGTATGCCATTTTGGCTATTTATGCCCATCTGCACATCTTTCCTTTTTCCCTCAAGTCTTGAAAGCATATCTCCAGTTTCAATCCCTTTAAATTGATTACTGATCTTGAGTTTACATGAAAGTTTAGACTAGAGGATTTGTTAATCATGTTTGTGTGCACTAGCCTTTTTATGATTGGTTGGCTTGTCTCGGTTATATGATGATTTAGCCATGTGCAGTTTGTGTCTGCAACTATTCTTATTATACCATATAAGATCGATTTATTTAGTCATATTCCAGGTTAGCCTACAGCCTGCCTAAGTAGATCTTCACATGCTTAATTTCCTGCTAACATAGTAGTTTAAATCTATTGTTGTTCTGTATGATTGGTTATAGATCGTGCTATTAAATCTATGGTTTCATGCATTCAAGTATTATGACCTGGGCTCGTATTTGGTGTTTTCAATTGCTTAAGTCTTTTGTAGTTTAGCATAACCCTTTGGAAATTCATTGGTACTTGCTTGTGCTCACTTTTAATTGGTTTCAGTCATCTATAATTTGTTAAAATGAAGTTAGTATGATTTAACATATTACTAGTACAGTTAGTAGATCTTGTTTGATATAGGAGTTTCTTGGGACTGCTATGTTGGTTCTGTTAGTTGGATCATGATTCTATATCGACTCGTAATTTATGAAAACATGATTAGTTTAGACTTCAATGACGTAGAGGATTCTGCTTAAGTCCAGTCCAGTTGGCGTATGTCATTCTAAGTTGGTTTCTTGTGGTTAAATTCGTGTGATGAATCACCTGCAATGTTGTAGCATACTTGATCAAGACCTCCTGCCTAATACCTAGGACTGTAGCTGTTTTACTGGTATCATGTTGCACCCTCCCATGCTTACTGTATTTTTGAGGTTGGACCTGTTATACTCTAAAGGACTGGTGGCTGCTTTTGGGGGGGATAAGCAATCGATGGCTATATTTGCCCTTTGAAAAATGGATACTAGGATTGTTGTAGTTCTGAGTCAGGTTATTATAGTACTCTCGGGCTGTCCCCTTATTTTTGCTGTTATCCAGCAGTTGCTTCTGGACTTAATTCATGATGTTCTTTTAAACTGAATATATTCTTTCATGATATGATCCTTGTTTGCTATTCTCTTACTGTCATTTTGTTTAAGAGATTTAAAAATACAAACATGAATTGGCTGAGTTCATCTCATAGCTTTGCTTTAAATTCTGTTCAAGTTCAGATAAAAATCCTAGTTTAGTTTTGTTTTGAATTGGATACTTATTTCCTTTTCGTATCTGAAACATTCCTCTTTGGGCATGTCTCTTGGTTTGCTTCTACTCCCCTGCTCATTCCCTTGGCAGTATCACCACTAATTGTATTATATCTACGATAATATTCTTTCTTGCTTCGATTAGCTTCAGTTAAATAAGATCAAAATACTTTATGTTAAACCTCCTTTTTTTTTTCAGTTTCAATTCTGTCCTGTTAATTTTGTTCACCCACTCATGCCTAAATCTTTGAATGCTCAAGTCTGTAATAGTCCCTTCTTGAACTTAATTGTCGTCGCATGCATATTTGTGAAAATTTGATTCGGAACACTGATTTTCTGTTTGTGGTATGATATACCTCCAGGTATACATATTATATGAACCTTAGTATACACCAAATGTATACAAAGATCACATATCAGTGTATACCTTTCAGGCATATCAGGTACACTCTGAATACTGTGCATATATCAGTCATTGCATATGACCGAACTCCATACATGCCTAATGCCCAATAAATGTTATACGGTTCGATTCAGTTATGTTTGGTTGTTGATCTGTTATATCACAGTAAGTGTGCGGTGGCTGAGTTATGTGTGCATAAGATATACTTAAATATATGCCTTATATACATAACCTGCCGACCTGTTGAATTTGTATTTTTACATATTCCTCGATTAGATACATTTTTTTTCTTTCGTTTTATGCATAACCATCGCATGCGAGTCCGAGGGACTCGTTCTTCTTCCGCATTCGGAGTTGGGCTAAATCGCAACGCAATCTCCTCTCGGGTCAATCTACGTCCGCAGCAAAAATTCTGGGCTAAGCCCATACAGCAGCGGACCACAGTAATACAATAAACTTATTGGGCTGAAGCCCAATGGCAGCAGCAGATCATAACAGCCCTAGAATGGGCCAAACCCGTTCAAACTTGTTATTTCCTTGGCTCAATTTTGTTTGTGTCTTTGACTGCTTTGACTAACACTTCAGTTCATTTTTAGCTTAGATGAATCTAGTGAATTAGTGGGGTTAGTTTAGAATAATGGGTAGTTAACTTAAAGAGAACCAACAGTTAATTACCCAAGATTTCTTCTTCTCTTTTGTTAAATTATTCATAGTACTTATAATATCTATTTTTCATTAGAATAATTGACTTTCAAATGGCGTGAGCGCACCTTTTAGACTAAAGGACTCCTTTTATTTCTTTATTATCTTAAAATTGGAAATGTGGCGGGCATGCAAAAATGAATTCAGGTATGTTTTATAAATAACTTTCCAAGATCTGTCCAATTATGTTCATCTTTAGCCGAATATAGTCTAAATAAGTCAATAAAAAGAGAAAGAAACTCACATCCTTTTGCATCCTTTTTTTTGTAAAAAATAAATCTAGACTTCTTTCTATGTCGTCATATTCATATAATATAATTTTATTCTTAGTTTAAATTTGCTAAATCTCTTCTCAAAAGCTATTACTTATGGGCAAATTATCATATTTACTACAAGTCTTATCTTGAATGGCATTTATTATATTTTCATATAAGGTCTTAGCAACATTTTAAGCTTTATTTAAATAACATTTAAAATTCTCTTTTATGCAAACTATATTTTATAAGTTTTATTTTTAAATAGCATTTTTATTTAAAGCCTTAACAATATTTATAAGTCTTATTTAAAAAACGGATTTCAAAGTCCTCGTGTATACAAATTCTCACCTTAATTAATTAACTTAAGTTTGGCCGGACAACCGTAGTTAACGAATTCTAAAGGATGCCTAACCCCTTCCCTTTAGGATAATATAGAGCCCTTACCTGGAATCATATTGGTTAAGCAGATTATTAACGGAGGTTTGTTTTTTACTTCACCTTAGTTAACATCTAGGTGTCTTAATTCACCGTTAAATTAATTAGGTGGCGACTCCTTGAATAAAACAAATGGGAATCACCAAAATATTGTACTCGTAATTATAACCTGGTTAAAATGGGGTATGACAGCTTGGCGACTCTGCTGGGGAACTTAGGTTCTAACCATAACGGACTTAGGTTAATAAATAATTTGCAAAAAGTTTTTGTTTGCTTTATTTCGCTTTTATTATCTTATATATTTTAAGTGTTTTATTGTTTTATTCCTTATGTGATATTTCTATGTAAGATGTATATTATACTGCTTTCCTTAAACTGGCATTCCGTTCATATTTCCTCAATTTCTGGAAAACTCACACTATCACACGTACATGCGAGGTGTGTTTTGCGCACCCGCAAACTTCTTCAAAAATCCAAAATTTTAGGAGAGTCGGCGTATGCGCGGGGTGCCCGAATAACGGGGACCGCGTAGCCTTCTCACTCGAGTAGTCCGCTCGGGAACCTTATGTCTAGTAAACCCACTCTTAGTCTACCTAGGATAGAGCGAAAACCAAAACCTTGTAAGGACATGCATCATTTTAAACCTAGGAGGCTTAATACCCTTGGTGTATTGAGTTCATTAGTCAACCTTACCAAATGAGTCCATGACTCTAAGTGACACTATTTACTATTTATGTGCGTTATTTGAAGGACAAATGTGTGGAATATGTGGACCTAGTAGTCTATAGATAAATATTTCAGGAAAACTGACATTTTGTTGCAGGTTGTCGTGGAGCATCCAATTAATGCCGGAGGGTTGAAGACAATTAAAAGAAATTTGTGGAGATGAAGTATTAGATATCTTAGATTAACTTTGAATTGTATTATTAAACTGGCATGTAATAAATTTTTATTCTTGTAAATTAGTTTTAGGAAGTGTTATGGAATGATACATAAAAGACATGTTTGTCCTTCAAATGTTCGTTAGGCCTACCTCTGGCATAAAGAGGTCCCTTGCATTATAGAACGCGATGTATTATGTGCAATAATGTGTTTATATGCAATAATATGTCCTTACCGCATACTGACTCATTTCCTTTTTCTTTTCTTGTTTTATCTTTTTTTTTTCTTTTAAACTCATTTTCAAAACAAAAGGTTGACTTGTGCTAAAGGGGAACTGGCGGAGCATCCATATTTCACACGGTCTAGAGCCAAGAAATCAGACTCTGACTCATCAATAATTACCTGGTTAACTAAAAAGACTCGTTCTAAAATAGAGCAAAGTTTGATCAATGCAACCACTTCATCTGAGCCATCTCTTAGTTTACCGATCACGAGTGATCCCACATCCTCTAATGAACCAGAAACACATTTGGAGATCATTGCTCGTCTGGAGCGACGAGTTGCTGAACTAAGTCACATGGTACTTCAAAATCGGTCATTTTCTCAAACTCCGCCACATATGACTCCATATCAGGGGTTCGTCAGACTTTGCCTATGCTACCTCCATTCCCAAACTTGGATGAACTTAACCAAGCAAACTATTTTACCACTTCTCAACCAGCTCATTCCGAACCCCTTGCCCACCTAGTTACTCAAAATGCTCCTCTTTTGTTTACAGCCGCTTCTTCAAAGGCTCAGTTCATACCGCCGACACATGATGTTACCAATGCACATCAAGTTCCGCCGGTATATACTTATACCACAGCTCCACCCATGACATAAACCCAAGGACAATGTCACGCAGATGTTGATCATTATGTCGAAGTCGAGAAGGAGGCAAGGGCAGTTAATGATGAAATGATAAATAGAAAGCTCAAAAGTTTGGAAGATGCCATGAGAAGTTTGCGCGGACTCGGAAGTAATCAAAGCGTGAGATATGAAGAATTATGTGCATTTCCTGAGGTTGAATTGCCACCAGGTTACAAGTTCCAAAATTTGAGAAGTTTGATGGGTCGGGAAATCCTTTCTTCCATTTGAAGGTCTATTGTGAAAAGTTGATTGGTGTGGGGAAGAATGAAGGGATAAGAGTCAAACTATTTAATCAGAGTTTGAGTGGAAAAGCTTTGGAATGGTATTCCAAGCAAGATACAACCAAATGGCGTACTTGGGATGACTTGGCAAATGCTTTTGTGGATCATTACAAGTTTCATGTTGAGATCGCTCCTGACAGAATCTCAATTACAAAGTTAAAGAAGAAGTTAACCAAATCATTTCGAGAATATGCTATACGGTGGAGAGAGGAAGCATCTAGGGTACACCCGCCCATGGAGGAAACATAAATGATTACTTTCTTCATTCAGGCACTAGAACCAGAGTACTATGAACGTTTGGTGACAATGGGCGGAAGTGATCAAAGCTGGGGACATGATCGAAGATGGCATTAAGACAGGGAGAATAACAAGTCTAGCAGCATTGCAGTCTACTAGTAAGGCCATACAAACTGGTGCTCTTGGAAATGGAAAGAAAAAAGAAAAGGACGCGGCAGCGGTAATGGCTCTAGGAAGCACCTCATACCACCACCAACAACCTCCGCGATACAAGTCTAACGCTCTCCACTCACAATATTTCCAATATTCGTCACATCCATACAACCAAGCTTTGTCATCTTACCCGCCTCAATCACCACAAATTTCCTACCCCGTCTACAACACACAGCCAACATACCGAGCTCCACGACCACCAACATACCCAGCTCCACGACCACCAACATACCCAGCTCCACCATCACAATCTCATCATCCAAACAATGCATCCGCACCTCGCCCAAATAGACCTTTCCGCAATTTTACACCATTGGGAGAGCCATTGAGCGTTGTTCTTGAAAGACTGCAAGATTCAGGCTTAATATATCCTGTGGAAGGAAGAATTCCAGATCCATTACCTAGAAGTTTTGATCCCACTAAAACGTGTGCATATCATTCGGGGGTAAAAGGCCGTTCCACTGATCGTTGTTACGCATTGAAACACAAGGTTGAAGATATTATTGAAGCAAAACAGATCATGGTTAAACAACCGGCACCAAATGTGGTTAACAATCCACTCCCGACCCATGATGGGGCCACGATAAATATGATTGGAATAGATGAAAATGATGACGATCCAGCCAAATTCATAGTGCCTGTGGATAGTGTGGAAGATCATGGTCTTGTAGCCGTTGCTTCTCCGGCTATAGTGATAAGGGGTTTTGTGCCTGTCGAGATATTAGGAGCTTCATCAACACCTGTGGAGGTAGTTCAAGCGCCAAATCAGTTACCAGTACTCGATACCAAAGCGGTACCATGGAATTATCAACAAGCCGTGATGGAGTGTCGAGGAAAGGAAACGATCACTGACAAGACTAAGACGTCAGGAATGACAAGGTCCGGAAGGTGCTATACCCCTGAAGAGCTAGCTAGATTGAGGCAAACTAAAGAAAGCAATGTGCCTCCCAAAAGGGTCGTGACAGAAGCCGAGGCAGAAGAATTTTTGAGGAAGATTAAGGCCAGTGAGTACTCAGTTGTGGATTAGTTAAAAAAGACCAATGCCCAGATTCCTATTCTTTCGTTGCTTTTAAGTTCAGATGTACACAGAAATGCACTCTTGAAGATTTTGAATGAAGCATATGTTCCAAGCGAAACAACTAGTGAGACGTTAGCTGGGATAGTTGGGCGCGTGTTTGACAGTCATCGAATCAGCTTCGATAATGAAGAACTTCCACCAGAGGGATGTAGTCACAACAAAGCACTCCATATAACTGTCAAGTGTCGTAACATGTTTGTGTCTAAAGTGTTGTGATGGGGGTTCTGGACTTAACATTTGTCCACTAACAAGTCTGAAGAAGATCGGATATAATATTAGCGAGCTTAAGACAAGTGATATGAATATTCGAGCATTTGATGGGGCTCAAAGACGTCCTATTGGACAAATAGAGTTGAATGTGCTGATTGGACCTGTTGAGTTCATTATGGATTTTCAAGTACTTGATATCTCCACGACATACAACGTGTTTTTAGGAAGACCGTGGATCCATATGGTTGGAGCTGTGCCATCTACTTTGCACCAGACTGTCAAATTTGAGTGGGATCAACAACAAATATGCATACATGGAGAATGTGACACGTCTATCTATCGAGAGCAATCTATTCCATTCATCGAGGCAACGGGAGGGTTCGATGGAACAACTTACCATGCTTGGGAGGTTGTGAATGTTTCTAGAATGGGTGAAGTGTGTCAAACTCAAGAATCAAAAAGGTCATGCGCCGCAATCATGGTTGCAAAGGAAATGCTAAAAAATGGGTACCAACCTGGACTTGGGTTAGAGAAGACATTAAATGGGCGGGTTGAGCCTGTAGTTCTCCCTGCACAACAGTTCACATTTGGTTTGGGATATGAACCAATTGAGGAAGAAGCAAAGAAAGCACGAAAGAATAAAGGAAAGGATATTTTCTTGCCAAAACCCATTCCTACCATTGATCAAACTTTCTCAAAACCTGCCATCTCCAAAACTTCAGATCTGACTGTTGAAGTTGCCTATGATGATATTGTGGAAGGGATCAAGAACTTGTTTGTGGAAGATGAAGATGATCATGCTGTGGTAATCGAAGACATCGCTGCAACATCGACCTTATGGGCTGCCGATCTGGGACCTGAGTTGAAGAATTGGATTTGCATCTCAGCCCCGGTTCGCCGGGAGTTTCAGTAATTTAAGTTTAAATTTCCTTTTGTAATAGGCCGGAGGCATAAGCTAGAACCTTTATTTTTTGTCATGTCGCCTCTATGTTTTGTTACGGCCTTTCTAAATTAAGACTTTGTCAGTTGTTGTAATGAACTACGTTTGACCTGACTTCCTTTTGGATACGTAGGCAACCCATATCGTGTTCGGCCACTCTTTTCAAAATATTTCAGTGTCTTTGTTTTGTGGGTAATGAACTACGTTTGGCCTGAATTCCTTTTGGATACGTAGGCAGCCCACATCGGGTTCGGCCGCTCTTTTCAAAATATTGCTATGTCTTTGTTTTGTGGGTTGGAACTACGTGTGGCCTGATTTCCTTTTGGATACGTAGGCAACCCACATCGGGTTTGACCCTCATTTTAAATAAATAAATAAAAAACCTCAAAAGTTTTTATTTTAATCACGAACTACGTATGTCCTGATTCGTTTGGGATACGTACGCAACCCGAGACGGGTTCGACCCTTCTATTTTAAAATTTCAAAGTCTTTGGTTTGTCCAACCATTTTAGTCCCTATGAGATACATAAGGATTTTTATATAAGATTTTGGTCTTCCCACTGTTTAAATTCATGTGTCCTAGTATCTTGAAACTGGGACAAATTTTTGAAATCGGTCAAATCGCTTCCAAAAACTTTCAATATAAGTTCTCACTTTTCAATTGTTTAGAACCAAGTGCCTCCAGGACTGGAAACTGGGACAATTTGTTTTAGAAGTAGCACAAAAGTGGTCTTAAATGTTCAACAATTTTAAATAAAGTTCGTCCATGTCTTTCTAAAATGTTGATAAGTTTGAATTCGAGTCTTCATAATCATTTTTATCTATTAGAGCCACTAAGTATCCTCTTTTGAAGTCATCCAAATCTCATTACTCTTATTTTCAAATACACTTTTTATTACTTATAACTGAAACTCCTTGGCAAAACAAAATATCTGGTGGGGCCTCGAAGAACGTGGACGCGATTGAGACAAGAATCAATTCAAGGACCAAGTTCCCCAACAAGCACAAGTCAACCAATTTTCTTTAAACTCACAACTTTTCTTTGATGAGACAGGTTTCAATTAACATAGATGTGGCGCATATTTGACTCTTCTTCAAATTTTAGTTATGGACGTGAACAAAGAGTTAGCCTTCTGCAAAAGACAAATATTCTTCAATGTGGATGTAAATTTAGCTTGCGCTAAACGGTGGATGTTGTTCCATTCTTCATGAAATTTTGATCGCAACAACGGACATGAATTTATCTTCTCAACCAAGGGCTGTAGGCGTAATTCTTTCAAACCCAGCTATTTACATATTCTTACCACTAACAGTTGTTTTAGCTCATGGCATTTCTCGATGGATCAAAGACGCATAATCGTGGATTTAACCTTCTTCGAAGTGGATACGAACATGGTCACCTGATTATCGGTTTAAATTCCTTAACTTTATCATCACTTCATACATATTTATTTATTTCAAGTCGCTAACAAGTTCTTTTTTAGAATGTGGTATTTAATGAGATGACAGGATCGAAATCTTGCATCATATGTTAAATTGTGGGGACAATTTTAGATTTAACTTACGTCACAACAGGATGTGAATTTGGATGTGGAATTATATCTCTTCACGAATAGTTTTGTGGATGTGGACAGAAACGTGGATATACATTTCTACATTACAAATTGTGAGAGCGGACATGGATTTATATCTCAATTATAAACATTATGGATATTGTGGACGTCGAAGTGTAATTATCTTTTTACATTATAAATGTTGTGGACGTGGACGTGGATTTATCTTTCTCGCATTATACAATTTGTGAAAGTGGACGTGGATTTAAATTTCCATGCTATGAATCTTGTGGACATGGACATGAAGTTCTACATTATAAAATTTTTAGAAGTGGATGTGGATTTTTATTTTTTACCGTGGATGTGGACGTGGAAGTGGATTTATATTTTTACATTATAAAATTTGTGGAAGTGGACGTGGATTTATTTTCTGCATTGTGGATATTGTGGATGTGGAAGTGGATTTATCTGTTACATTATGAACATTGTGGACGTGGACGTGGACGTGGATTTATCTTTCTCGCATTATAAATTTTGCGGAAGTAGACGTGGATTTATCATTTTCCACACGAATGACTTCGTGGATGTGGACGTGGATGTAGATTTATATTTTTACATTATAAAACTTATGGAAGTGGACGTGGACGTGGATTTATTTTTCTGCAATGTGGATATTATGGACGTGGAAGTGGATTTATCTTTTTACATTATAAACATTGTGGACGTGGACGTGGACGTGGATTTATCTTTCTTGCATTACAAAATTTGTGGAAGTGGATGTGGATTTATATTTTTGTACCACGAAAGTGGACGTGGATTTACATTTTGTACCGTGGAAGTGGATGTGGATTTATATTTTTTGTACGGTGGAAGTGGATGTGGATTTATATTTTTTGTACCACGAAAGTGGACGTGGATTTATATTTTGTACCACGAAAGTGGACATGAATTTACATTTTGTACCGTGGAAGTGGACGTGGATTTATATTTTTGTACCGTGGAAGTGGATGTGGATTTATATTTTTTGTACAGTGGAAGTGGATGTGGATTTATATTTTTGTACAGTGGAAGTGGATGTGGATTTATATTTTTGTACAGTGGAAGTGGATGTGGATTTATATTTTTGTACAGTGGAAGTGGATGTGGATTTATATTTTTGTACAGTGGAAGTGGATGTGGATTTATATTTTGTACAGTGGAAGTGGATGTGGATTTATATTTTTGTACAGTGGAAGTGGATGTGGATTTATATTTTTGTACAGTGGAAGTGGACGTGGATTTATATTTTGTACCGTGGAGGTGGATGTGGATTTATATTTTTTACACTGCGGAAGTGGATGTGGATTTATATTTTTTGTACAGTGGAAGTGGATGTGGATTTATATTTTAGATTTCCTTAAAATAAACGTGGATGTGGATTTAGATTTCGTTAAAGTGGATATCAATGTCGACTTAATTCTTCTTCAAGTGGAAGCCATAAATTTAATCTCCAAAATATGTTGCGGATTCAACTTTCAAACAGGGGTTACAAGTGTAAACTTCTCCAACCCTGTCTTATTTACACATATATTTCTTTATTGCTAACAATTGTTTTTAGCTTGTGGCTTATGACAATATTAAAGTTGGCGTCACACATCAACTCGTGGAACTATTTCTTCGGCAGCGAACTGAGGCAATTTGTTGGGAAGGATAATCAGACTTCTCGACAAGGGTCAAGGATCTACCTCGAACACTTATCTCCAACCCCAAATATTCCGTCTGCAATCCAGCATATCAAATTTTCAAAATTTTCGAGTTTCTACCATAAGACCCAGTGTCATCATAATTCGACACCGGGATAATATTTTGCAAAGATTCGTGCCAATCGGGGTACATTATTTATAGGAGTCGTAGTAATCTAGAACTACACACGGCCTGATTCTCATGTAGCCCGAGATATGTAGGCAACTCGGAGAAAGGAGATCGGCCATAATCCTCTCAAATTTCCTTTAGCCGGGACAAAATAGGCTATTGAGTCAACGTCTTTGCCCGAAAATTCTTTTCATCATTACCGGGCAAAGAGGGACAAGCTGTTGACACCTAATTTTGTCCCGCCTCTCCTCCGAAATACCTATTTGCGCTTCTAATATTTTTTGGCAAATTAAAAAAAAAAATATTTATATTTTATTATAATTATTAGCTTCTTATCAATACCCGCGTTTCATTATTCTATTACAGTTACTAGCTATTATTATTATTATTATTATTATTATTTAGTATTATTATTATGCTACCAGTATTACTATAATTCACGTTTTCATCATTTCAGCATATTTTTACCAGCTTACGCACACACATCGCATTTATCTTCGCATAATTAAATAATAGTATTTATTTACTGTGGATTTTCGAAATATTATTGCACGGCTATTACAACGCCATTTTTATTATTTGAGCATTAATAATTTCATATTTTATATTAAGTAATATTTTAACACACGTTAGTATAGAGTTATTTAAATAAGTCTTTTATTTAAATGTAGTAGTCCAATCAACTCATACTATTTTTGGACCAATTCATAAAATCAGCCCAAAAGAAAATTGACCGAGTCCAGCCCGAATGGGCGCGACCCGGCCCAAGTTCTTTTCAGTTCAGGGGTAATACCCCTTTAATGTTTCATTTTCATACCAAACCCACCGCTATACTCTCTCCCCTTTACCCCTAAACCCTAAGCCGCTGCCCCATCCCTTCTCTCTCTCTTTCCCTCTTCTCCTTCATCGTCTTTCTCTCCCCCACGTTACCTCTGCCACCTCCACCTTCTCTTGTCCCCCCACGCTTCTGCCACCCCCATTTCACCCTGTTAATCACGCTCCTCCTTCCCTCTTCCTTCAAACAAAGAGAAAATCTATAAAGAGAGGGGAGATATTCGAAATGAAGGGGGGACTAAAATCAGATCAAAAACCCGAAATAAAAAAAGATCTTGAACGCAGAAATCCCATAGAAACTGAGGCTTTCGAATCGCAAAGAAAATCCCCTAGAAATAGAGGTTCGAATTAGGAGAAATCGCAGAAATTCCCCATAGCCAATATTAGTTTCTTTTAGCAGTATTGTTTGATATCGAGTCGAAATCCACACCTTGTTTTGTTCTGTTTTGCCCTTGGCATCCGTTCGGATTCGAAGGGTATTCAAATTCGGGTTTTTCTTAGTGTTTTGAAGTAGATTTGAAGTGTTCGAGGTTAGATCGAAACCTCCGCCTCACTTCGCTGCATCCGAAGAAGGTAATTTCTCCTCCTTTAAGCCATTTTGCTTACAGTCGGGTCTATATGTATGTCTACTCTGTTTGGTGTTTTAGATGAGCTCGTTTTAGTTTGTTTGTGTGCTGATTTTATTTCCTGTTTGTTATGTGTTTGTTAATATTTGTGATTGATTGTTAAAATTAATGGTTAGTTTAGCATTGTTAGCAGCTTTAGCATTATAAGTCTGTTCCGTTTAGTTTAATATAGTGTCGTTTGCTTATATGTTAGTTTAGCTGCTATTGCATTATTACTTTAATGTAGTCCAATTTTCAGTTTGGTGTTAGTTTTTGTCGTTGTGATTAGTCTTAAGTATGTTGTTAGTTCTTATGTGAGTTTGGATATCACTAAACCATGTGTTTATAGATGCTGTCTAGTACCCTATTTGAATGGTGGTCATGTTTAATCCATCTTAGTCATGTATTCTCATCTAATCAGGCCATGCTTAAATCGATAATTTCCTCACATGCCTACTAGTTTTGAGCCTAAGTTTGCCTGTACATTTAACTGTTGTCGTTTGTTATACTACATGTTTGTTAGTATGTTCATTAGTTGATAGTTTGTATACTCTGTTTGGTACAGTAGCACGCTTAAAGATCAATTTTCTATGTGGTTCTCTCTTGACTGACCCTCCCTTGAAGATCCATGGGAGGTCTCAAAGCCCGACAAAATGTTAAAGCGACTCATTTTCTAATTATGTGGTGTCTTTGCATGCAAATGAATTCGAAGAAGTGTCGAAGCTTTAGCATGACTGTCTGAGTTTGTATTCATTTAGTTTGACATAGAAACTGTTCTGAGTTTGTTTGGACTGAATGATGAGTCTTGATCCCTTAATAGACATTCCTTATTTGTTTTCTTATGCTAATTTGAAGATATATCTAGACGAAAGCTTAATCTTAAAATGATCCTAACTTGCCAAGGATGTGCTAGTAAATTTGTTTGAAATATGTGCTGGTTTGTAATACATTAGTATTGGTCATAGCTGTTTAGTTTACATAGGTGTTTGTTTGAGCAGGTCTTGTATGCCATTTTGGCTATTTATGCCCATCTGCACATCTTTCCTTTTTCCCTCAAGTCTTGAAAGCATATCTCCAGTTTCAATCCCTTTAAATTGATTACTAATCTTGAGTTTACATGAAAGTTTAGACTAGAGGATTTGTTAATCATGTTTGTGTGCACTAGCCTTTTTATGATTGGTTGGCTTGTCTCGGTTATATGATGATTTAGCCATGTGCAGTTTGTGTCTGCAACTATTCTTATTATACCATATAAGATCGATTTATTTAGTCATATTCCAGGTTAGCCTACAGCCTGCCTAAGTAGATCTTCACATGCTTAATTTCCTGCTAACATAGTAGTTTAAATCTATTGTTGTTCTGTATGATTGGTTATAGATCGTGCTATTAAATCTATGGTTTCATGCATTCAAGTATTATGACCTGGGCTCGTATTTGGTGTTTTCAATTGCTTAAGTCTTTTGTAGTTTAGCATAACCCTTTGGAAATTCATTGGTACTTGCTTGTGCTCACTTTTAATTGGTTTCAGTCATCTATAATTTGTTAAAATGAAGTTAGTATGATTTAACATATTACTAGTACAGTTAGTAGATCTTGTTTGATATAGGAGTTTCTTGGGACTGCTATGTTGGTTCTGTTAGTTGGATCATGATTCTATATCGACTCGTAATTTATGAAAACATGATTAGTTTAGACTTCAATGACGTAGAGGATTCTGCTTAAGTCCAGTCCAGTTGGCGTATGTCAATCTAAGTTGGTTTCTTGTGGTTAAATTCGTGTGATGAATCACCTGCAATGTTGTAGCATACTTGATCAAGACCTCCTGCCTAATACCTAGGACTGTAGCTGTTTTACTGGTATCATGTTGCACCCTCCCATGCTTACTGTATTTTTGAGGTTGGACCTGTTATACTCTAAAGGACTGGTGGCTGCTTTTGGGGGGGATAAGCAATCGATGGCTATATTTGCCCTTTGAAAAATGGATACTAGGATTGTTGTAGTTCTGAGTCAGGTTATTATAGTACTCTCGGGCTGTCCCCTTGTTTTTACTGTTATCCAGCAGTTGCTTCTGGACTTAATTCATGATGTTCTTTTAAACTGAATATATTCTTTCATGATATGATCCTTGTTTGCTATTCTCTTACTGTCATTTTGTTTAAGAGATTTAAAAATACAAACATGATTTGGCTGAGTTCATCTCATAGCTTTGCTTTAAATTCTGTTCAAGTTCAGATAAAAATCCTAGTTTAGTTTTGTTTTGAATTGGATACTTATTTCCTTTTCGTATCTGAAACATTCCTCTTTGGGCATGTCTCTTGGTTTGCTTCTACTCCCCTGCTCATTCCCTTGGCAGTATCACCACTAATTGTATTATATCTACGATAATATTCTTTCTTGCTTCGATTAGCTTCAGTTAAATAAGATCAAAATACTTTATGTTAAACCTCCTTTTTTTTTTTTTCAGTTTCAATTCTGTCCTTTTAATTTTGTTCACCCACTCATGCCTAAATCTTTGAATGCTCAAGTCTGTAATAGTCCCTTCTTGAACTTAATTGTCGTCGCATGCATATTTGTGAAAATTTGATTCGGAACACTGATTTTCTGTTTGTGGTATGATATACCTCCAGGTATACATATTATATGAACCTTAGTATACACCAAATGTATACAAAGATCACATATCAGTGTATACCTTTCAGGCATATCAGGTACACTCTGAATACTGTGCATATATCAGTCATTGCATATGACCGAACTCCATACATGCCTAATGCCCAATAAATGTTATACGGTTCGATTCAGTTATGTTTGGTTGTTGATCTGTTATATCACAGTAAGTGTGCGGTGGCTGAGTTATGTGTGCATAAGATATACTTAAATATATGCCTTATATACATAACCTGCCGACCTGTTGAATTTGTATTTTTACATATTCCTCGATTAGATACATTCTTTTTCTTTCGTTTTATGCATAACCATCGCATGCGTGTCCGAGGGACTCGTTCTTCTTCCGCATTCGGTGTTGGGCTAAATCCCAACGCAATCTCCTCTCGGGTCAATCTACGTCCGCAGCAAAAATTCTGGGCTAAGCCCATACAGCAGCGGACCACAGTAATACAATGAACTTATTGGGCTGAAGCCCAATGGCAGCAGCAGATCATAACTGCCCTAGAATGGGCCAAACCCGTTCAAACTTGTTATTTCCTTGGCTCAATTTTGTTTGTGTCTTTGACTGCTTTGACTAACACTTCAGTTCATTTTTAGCTTAGATGAATCTAGTGAATTAGTGGGGTTAGTTTAGAATAATGGGTAGTTAACTTAAAGAGAACCAACAGTTAATTACCCAAGATTTCTTCTTCTCTTTTGTTAAATTATTCATAGTACTTATAATATCTATTTTTCATTAGAATAATTGACTTTCAAATGGCATGAGCGCACCTTTTAGACTAAAGGACTCCTTTTATTTCTTTATTATCTTAAAATTGGAAATGTGGCGGGCATGCAAAAATGAATTCAGGTATGTTTTATAAATAACTTTCCAAGATCTGTCCAATTATGTTCATCTTTAGCCGAATATAGTCTAAATAAGTCAATAAAAAGAGAAAGAAACTCACATCCTTTTGCATCCTTTTTTTTGTAAAAAATAAATCTAGACTTCTTTCTATGTCGTCATATTCATATAATATAATTTTATTCTAAGTTTAAATTTGCTAAATCTCTTCTCAAAAGCTATTACTTATGGGCAAATTATCATATTTACTACAAGTCTTATCTTGAATGGCATTTATTATATTTTCATATAAGGTCTTAGCAACATTTTAAGCTTTATTTAAATAACATTTAAAATTCTCTTTTATGCAAACTATATTTTATAAGTTTTATTTTTAAATAGCATTTTTATTTAAAGCCTTAACAATATTTATAAGTCTTATTTAAAAAACGGATTTCAAAGTCCTCGTGTATACAAATTCTCACCTTAATTAATTAACTTAAGTTTGGCCGGACAACCGTAGTTAACGGATTCTAAAGGATGCCTAACCCCTTCCCTTTAGGATAATATAGAGCCCTTACCTGGAATCATATTGGTTAAGCAGATTATTAACGGAGGTTTGGTTTTTACTTCACCTTAGTTAACATCTAGGTGTCCTAATTCACCGTTAAATTAATTAGGTGGCGACTCCTTGAATAAAACAAATGGGAATCACCAAAATGTTGTACTCCTAATTATAACCTGGTTAAAATGGGGTATGACAGACGGTCCGTAGGAATTTATACGGCCCGTAAAAAATGGGCGCAGAATAGCCCTACGGGAGTTTAAGTTCCGCTTTATATATTTCGTTCCACTTCATTTGGACATATTATTTTACCAAACCAGATCCAAAGGCTCTCTAAAAACCCTCTCCTCCACTCCATAAACTAATCCAAGCCAAAATCCAGGAGAGATTAAATATCAATAAGCAAGAATCAAGATACCCATGTGCTAGAGGTCTTGCTAGGGTTAATAAGCTCCAAATATTCTTTGAATATTGAAGCTAGGGTTTTCATATAAGTTGATAGCTTGCTCCAAAGCTCATTCTTATGAGATAAAAGGTTAGTTTTCATGCTTATTACATATTATCAAGAATGTTTATTTGTTGAACAACTTGGGTAAAAGGAGGAAGATGAGTTCTAAATGTAGTTTTTATGAGGTTTTTGAGTAGTAAGCTAACTTGAGTTATGATTCTTAGTATAATAGGGGTATAATATTTCTATGGAAAGTAATAATGGTGATGAAGACACATTATGTGAAAATGTGCAAAAATGGGTATGAAGTTGCTAGCATAAGTTGAACACGAGGATGAATTTTGAAGGCTAAATCGAATGTGAATACTTGATTATGATATTGTGGATATTATGGTGGTGGTTTGGGAGTTGTTTTGTGATATAGTGGAAGTTGATGAAATAGGGGAAATGCTGTCCAATTTTCTCTAGCTTTAGTCATGTATGCTAAGCTATCGATTTTCTAATGATAGTATAACTCTAATGAAGGTAGAAACGTGAGCATTGAAGGAGAACGTGCAAGTGATAGAATAGTTAAACGGAAAGGTATGTAAGGCTAACCCTTCTTTCATAAGGCATGGTTCTTTGGCCAAATATCTAATCTTCTATGAGCCTATGATGTCCTCCAAATGATGTTATCTTCAAGAGCTACTAAGCTCATGATTCTCGATATGTTACGATTGTAGTAAATTCCTCATATGACGAGTAATCCTCTAAGGATAGATGTAATGAACGATGATAGTAATGATGTTAAATATGCTTATGAGATTTTATGTATATGTGTCTATGTATGACTATTATGAAACCCCGAGCTTATATGGCCGGGTAGGATATATATATGTATTGTGCGCGCACCACTGCAGTTTGGTACGGATAACCCTGAGCCTTGGTAGGGCCAGGTATGTGTAACCCTGAGCCTTGGTAGGGCTAGGTATGTGTAACCCTGAGCCTTGGTCGGGCCAGGTATGTATAATCACCGAGCCTAGCCATGGTCGGGTACGCGAAACACCGAACCTTCGTGGTCGGGTATGCTATGTAAATGATATGTATATGAATATGAATATGAATATGAATATGTATATGAATATGAATATGAATATGAATATGATTATGTATATGAATATGATTACGGATACGAAATGTAAATGAGTACGGATACGAGTACGGATACGGATACGGATATGGATGTATGTACACAATCACGTATTAGAAAAGGAAAGTCCCTATGAAAAGCAAGTAAGTATCTATGACATTGGATCTACTACCTCCCATCTTATGCTATTTCTTATGTTGCTTATTATGCTTCTATAATGATGTTGATCATGCTTTACATACTCAGTACATTCTTCGTACTGACGTCCTTTTTTTTGTGGGCGCTGCGTCATGCCCGCAGGTGGCCAGGAAGACAGACTTGATCCATAGCTTTATTACTCAGGGACTACATAGCGGAGCTCCATTTCATTCAGAGTTACAGCTTTTGGTATTTATTCTTTTGTGTACATATTTATGGGCATAGCGGGGTCCTTTCCCGCCTATATGATATGACATACTCTCCTTAGAGGCTCGTAGACATGTGTATATGGTTAGATGTATTTGGTCTTGTCGGCTAGTCTTGTGTATATCATTTTGTTAGCCTCGTCGGCTTATGTACATTGATATGGGCATTGTTATTGATGGTGATATATATATATATATATGTATGTATGTATCGTTGCCCAATGGGATTAGTATGAATAATGGATGGAAAGTATGAATTAGCTATGTGGCTTACCTAGATGTAAATGTGAAAGTATGATAAGAGGTGCCCGGGTGGGTTAACATCGGGTGCCCGTCGCGGCCCTCCGATTGGGTCGTGACAAAAGTGGTATCAGAGCAGTTCTGTCCTAGGGTGTGTCTACGAGCCGTGTCCAGTAGAGTCTTGGTTATGGGTGTGTTGCGCGCCACACTTATAAACAGGAGGCTACAGGGCATTTAGGATGGTTACTCTTCTTTCATATCTAAGATCGTGCGATAGAGCTAAGTCATAGGAAATGAGATTCCTTATACTAACCCTTGATTTCAGCAGAAGAATAGTATCAACGGAAGGAAGTGAGTGATGGTATTGGAAGTTACAGAGGTAAGTCACTTCGTTGAGGCTACGTTATCAGAATATGTATTTAAATGATAATGGATTTGTTGTCATGAGGTAAGTCAGTGTAAGTACAACAGAGGAATTGCTTAAATGTATCTCTTAATGATAAATTCAGTTATAAGTTTGTGAATTAAACATATTGAATGAATTAGTACAAAGGTAAGCATCGGTACGAAAGATGTGTGTCGAGTAAGGTAAGAATATTGAGGTATGATTGAGATGTAAAGCTGAATAATGAAAAGGAAAGTAAATAGGAAGGTATAACAAGGCAGATCGCTAAAGGATCAAGTACACCTCGAGGTGTGATATAAAAGGTGAGTTTTGACCATTTTTGTACTTTCACTTGAAATTGGGAGCCCTGTGTGGCTGAGGTATGTCATATGTATATATTAGCTCGGTGAGGCATTGTTGGTATTTGCTGCGTGCAGGTTTTGGGATAGTAAGAAATATAGAGGAAACTCTGCCGAAATTTTCCTAGAATCTAAAGGAGATAAGATATAAGCTTGTAATATGTCCTAACGGGAAAAGATGTTGTGCAAAAAGTAATGGCAGGACGAGATTAAGTTAGGAGTATCGTTAACAACTACAAGAGATGAGTTAAATACTATTGAATTGATAGTAATGGCAATTATAAGATCAACATTGATACGGTAAAGAGAAATGCTAGAGTAAATTAGGGAGACTGGTAGTGCTAAAACACGGCATAGGAGAGGAATGGTAACTCTAATAGAGTGCGATACTGGAGTATTGATTGGATGGATAAGCACGAGTAAGATACGATAAGTTTATTAGCAAAATAATGTAACAGCATGACTGAGGCAGGGGTATGAAATACGAAGGGGTAGAACGAATGTGAATCCATTGGTAAAACAACTTATATGGTAAGTGTAATAGGGCTGTTAGAAAGAGTAACAGGTTGAGTATGCTTACTTGGCAAGGTTTATTCTATTTTACGAGCAGGCTTGCGAACGAGGTAAAGAAGTGGCACTTTATAGCGTTGATTATGATCAAGATATAATGAGAGCATGGCAAGAACTATAGTAAAATGTAAGTAAAATATAGTGAGGAAACGACTAAAGATGTGACATGTTCTATATGAATAAAGATTGAATGCAAGTGTGAAACCAACAAGCGAGCCATGGGGCAGTAGATGAGAAAGCTTATAAGACCTTGTTAAGGGAAAGTCCAGCATAGAGGTTCCTCAATGACAGAAATAATAGCAAGCAATGACAAAAAGGGAAGTCAACTTGAAAAATAAATTAGGGAAAAGTGATATGGCAAAGTAGTACCAGTTGGTGATTTGTATAATCGAGATCGCGAGTGATATCTTTGGCTGAATGTATAAGACCAAGACTATGGAAAGGTGAATAACGAAATAGAACGATTGTTAGGAGAAGGATTACCATAATAAGGATGAGAGGAGATGATCAGAGTGAACAGAATAAGTTTTGGAAGTGAAGAATGAATTGTATAGAGGTAATATATTCTAAAAGACAAAGCGGTACTGAGTTAAGAATAGGATTCCTTGTGCGAAGAATAAGGATTGATTATAAAAAGGGAGGTAATAAGATAAATTGAGGAGGAAAGAATGTAAAGGAATAAGTACGGGTATAGAAAGAAAAGGAAATATATGAAGTACACGTACTTAAGAAGTAGTCGTATTATGAGAAAAGGAAGACGCATCTCCTACGAATATCCTATACCAAGTTAGAACGAGTAACGTATATGAAGTAATGAGTTGAGAGAAAAAAAACGTGGCCATGAATTACGAGTTTACCGTTCGATGATAAAGCGATAGAGCAAGGCTATCATCAACGATAAATACAATATGATTATGATTGGTTTTGAAATCAATGTTGAGTGCAACTCAAGAGTAAAAGAGTATGAGGCATAAGGGGTATTAGTTGCGCATGAGACTTAGGCCCTGGAAAACAAAGATGATGTTACAAGTGAATTTTGAACACCGAAGAAGAGAGCAAGTGACATTGCATGTATGGTATGGATAACTAGGCATACTACTATTGTGAGCATCCCTATGGGACAAAAGTTGTTAATTGGAGCGGATTTAGACACTGACTCATAACTACCAGATGAGCCAAGTCCAAGTATCCGCACTTATTCCAAACCCCAGAAGAGGTTCAAGATGAAGCCCCAACACAATGAGGTACGCACGCTTACTTTTCATGCTTTTGGTCGTGTGTGGCCATCGATATGTTGCTATTATGTTGTGGCCCTGTGAGGCAGTGATATTATGGGTTGTTGTGACAGGTTGGTAGTGCCATATTACAGGGGAAACTCTGGCAAAATTTTCGCAGAATCCCGAGTGTTTAACATTCGAGTACGAATGTTCCAAAAGGGGGGAAGAATGTGTTACACCTTGGGAAAATTTCCCCGTGAACGTACAGTGGATAGGCTAACGAAGGGCATAGCGTATACGATGTTTTGATGAGTAAGAAATAGTATTTGATGACCCTAAACGAGATTTCAAAGGCATATAAGGCAAGGAAAGAAAGTTGTTAAGGAAAGCAAAGCATATGTGGTGTGTCGGACAAGAATTACGAGCATTAAGTTAATGACGTTCTAATGACGTCTTAGAGACGAGTAATGGCGTCCCTTAGATTGGTCCGTATAAGTTGGTCGGGACAGCTTTTATGATTTAATATAAGGGACCCTTCTTATTTCACTTCAGTTCCAGTTCATTTCACACTTCTTCATTTCTCAAGTCCTCTAAAAGACTCCATATGTTTCATCCACAAGAATTCAAAGGAAATTGATGATCAACTTCATCAAACCAACAGGAATCAAGAGTAAGAAACTCATCAAAGTCATCTAAGCCAAGAAGTCCCGAGAAAAGTGAAATAGGTTTTTGGTGTTAGAAGAGTATTTCCGTTCAAGGCTTAATTCTACACTATCTAAGGTAAGTTTCATGGTATTTTCATGATGTTTGAAGTATTGATAAGTTGAAACACTTGGATTGTAGAGGAGTATAGAAAATGGGTCATAAATGTGTGAATAGTATCATGGTTAAATAGTGGTTGGAAGGAATCATCAAAATGGATATGTTGAGATTGTAAATATGTTATAAATGACATTTAGAACATGGAATAAGTATTATGTATGAGAAAATGCGATAATGAGCTATGACCATAATTGTGGAGAAATTGGAAGGAAATGGTGAATTGTGGTAAATGTAGATAAATTATGATTGTTGTGATATATTGTGAATGTTGTTGTGGTTGTTTGGGAGCTCATATATGATGTGGGAAAAGTAGTATAAACAAAGGAAATGCTGCCCAATGTTTCCTAGAAATAGTAAGCACGTTCTTGTAATTGTTTAGCTAATGTCAATACAAATTCTCTTGAAGGTAGAACGTGTACATTAAAAGGGGAACGAGCAAGCAATAGAATAGTTAAACGACAAAGGTATGTGAGGGTAGTCATTTCTTTCTATGGCATGAGTCTAATGGTATGATTCTTCTTTCCTTTTCATGAATTCTCTATACCCCGAAAAGTCAAGAGTCTTTGATCATGAACAACTGTATGAGATAAGAGATGTGTTATGAGTTCAAGAATGACGATGATGTTGTGTATTGTACATACTCACCTTATATACTACTTCCTTCAAGGTGAGGCAAAATACTTGTGAATGCTCCATAATGACTATTTATAGGTTCTGAAAACGTGAAAGTTGCAGATTTGCACTTTGGCCCAGTCGATCGTAAAATGAAATACGGACCGTAAAGTAGTTTACGGGCCGTAAACTGCCCTGTCATATTTCAAATTCTAAAACTTCGACTTTCTGCCAGATGCTCAAATGGTTAAATACGACTTGAAATACGGACCGTAAACTGAAATACGGACCGTAAACTGAGCTCGTAAATCACCGTGTCCTCAGCCTGCCTTTCTGGTTCTGTTATTCTTTAATACGTCCACAGAATACGGCCTGTATTTCAGAATATAGACCGTAAAATGGGTTTACTACCGCTGTTGCACTTTCAACTATTTTCATTCCAAAACTGTTCCGTTTCCTGAAAAACCACGCCACACCTGTCACCCCGATAAAGTATAGTTGTCCTTGAGTGTTCATGCATGTACTATGATGAGCATATGATGATGAGCATACTATGATTATGATATTACACCGCGCCTATATGGTAGGGCAGTCACCGCTAAGGCGGGCAGGTATACACCATGGCCAAATGGCATGGGCAGACACCACTAGTGGGCGGCATGAGATGGTACCCCGGACGTGGGAGGCCTGGACGCAGGCTAAAGCTAATGATTATCACACCGTGCCTATATGGTCCGGCAGCTTATATATCTATGTACATATGATATGATGATGATTATGAAAGTAAGCCAGCATGCATTACTTCTTTTATGATTCACAGTCAGATACAGATTGATCCTCATTCGATGCCTCCTATTTTCATTGATACTTTATTATTGTTCTATGCCTTACATACTCAGTACAATGTTCGTACTGACATCCGTTTTCTTTGGACACTGTGTTCGTGCCCACAGGTAGACAGGGAAGAGATGTTGCTCCAGATTCATAGGAGCCAGTAGCTGATTAGAGGGCACTCCTTTGTTCCAGAGGTGCTTATGATTATTCTTTTGTGTATACTCATGTATATATTTTGGGCATGACAGGGTCTTATCCCGTCCCTATGTCTAGCACTATAGTAGAGACTCGTAGATACGCAGTGTGGGTTAGATGGTCTCACGAGATTGCTACTACGTATATGTATTATATTTGATGGCCGAAAGGCTCAAGCATATAAAAGTATTTATGTTTTCAAATGAAAGACGATTTTCTTATGATTTGAATATAAAATTGATAAAAGAGCATTAAATGGGTAAGATGAGTAATAGAACGAGCGGTGCTCGGTGGTTAGCCCCGGGTACCCGTTGCGGCCCCTAGTCGGGTCGTGACAGAAGTGGTATCAGAGCAGTTCAGTCCTAGGAAGTGTCTACGAGCCGTGTTTAGTAGAGTCTTATTTATGGTGTGTTGCGCACTACATCAATAAATAAGAGGCTACAGGGCATTTAGGAAAAATGACCATCCTTCTTCGTATGAGATCGTGCGATAGAGCAGTGTATAAGATTTTATCCTCCCTAATAATGTGTTATGATTTCAGAAATGCCGCCAAAGGGAAAAGCTACAGCCGCCCAGAAGGGCAAGACTACAACAAAAAGGCGGGTGGAAAGAGAGCCTCCGATGAATGTAGAAGCGGACGAGTCACATAATGAGGCCTTATCTAATACTTCCTCCACCCCGCCTAATGTGGAAGAACAAGGAGGAGCTCCAGCTCTAATTCCTCCACCGGTTGCTTCGGGTCAACAAATGACCGAGGCCATACATCTATTGACACAATTGGTTGCCGCACAGGCACAACGGCAAAATGTGAGTTCAAGTGATCGGGCAACAAGTACCAGAGCCCGTGACTTTATGAGTCTGAATCCTCCGGAATTTTTCGGGTCGAAGCCGAATGAAGACCCGCAAGGTTTCATAGATGAGATGTTGAGGACATTGAAAATTATTCATGCCTCCGAGATTGAATCCGTGGAGTTGGCCTCTTATAGACTCCGAGACGTGGCGGTATTGTGGTATAATAATTGGGTATTATCAAGAGGAGAGAACGCGCCTCCTCCAGTTTGGTAAGAATTTGTAGATGCCTTCATTCGTCACTATTTTCCACCCGAGGTCCGCCGAGCTAGAGCGGATAGATTTCTAAATTTGAAGCAAGGAAATATGAGTGCCCGGGAGTATAACATGCAATTTAATTCATTGGCTAGATATGCCCCGACTATGGTGGCCGACATGGGAGATCGAGTACATAGATTTGTGAGTGGGTTGGGACCACATTTATTTAAAGACTGTTTGACGAATTCGTTGCAAGACGGGATGGATATTTCCCGAATACAAGCCCATGCCCCGAATTTAGAAGGGTGACAACATCCACAAAGAAGTGATCGTGATATTGATAGAAGGCAGAATAAGAGGGCCAGATCTATGGGAGCAGGCAGCGATTATAGAGGGGGATCAAGACAGACACATTCTAGGTACTCAGGCCAGTCGGTGACTAGTGCGCCTTCTCGATTTGCAGGTAGGAGATTAGATCGTTCCTTCCGTTCAGGACAGGGCCAGAGTTCGAGGGCCTCAGATTCCTAGTTCAGGGAATATTATAGTCAAAGGAGACCCCCAGCGCCGCGATGCAGCCTGTGTGGTAGATTACATTCCGGACAGTGTCGCCAGGGTTCGGATGCTTGCTACTCTTGTGGCCATGTGGGGCACATGATGAGAGATTGCCCGTCGATGAGTGGCAGAGTTGGAGTTCAGCCCACAGGTTCAGCAGCTGGTTTTTCCTCAGTGCGCCCGGTAGGGCAGACTCCCCAGATGTCAGCAGGCTGAGGTAAAGGCAGAGGGGCAGCATCTACTTCAGGTGCCACTCAGCCCCGTGTATATGCTTTAGCCGGACGGCAGGATCTCGAGTCCTCCCCAGATGTGGTTACAGGTACATTGTCTATATTTTCCCGTGATGTGTATGCATTGATAGATCCGGCTTCTACTCTCTCTTATATTACTCCATATGTGACTGGTTGTATTGGGGTGAAACCTGAGCCAATCAAACCTTTTGAGGTATCTACTCCGGTTGGTGATCCCGTGATAGCAAAACAAGTGTACAAAGAGTGTGTAATTGTGATATGCGACCGCCAAACTAAAGTTGATTTAATTGAGCTAGAAATTTTAGATTTCGATGTAATTATGGGTATGGATTGGTTGGCATCATGTTATGCTAACGTCGATTGCCGAATGAAAGTAGTTCAATTTCAATTTCTGGGAGAGCCCGTACTTGAATGGAAGGGTAATGTAGCATCCCCAAAAGGTAGGTTTATTTCCTACCTTAAGGAGAGAAAGATGATAGACAAGGGCTATGTTTATCATCTAGTTCGGGTCCATGACACCGAGGCAAAGTCGCCAACTTTCCAATCCGTTTCGGTAGTGAATGAATTTTCGGATGTATTTCCTGATGAACTTCCAGGCTTTCCTCCAGAAAGAGAGATTGACTTCGCCATTGATGTGTTGCCGGACACCAAGCCTATTTCTATTCCTCCTTACCGAATGGCTCCGGCAGAATTGAAAGAGCTAAAGGTGCAGTTGAAAGATTTGCTTGAAAAGGGGTTTATTAGACCCAGTTCATCACCGTGGGGAGCACCAGTCTTTTTCGTGAGAAAGAAAGACGGTTCCCTACGAATGTGCATCGATTATAGGCAGTTGAACATGGTGACGATAAAGAACAAATATCCCCTTCCAAGGATTGATGACTTATTAGATCAACTACAGGGCGCCAAATGGTTTTCAAAAATAGACTTGAGGTCGGGTTATCATCAAGTGAGGGTTAGAGAAAAAGATATTCCCAAGACAGCCTTTCAGAACGAGATATGGCCACTATGAATTTCGAGTGATGTCGTTTGGGTTGACTAACTCTCCGGCAGTGTTTATGAATCTGATGAATAATGTATTCAGGCCACTCTTGGATTTATTCGTGATAGTGTTCATTGATGACATCTTGGTATATTCTCGCACAGAAGCAGAACATGCAGACCATTGATGTATCGTACTTGGTATTCTTCGAGTTCGAGAATTATATGCAAAATTTTCAAAGTGCGAGTTTTGGCTAAATTCTGTAACATTTCTGGGCCATGTTATTTTAGACGATGTCATTCGAGTCGACACTCAGAAAATTGAAGCTGTGAAGACTTGGCTAAGGCCTACAACGCCTACAGAAGTTTGTAGCTTTCTGGGATTGGCAGGTTGTTATAGAAGATTCGTAGAGGGCTTCTCATTTATTTCAGCCCCATTGACGAAGCTAACCCAGAAGTGGCAGGGCAGTCACCGCTAAGGCGGCAGGTATACACCATGGCCAAATGGCATGGGCAGACACCACTAGTGGGCGGCATGAGATGGTACCCCGGACACGGGAGGCCCGGACGCAGGCTAATGCTAATGATTATCACACCGTGCCTATATGGTCGGACAGCTTAATATCTATGTACATATGATATGATGATGATTATGAAAGTAAGCCAGCATGCATTACTTCTTTTATGATTCACAGTCAGATACAGATTGCTCCTCATTCGATGCCTCCTATTTCCATTGATACTTTATTATTGTTCTATGCCTTACATACTCAGTACAATGTTTCTACCGACGTCCGTTTTCTTTGGCCGCTGTGTTCGTGCCCACAAGTAGACAGGGAGGAGATGTTGCTCCAGATTCATAGGAGCCAGTAGTTGATTAGAGGGCACTCCTTTGTTCCAGAGGTGCTTATGATTATTCTTTTGTCTATACTCATGTATATATTTTGGGCATGACGGGGTCCTGTCCCGTCCCTATGTCTAGCACTCTAGTAGAGGCTCGTAGATACACAGTGTGGGTTAGATGGTCTCACGAGATTGCTACTACGTATATGTATTATTTTTGATGGCCGAAAGGCTCAAGCATATAAAAGTATTTATGTTTTCAAATGAAAGACGATTTTCTTATGATTTGAATAGAAAATTGATAAAAGAGCATTAAATGGGTAAGATGAGTAATAGAACGAGCGGTGCCCGGTGGTTAGCCCCGAGTACCCGTCGCGGCCCCTAGTCGGGTCGTGACAGAATGTTTCTATGAGAGGGAGAATGTTACACCTATTAGTTTCGTCCATTGAGATTCATTAGACGTTCGTTGTCCTAATCGCGGAAACGGGAGTTACCTTAGGATATATGAGATTACATGTTCCAATATTATGGTTATAGGGGTTTAAGCCCATGAAATGAGCTATGGAATCATTTAAGAAGAAAAAAATAAAGGAATTGAGTTTGTGGGAACTTTGGTAAAACTTGGCAAAATTTTCGGACAAAATTTTGGTCCAAATTGGTAGGGGCATATCTTCTAGAATATGAGGAGTTTTGGTGTGTTTCTTTTGTCCAAATTGAATTTCATCTAGTCTAGTTTTCAACACAACAAACCGCTCATCAATGTGACGTTTGAGTAAATAGTTATGGCTATTTTACGTCAGACTGTCTGAGCAGAAAATTTCTGCGGACCATTTGACGGCCCGCAGGAATTTTGACGCGTCGCAGAAAATTCTGCGGTCCGTCAAATTGACACAGCCCAGCGTCAAATGGTCACAGTGACCCATATTTGACTGGGCAGTTCTACAGACCATTTTGACGGTCCGTAGGAATTTATACGACCCGTAAAAAATGGGCGCAGAATTGCCCGACGGGAGTTTAAGTTCCGCTTTATATATTTCGTTCCACTTCATTTGGACATATTATTTTACCAAACCAGATCCAAAGGCTCTCTAAAAACCCTGTCTTCTACTCCATAAACTAATCCAAGCCAAAATCCAAGAGAGATTAAATATCAATAAGTAGGAATCAAGATACCCATATGCTAGAGGTCTTGCTAGGGTTAATAAGCTCCAAGAATTCTTTGGATATTGAAGCTAGGGTTTTCATAAAAGTTGATAGCTTGCTCCAAAGCTCATTTTTATGAGATAAAAGGTTAGTTTTCATACTTATTACATATTATCAAGAATGTTTATTTGTTGAATAACTTAGGTAGAAGGAAAAAGTGGAAAATGAGTTCTAAATGTAGTTTTTATGAGGTTTTTGAGTAGTAAGCTAACTTGAGTTATGATTCTTAGTATAATAGGGGTATAATATTTCTATGGAAAGTAATAATGGTGATGAAGACGCATTATGTGAAAATGTGCAAAAATGGGTATGAAGTTGCTAGCATAAGTTGAACACGAGGATGAATTTTGAAGGCTAAATCGAATGTGAATACTTGATTATGATATTGTGGATATTATGGTGGTTGTGTGGGAGTTGTTTTGTGATATAGTGAAAGTTGACGAAATAGGGGAAATGCTGTCCAATTTTCCCTAGCTTTAGTCATGTATGCTAAGCTATCGATTTTCTAATGATAGTATAACTCTAATGAAGGTAGAAACGTGAGCATTGAAGGAGAACATGCAAGTGATAGAATAGTTGAACGGAAAGGTATGTAAGGCTAACCCTTATTTCATAAAGCATAGTTCTTTGGCCAAATATCTAATCTTCTATGAGCCTATGATGTCCTCCAAATGATGCTATCTTCAACAACTACTAATCTCATGATTCTCGATATGTTACGATTGTACTGAATTCCTCATATGACGAGTAATCCTCTAAGGATAGATGTAATGAACGACGATAGTAATGATGCTAAAGATGCTTATGAGCTTTTATGTATATGTGTCTATGTATGACTATTATGAAACCCCGAGCTTATATGGCCGGGTAGAATATATATATGTATTGCGCGCGCACCACTGCAGTTGGGTACGGATAACCCTGAGCCTTGGTAGGGCCAGGTATGTGTAACCCTGAGCCTTGGTAGAGCTAGGTATGTGTAACCCTGAGCTTTGGTAGGGCCAGGTATGTATAATCACCGAGCCTAGCCATGGTCGGGTACGCGAAACACCGAACCTTCGTGGTCGGGTATGCTATGTAAATGATATGTATATGAATATGAATATGTATATGAATATGAATATGAATATGAATATGAATATGTATATGAATATGATTACGGATACGAAATGTAAATGAGTACGGATACGAGTACGGATACAGATATGAATGTATGTACACAATCACGTATTAGAAATGGAAAGTCCCTATGAAAAACAAGTAAGTATCTATGACGTTGGATCTACTACCTCCCATCTTATGCTATTTCTTATGTTGCTTATTATGCTTCTATAATGATGTTGATCATGCTTTACATACTCAGTACATTCTTCGTATCGACGTCCTTTTTCTTGTAGACGCTGCGTCATGCCCGCAGGTGGCCAGGGAGACAGACTTGATCCATATCTTTATTACTCAGGGACTACATAGCGGAGTTCCATTTCATTCGGAGTTACAGCTTTTGGTATTTATTCTTTTGTGTACATATTTATGGGCATAGCGGGGTCCTGTCCCACCTATATGATATGACATACTCTCCTTAGAGGCTCGTAGACATGTGTATATGGTTAGATGTATTTGGCCTTGTCGGCTAGTCTTGTGTATATCATTTTGTTAGCCTCGTCGGCTTATGTACGTTGATAAGGGCATTGTTATTGATGGTGATATCTATCTATATATATATATATATATATATATGTATCATTGCCCAATGGGATTAGTATGTATAATGGATGGAAAGTATGAATTAGCTATGTGGCTCACCTAGATGTAAATGTGAAAGTATGATAAGAGGTGCCCGGGTGGGTTAGCACCGGGTGCCCGTCGCGGCCCTCCGATTGGGTCGTGATAGGTTTCTCCGTCCCTGGTCCTTTCTGGGTTCCTATCCCTAAGCCACATTGGGACAGGTTCATTGGGCAAAGTGATATCAGAATCTCGCTGGCCTGGTCGGAGAATTCTATCACTCTCATGCTGTCAAGCCACATTGAGTTTTCTTTGAAAGCAGGGATCTGGTTTTGATTAGGTTCCCTTTCCACATTGGTCAATCTTAGGATTTATAAGGCCCGATTGATGCCCTTTCCTATGTTTTCCAATGGTGGTGTTTCTTTTGGGCTCTTGGGGGATAAACCTACTGTCTCCTCTAGGGGATGGGTTAGCAGAGGTGAAAATGATGGGTTCAGAGCTAGATTGTTCGGATTCTGCTCTGGGAAGAAGGGTATTGTGAGCATGGCTTGTTTCATGAGGGAGTTGATCACATAGGGAGCTAGTGGGGTGGTGGTTGGGTTGGATTGAAAGATCGTTGATAGCCATAGCTGGTGACCAAAAGCTGCTAATCCTTAATTCATCGCTGCAGATGTGATTCTTGCTAGGTGGGCTAGGTTTTTTATTAGAAGGTTTACCGGTTGGTTTCCTACATTGAAGCTGTAAGCTAGGGTTTAGCCTTGTAGTGCCAGTTCCAGCCAAGAAGTAAAAATGTGGTCTTGGCTCAGTGGTTCTGTGACCAGAGTTAACAGATGGTTTGGTAAGGGGTTGTTTGAGTTCATTGTTGGTTTTGAGCTGAGGTGGTGCAATGTTTTTGGATGGGTTATGGTTTATGGTGAGTTTACTTTGTGATGAGGAGGGATTATCAAGGTGATTATGCTGAGACCATTCAGTATGTGAGTTCGTGCATTTCTCATTAATGAAAGGTTATTGGGAGTGACGTGGGCTGTCAATTGATGTGCCGTGAAATTACAGCACATTAGATGCTAATTATTTAGACTATTATGACTCTTCAAGCACTTTTGGTGTTACTTTTCTTGTGTTTGTGTTATTTTTTTAGGATAAGATGTTCGGAAAGTATAACGGAGCAAAATGAAGCAAGGCCAAGGATGTAGGAAATAGGGGTTGGCATAAATACCAAAAACTGAAAAATCAAACCGAACCGAATGAATTCGGTTTTTCGGTGTTTCAGTTCGGTTCCGATTTTTTTAAATAGAAAATTCGGTGTTCGGTTTCGGATTTTTGGTTTTTCGGTTTAACCGAAGGTTTTTTTTTTTTTTTTTGAAAATTTACTACATGAATACAATTTTTTTTTGGGAAAAAAACATAAGTAGACAATAATATTATAATATTTACATACTCTTAGCAACTAAATGGTATTAAACATTACATGGCAGGTTAAGTGTTTTATAGTAAATCAAATTGCTATATATAAGGAAACCCTTCAGACGTGAATAACTCCAATACCTATTTGTTGTTCATAGTATAACTGCTTTTATACAATTTCATACTTCCTCCTTATTTTGCAAGATTTTTTTCCAGCGTTTTTTTCTTACCTTTTCTACTTCCTCCTTATTCTCAACTTCTTTCATTGTTCCATAAAAAATAAAAGCTCAGTTTTCATTTAACACTACAGGATGTTGAACACAAGTATAATAATAATTTGAGTGTTGATTTTTAATATAATTAGTATAATAAAAATGTTATACATAGAATAATATTCATATAATTTATTTCACCTATTATAATAAATTAGATATAACTCACATAATTTGATTATACACTATATAAAATTTTATATACCTCGTATGATTTTATTATACGTTGTATAATACATTATATTTTGTATATAGAAGATATTATCTTGTATGTGTGGATGATCACTATGGTTGGCTTCTAAACTCATCAAACCATCAAACATTTAGTCTAGCGTAAACCTCTGTAACTCGAAGCAATCAAGAAGGAAAAATGGAAATAAATGGAGAGATATGTAATTGCTAAAAAAAATCGAATTAGAAAAACCGAAACCGAACCGAACCGAACTAATTTGGTGCGGTGTTCGGTGCCCACTTTCAAAAAACCGAAACCGAAAAACCGAACCGAACATTGAAAAAACCGAACCGAAAAACCGAACGCCCATCCCTAGTAGCAAAGCATGGCATACGAACCGTAGTTCATGCCTGTGAGACGCAGATGGAACACAGAAGGTGACAGTCATTTTGGAAAAATTGGGAAATTGGAAGCAGCACCTGCGAGACGCACCTGATGCCGCAGATGCGGCCACCCATTCAGTAAGAATGCATGACCTGCGGGAGTCTGGTGCAGGTTGCACCTACGACACCACCTACGGCTCGCATATTATGCATGCAGGGGTACTTTTGTCCAAATTTGGTGCACATTTTTGGGATGCTATAAATATTCTCCTAGGGTTTTGTAAAAGACATTCTCTATTCAGTTTTGGTTGTCTGTTAGTATTAAAAGCATTTAGTGTTGGTGGTTGAAGACTTTAAGAAGAATCTTGTATTTTGTCTTCATCCTCCATTAAATATTGTAAGCTTTATGAATATTTACTTTACTCTTGTCTTTTGTTTAATGAAAATGAGAAGCTAAACCCATTAGATAAGGTTGTGGGATCAAATGTGTTAGTTATGTGATTGAGTTTTTGTATTCCAACTATATTTGTATGTTAAAAGGTGT
Organism: Lycium barbarum; assembly: GCF_019175385.1. Classification (NCBI taxonomy): domain Eukaryota; kingdom Viridiplantae; phylum Streptophyta; class Magnoliopsida; order Solanales; family Solanaceae; genus Lycium; species Lycium barbarum. Next base: position 90,185,869 of record NC_083342.1, read on the forward strand.
TTTTCAATTAACTCTTCATGCTTGAACTACTCTTAATGGTGGCAAACATAATTTGTGCCTAAATACTTTTACTCTACTTGGAAAAGAAAGTGTAAGTGTCACGACCCGACTAGGGTTCATGACGGGTACCCGGGGCTAACCACTGAGCACAGCTCATACTGCTAGTAATCATACTCATCCTGCGATCATTCATTAATCTCATGCTTATAATCTTAGAAGAACCATTTTCACTTAAAACATATTTACCTTTATATGCATAAGCCCTTCGGTTATCAAAATAATATATATATACAATAAGGACATCGTGACACCATACTACCCACACATACGCATCTACGAGCCTCTACTAGAGTACTAGACATATGGACGGGACAATACCTCGCCGTGCCCAAAATATATACACAAAATAATAAGCAGTGGCACCTCCAGAACGATGGAGTGCTCTCAAAGTCTGTTGATAGCTCCTATGAACCTGGATCACCTCCCTGTCTACCTGTGGGCATGAACACAGCGTCCAAAGAAACAGACGTCAATACGAATATTGTAGTGAGTATGTAAGGCATAAACAATAACGATACATCAATGAAATAGAGGGATATCAAATGAAGAACAATCTGTAACTGACTGTCAGTTTTAATAGAAATAATGCATGCTGACTTACTTCATAAACATCATCATATATATATATATATATATATATGTATAAGTTGCCCAACCATATAGGTATGGTGTGATCATTATTAGCCTGCGTCCAGGCCTCCCGCGTCCGGGGTAACCATCTCATGCCGCCCACTAGTGGTGTCTGCCCATGCCATCTAGACATGGTGTATACGCTGCCCGCTTTAGCGGTGTCTGCCCAGCCATATAGGCGCGGTGTAATATCATCATCATGTACTCGTCATAGCGCATGCATAAAAACTCAAAGACAACTATACTTTACCGGGGTGACATAAGGTCGTGAACCCCCGATTCCATTATGGAGCATTCATAAGCATTCTGCCTCACCTTGAAGGAATTAGCATATAAGGTGAGTGTGGCACCAAGAACAACATCAATAAATCATAATTTGGATAATTAGCTTTATAGAAGCATCATATCATGAACTTTAAAATCTTTAGACTTAAGCTCATCATCGTCATTATCTTACTTCATCTCATATAAGGCCCTTCATGAACATAGACTCATGATTTCCATTGTATACATGTATTTAGAGAAGTCGTAGAAAGATAGGAAGATTCATGCCATGGATTTATGCCTTGATAGGAAAGGACCAGCCTTACATACCTTTTTCGTTTAGCTATTCTATCGCTTGATCGTTCTCCTTCAATGCTCACATTTCTACCTTCAAGAGAGTTCGTATTAACATTAGCTAATCGATCACATAAACATGCCCAACTAAAGCTAGAGAAAATTGGGAAGCATTTTCTTTGTATATATAACTTTCCTCATATCATATATCAGCTCCCAAACGTCTATAATAGCATTCACAATATTATAACCAACAATCTTCATTCATCTACATTATCCACATTTCACAATTTCACTTCAATTCATCCATAATCATGGTCATAGTACACTAGTACGTTTTCTCACATATAATGATTATCCTGTGTTCTCAATGTCATATATAACATATTTATAATCACAACATATCAAGAATCATGACTCATTCCCAACTACTACTCAAAATCTCATTATTCTCATCTTTGTAACCCATTTTCTATCTCCTTTCATAATCTAAGTCTTTCAACCCCTCAATACCCTAAACAACATGGAATGATTATAAAACTTTCCTTAGATAGTGTGGGAATAAGCCTTGAGTGGAAATACTTCACTTGAGCCAAAACCCTAGTTCACTTCCAATGGGATTTCTTGCCTTGGATGAACTCCAATGAGTTTCTTACACTTGATTTTCTTGGTTTGATGAAGTTGATCATAAATTTCTGTTGAGTTCTTGTGGAAGAAGGATGGAGAGCTTTCTAGAGTGTTCTTGAAGTGTGGAGTGAGAAAATGAAATGAAATAAATGAGGTTGAGTCCCTTATATCAATTTTAAAATCTGTCCCGACCCAGTTCTACGGACCAACATACGGTCCGTATAATTTATATAGACTGTATGTCTGGCCGTACATTTGGTCCAGTGAGGGCTGCCATTTTGGGCACGATATACGGCCTAACATACGGCCAGTATATTTTATACGGCCAGTATGTTGGACCGTATAATGCCCAGCTTTTTCGAACTCGTTCTCGTCGACTCATTTGATCTCCTATCCTTATGGAACCTTCTTAACACTTGTTTAACACCTCATTAACAATCTAAGGGATATTATAACTCTTCTCCAAGACATAATTAAGTCATCATTAACTTGTTACTCGTAAATCTCTTGCGATACATAACAGACACCTTGCTTTTTTTGGCCAACTTTCTTTTGTTACCTCGAATGTCTTTGAAATCTCAATTAGGATCATCAAATGCTATTTGTTACTTATCGAAACATCTTATACTTCATGCCCTTCGTTAGTCTATTCACTGTGCGTCAACGGAAAATTTTTCGAGGTGTAACATTCTTCCCCCCTTTTGGAACATTTGTCCTCGAATGTTAAGCACTCGTGAATCCAACGAAAATTTTGCCAGAGTTTCCCCCTGTAATATGGCACTACCATCGTGTCACAACAGCCCATAATAACAATGCCTCACAGGGCTACAACATAATAGCAATAACGTTTAGCCACACACGACACAAAAGCATAAAAGAAAACATACATACCTCGTAATGTTGACATTTCATCTTGGATTTCTTCCGGGGGCTGAAATAAGTGCGGGTACATGGATTTCATATTCTCTTCCGCTTCCCAAGTGATTTCTTCTCGGTTGTTATTTCTCCATAAGACCTTAACTGAGGCTACTTCTTTATTTCTAAGTCTCCGTACTTGCCTATCTAGTAAGGCAACGAGTACTTCTTCACAAGCCAACTTTTCTGTCACTTGAAAATCATCTACTGGAGCAATCCTTGTAGGATCTCCAACACACTTGCGGAGCATTGAGACATGAAAAACCGGATGTACTGATTCAAGTTCTGAGGGTAAGTCCAATTCATAGGCTACTTGTCCCACCTTGCGGACAATCTTATAAGGTCCAATGCATCGAGGATTCAACTTCCCCTTTTTACCAAATCTCATCACTCCTTTCATTAGCGGCACCTTTAAGAATACCCAATCATCAACGTGAAATTCTAAGTCTTGCCGACGGTTGTCCGCATATGATTTCTGGTGACTTTGGGCTGTCAACAGCCAATCTCGGATGACCTTGACCTTTTTTACTGCTTGTTGAATCAACTCAGGGCCTATTAGTTGTACTTCTCCTACTTCAAACGACCCAATTGGGGATCTACACTTCCTTCCATACAGATCTTCATACGGAGCCATTTGGATACTGGAATGGTAACTATTGTTGTATGCAAACTCAATAAGGGGTAAGTGGTTATCCCAACTACCACCGAAATCTAGAACACATGCTCTTAGCATATGCATATCTTCCAAGGTCTGGATAGTGCGTTCGGCTTGCCCATCAGTTTGTGGATGAAATGCCGTGCTAAGCTTTACTTTAGTACCCAAACCTTCTTGGAAGGATTTCCAGAACTTAGCTGTAAATTGTGCTCCTCTGTCAGTAATTATGGACACCGAGACACCATGAAGTCGTACAATCTCCTTAAGATATAGCCTTGCATAATCTTCTGCTGAGTACGTAGTTCTAACTGGAAGAAAATGAGCTACTTTCGTGAGTCTGTCCATGATCACCCATATGGAATCATATTTGCTTCGGGAACGAGGTACCCCACAATAAAATTCATGTTGATCACATCCCATTTCCAGGTTAGAATTTCTATTGCTTGTAATAACCCTCCTGGCTTTTGATGCTCGATTTTTACTTGTTGACAGTTTGGACATTGAGCTACAAATTCTGCTATGTCTTTCTTCATTCCATCCTACCAATACATTAACTTGAGATCATGATACATCTTTGTCGCTCCTGGATGAATAGAATACCGAGAATAATGAGCTTCTTCTAGAATTCGACAATGTAATTCTGCAACATTCGGAACACATAACCTGCCTCGATATCTAAGAATTCCTATAGAAGTTTCAAATGAAGACTTCTATTTTTCATGAAATGTGTCTCTATAGTGGCTCAACTGAGGATCTTCATATTGACGGTCTTTCACCTCCATGTCCAAGGATGAAACAGTTGGGTTATTGATATCAATTCCTGCACTGCCTGAATCAATTAGACGAACCCCAAGGCTAGCTAGCTGGTGGAGCTCACGAATTAATTCCTTCTTCTTCGGAGGAGCTTCACATAGGCTACCCATTGATCTGCGGCTAAGCGCATCAGCTACTACATTTGCCTTCCCGGGGTGGTATAAAATACTCACATCATAATTTTTCAGTAGCTCTAACCACCGCCTCTGCCATAAATTTAACTCCTTCTGCTTGAAAATATATTGAAGACTCTTGTGATCTATGTAAATATCAACGTGAACACCATATAAGTAATCTCTCCACATCTTTAATGCATGAACAACTACAGCCAATTCAAGATCATGAGTTGGGTAGTTCTTTTCGTGTTTCCGCAACTGTCTTGAGGCATAAGCAATGACTTTACTGGGATGCATTAACACACATCCTAACCCAACACCAGAAGTATCACAATATATAACATAACCATCTGGTCCTTCTGGGAATGTCAAGACTGGGGCTGAAGTTAGCCTATCTTTTAATTCTTGAAAAATGCGTTCACAAGCATCATTCCACTGAAATTTAGTTGACTTCTAGGTTAGCTTCATCAATGGGGCTGAAATAAAGGAAAATCCTTCTACGAATCTTCTATAGTAACCTGCCAATCCTAGAAAACTACGGACTTCCGTGGGCGTTGTAGGCCTTGGCCAAGTTTTCACAGCTTCAATTTTCTGAGTATCCACTCGGATGCCATCATCTGAAATAACATGACCCAAAAATGTCACAGAGTTTAGCCAAAACTCGCACTTTGAAAATTTTGCATACAATTCTCGAGTTCGAAGAATTCCAAGAACAATACGTAAATGGTCCGCATGTTCTGATTCTGTCGGAGAGTATACCAGAATATCATCAATGAATACCATCACAAATAGGTCCAAAAGAGTCCTAAATACATTATTTATCAAATTCATAAACACTGTCGGGGCATTAGTTAACCCAAATGACATCACCCGGAATTCATAATGGCCATATCTCGTTCGGAAAGCTGTTTTGGGAATATCTTCTTCTTTAACTCTCACTTGATGATAACCTGACCTTAGATCTATTTTGGAAAACCACTTGGCACCGTGTAATTAATCAAACAAATCATCAATTCTCGGAAGAGGATATTTATTCTTTATCGTCACCTTATTCAATTTCTTATAATCAATGCACATCCGTAGGAAACCATCTTTATTTCTCACAAATAAGACTAGTGCTCCCCACGGTGATGAACTGGGCCTAATAAACCCCTTCTCAAGCAAATCCTTCAATTGTGCCTTTAGCTCTTTCAATTCTGCAGGAGCCATTCGGTAAGGAGGAATAGAAATAGGCTTGGTGTCCGGCAACACATCAATAGCGAAATCAATCTCTCTTTCCGGTGGATGACCTGGGAGTTCATCTGGAAATACATTCAGAAATTCTTTCACTACCGGAACGGATTAGAAAGTTGGTGGCTTTACTTCGGTGTCATGAACTCGGACTAGGTGATAAATGTAGCCTTTAGCTATCATCTTTCTTGCCTTAAGGTAGGAAATAAACCTACCTCTTGGAGATGCTGTATTACCCTTCCATTCAAGCACGGGCTCTCCCGGAAATTGAAATCGAACTACTTTCATTCGGTTATCAACATTAGCATAACATGAGGCCAACCAATCCATACCCATAATCACATCGAAATCTAGCATTTCCAACTCAACTAAATCAACTTTAGTCTGGCGGTCACATATCACAATTACACAATTTTTTTATACTTGTCTAGCTATCACGGGATCACCAACCAGAGTAGATTCCTCAAAAGGTTTAATTGGCTCGGGTTTCACCCCAATACGACCAACAACATCTGGAGTAATATAAGATAAAGTAGAACCCGGATCTATTAATGCATATACGTCATGGGAAAATACGGATAATATACCTGTAACCACATCCGGGGAGGACTCAAGATCCTATCGTCCGGCTAAAACATAGATACAGGGCTGAGTATCACTTGAAGTAGATGCTCCCCCTCTGCCTCTACCTCGACCTGCTGGATTTGGGGAGTCTGCCCTGTCGGGCGCACAGAAGAAGAACCAGCCGCTGATCCTGTGGGCTGAACCCCAACTCGACCAGTCATCGACGGGTAATCTCGCATCATGTGCCCAACCTGGCCACAGGCATAGCAAGCATCTGAACCTTGGTGACACTGTCCGAAATGTAATCTACCGCACTGGCTACACCGCGGTACTGGGGGTCTCCTCTGGCTATAATCACCCCCAAACTGGGAACCTGAAGCTCTCGAACTCTGACCCTGTCCTGACTGAATGGAGCGGTCAAGTCTCCTACCTGCAAATCTTGGAGGTGCACTAGTCGCCGACTGGCCTGAGTGTCTAGGATATGACTACCTCGATCCCCCTCTATAGTCGCGACCTGCACCCATAGATCTGGCTCTCTTGCTTTGCCCCCTATCAGTATCACGCTCACCCCTCTGTGGATGTTGTTGTTCTTCTAAGTTCTGGGCATGGGCCTGAATGCGAGAAATATCCATCCCATCTTGCAATAAAGCCGTCAAGCAGTCCTTGAACAAATGTGGCCCTAAGCCACTCACAAATCTGTGCACTCTATCTCGCATATCGGCCACCATAGTCGGAGCATATCTAGCCAATGAATTAAACTGAAGGCTATACTCTCGGACACTCATATTTCCTTGTTTCAAATTTAAGAATCTATCTACTCTAGCTCGGCGGAATTCGGGTGGCAAATAGTGGCGGATAAAGGCATCTACAAATTCTTGCCAAACTGGAGGAGGCGCATTCTCTTTTCTTGATGATATCCAATTATTATACCATAAGATCGCCACATCCTGAAGTCTATAAGATGCCAACTCCATAGATTCAGTTTCGGAGGCATGAATAATCTTCAATGTTCTCGACATTTCATTAATAAAACCTTGCGGGTCTTCATCTGGCTTTGACCTGAAAAACTCTGGAGGATTCAAACCCATGAAATCACGGGCTCTAGTACTAGTTGCCCTGTCACTTGAACCTATACCCTGCCGCTGTGCCTGGGCGGCAACTAATTGCGTCAATAGATGAATAGCCTCGGTCATTTGTTGACCCGAAGTAACCGGGAGAGGAACTGGAGGCATAGGAGCTGGAGCTGAAGCCCCCTCTTGTTCTTCTAAATTAGGCGGAGTAGGAGAGGTATTAGATGGAGCCTCATTATGTGATTCACCCTCTTCTACATTCATTGGCGGCTTCCTTTCTACCCGCTTTTCTATCGTATTCTTGCCCTTCTGGGCGGCAGTAGCTTTTCTCTTTAGCGGTATCTCTGAAATCATAACACACTATTAGGGAGGATAAAATCTTATAATACGGCTCTAACGCACGATCTCATAAGAAGAAAAATGGTCATGTTTCCTAAATTCCCTGTAGCCTCTTGTTTATTAGTGTGGCGCGCAACACACCATAAACAAGACTCTACTAGACAACACTCGTAGACACTTCCTAGGACTGAACTACTCTGATACCACTTTTGTCACGACCCGACTAGGGGCCATAACGGGTACCCGGGGCTAACCACCGAGCACCGCTCAAACTGCTAGTAATCATACTCATCCTGTGATCATTCATTAATCTCATGCTTATAATCATAGAAGAATCATTTTCACTTAAAACATATTTACCTTTATATACATAAGACCTTCGGCTATCAAAATAATATATATATATATATATATATAATAAGGACACTGTGAGAACATACTACCCACACATACGCATCTACGCGCCTCTACTAGAGTACTAGACATATGGACGGGACAGGACCTCGCCGTGCCCAAAATATATACACAAAATAATAAGCAGTGGCACCTCCGGAACAATGGAGTGCTCTGAAAGTCTGCTGATAGCTCCTATGAATCTGGATCACCTCCCTGTCTACCTGTGGGCTTGAACACAGCGTCCAAAGAAAAGGACGTCAATACGAATATTGTAGTGAGTATGTAAGGCATAAACAATAACGATACATCAATGAAATAGTGGGATATAAAATGAAGAACAATCTGTAACTGACTGTCAATTTTAATAGAAATAATGCATGCTGACTTACTTCATAAACATCATCATCATATCATGTATGCATATATATATATATATATATATATATATATATATATATATATATATATATATATATATATATATATATATATATATATAAGCTGCCCAACCATATAGGTACGGTGTAATCATCATTAGCCTGCGTCCAGGCCTCTCGCGTCCGGGGTAACCATCTCATGCCGCCCACTAGTGGTGTCTGCCCATGCCATCTAGACATGGTGTATACGCTGCCCGCTTTAGCGGTGTCTGCCCGGCCATATAGGCGCGGTGTAATATCATCATCATGTACTCATCATAGTGCATGCATAAAAACTCAAAGACAACTATACTTTACCGGGGTGACATAAGGTCGTGAACCCCCGATTCCATTATGGAGCATTCATAAGCATTCTGCCTCACCGTGAAGGAATTAGCATATAAGGTGAGTGTGGCACCAAGAACAACATCAATAAATCATAATTTGGATCATTAGCTTTATAGAAGCATCATATCATGAACTTTAGAATCTTTAGACTTAAGCTCATCATCGTCATTATCTTACTTCATCTCATATAAGGCCCTTCATGAACATAGACTCGTGATTTCTGTTGTATACATGTATTTAGAGAAGTCGTAGAAAGATAGGAAGATTCATGCCATGGAGTCATGCCTTGGAAGGAAAGGACTAGCCTTACATACCTTTTCATTTAGCTATTCTATCGCTCGATCGTGCTCCTACAATGCTCACGTTTCTACCTTCAAGAGAGTTCGTATTAACATTAGCTAATTGATCACATGAACATGCCCAACTAAAGCTAGAGAAAATTGGGCAGTATTTTCTTTGTTTATAAAACTTTCCTCATATCATATATCAACTCCCAAACGTCTATAATAACATTCACAATATTATAACCAACAATCTTCTTCATCTACATTATCTACATTTCATAATTTCACTTCAATTCATCCATAATCATGGTCATAGTACACTAGTACGTTTTCTCACATATAATGATTATACCGTGTTCTTAATGTCATTTATAACATATTTATAATCACAACATATGAAGAATCATGACTCATTCCCAACTACTACTCAAAATCTCATTATTCTCATCTTTGTAACCCATCTTCTATCTCCTTTCATAATCTAAGTCTTTCAACCCCTCAATACCCTAAACAACATGGAATGATCATAAAACTTTCCTTAGATAGTGTGGGAATAATCCTTGAGTAGAAATACTTCACTTGAGCCAAAACCCTAGTTCACTTCCAATGGGATTTCTTGCCTTGGATGAACTCCAATGAGTTTCTTACACTTGATTTTCTTGGTTTGATGAAGTTGATCATAAATTTCTATTGAGTTCTTGTGGAAGAAGGATGGAGAGCTTTCTAGAGTGTTCTTGAAGTGTGGAGTGAGCAAATGAAATGAAATAAATGAGGTTGAGTCCCTTATATCAATTTTAAAATCTGTCCCAACTCAGTTCTACGGACCAATATACGGTCCGTATAATTTATATGGACCGTATGTCTGGCCTACATTTGGTCCAGTGAGGGCTGCCATTCTGGGCACGATATACGGCCTAACATACGGCCAGTATGTTGGACCGTATAATGCGTAGCTTTTCTGAACTCGTTCTCGTCGACTCGTTTGATCTCCAATCTTTATGGAACCTTCTTAACACTTGTTTAACACCTCATTAACAATCTAAGGGACATTATAACTCTTCTCCAAGACATCATTAACTTGTTACTCGTAAATCTCTTTCGATACATAACGTATACCTTGCCTTTCTTGACCAACTTTCTTCTCTTACCTCGAATGTCTTTGAAATCTCAATTAGGATTATCAAATGCTATTTCTTACTTATCGAAACATCGTATACTTCGTGCCCTTCGTTATTCTATTCACTGTGCATCAACGGAAAATTTTCCGCGGTGTAACAGTAAGTTAGGAAAAGAGTTAATTGCAAGAATTTAGGGCTTTAAACCCCATCTAATAGCTTGAGCTAGGAATAGGAAAGCTACTTGAGACTAAAAATGGGTATCCATATTTGCAGCATTCTAAGGCTTGAAAAAGCTTAGTAATGAGATTTACTAATTTGGTTGGAAGACTTATGGTAAAAATTAAGCAACCTATTATTTACTACATCTAAACATATAAATAAGTTGAATTGATACCCACTTCCATTACTTTCCTTTGGATCCACAACCTTAGTCCCTTTACAAATAGAGTATATTTGACAAGAACAAATTTCTTGAAATTAGTTAACAATCTTCAAATGCAATTTTAATTTTTAGATAAGTTTCTTTTATTATTTTTGACCATTCTACCAAATTTCATAATTTTTTGACTTCATTTCGGCTGGATTATAAACTTGAGGTGTGGTAAATTGTGCAATTGCACAGGCTGTGCAAAGCTGTCTCCAAATTAAAAAAGGAACCAAGCCTTTATGCTAATTGTCTAAAATTGAAGTATTCAAGAATATTTTGGCGTAAAAGTCTAGGACAAAGGAACTTTTTTCCCCCTTATTTAGCTTTGGGAAATATATGTGAAACAGGGCAAGCCCTATAAGGTCAAGCAAGTGCTTAAAAACATAACTTTCTCCAGTTTATTTTGGAACTGCACCTCTGACTCCCTTGCACCTCTCGCACCATATGCACACACCAGTCGACCCTTTCCCTTTCACGTCGCAGCATCAAGGTAATGTCTCTCACCCTTCACCCTGTTCTCTCTCTCCCTCACTCCTCTGTTTGCAGAATTTTTTTATTCGTTCTTCTTCTTACTTTTTCTTGTGGTTCTTTTTGGTGTTGTATTGAGAGCTCAAATTGTGGAATTCTTGTGTGTTGTTGTTTGTTTGAGATGAAATCATGATAATTGAACTATAATTCTCAGTAACTAGAAGGGTAATTCAATCCCCTAATGGGTACAAAAAGTTTGGTTAAGCTGACACCCTCTAGGTGTTTGACAAATTGTTTGAGAGATGATTTCATTCGCCGGTGAAGTCTGAGTAACTGAGCGCTTTTAGGAGTCGATTGTGAGTAAGTTTTGGATGGTAAAGTATGTTGTGGACTTTTTCGTCATAACATTTGAGTTGTAACTCACGATTATTGTGATGTGTAATCTTTTGGTGTTGAGTTTGACGATGAAGGTAGCTTTCGAAGTTTATTCTCGTGAATTGTGTGAAAGGATTTTCTTGGTTAAGAGGGAAAGTAGTTCGTTGGTGAAGTCTGAGTAACCGAGCATTACTAGGAGGTGTGAATAAGTGTGGGGTAGTTTCGATTGGTTTTCAAGTGTTTCATTCTTAATGCTGGAGCTATACATTGCAACAACTGAAGGAACTAAAATTTGTGGGCTCATGATATATCTGTTAATCAGTTTGATGTCCTATACATTTTAGTTATGTCACTTACATTGGCAGTATGTTTTTTTTTTTTTTGACTTGGTAACTTCAGTTTTAAGTAGAAGGGGTGAAATTTCCTTGTTTCTAATGAGTGAAAGAGCTTTTGAAGTCATTTGTTCTTTAAAGTTAAATGTCACATGAAGAAGTGTTCATTTGCTATGGTTCTAAACTAATTTGACTCAACAGTGGCTCAACATTTCTTGAAGGTGAGTAAAAAGAATGATGACTTCTAGCTAATGTGAAGTTCATGGAGTAGCAAAACAAAGGATAAAGGAGATAGTCTCTCGTTGACACATCTTATCAGGGAGACCCCCTTACTTTGCATTTATTGATTAGTTGCCTTGTGGACAAGAAAATATTTTAACTTGGGAGAGGATCTTAAATTTTGATGATATGCAGGTTGTCTTTGTAGAGTGATGTCCTTGGATTTGGTAGATTGATCTCTCCTGTTTGTTATGTTTTATTAACATTAGTTTTTTTTTTTTTTTTAAGTTTAGTTTAGTGACTAGTAGTAAATAACTGGTGTTGGTTGTGACCTTTTGCCCTTTGTCCATCTGTGGCTTGCTTGGTACCAACACAATTTAAACCTTGACATGTGAATTATTTGTTTTTGAAAAAGAAAAAAAAAAGAATTGAGGTGGTAACTCATATGGCGACTTGTTAGAATCAACTTTTGTCTCTTAAGTTCAATAAATAGTCTCTTTAGACTAGAAGTAGCTTTTTGAGTTCGTTTTTTTATTCTCAATTAGATCTTGGATATATATCCTACTTGATTTTCATGTGCCATGTTTGGTGAGAATGTTTGCTAGCTCTTTTGCATTATTTGTAGTCTAGAACTTGCCTGGAATGTGCTTCAAAGCAAAATTTTAGGCTATGCTTGGTTTGGAAAAGGATTTTAGGCCTTCCTTGGATCATTTGATCCTTTAATTGCCTTCCTTTGCATATTGTATCGTAGTTAACCCTTTTGTGCCTTGAACCTTTCTATTTGGCAACCTCATTACAAGCTTCACTCATTTTTGTGATTAAATTTCCGATCTTTTAATACCTAACCTCCTTGAGTACTTTAATTTGCTATATAAGCTAAACACTTAAGTTTGGGGGTGTGGTTGGTGAAGTTGTGATTTAGGAGTTGATTGAAAGGTGAAAGAGGGAAAAAAATGTTGCGAGTTGATTGAAAGGTGAAAGTTTTTAAAAAGAGAGAGAGAGAGAGAGGGGGAGGAGAGAGAGAGAGAGAGAAGAACGAAATAAAGGTTTGAAAATAAATCTTTTGTCTAAAAAAAAGAAAAAAAAGGGAGTTGCAAAATAAAGTAAAAACATAAAAAAAAAAAAAAAGAAGAAGAAGAAGAAGAAGAAAGAATGAGGCAAGGTTCGAAGGTTTGAAAGCAAGAGTACTTTGAATTGTTGCAAATTGTAGTGCTTAGGGAGGTTTGAGTGACTTTTATTCATAATTTTACTCACCCTTACCAAAAGCCTACATTACAACCCTCTTAAGTCCTAATTGATTTTGAACCAAGTGTGCTTAAATTAGTTAAGAAGTACATGAAGGGCAAGCTTGTGGTATCACTTGTGTGCATTTGAACTTCTTTGTGAGAGAGTGTTAATTCCTTCTATTTAATATCCCACTTTTGTGTTGAAAATCTTATTGAGTATGTGGTATCCTTATTAAGTGAGGGCACATGAGAGTTGAGTGGTGGAATTGTTCCATTTTCCAATTGAAAAGAATGAACAAAAAAAAGTTGTTTTGTGGAAAAAAAAAAAGGCAAATTTTGAAGCTCAAATGTCATGACTTGGTTGCTACTTTGATTAGTTTGTTGTTTGAGAGCTTGGCTGTCATGACCCAACCCGCTATGACTGGCACCCAAATAAATCCTAGTGGGCGAACCGACACACAAGATCTCTATTCATTCAGGTCTGATTTTATATTAAACAAGTCAAATGATTATACTCATTCACGCATCAAATAAACTGGTTAAGTCATGCCATGGAATACTAAAACAAGTGTCTAACTATCACAAATTGCCCAAAATCCGAAAGTCATCGTACAGGACTCTAAGCCCAAACATGTCTAAGAACTGAGATCTGCCTAATAAATATCCATAATGTCCAGAATAAGAAATGACATCAGAAGTAGAAGATCTTGGGGCGGCTTGGCATGAGAAGAAGCTCACCCCAAAATCTGTCAGCAAATATCCTCCACGCTAGATGTGAGGACGAGTAGCGGTCTCTATATCAAAATCTGCACTCAAAGAATGCAGCAAGGTAGTATCAGTACAAACACTCTGTATCGGTAAGCATCATAGGCCGACTAAGATTAATATCATGCATATCATATGAAATCACCAAAATAAACAAGCCAGTCAATCACACACGAATATCAATACATCACAACAAGTCAACCACGGACAATCATAACAAATCACCAAATTGTCAAGAATCACAAACACGTCAAACAAAACAGAGATAAATTTACCCCTATGACCCCACTCGCGGTACACACATGCTATCTGATGTCATTGCTCAGTAGTCATGATCTGCAGGGGACCCATGGTGTCCATGTACCACTCGTTCCGAAATACTCCTCGGACCCGAGCACAACCTCCGCTCCGGAACGAACCTCAGACGCGGGATATAACAATAAACCTTTCATTTTCGGAACTAACCTCGGACCACGAGCCCATACTCTAGGCCACATATGTGCATTGTCATACCTTTTACAAAACATCGTTTCTTACCTTCTCAATATCCATATTCACCTCATCATTTCATGTCACAATACCCTTGAGAAGACTATATTAACTTCTCCTCACAATACAACCACTGCAGATTATATCGCACAGGAATAATGGCATGAAGCCTACACAACATTCAATCACAACACATAGGAGCTCAACCATGCAATATCATGTAATGAATATGAGACATGCTTTCTCCTAATGAAATCACAAACATACATTCAACTAACCAAAGTCTAACTCAAGTAAACCGTAACCTACCTCAAAGCAGAGCTGGAACAATACAAGTCACTCTGCTACAGCCTTTCATTTCCTCAAAGCCTCATAACGCTCAAAGTTTAGAAATAGAGGGCTCAATGAGTCATAATACTCAATCACAAGTTCCAACGTAAGAATACCCTTCCATTACCCCCATTCCAAGGGTTGGATGATTTTCTAGGTGATAAACAACCTATTTAGACCCTTACCCTCTGTTTGGATGGTTGTTTCCCGTGGTTCATTAATGTACAGTATGGTGTTGTATTGTATTGTACTGTATTAATGAACACAATGTTTGGATAGACTGTATCGTTTGTTGTGGTTTAATAACATTTGTATTGTTTGG
Source organism: Lycium barbarum (assembly GCF_019175385.1). Lineage (NCBI taxonomy): Eukaryota > Viridiplantae > Streptophyta > Magnoliopsida > Solanales > Solanaceae > Lycium > Lycium barbarum. The sequence continues at coordinate 90,200,961 of NC_083342.1, forward strand.
TTTAACTATATGGTACTGTATAATAACTTGTAAGTTTACTAAAATACCCTTAACTCTTAATTAGAAATTAATTTATATATATATATATATATATATATTAATAAAACTCAGATAAAGAATAAAATAGGAATTTTAAAAAATAAGTAGATAGTGGGTGGGGGGTGGTGGAGGAGTGGGTGGTGTGAGATAGGTGGTTGTGGGATGAGGGTGGTAGTGGGTGGGGGTGGTGGAGGGGTGGGTGGTGAGGGGTAGTGGGTGGTGGTTGGGGTGGTGGTAAATGAGTGGGGTAGTTGAGGTGGGGGTGGGGTGGGGTGGCGTGGGTGAGGTGGGGGTGAGTGGTAGGGTGGGGGTGGGGTGGGGTGGATGGTGGAGGGAGGTATAATGGAGAAATGAAATACGTAACCACGGAAAAACCACCAAATCCGTAGTTAAAAAAATTGGGACTTTTTATGGTCATATAACCATGCAATGAACCACGGGTTTACAACATCATACCATATAATTTTAAGAACAATGGAAACAAACATGATTTCATAAAAAACCATACATTAATGAACCACGGGAAACCGCCATCCAAACAGGGGGTTAGAAATCATTAATCATCAATTTATTACAACATTCTATCAATATTCTCATTACAAGCAGTTTTTCATGGCAAAGACACCATTTTTATAGAACCCTAGGTCTCCAATCACTTAGTTTATGCCTCTAAATGTTCAATTTATGATAAAAATAGCAACTAACCAACGCATTTAGATGATAACTAAGTGATAATAATCATAACCCATCAAGTTTAGGAGTTTCATTAATATTCTAGGGTTTCTAATTCAATTTCACCGTTAAAGACCCATGGGGATGATTAAAATAATGAAGGGGAAAGGAATGATAGAATGAAAGCAATAGAACTTACCTCACAAGATTGTCTTGCCATAGCTTGAAAAATCTCTCTAAGTGTGTTGGGGGTGTTATGAATGAGAAAATAAAACTAAGACATTTAAAACTCGAATTCTGCTTTCCGTCGACCGCTGCGGCAGTCGCTACGCCGCCGCAGTGGTCCTGCTATACTGGTCAAGTGACCGCTATAGCAGTCCCCAACTTTCTCGTGTGACCGCTATGGCAGTCGGTTTACCGCTATAGCGGTACCGCCATAGCGGTCAACCTTTCGCCATAGCGGCCACCATAGAAATGGTTGGCCGCTAGAAGCGGTCGAGGCACCACTATAGCGGTACCGCCGCAGCGGTAATCCCACCGCTATAGCGGTCCAATTTGGGCAGTGAGGTCGGTTTTCCTTCCAGGTTTTCCCCCTATCATCCCACATTTCATCCAAGGACTTAAAACACAATACGAAACATGCATACATACAAAAAGACGCCCTACGAATCCACCCGCGGCCTCGGAATTCCCAATGGAGTCCTAAATTTCCATAACGATCGGAAGGCTCGTTACACCAGATACCTATTAAGACATCGTTCGTCCCCGAACGAACAAGAATGAGAATCTAGGGAGGAGTTACCTGATTCGGCAAAAAGCTGAGGGTATTTACTACGCATATCCGCCTCTATTTCCCAAGTGGTTTCTTCCACTGGTCAATTCTTCCACTGAAATTTTACAAAGGCTATTTCTTTGGACCTCAACTTGCGGACATTCCTGTCTAAGATAGCACTGGGCTCTTCCTCATATGATAGATTTTCATTTAACAACACCGAATCCCAACGAATGATATAAGAACCATCACCGTGGTACCTCTTCAACATCTACGCATGGAACACCGGATTAACGCCCGATAGCCTCGGAGGTAAAGCCAACTTGTAAGCCACCTCCCCTACACGTTTGAGAATCTCAAACGGACCGGGCTAAGCTTGCCCTTTTTCCCAAACCTCATCACACCCTTCATGGGTGAGACCTTCAATAGCACTTGCTCCCCTTCCTCAAACTCAAGATCTCGGACCTTGCAGTCTGCATACTCTTTCTGCCTATTCTGCGCTGCCAACAGCTTGGCTTGAATCACCTTCACCTTCTCTAGGGATTCTCTCAGAAGATCAGTGCCCCAAGGCCTCACCTCAAATGCATCGAACCACCTAATAGGAGACCTACACCTCCTCCTATACAACGCCTCAAACGAAGCCATATCAATACTCGAGTGATAGCTATTATTGTAGGCAAATTCGGCTAAGGGCAAGAACTGATCCCAATGCCCACCGAATTCTATCACGCACGCACACAACATATTCTCCAGAACCTGAATAGTCCGTTCAGACTGTCTGTCAGTCTGAGGATGGAAGGCGGTTCTAAGATCTAACCTCGTACCTAACTCCTCATGCAAACACTTCCAAAACCTGGATGTGAACGTGGTGCCCCTGTCGGACACGATGGAGATAGGAACCCTGTGGAGTCTAAGTACCTCCCGAATGTAAACCTTAGCCAACTTATCTGCATCATAAGTTATCTTCACCGAAATAAAGTGGGTAGACTTAGTCAACCTGTCAACAATAACCCAGATAGAGTCAAACTTCCCTAGTGTCTTCGGAAGACCCACTACAAGATCCATGGCTATTCTTTCCCACTTCCATTCAGGAACAGGCATTCTCTGCAATGTACCCCCAGGTTTCTGATGTTCATACTTTACCTGTTGGCAATTTAAGCACTGCGCAACTAACTCCACAATATCTCGCTTCATCCTAGTCCACTAGTAATATTGCCTCAAATCATGATACATCTTAGTGACACCACAGTGGATAGAATACCTCGAACTATGAGCCTCTATCAGAATGGTCTTAATCAAGTCACCTACACGTGGCACACACACTCGCCCGTTGATTCGCAACACGCCCTCCTCATCAATCACAGCCTCCTTGGCCTCACCACGCAACCCCTTATCTCGTATTTTACATAGCTTAGCATCCTCGAAATGCTTAGTCCTAATCTGCTCTAAAAATGATGACCGAGCCTTAACGCAAGCCAACACCTTACATGAGTTAAAGATATCCAGTCTCATAATACTATTAGCCAGAGTCTGCACCTCTCTAGCCAACGGACGCTCAGAAGAAATTAAACGAGCTAGACTTCCCATACTAGCCGACTTCCTGCTCAATGCATTAGCTACCACATTAGCCTTACCAGGGTGATACAAGATGGTGATGTCATAGTTCTTTAGCAGTTCCATCTACCTCCGCTGTCTAGAGTTCAGATCTTTTTGAGTGAACACATGTTGCAAACTGCGATGGTCTGTGTACACTTCACAATGGACACTATATAAGTAGTGTTACACCCCGAAAAATTTCCCGTGAACGTACAGTGAATAGACTAACGAAGGGCACGATGTATAAGATGTTTTAATAAGTAGGAAATAACATTTGATAATTCTAAATGATATTTCAAAGACATTGAGGTAGGAGACGAAAGTTGTTAAGGAAAGCAAGGTATATGTTGTGTGTCGGGCAAGATTTATGAGTATTGAATTAATGATGACTTAATGATGTTTTGGAGAAGAGTTATAACGTCCCTTAGATTGTTGATGAAGTGTTAAAAAGTGCTAAGAAGGTTCCATAAGTATTTGAGATCAAACGAAGTGACGACAACAAAATCAGAGAAAAGATAGATTATACGACCAATTATATGGTCCGTATAATGCTTCGAAGAATCGTCACAGAGAAGTCCCTCATTGATGGGATTATACGGTCACTTATACGGATCGTGTAAAATTATACGAACCGTATAATGTGCTGTATAATGGTCACAGAAGCAAGATGTTTATGGGTGATTTCACGGTCACTTATACGGACCGTATAATGTGCCGTATAATTGACACAGAAAGGGATGGTTCCTGATGCGGTTTCACGGTCACTTATACGGACCGTATAAATTTATACGGAACATATAAGTGTCCGTATAATTATGTCGGGACAGATTTTAAAGGTTTAAATAAGAGGACCCAAGTTCATTTATTTCATTCTCATTCATTCTCCACGACTCAAGACCTCTCTAGAACCTTCCACACTCTTCATAAACAAGAACCCAAGAGAAATTAATGATCAACTTCATCAAATCAAGAGAAACAAGTGCAAGAAACTCATAAGGGTTCATCTAAGGCAAGAAATCTCATGGGAAGTGGAACTAGGGTTTTGCTCAAGTGAAGTATTTCTACTTAAAGCTCATTCACACACTATGAAAGGTAAGTTTTATGGTATTTTCATGTTGTTTAAGGTATTGAAAAGTTGAAACACTTGGATTGTAGAAGGATATAGGAAATGGGTCATGAATGTGGGAATAGTGCCATTTTTTAGTAGTAGTTTGGAGTGAGTCATGAATATTGATATGTTATGATTGTAATTACGTTATGAATGATGTTAAGAGCATGAGAGAAGCATTATATGAGAATGAATGTAATGTTTTACTATGATTATGATTATGGGTGACCTTGAGAGGAAATTGTGGGGATTGGATAATGATGAATTTGACAAAAGTTATTGATGATGATATTATGAATGTTATTATTGACGTTTGGGAGTTGATATATGATATGGAAAAAGTAGTAGAAACAAAGGAGATGCTGCTTAATTTTCTCCAGCTTTAGTTCAAACACGCTTATGTCATCGATTGGCTAATATGAGTATGAACTCTCTTGAAGGTAGGAACCTGAATATTGGAGAGGAACGTTCAAGCGATAAAGTAGCTAAATGAAAAGGTATGTAAGGCTAATCCTTTCCTTCTATGGCATGACTCCTATGGCATGAATTTTTCAAATTTTCCATAATTTTCCTAAATAACGGAAATTATGAGTCCATGACTATAAAGAGGTACATACGCATATGATGAAGAAAAGAGATAAGATACGAGCATGATAATGACGATGATGAGTTTAAGTATAAAGAATCCTATAGTAATATAAGATGTCCATGAAGCTAATAATCCTAAGTATAGTTTCATTGATGATTTTCCTTGTGTGCACTCACCTTAAAATGTTAGTCCCTTCAAGGTGAGATATGATGATTATGATCATTCCATAATGTAGTCGGGGGTTCACGACCTTATGTCACCCCGACATAGTCATGGTTACCTTCAAGTTTTAATGTAGGATTAATGAGGAATGTATGATGATGTTAAGTTATGCTAATATTATGATATTCCTATGAGATGTGTAATAATGATGAGTTTATGTTGACTATATGACGATACGATTCCACCGTGCCTAGTTGGCCGGGCATGTCACCGCTAAAGCGGGGCTGCATATGATTCCACCGTACCTAAATGGTCGGGCATGTCACCGCTAAGGCGGGCTGCTATGTTTTCACCGAGCCTAGAGGGCCGGGCATGACACCACTAGTGGGCGGCATATGATGATTACCCGGACGCGGGTTAACGATGATGATTTATATGATACGATGGTGTATGCGCTATGATGACACATGTACTACGAATATATATATATATATATATATATATATATATATATATATATATGATGTGTGTAAGAAATGTATCCACCCATAAAAGTTACGCAGGTTATATCTTCATCTTATGTCTTATGATTTCCCTATTATGTTCATTTCATTCATGCCTTACATACTCAGTACAATGTTCGTACTGACGTCCGTTTTCTTTGGACGTTGTGTTCATGCCCACTGGTAGACAGGGACGTGATCCAGACTCGTAGGAGCTATTAGTTGACTTGAGAGCACTCCATTATTCCGGAGGTGACATTGACTTATTCTTTTGTGTATATACATATGTATTTTGGGCTCGACGGGGTCCTGTCCTGTCCCTATGTCTAGCACTTTAGTAGAGGCTCGCAGATACGCATGTGTGGGTGGTATGGTCTCACGGTTTCTCCTCGTATGTATATGCATTATTTTTTATATCCGAAAGGCTTATGTATATAAAGGTAATTATGTTTCCAAATGAAAAATGATTTTCCTATGATTTGAGTTAAGATTAATGAATGAACGCTTGGTGAGTACGATGGGTAATGGTATGAGCGGTGCTCGGTGGTTAGCCCCGGGTACCCGTCATGGCCCTTGTCGGGTCGTGACAAAAGTGGTATTAGAGCAGTTCAGTCCTAGGAAGTGTCTACGAGCCGTGTCTAGTAGAGTCTTGTTTATGGTGTGTTGCGTGCCATATTAATAAACAAGTGGCTACAGGGCATTTAGGAAAAATGACCATCTTTCATCTTAAGAGATAGTGCGTTAGAGCTGTGTTATAAGATTAACTGCTCCTTAATAGTGTGCTATGATTTCAGAAATGCCGCAAAAGCGAAAAGCTACAGCTGCCCAGAAGGGCAAGACTATGATGAAAAGACGGGTAGAAAGGGAGCCGCCAATGAATGTAGAAGAGGGCGAATCACATAATGAGGCCCCATCTAATACTTCCCCCACTCCTCCTAATATAGAAGAACAAGAAGGGGCTTCATCTCCAGCTCCTATGCCTCCAGTTCCTCCACCGACTACTTTGGGTCAACAAGTGACCGAGGCTATTCATCTATTGATGCAGTTAGTTGCCGCCCAGGAACAGCGGCAAAATGCGGGTCCAAGTGATCGGGCAGCTAGTGCCAGAGCTCGTGATTTTATGAGTTTGAATCCTCCGGAGTTTTTTAGGTCAAAGCCGAATGAAGACCCGCAAAGTTTTATTGATGAAATGCTGAGAACATTGAAGATTATTCGTGCCTCCGAAACTGAATCGGTGGAGTTGGCATCTTATAGACTCTGAGATGTGGCGGTATTATGGTACAATAGTTGGATATTATCAAGAAATAAGAATGCGCCTCCTCCCGTTTGGCAAGAATTTGTAGATGCCTTCATCCGCCATTATTTGCCACCCGAGGTCCGCCGAGCTAGAGCGGATAGATTTTTAAATCTAAAATAAGGAAATATGAGTGCCCGAGAGTATAGCCTTCAGTTTAATTCATTGGCTAGATATGCCCCGACTATGGTGGCTGATATGGGAGATAGAGTGCACCGATTTGTGAGTGGCTTAGGGCCACATTTGTTCAAGGACTGCTTGACGGCTTCGTTGCAAGATGGGATGGATATTTCCCGCATTCAAGCCCATGCCCAGAATTTAGAAGGACAATAACATCCACAAAGGGGTGATCGTGATACTGATAGAAGGCAAAGCAAGAGGGCTATATCTATGGGGGCAGATAGTGATTCTAGAGGGGAATCAAAGTAGTCATATCCTAGACACTCAGGCTAGTCGGCGACTAGTGTGCCTTCACGATTTGCAGGTAGGAGATTTGATCGCTCATTTCCTTCAGGACAGGGTCAGAGTTCGAGAGCTTCAGGTTCTCAGTTTGGGGGTAATCATAGTCAGAGGAGACCCCCAGTACCGCGATGCAGTCAGTGCGGTAAATTACATTCGGGCCATGTCGCCAAGGCACAGATGCTTGCTATGTTTGTGGACAGACTGGGCGCTTGATGCGTGATTGTCCCTCGAGGTATGGTAGAGGTGGGGTTTAGCCCACAGGATCAGCAGCTGGTTCCTCTTCAGTGCGCCCGGTAGGGCAGATTCCCCAGTTCCAGCAGGGCGAGGTAGAGGCAGAGGGGGAGCATCTACTTCAGGTGCCACTCAGCCCCGTATGTATGCTTTAGCCGGACGACAAGATCTTGAGTCCTCCCTGGATGTGGTTACAGGTACATTATCCGTATTTTCCCATGATGTGTATGTATTGATAGATCCGGGTTCTACCCTAACTCCATATGTTGCTGGTCGTATTGGGGTGAAACCCGAGCTAATTAAACCTTTTGAGGTATCTACTCCGGTTGGTGATCCCGTGATAGCTAGACAAGTGTATAAAAATTGTGTAATTATGATATGCGACCGCCAGACTAAAGCTAATTTAGTTGAGCTGGAAATGCTAGATTTCGAAGTGATTATGGGTATGGATTGGTTGGCCTCATGTTATGCTAATGTTGACTGCCGAATGAAAGTAGTTTGATTTTAATTTCCCGGAGAGCCCGTGCTTGAATGGAAGGGTAATACAGCATCTCCAAGAGGTAGGTTTGTTTCCTACATTAAGGCAAGGAAGATGATAGCTAAGGGCTACATTTATCACTTAGTCCGAGTTCACGATACCGAAGCAAAGTCGCCAACTTTCCAATCCGTTCCGGTAGTGAATGAATTCCCGGATGTATTTCCAGATGAACTTCCAGGTCTTCCACCGGAAAGAGAGATTGATTTTTCCATTGATGTGTTGGCGGACACCAAGCCTATTTCTATTCCTCCATACCGAATGGCTCCAGCAGAATTGAAAGAGCTAAAGGCATAGTTGATAGATTTGCTTCAGAAGGGGTTTATTAGACCCGGTTCATCACCATGGGGAGCACCAGTCCTATTCGTGAGAAATAAAGATGGCTCCCTACGAATGTGCATCGATTATAGGCAGTTGAATAAGGTGACGATAAAGAACAAATGTCCCCTTCCGAGGATTGATGATTTATTTGATCAATTACAAGGTGTCAAGTGGTTTTCCAAAATAGACTTAAGATCGGGCTATCATTGAGTGAGAGTTAGAGAAGAAGATATTCCCAAAACAGCTTCCAGAACGAGATATGTCCATTATGAATACCGGGTGATGTCGTTTGGGTTAACCAATGCTCCGGCAGTGTTCATGAATCTGATGAATAATGTATTCAGGCCTCTCTTGGATCTATTCGTAATGATATTCATTGATGATATTCTGGTATACTCTCGCACAGAATCAGAACATGCAGATCATTTACGTATTGTTCTTGGAATTCTTCGAACTCGAGAATTGTATGCAAAATTTTCAAAGTGCGAGTTTTAGCTGAATTCTGTGACATTTTTGGGTCATGTTATTTCAGATGATGGCATTCGAGTTGATACTCAGAAAATTGAAGCTGTGAAGACTTGGCCAAGGCTTACGACGCCTACAGAAGTTCGTAGTTTCCTGAGATTAGCAGGTTACTATAGAAGGTTTGTAGAGGGATTTTCATCTATTTCAGCCCCGTTGACGAAGCTAACCCAAAAGTCAGCTAAGTTTCAGTGGAATGATGCTTGTGAACGCAGCTTCCAAGAGTTGAAGGATAGATTGACCTCAGCCCTAGTCTTGACACTCCCAGAAGGGCTAGATGGTTACGTTGTATATTGTGATGCTTCCGGTATTGGGTTAGGATGTGTGTTAATGCAGCACGGCAAAGTCATCGCTTATGCTTCGAGGCAGCTGCGAAAACATGAAAAGAACTACCCAACTCATGACTTCGAATTGGCTACAGTTATCCAATCATTAAAGATGTGGAGACGCTACTTGTATGGGGTACATGTCGATATTTATACTGATCACAAGAGTCTTCAATACATTTTCAAACAGAAGGAGTTAAATCTGCGGTAGAGGCGGTGGTTAGAATTATTGAAAGATTATGATGTGAGCATTTTATACCACCCCGGAAAGGCAAATGTAGTAGCTGATGCGCTTGCCGCCGATCGATGGGTAGCCTATGTGAAGTCCCTCCGGAAAAGAAAGAATTAATTCATGAGCTCCACCAACTAGTTAATCTTGGAGTACGTCTAATTGATTCGGGTAGTGCAGGAGTTGGTATTAATGATCCCATAGTTTCGTCCCTGAATATGGAAGTGAAAGAGCGTCAGTATCAAGATCCTCATTTGAGCCATTACAGAGACACATTCCATGAAAAAGAGAAGTCTCCATTTGAAACTTCTATGGATGGAATTCTTAGATACCAAGGCAGGCTATGTGTTCCGAATGTTGCAGAATTGCGCTGTCGAATTCTAGAAGAAGCTCATTATTCTCGGTATTCTATTCACCCAGGTGCAACGAAGATGTATCATGATCTCAAGTTGATATATTGGTGGGATGGCATGAAGAGAGACATATCGGAATTTGTAGCTCAATTTCCAAATTGCCAGCAAGTGAAAATCGAACATCAAAAGCCAGGAGGATTATTACAAGCAATGGAAATCCCTACTTAGAAATGGGAAGTGATTAATATGGATTTTATTGTGGGATTACCTCATTCCCGAAGCAAGTATGATTCTATATGGGTGATTGTGGATAGATTGACAAAAGCAGCTCATTTTCTTCCAGTCCGAACCACATACTCAGCAAAAGATTATGCAAGGCTGTATCTCAAGGAAATTTTTGTGACTCCATGGTATACCGATATCCACTATCACAGATAGAGGAGCGCAATTTACAGCCAAGTTCTAGAAATCTTTCCAAGAAGGTCTAGGTACAAGTAAAGCTTAGCACGGCATTTCATCCGCAAACTGATGGGCAAACCGAACGTACTATTCAGACCTTGGAAGATATGCTACAACATGTGTTCTAGATTTTGGTGGTAGTTGGGATGACCACTTTCCTCTAATCGAGTTTGCATACAACAATAGCTACCATTCCAGTATACAAATGGCTCCGTATGAGGCTTTATATGGAAGGAAGTGTAGGTCTCCAATTGGATGGTTTGAAATAAGAGAAGTACAGCTAATAGGCCCTGAGTTAATTCAGCAAGCAATAGAAAAAGTCAAGGTGATCCGAGATCGATTGTTAACAGCCTAAAGTCGCCAAAAATCTTATGCGGATATCCGCCGGCGAGACTTAGAATTTCAAGTTGATGATTGGGTATTATTAAAGGTGTCACCAATGAAAGGAGTGATGAGATTTGGTAAGAAAGGAAAGTTAAGTCCTCGATACATTGGACCCTATAAGATTATCCGCCAGGTGGGTCAAGTAGCTTATGAATTGGACTTGCCTCCAGAACTTGAATCAGTCCATCCAGTTTTTCATGTCTCAATGCTCGGCAAGTGTGTTGGAGATCCTACGAGGATTGTTCCAGTGGATGATGTTCAAGTGACAGGAAAGCTAGTCTATGAAGAAGTGCCCATTGCCATATTAGACAGGCAAGTACGGAGACTTCGAAATAAGAAAGTAGCCTCAGTTAAAGTCTTATGGCGAAATAACAACCAAGAAGAAATGACTTGGGAAGCAGAAGAGAGTATGAAATCCAAATACCCGCACTTATTGCAGCCCCCAGAAGAAATCCACAATGAAACATCGAGATTATGAGGTATGTATGTTTTCGTTTATGCATATGGGTCGTGTGTGGCCAACTTATATTGCTATTATGTTGTGGCCCTGTGAGGCAATATTATTATGGGCTGTTGTGACAGGAGGGTAGTGTCATATTACTGGGAAAATTCTGGCAAAATTTTTGTAGAATTCCCGAGTGCTTAACATTCGAGGACGAATGTTCCAAAAAGGGGGGAAGGATGTTACACCCCGAAAAATTTCCCGTGAACGTACAGTGAATAGACTAATGAAGGGAACGATGTATACGATGTTTTAATAAGTAGGAAATAACATTTGATGATTCTAAATGAGATTTCAAAGACGTTGAGGTAGGAGACGAAAGTTGTTAAGGAAAGCAAGGTATATGTTGTGTGTCGGGCAAGATTTATGAGTATCGAATTAATGATGACTTAATGATGTTTTGGAGAAGAGTTATAACGTCCCTTAGATTGTTGATGAAGTTATAAACAAGTGCTAAGAGGGCTCCATAAGGATTTGAGATCAAACGAAGTGACGAGAACAAAATCGGAGAAAAGATAGATTATACGACCAATTATACGGTCCGTATAGTGTTATACGGTCTGTATAATGGTCCGTATAATGTTATAAGGTCCGTATAATGGTCCGAAGAATCGTCACAGTGAAGTCCCTCACTGATGGGATTATACAGTCACTTATACGGACCGTATAATATTATATGGACCGTATAATGTGCCGTATAATGGTCACAGAAGCAAGATGTTTATGGGTGATTTCACGGTCACTTATACGAACCGTATAAAACTATATGGACCGTATAATGTGTCGTATAATTGACACCGAAAGGGATGGTTCCTGAAGCGATTTCACGGTCACTTATACGGACCGTATAAATTTATACGGACCGTATTAGTGTCCGTATAATTATGTCGGGACAGATTTTAAAGTTTTAAATAAGAGGACCCAAGTTCATTTATTTCATTCTCATTCATTCTCCACGACTCAAGACCTATCTAGAACCTTCCACACTCTTCATAAACAAGAACTCAAGAGAAATTAATGATCAACTTCATCAAATAAAGAGAAACAAGTGCAAGAAACTCACTAGGATTCATCTAAGGCAAGAAATCTCATGGGAAGTGGAACTAGGGTTTTGCTCAAGTGAAGTATTTCCACTTAAAGCTCATTCCCACACTATGAAAGGTAAGTTTTATGGTATTTCCATGTTGTTTAAGGTATTGAAAAGTTGAAACACTTGGATTGTAGGAGGATATGGGAAATGGGTCATGAATGTGGGAATAGTGCCATTTTTTAGTAGTAGTTTGGAGTGAATCATGAATATTGATATGTTATGATTGTAATTACGTTATGAATGATGTTAAGAGCATGACAGAAACATTATATGAGAATGAATGTAATGTTGTATTATGATCATGATTATGAGTGACCTTAAAAGGAAATTGTGGGGATTGGATAAAGATGAATTTGACAAAAGTTATTGATGATGATATTATGAATGTTATTATTGACGTTTGGGAGTTGATATATGATATGGAGAAAGTAGTAGAAACAAAGGAGATGTTGTTCAATTTTCTCCAGCTTTAGTTCAAACACGCTTATGTCATCGATTATCTAATATGAGTATGAACTCTCTTGAAGGTAGGAACGTGAATATTGGAGAGGAACGTTCAAGCGATAGAGTAGCTAAATGAAAAGGTATGTAAGGCTAATCCTTTCCTTCTATGGCATGACTCCTATGGCATGACTCCTATGGCATGAATCTTTCAAATTTTCCATAATTTTCCTAAATAATGGAAATTATGAGTCCATGACTATAAAGAGGTACATACGCATATGATGAAGAAAAGAGATACGATACGAGCATGATAATGCCGATGATGAGTTTAAGTATAAAGAATCCTATAGTAATATAAGATGTCCATGAAGCTAATAATCCTAAGTACAGTTCCATTGATGATTTTCCTTCTGTGCACTCACCTTAAAATGTTAGTCCCTTCAAGGTGAGATATGAAGATTATGATCATTCCATAATGTAGTCGGGGGTTCACGAACTTATGTCACCCCGACATAGTCCTGGTTACCTTCATGTTTTATTGTAGGATTAAAGAGGAATGTATGATGATGTTAAGTTATGCTAAGATTATGATATGCCTATGAGATGTGTAATAATGATGAGTTTATGTTGACTATATGACGATACGATTCCACCGTGTCTAGTTGGCCGGGCATGTCACCGCTAAAGCGGGCTACATACGATTCCACCTCGCCTAAATGGCCGGGCATGTCACTGCTAAGGCGGGCTGCTATGTTTACACCGAGCCTAGAGGGTCGGGCATGACACCACTAGTGGGCGGCATATGATGGTTACCCGGACGCGGGTTAACGATGATGATTTATATGATACGATGATGTATGCGCTATGATGACACATGTACTACGATTATATATATATATATATATATATATATATGATGTGTGTAAGAAATGTATCCACCCATAAAAGTTACGCAGGTTATATCTTCATCTTATGTCTTATGATTCCCCTATTATGTTCATTTCATTCATGCCTTACATACTCAGTACAATGTTCGTACTGACGTCCGTTTTCTTTGGACGCTGTGTTCATGCCCACAGGTAGACAGGCAGGTGATCCAGACTCGTAGGAGCTATTAGCTGACTTGAGAGCACTCCATTGTTCCGGAGGTGCCATTTGACTTATTCTTTTGTGTATATACATGCATATTTTAGGCACGACGGGGTCCTGTCCCGTCCCTATGTCTAGCACTTTAGTAGAGGCTCGTAGATACGTATGTGTGGGTAGTATGGTCTCACGGTTTCTCCGCGTATGTAGATGCATTATTTTTTATAGCCGATGGCTTATGTATATAAAGGTAATTATGTTTCCAAATGAAAAATGATTTTCCTATGATTTGAGTTAAGATTAATGATTGAACGCTTGGTGAGTACGATGGGCAATGGTATGAGCGGTGCTCGGTGGTTAGCCCCGAGTACCCGTCATGGCCCTCGTCGGGTCGTGACAAGTAGTGCCTCCAGATTTTTATTGCAAACACCACCGCTGCCAACTCTAGATCATGAGTAGGATAGTTCTTCTCATGCACATTCCACTTCCGAGAAGCATAAGCAATCACCTTCTTTTCCTTCATCAAAATAGCACCCAAATCAGAATGTGAAGCATCGTAATAAATAACAAAATCAACCCGCAAGGGTGGTCAGTTGGTTGAGCATGTGGCTTTCATAATGGAGGTCTCAGTTTCAAAGCCCCCTGCCTATAACAGCAGGGGATTTGCCTTCTGGGTCGAGCTCGTCGCACGAGGCTTGCCTAGTGCGAGTTATCTCTCCTATGTGGTTTACGAGCTACTGTACAGGAGCTGGGTTTACCCTGTGCACACCCGAAGGGTAGCGGCTGCGGGTTCCCATGTCATAAAAAAAACACAATAAACAACAAAATCCTTGCCCTCAACGGGAAATGCCAGAATCGATGCGGTAGTCAACAATGTTTTGTGATTTTGAAAGCTCTCCTCACACTCGTCGGACCACTGAAACGGTACCTCCTTCTGAGTCAACCGGGTCATATGAGAAGCAATAGAAGCAAACCCTTTCACAAACCGACGATAGTAGCTAGCCAAACCCACAAAACTACAGATCTCGGTCATTGATGTGAGCCTAGCCCATTCCTTGACTACCTGAATTTTCTGGGGATCCACCATAATACCCTCTTTCGAAATAACATGCCCCAAGAAAGTCACAGAAGACAACCAAAATTCACCCTTGGAAAATTTAGCATATAATTCCTTCTCCCGCAATACTCCAAGAGCAATTCTCGAATGTTTCTCATGCTCTTCCTTACTCCTAGAGTACACCAGGATATCATCAATAAACACTTTGACGAATGAGTCTAGGTAGGGCTTGAACACACTGTTGATCAAATCCATGAACGCAGCTGGGGAAATTATAAGCCCAAAAGACATAACCAAGAATTCATAGTGCCCATACCTAGTCCAAAAAGTAGTTTTAAGAACATCCTCTGCCCGAATCTTCAACTGATGGTACCCTGACCTCAAATCGATCTTAGAGAACATAGAAGCTCCGTGTAACTGATCAAACAAGTCATCAATACGAGGAATGGGATACTTGTTTCGAACAGTTACCTTATTCAGCTGTCTGTAATCAATACACATACGCATAGACCCATTCTTTTTCTTAACAAACAACACAGGAGCACCCCACGGAGAGGCACTTGGGCAAATAAACCCCTTACTCAGAAGATTTTACAACTGCTCTTTCAGTTCCCTGAGTTCTGCTAGTGCCATCCAATAATGTGGAATAGAGATAGGACGAGTCCCTGGGTCTAAATCAATCCTGAAGTCAATATCACGATCTAGTTGCATACTAGGTAAGTCCGCGGGGAACACATCCGCAAACTTGCGGACCACTGGAACCGAATCAAGGGATAGAGTATCTGCACTGGTATCACGAATATGTGCCATATAAGCTAAACACCCCTTCTCTACCAGCTTCCTAGCACAGAAAAGGATATTACTTTCCTAGGGAGGGGACTAAGGTTACTCTTCCACTCGAGTCTAGGTGCCCCGGGCATGGCTAGTGTAACAGTCTTAGAGTGGCAATCAAGTATAGCATAATGCAGGGACAACCAACTCATATCCAAAATAACATCGAAATTTACCATGTCTAAAATCATCAAATCCGCCCAAGTATTGTACCCCATAAAAGAAATTGCACACGCAGGGTAGACGCTATCCACTACCACAAAATCCCCAACAGGAGTAGACATAAAAATAGGGGTATCAAGAGTATCACACATCATGTCCAGACCCACAGCAAAATAGGTAGATACATAGGAAAAAGTAGAACCCGGATCAAACAAAACAGAAGCCATACAGTCGTAAACGGAGATAGTACCTGTAATAACTGCATCGGAGGCCTCAACCTCCGGTCTACCTGGGAAGGCATACAGATGACCGCGCCCTCCTGTTGCCTGCATACCCCCGCGATTACCGTTACCAGTCTGAGCCCCGCCCCTGCCGGACTGCTATCCGCCTCTACTTGCTTGAGAAACGCCTCGGTTAGGCTGGGCACCACCCATACCCGCGATGTGGCCACCCCGCCCTGCTGGTGCGCGATCCTTACCCTTTCGATCTGGTGCATATAGAGCTCAGGGAGCCTGATACTGAGTCCCCTGCCCACTCTGTCTAAGTCTAGGGCAATATCTCTTAATATGTTCTATCTCACCACACTCGAAGCAAGCACGGTCCAGCTTAGGCCGCTGAACAGATGCCGATGAAGTAGTGTAGCCCCTATGCTGACCGGAAGCCTGATAATATGCCCTGAATGGGCCCTCAGCTGACACCTGCATCGCGGACTGAACCGGACGCCCTGAATAAACCTGTGAAATCTGACCCCTTGAGAAAGAGTTGCTGAACATCCCATCCTTACGGGCCTTCTTCTCTACATGCTTCGCCCGACTCTCCTGCCTAATACTCTCAACAGTACGGACGTGCTCCACTACCTCCTGAAACGAAGCCCCAGTGGCTACAAGCTGAAGAGCTGATAACTGAAGCCCAGTGTTTAACCCCTTCACAAACTGCCGTCTCCTCTCCCCCTCAGTGGCAGCAACTGAATAGCATATCGGGATAGGGAGTGGAAACGGGACTCATACACAACAACCGACGAGTTCCCCTGATCAATAGTAGCAAACTCATCTTTCCTTCTGTCCCTCAGAGTACGCGGGATGTACTTGTCCAAAAACACAGGGTAAAACTGGACCCAAATTAATGGAGGAGACCCAGCTGGCCTACACTCCACATAAGCCCTCCACCAAAGCTTGGCATCACCCAAGAACTGGAACGTCACAAACTCTACCCCGTACTTATCTATGGCCCCCATCTTATGGAGCCGCTCATGACAGTCGATGATGAACTCATATGCGTCCTCCGATTCAGTACCATAAAACACATGAGGCTTCATTTTTGTGAATCTCCAAAACAGATCGTGTTCTTCACCAGTCATCACTGCCCCTGTAACAAGCCTCGGGAAGGCCTCAAAACCTGGAACCTCATCCAAGTGAGGCGCCACCGCTGCCGCGAGCTGAACCCTCGGAGCCTGTGCTCTGTCTGGATCTGGAGCCGCTGCCCTTGCGTCCCTACCAGCTGGACCCACTGGTATAGCTCTAGTCTGTGCTAACCCACACAACAGATTCAACATTTGTGCCATCACGTCTGGTACACCCTAAGCCGTTGTAGCTTCTGGTGGAACTGGTACTACTGCTGGCTGGGAAGGTGTGGCTGCAACTCCCGCTGCCTCGTTAGGGACCACTGGAGGCACGGGGTCAACCACATGGACGCCACCCCCAGTTGGGGCCGCCCCTCTGCCAGCTCCTCTGCCTCCACCTCTACCTCTAGCTGCTACCGCGCGTGTTCTCGCCATCTGCGAGAGAATGAAGGATAGTTAGATACTAATTTTAATCAACAGATATCAATTGGAATCAAGTAGCACGAAAGAAAAAAGAAAAGAGAGTTTTCCTAGTGTCCGTCAGCCTCCGAAGATAAGTACAGACGTCTCCGAACCGATCTACAGGACTCTACTAGACATGTCCTGGTACGATGAGATCAACGAACCTAAAGCTTTGATACCAGCTTTGTCACGACCAAACTCGCCATGAGTGGCACCCAACTAAATCCTAGTGGGCGAACCGACACACAAGATCTCTATTCATTCAGGTCTGATTTTATATTAAACAAGTCAAACGATTATACTCATTCACGCATCAAATAAACTGGTTAAGTCATGCCATGAAATACTAAAACAAGTGTCTAACTATTACAAATTTCCCAGAATCCGAAAGTCATCGTACTGGACTCTAAGCCCAAACATGTCTAAGAACTGAGATCTGCCTAATAAATATCCATAATGTCCAGAATAAGAAAAGACATCATAAGTAGAAGACCTTCGGGCGGCCTGTCATGAGAAGAAGCTCACCCCAAAATCTGTCAGCAAATATCCTCCACGCTAGATGTGAGGACGAGTAGCGATCTCTATATCAAAATCTGCACTCAAAGAGTGCAGCAAGGTAGTATCAGTACAAACACTATGTACCGGTAAGCATCATAGGCCGACTAAGATTAGTATCATGCATATCATATGAAATTACTAAAATAAACAAGCCAGTCAATCACACACGAATATCAATACATCACAACAAGTCAACCATGGACAATCATAACAAATCACCAAATTGTCAAGTATCACAAACACGTCAAACACAACGGAGATAAATTTACCCCTATGACCCCACTTGCTGTACACACATGCTATTTGATGTCATAGCTCAGTAGTTATGACCTGCAGGGGACCCATGGTGTCCATGTACCACTCATTTTGGAACACTACTCGGACTCGAGCATAACCTACGCCCCGGAATGAACCTCGGACACGAGATATAACAATAAAACTCTCGTTTCCGGAATTAACCTCCGACCACGAGCCCATACTCTAGCCCACATATGTGCCTTGTCATTCCTTTTACAGAATAGTGTTTCTTACTTTCTCAATATTCATATTCACCTCATCATTTCATGTGACAATACCCTCGAGAAGACTATATTAACTTCTCTTCACAATACAACCACTGTAGATTAAATCACACAGGAATAATGGCATGAAGCCTACACAACATTCTATCACAACACATAAGAGCTCAAGCATGCAATATCATGTAATGAATACGAGACATGCTTTCTCCTAATGAAATCACAAACATACATTCAACTAACCAAAGTCTTACTCCAGTAAACCATAACCTACCTCAAAGTAGAGATGGAACAATACAAGTCACTCTGCTACAGCCTTTCCTTTCCTCAAAGCCTCAGAACGCTTAAAGGCTAGATATAAAGGGCTCAATGAGTCATAATACTCAATCATAAGTTCCAACGTAAGAATACCATTCCCTTACCCCATTCCAAGGGTTGGATGATTTTCTAGGTGATAAACAACCTATTTAGACTCTTAAAAATCATTAATCATCAATTTATAACAACATTCTATCAATATTTCCATTACAAGCAATTTTTCATGGCAAAGACACCATTTTTATAGAACCCTAGGTCTCCAATCACTTAGTTTATGTCTCTAAATATTCATTTTATGACAAATCGCAACTGACCAACGCATTTAGATGATAACTAAGTGATAATAATCATAACCCATCAAGTTCAGGAGTTTCATTAATATTCTGGGGTTTCTAATTCAATTTCACCATTAAAGACCCATGGGGATGATTATAATAATGAAGGGGAAAGGAATGATATAATGAAAGCAATGGAACTTACGTCACAAAATTGTCTTTCCCTAGCTTGAAAAATCTCTCTAAGTGTGTTGGGAAGTGTGTTGGGGTGTTATCAATGTGAAAATAAAACTAAGGCATTTAAAAACTGGATTCTGCCTTCCGTCGACCGCTGCAGCTGTCTCGCTGTAGCGGTCAAGTGGCCGCTATAGCGGTCCCCAACTTTCTCGTCTGACCACTATGGCGGCTTGTTCACCGCTATAGCGGTACCGCCATAGCGGTCAACCTTCCGCCACAGCGGCCACCACAGAAATGGTTGGTCGTTAGAAGCGATCGAGGCACCGCTATAGTGGTACCGCTGCAGCACTAATCCCACCGCTGTAGCGGTCTATTTTGGACAGTGAGGTCGGTTGTCTATCCATTTTCCCCCCTATCACCCCATATTTCATCCAAGGCCTTAAAACACAATACGAAACATGCATACATACAGAAAGAGGCCTTACAAATCCACCCGCGGCCTCAGAATTCCTAATAGAGTCCTAAATTTCCATAACGACTGGAAGGGTCGTTACATTGGCGTTTCATATGTCTTGGATTAATTGTTGGTACCAATTAAAGTCATGTGTGAGCGCTTAAATTAGACGTTTTGATTCGGTATGATATTGGTGTACTATTGAGTTGATTACTTGGAATTGTTTATGATTTAATTTGTTTGAGGACAAGAAATAGTTTAAGTTTGGGGGTTTTACCAACTTATCTCGTCTTGAATCTTAGATTTTTGCTATGTCTAATTGATAGAATAGTATATTTAATGTCGTTTACTCCGATTTTACAGGTTTTATGTGATTTAGATGTGATGGGGAAGAAATCAAGTGCAAACAATGCAACAAGGTGCCAAATTGAAGAGAATGACCAACGTGGCCAGGAACAACTTCATTCTCTCTCCTAATATTTCATGCAAACCCTCGCCCACCATTAACCTAAAATGGCCGGCGCGGCCACTGGCCAGCCACCGAGGGATGGTCAGACCATTCCACTCACTTCTACCACTCAATATCCATCCCTACTATAATTGTCTACACCCGCATTCCCACAAACCTTAACAACTCTTCCCATGCAAATTTTTAACTATGCTCAAACCCTAGCATGCAACAATAGCGACATGCAGGCGCAAATATGTGATCCAATTCACATCAAGAAGATTACTTACGTTAATGGAACCCCTATGGTTAAGTGGACAGCAGCAGAAGTTAAACGAATGGAGATTATGGAGAATCTGCAATATGCTGTCGTTGGTAAATTTTGCTCATGGTTGGGAAGTTTTGGAAGAATTACGTACCATTCTTCCACAATGAGTGAAAGGTAAATGTACCATTGGTCTATTTCGTCATCGACATGTTCTTATCAGGCTGAATTTCGTAGAAGATGTTGTTACATTAACTTCTAAGGGTGCTCATTATATAAAGTCGAAGGATAGTATTACATATCAAATGAGGTCTTTGATATATGATTCCAACTTTAAGATTGATAAAGAAACCACAAAATCTATGGCGTGGATCTCTTTTCCAAATTTACTGCATACTTTCTTTGTTAAAGAAGCACTTTTTACTTTGGCCTCGACTGTTGGTAAACCTTTGCACCTTGATATGGCAACGATTAATCCAAGTTATGCTAGAGTAAAAGTGCAAGTTGAGTTGTTAGCAGATCTTCTAAATTCTGTAACCATAGAATTGGAAGACGAGGTCACAAAAGAAGTTATATTGGAGAAGGTTAAAATCCAATATGATGTTTTGCCAAAATATGGTACTGAATGTATGTTGCAAGGCCACTTCACGGATGAATGTTGTGTGTTACACCCTGAGTTGAAGGTTCACATGGAAGAAGGTAAACATGATGCTATGTCACAAGAAGGGCAGGAACCTGTAAGATATCCATCTAGGTTTCATGGTAAATATTTCCAACAAAAGTCCTTGCCAAAAACTAGAAGTATTGGTAATATGGTACCAGCAGTGTTGAATGAAGATGAAACTAGTGTTCCTTTGAAGCAGCAACATAATATTAATGTTGTACATGGTGTGAAGGCTAAGGTGGTATCTGAACACAATAAGGTTTCAACTCAAACAAATTTGATGCTCTTAGTGAAATTGTTGAGAATGGTAATGATGAAGGTGAACAGCAGGAAGAAGTGGAGAGTGCTGAATAATTAGGTGCTGCTAATGAAAAAGTAATTATGCCTGCTGCTGAGATAGTTGGAGAAATTGTTGAGCAGTGTGAGGAGATCCCAATTGTTACCACTCAGGTTATGAATGACAAAGAAATTGTTTGTCAAAACAAAAGTAAGGTACAAGATGATAAGATTATATTTGGTGAGGATGCTGTGCAACAACTAGCTGTTATATCTGTTATGCATACTAGTAACAAAGAGGAGAATAAGCATGAGGGCAAGTCTGATTTGATAAAGGACACAGAACAGGTGCTTGTTGAAGTGGAGCAGGATAGATGCAGAGATGTCAACTTGAAGACTGATTCTTCTGATTCTGTGGAAGATAGCTCTGATCATGAAAGGGTTGATATGATGAAAGGTGGTGAAATTTTATACACTACCATAAAAGATGCTGATAATGTTGCTCTTCTTCTTCTCAAACAGCCTCCTGAAATTTCTGAAAATGGTGCCTTAGAGCATGAAAATGCAACGGTGATTTATGAGAATATTACTCTCTGAGTGTCTCAGTTCCAAAGAAGGTTTCTCCCATTAAGGTGTTGTATGATTTGGTGTCTCATAACATAAATATGGTTAGGGAGAATATAGATTCAGGCCAGAAAGTGAATAACAAGGTAAAGGGTGGATTAGCCTGTTGTGTGATAAAGGAGAATATATCCAATAATAGTAAGTCTACTGCAAAATTTTCTACAAAGGGTGCAAAGAAACGTAGCAAACAGGCCAATATAGAAAAATCAACCAGCCATCAGGGTGATGCCAAAGAGAGCTACTGCTAAATCTAGTCTTAAATGATGATTAAATCATTCATTTGGAACATAAGATCACTGAAACCTCAGCAAGCCTTTCATAGGCTACAAATGCTACATAGGCATCATAAATTCTTTTTAATAGCTTTGTTGGAGCCTTTCCAGCAATCTAGACACATTGAGCAATTTAAGAGAAAGCTTCACATGCAGTCTGCAGTTCCTAATTGCAATGGGAAAATCTGGATTTTGGTTGCAGATAACATTGAGGTGGAAGTGGTACTTGACACCAGTCAATAAGTGACTTTGAAACTATTCTTTCATGAGTTTAATCAGGCTATTGTTACTTCTATTATATATGCTAAGTGTGATGCTTCAGATAGATTGGAATTGTGGGACAGTAGTTACAACCTTGCCAATACAGTCACTATACCTTGGATGGTTGGTGGGGATTTCAATGTTGTTTTGAATCAAGAAGAAAAGATTGGTGGTTTGCCTGTTGACATGAATAATGTAGAAGACTTTGCTTTTTGTATTAACTCTTGTGAGTTAGAGGAGGTGAATTTCAAGGGTAGTCCTTTTACTTGGTGGAATGGAAGAGCTGATAATGAATGCATTTTTGAAAGACTAGACAGAATGTTGATCAACTCTCAGTTGTGAACTGGTTTGGTCATATTGAAGCTGAGCATTTGGCTAGGACAGGGTCTGATCATGCACCCCTTCTTTGTTCTTATGGGGAAGTAGCCACTAGTATTCCTAGACCTTTCAAGTTTCTTAATTTCTGGACACATCATGAATCTTTCCTTGATACTTTCAAGCAGAACTGGATCTCTTATGAGCATCTTGACCTTTTTATTGGTTTTAAAACCAATCTTAAAAGGTTAAAAGGTGTTTTGTCAAGATGGAGTAGGGAAGTATATAGTGACATATTCAAGCAGTTGGTTATCAGAGAGGAGATTGTCAGAATGAAGGAAGATCTGTTTGAAGATGTTCCTTCACATTTTAATAGATGTGCTCTCCAGTGTGCTCAAGCTGAATATAAAAGATATTTGAATTTTGAGGAGGAATATTAGAGGCAAAAAGCAGGAGTAGACTGGTTTGCTGAAGGTGACAGGAATACAAGTTTCTTTCATAATCTAGTCAAGGGTAGACGAAAGAAGTTGATGATTAACAGAATTTAAGGAAGTGATGGTGCCTGGTTAGAGGATGAAACTCAAATGGATGCAGAGGCTGTTAAGTTTTATCAGACTCAATTTTCACAGGAGGAGGAGAATTCACAAAGCATATTACTTGAGCATGTCCCTAATGTTATTGATCGGCAGACAAACATTGAGTTGTGTAAGATGCCAAGTTTAGAGGAAATCAAGCAAGCAGTGTTCAACCTCAATGGGAAAAGTGAAGTGGTCCTGATTGTTTCTCTGGGAAGTTCTACCAATCATGTTGGGATATCATAAGGGCTGATGTGTATAAATTGGTATTGGAATTCTTTAAGGGACAAACTCTTCCCAAATCCATTACTCATACAAATCCGGTACTACTCCCTAAAAAGGAAATTGTGCAAACTCACTCAGATCTTAGACCTATAAGTCTGAGTAACTTTATAAACAAGGTCATTTCTAAAGTAGTACATCAAAGGCTAGAGAATGTATTGCCATCATTGATCTCTAGAAACTAGGCTGGTTTTATCAAGGGAAGGAGCATCATTGAAAATGTGTTATTAGCACAAGAAATTGTGACAGACATCAGGAAGAGGGGTAAACCTGCAAATGTTGTTATTAAGTTGGATATGGAAAAAGCCTATGATAGAGTCTCCTGGAATTTTGTTCACTAAAGTGCTGCATAAGATGGGTTTTGCTGAGCAGTTCATTGATCAAATTTGGAGGTTGCTGGAAAATAACTGGTATTCTATATTGTTCAATGGGCAGACAACTGGTTTCTTCCATTCAACCAGAGGAGTTAAGCAGGGTGATCCACTGTCACCTGCTCTTTTTATCATTTCAGCAGAAGTTTTATCTAGATCATTAAATGCTTTGTTGGATGATTCTAGATATGTTGGGTATGGGATGCCTAAGTGAAGTCACAGTATTAATCATCTTTCATATGCTGATGGTACTATAATCTTCACATCTACAGAAAAGGAATCTCTTCAGAAGGTGATGTATGTTTTGAAGCAGTATGAGGAGGTATCAGGCCAGTTGATCAATAAAGAAAAGAGTGCTTTCTATATGTTTCACAAGGTGGCAAGTAATTTAATTCAGCAGGTGGAACAAGTGGCTGGCTTCTCAAGAGATTCATTTCCATTAAAGTATCTAGGCTGTCCTATCTTTCATGCTAAAAGAAAGAAAGTTTTTTATAATGATCTTATCAAGAAAGTGAAGAATAAACTGCAGAATTGGAAAGGAAAGCTCTTATCATATGGTGGGAAGGTTGTGCTAATATGTAATGTGTTACAAAGTATCCATGTGTACATGTTATCCGTAGTTGTGCCCACTAAATACACTATCAATGAAAATCACAAGATATTTGCAAGATTTTTCTGGTCCAGCGAGGAAGAAGGGAGAAGCAAGCATTGGGTTTCATGGGCTAAGATTTGTCTTCAATACGAAGAAGCAGGTTTTGCTTTTAGATCTCTATATGATGTGTCAAAAGCATTATTTGCCAAACTATGGTGGAAGTTCAGGACTGAAAATACTATGTGGGCAACTTTCATGTGGAACAAGTATTGCAAGAAGCATAGGCCAACTGAAGTGCAGTGGAGGGGTGGTTCTAAAATTTAGAAGAGAATGGTTGAAGCAAAGGAACTGGTGGACCAACATATTTGGTGGGAGCCAAGAAGTGGAGAATGCAATATGTGGCAAGATAATTGGACTAAATTAGGGTGTTTGAAATAGATGACGCCGGTTCAGGCTAACATTGATGAGCTTAACATCTTCATGGCAGATGCAAGATGGGATTTTCAGAAATTATAAGTTGTCTTTCCTTTGGACATAGTGAATCATATTAGCTAAGAATTAGAATCTGAAGAAAGGGGTGATGAAAAGGATAACCCTTGGTTGATGTTGAGTGCAGAGGGTAAATTCTCAGTTAAAAGTGCATGGAATACTCTTAGACAACATGGTCAATATTATGTACACTTGAAAAGAATCCTTTCAAAATTTTATTTCTGCTACGGAGAGTGTGGAAGTTTAAGTTGCCTGTGGATGATATTCTCAAGAGAA
The DNA here is from genome assembly GCF_019175385.1 of Lycium barbarum. Lineage (NCBI taxonomy): Eukaryota > Viridiplantae > Streptophyta > Magnoliopsida > Solanales > Solanaceae > Lycium > Lycium barbarum. Next base: position 90,226,501 of record NC_083342.1, read on the forward strand.
TGCATATAGCTATAGTTTCCAAATGCAGATGTTGTGGTAACTCTCATAATGAATAAACTATGCAACACTTGTTTCTAACAGGTGAGTTTGCTATGTCAATTTGGTTATACTACAATGTAGCAGCTGGTGTCACAGGTCCTTTAGTGCAAGTTCATCAAGCAGTAGTGAAATGGTGGAATATGCAGGGTTCTCCTATAATCACAACTGTTTATCAGAGTTCCAGCATTCATTTGTTGGCAGATTTGGAAAAGAATGAATGCAATCATGCATGGTGGTAGTATGAGCAAGGCTAAGGTTATATATGGGATTAATCAAAATCTATATAATCTGGTTAGATCCTTATATCCTTGGTTGAAGAATGTTCCTCAAGATTGGCCCCAGCTGGTCCAATACTTGGAAGGATACAAACTTCATACCAAGATCAGACTGCTACATTAGAAATGTCCTCATGAAAGGTGGTTTAAATGCAACACAGATGGAGCTTCAAGGGGTAATCCAGGACCAAGTCAACAGCTTTTTGTGTGAGAAATGAGAGTGGAGATCTGATATATGCTAGTGCAAGGAAGCTGCAAGAAACAACAAACATTGGTGCAGAGGAAACTGCAATCCAGGATGGTATAGCATACTGCATTACAAATCATCTGGTTCATGTGGATATAGAGTCAGATTCATTAACCATGATAAATATTTTAGAAGGGATATGGGATAGTCCTTGGAAGATCAGTGTGGAAGTGAGAAAGATCCAGCAATGGAGTGATAAGGGCCATGTACAGTTTGCTCATATCTTGAGAGAAGGCAATGCACTGGCAGATTTTTTAGCTAGCATGGTTTTTTATTTTGCAAGTTCAATCCAAATACATAGATTTCAAGACTTATCATCTGCTGCTAGGAGGATTCTCAATAGTGATAAGAATGAAATTCCATACATCAGGTTTTCAACACATAAGATCAGAGAGCCAGATTGATTCAAGATGATGATACAACAGGCTGAATAGATTTCCCACAGTTAAGACTGTATAATCATCTAAGGATATCCTATCTAGTGAGTGGTATTAACAGTTTCAATGTTCATGCTACTAATTTTTTTAGCTGATTGTTACAGGATTCATTCAAGTTTTCATCCTGTTGTCTACATTGTATACATGGTTTCCCATTCTTTCCAAAGGGCAACAACTTCTTAAGATCATCAGCTAAAGAGTGTGCCAATTTGCTGCTTGACTTGTTCACATGGATTGGATACCACTGCACCTGTTGAGAGCTTGAGGTGTCTTATAGTGGCATCAATCCAAAGTAGTAAATGAGGGCAGACTTGTCAGATTGATGGAAGATTGGTTGCAGCTGCATCACACTTAGCTTTTGTTTCTGTTTGCTGCTTTATTTATTCTCTTTCTTAGTTAGGCTAGTTTGATTTTTTACTTTTGTTCTGTAACTTCTTTGTGTACATATGTCTCTTTTTATTAATAAAACATCACCAGCTCTGGCTGTGTGATCCTTTTGGCTAAAAAACATGACAAAAGTGGCTGGACGCGCAAAATGTGGTCAGAATTGCAAATCTAAAAAATCTTAAAATAGGGGTTGTTTTGGTCATATTTTGATGGGGTGAATTGTTGAACTATAAAAACAAGTCATAGGAGAAGATATTATCATCTTTGGCCACATTTCAAGCTTGGAAGCTAGGGTTCATCATCAACCACACCATTGGAGGAGAGGATTGGAGCACTTTAATGAGAAATTTCTTAACCCTTTCTTCAACTCCTTGCTTTGTGTTGAATGTTTACGTGTGTAGTATTTCATTCCTTTACTTTAATATTGTTTATGGAAAAAGTATTGGATTGAAATTATGCTTATGTATTGAATGATTTTTATTTCTAATGAAGTGGATCTTTATTTCTTTAATTAATCTTGTTCTTTAATGTTTCTTAAGAGATTATCCAACTCTAGGACTCGTCCATTTATGTAGATTTGAGATTGGAAGAGGAGAATTGAGGTTGGAAAAGATTAATTAACAAGAATTTAAGGCTTTAAACCCAATCTAATAGCTTGAGCTAGGAATATGAAAGCTACTTGAGACTAAAAATGGGTATTCATATTTGCAACATTCTAAGGCTTGGAAAAACTTAGTAATGAGATTTATTAATTTGGTTGAAAGACTTTGGGTAAGAATTAAGCAACTCATTGTTTACTACATCTAACTATTTAAATTAGTTGAATTGATACCCACTTGCATTACTTTCCTTTGGAAACATAACCTTAGTCCCTTTACCAATAGATTATATTTTACAATAACAAATCTCTAGAAATTAGTTAACAATCTTCAAATACAACCTTATTACACCCCCTTCCCTAGAAATATAGACTAATAGTCGAGTGTTACACTTAGTAAGTACATGTATTTATTGTATTCTCTGTGGGATTCGATCCTAATCTCGTTGGGTTCTATATTTGGCCAACGATCGTTTTATACCTGTTCAAAGGTGTAATTTGGGCGTATCAAATTTTGGTGTCGTTGCCAGGGAACACGGTCTAGAAATTTACCAATTAGTGTAAAACTCTACTTTTAGTCTTTATTTCTCTTCCTACTTTTTGTTGTTGATTCCGGTGAAATGACGGATACCGAATCCGATGATGGCATGATGGAGGAGACTGGATATGTAGCAGCTATCTGCCCACCCCTGGTTCAAGGGAACACGAGTTTCCATGTCAATAACACCATGTTGCACCTGCTCAACACTAACGGCCTATTCGGAGGTCTACACTCTGATGACCAGAATAGGTACCTTATGAACTTTATTGGGGTGTGTACCACCAACGTGCATCCGAAAGTCTCAAGCGAGATGGTCAAGTTGAGGCTTTTCCCATTCTCTCTCACGAGGGAAGCCACCGCATGATTGGATAATCTTCCGGCGGGGTCTATCACTACTTCGCCAGAATTGAATCAATCTTTCCTCAAAAGGTTTTCCCTCCATCCCGGATGTTGCAACGCCGTGACAAAATCAACAACTTTCGTCAACTTCCGAATGAGGCTCTACATGAGGCTTGGACTTGATTTAAAAAGAAAGTCAAAAGTTGTCCAAAGCATGGGTTTCCCGATAGCGTTCTTCTCCAAACATTTTATAGGTCACTTGATTCGGTCAACAAGTCGGTGGCCAATAATATTGCAGGTGGGTCCGTGATGGATAATTTTCATGATGTTATGAGTGCAATCCTAGAAAAATTAATATAGACCAATGAAGCTTGGCATACTAGAGAGGCGGAAGTAGTTGGGGGATGTCCTTCCAAAATAGTATTTTCTCGGGAGACAATCAAGAAGGAGGAAGAGAGTTAAGATGGAGCTTCTCATGAAGCATATGTTGGGTAGAAGCACGAAGCGGGTTAATGCGGCAGGGTCTTGTGAAGGGGGCCCTTAAGATGAACAATGCTTCCAAGTGTATGATGAGGAGGCCAATTTTGTAAACAATCAAATGGGGGGTTCCCGGCCTAACTACCAAGGTTCCAATCAAGGACCTTGGCAGCAAGGTTAAGGGAATCAAGGTTGGAACAAAGAGCAAGGAAATTCACAATGGCGGGACAACAATCAAGGTGGTTACAACAACCACCGGAGCTCAAATCCTTATGTCCACCCAAGGGGAATCAACTAATTTCAAGCCAACCATCCACTAGCGACCCTACTAGTTCTAAGATGGAGGACATGATATCTAGAGTGTTGAAAAAGGTTGAGTAAACTGATTCTTTTTGCAAGGAAACAAGAGATGAAATGAAAAGCATGTGGAAAGTTGTAAGTTCTCACTCAACTTCCATCAAGCGATTAGAATCAAAACTTAGCCAAATCTCGGCTACCCTCAATCAAAAGTAAAAAGGTACACTCCCTAGTGGTACAGTTGCAAATCCAAAGAATGATGACAATCATAAATGCCATGCAATCACTACTAGGAGTGGAAAGACAATTAGGGAAGATAAGTTGATGCAAAATAATTTGGTTGTTGATAATAAAGAAATTGTTGAAGAGCCCAGTGTTATTGAAGAATAAGTTACTACAAAGAAGAAGCGGGCAAGTGTTGAAAAACCTATTGTTATTGAAGAAGTGCCGGAAAATAATGAAGCTTCAAAAAGCAAGGAAGTGGTTAAAGAGGTACCAAGGGCTTTACCACATGTTCTGAAGCCTTCTCCCCCATTTCTTCAAAGGCTAGCAAAGAAGGCGGATGATGGCAAATTTATAAAGTTCATTGAAAAATTGAAACAACTCTCTATCAACATCCCATTGTTGGAAGCCCTTGAAAAAATGTCGGGGTATGCTAAGTTTATAAAAGATCTTGTCACAAAGAGGAGGCAAACTAACGCGAGATGTTACCATCATTGTAGCTCCATCGTTACAAAGGCTTTAGTTCAAAAGAAGAAGGACCCCAGAGCTTTTACTATTTCATGTACCATTGGGGCATATAAATTTTCCAAAGCTTTGTGTGACCTTGGTGCAAGTATCAATTTGATGCCGCTTGCAATATTCAATAAGTTAGGCTTGGGCACTTCCCGACCCACAACATTGAGGTTACTAATGGCGGATCGAACCGTGAAGAGGCAGGTTGGAATTCTCGTTGATGTGCTTGTTATGGTGGACCGTTTCATATTTCTGGCCGACTTTGTTATATTGGATTGTGTGGTTGACTTTGAGGTCCCCATTATCTTGGGGAGACCATTCCTAGCCACTGGTCGAGCTCTTATTGATGTTAAAAGGGGTGACTTCAAATTACGGATGAATAATAAGCAAATCACATTCCATATTTATAAATCAATGAAGCAACCGGCGGATATGAGCGCGTGTCGGTGATCGACACTATTGATGAAGTGGTAGAAACGACCATTGAGTAAGAATATGTTGGTGAGGTCTTAGCGGAAGTGTTGATGTATTATGATGGGGATAATTATGAAGATTTCGAGGAGATGGTAATTGCCTTAGTGGGTTTGGGGCCTTACAGCTGCAATCCCAAGTAGCTTGATCTTGATTTGAAAAACCGAAAAACTCCTCCCGCAAAGCCATCCATCATTGAACCACCCACTTTGGAACTCAAACCTCTCCCTTCACATTTGAGGTATGAGTTTCATGGCCCCAACAACACCTTGCCCATTATTGTTTCTGCTCGGTTAACCGAAGAACAAATTGAGAAATTATTATTGATATTGAGGAGATTTAATAATGCAATTGGTGGTCTATTACGGACATTCAAGGGATTCCTCCTGATATTTGCACCCATAAAATTCAACTTGATGAGGAATGTTTGCCGAATGTTGAGCATCAAAGAAGATTAAATCCTCCTATGCAAGAAGTGGTTAAGAAAGAAATCATCAAGTGGTTAGATGAGGAGTGGTGTATCCCATCTCGATAGTCCATTGGTAAGTTCAGTCCAATGTGTGCCTAAAAAAAGAGGAATACCCGTGGTTCATAATGAGAAAAAAGAATTGATCCCAACACGCACGGTTACCGGTTGGACGGTTTGCATGGATCACCGAAAGCTAAATCGTTGGACCAAGAAGGATCACTTCCCAATGCCTTTCATGTACCAAATTCTTGATTGGCTTGCGGGGAGGGCCTTTGATGCTGGCTATGCGTCCACCAAACACAATATGAAGAGACCTGGTTGAGTACCAGTTCCCTTAGGCGATGCAGTTAGTACAAAAGACAAGATTTTACCGTGGAAAACTCCTTGTTCAAGGGATTAAAATCACGACCTACACTAGTAGGATTTCAATTCCACTACATGAGCAACTTCTGGTTACAATTCTATCGTAAGTTAGGAATTAACTCCCATAATCTTTCACCCTTACAATAACGCTTATGCAACCTAGGAACTAACTCCTATAGTCCTTTTACCCTTATACTACGTTGAATGTAAGCACCTCGACTTGACTACCTCTAGCTAAGGAAACTAATACACCTAGACTCACTCTAGCCTAATGTACCACTAAAAGGCACCCTTTGAGAATTCAACCTGTGACTAACTGTGGCGACACACTAATACAACTAAACTAAGTCTAGCCTAGTGTACCATTCAAGAGCTTCTGGAAGCAACCTTGAGAATTTAGAACACCTACAAACCGCTTCCTTTTTGTGAAGAGTAGGTTTACAGTTTAAGCACAAGTAAACAAAGACTTACAACAACCTAAAGAACATAGATAATATCTTGTGTTTGGATCATATTATTCAGCCTGTAGATGGCTTTGTTCTTAAGAGCACTTGAGAAACTTGTGTCTACATGTTTTGCACAATTTGGATTAGGTTTTTCAAGTTTGCTCAATATGTTGCCATTATGTTGTATATATAGTGGGAGCATATGGGATGGATAGAGACCACTCATTCACTTTGACCTAAAGCATGGGCCAACTTACAACTGTACTTGTGTACAACAAGTGGCTCGGCTTTACAGTTGTTCCCTAGTGACGGTACAAGGTGCACAGAGAGCAGGTTGCAAACCAGGTCTCTATCTGGTTTTGAAATAGTTTGACAATCATCAAAACACAAATGCACTTGGACTTATCAATTTCCCCCTTTTTGATGATGACAATCTCGTAGACGATGTTCCTCCTGAAAACCAGCTTCCCACTTGTTTCCCCTGCGAAGCAGACCATTATTTTAAAGCACCTGCAATATGTTAGCAACAGCACAACACATTTCTACAGCATATCTTCCCCCTTAGTTCAGCAGCATGTCTTCTAGTATATCCACTATATTGTTTCTCACAACACAGTGATCCCATCGCCACATTTTCACTATATATGCACAATATTCATCATATTCTTCCCTTTTTGGCATCATCAGAAAAGAAACCATAGTGCAGCTAGTAAGAGGTACAAGCAGAGAATATTACAAGAAGTTTCAACACGAGCAAGTAAGTTATAGGGCAAAACAATTATGTAAAAGCCTAAGAATAGGAAGTAGTTCAAACAGTACAAGCATTATTCAAAGTAAACTACTAATGTGCCAGTTAGACAAGAAAGGTAGAGAACATGGGTTTTAAGACATTAGCCAAGAGAGGACAAGGGAAGGGAGCAAAGACTGGAGGAAAATGCTAGGAGGTGATTACTGGGGGTGATCCAAGGCGTGAAGAAAATTATCCATTTTCTCAATATATGCGCCCTAATCTTGGAGCATTTGGTTCCTGAGATCTTCCACTTTGATCTTCAACTGATCCCTCAAAAAGGCATTCTCACCTTTCATCTGCTTAATTTTTGCATGTGCTACTTTCAAGGCTTTGGTGAGAACATAGATGATGGAGCCTGCTCTTTTAGGCGCACACTCACAATCTTTCAAAGTAGACATGGAGATCACATTCTCTTCTGTTTCCAAGGTGGCTGTGCTAGTCTTCACATTAAAATGTCCAAGGACCTTTGTCAGGAAAAAGCCATAAGGAAGACCGGGATCATTTTCTCTAGTGCTCATTGCATTGATCATGATGGCTGGTAGATTGATCAGTTCAAGAGTTGACAAATATTCCATGAGTACTATATGTTCTGAAGTGACACTGCCATCCCTTCCACTTCTTGGTATGAGCACCTTATCCAAAAACTCAAAAACCGATTGACAAGGGCTTAAGATCCTTTTTGAGGAGCTTTCCTGGATGGACTGACCTGTCTTTCACAAGAATCACATTTTTGAAGGAAGTAGAAGCCCTTCTAGTCACCTCCCCCAGCCCTTCGGTTGGTACTCTTAAGATTTCGGCTAGTACTGCTTCAGTCAACACAAAGTCTGTCACATTCACTATTAGGGCTAGAGCACTGTCATCAAGATGAAGTAGATTTGTATACAGTTCCTCTACTTTAGATTCATACACACAAGGAGCCTGTGGAGTAATAAGATGAGTCCACTTTTGAAATTCCACCATCTCCTGCAGTTCTTTCATCCTAGTCTCCTCTTCCAGGTTTACATCAATCATCATCCTAAAGAGAATCTTCTGTATATGGAGATGTTCCTTTCTCAGTTCAATTTCATGTCTCTCAACGACACTTGTCATTCGTTTCTTTTGCGAGGCAGATTGAATATCATTTTTTCCTCCTCCTATCTGCTCCTTTCCTCCTATAATTCTATTTGATTTCCTTTTCTTGTTTTCCTTCATACCCCAGAGATTTGATTGCACACTGAACGAATTATGATATCACCATCAGAGTCAACATTTTCTCCTTAGTTTTCTTTTGGGGCATCAGGTGCTTCAGCACAGATGGAACACCTCTTCTCAAGTTGAGAGACGGGTACGACATCTACAAATTTTTTTCATGTTAAGATTTACGATTCTTTTGAAGAGAAATTTGACAATATCAGGTATATATCTGTATCACTTTCCTCAAGATTCAAGGGCCCTCTTAGTTTAAAGATACCAGATAGAGATGTAGATATACTTTGGTTAGAGGAGATTGAGTGCTCTGAGGATAATGATTGGGAGTTCATTTTAATTGGGCTTGAAGGAGAGTTTTGAGATATTTGTACTTGGTAAGAGTGACGAGGTAGGAGGTGGTTCAGATGGTCTTTTATAGGATATGAGAGAGAATAATAAGTTTGACGGTCTGGCATTTTTGGTAAGTGAAGAAAGAGAAAGATAAGAGAGATGCATTTAAGGTGTCCGAGATGACATTTTAGGACAGGTGTGAGAGACGAGACAAACTGAGTCAGAAGTGAAGAGTCGATTAGAAGACTTAAGGTTTGAAATTTGAATTAGAAGACACTTGACCGACTTGGCACTTAAATAGTTAAGAACATATGAAGGTACTAAAAGAACTACTAACCTGAGTCACAGAGAGATCGGGTCTCCGGATAGTTTTGATCGTGCTGAGTAGCAGTTCTGTACTTTGTTCATATGCTGTCCTACACCTTCCATGTGTGAATACATCATCTTCTGTCCCATCGATCTTCGTTTTCTCTCTTCTCAACTTGCACATGATTTCTGTGTTTGGATTTAGGAACCCAAACCATCTTGGGTCCCTTATAGTTATAAAAGGGATGGATTAAGTTCCTCTTCGCCCAAACAGGCAGCACATTCTCTTTCTTCTTCTGAGGCCCTTTCTTTTGAGAACCAGTTTCTTTTGTGCCCAAACTTGCTTTCCTTTTGATGAAGTCTCTGTTTCTCTAAAAAGATTCAATTCTTTCTTTGCAAGACTCCTTCTAGTGACCTGCTTTCCCGTAATGAGTGCAAAGCTAGTTTTCAATGGTGGAGACATACTTGCTATGGGGATTGTAAGGTGTCTTCTTGAAACCAATCCCTTCTCTGGATCTTCCTTTACTCTTGTACATAGAGGTAATTACATCAGAGGACCAGGTCCACTTGAGAGTTTTATCAAGATCAAGCTTAATTCTTTTCAAGTCTTCCTTCAATTGCTTGCTTCTCTTGACTTCAATAGTGAGACCTAGTTTTGCCTTTTTGATCTCATCTTCAAGCTCCAAGTAAGTTTTACTAGCTTCACCCTTCCCTTTAAGAGACGCTCATGTGTCCTCTTTTATTTGACCATCTAGGATAATATTTAGTTGATTGGTCTTATCAACCTGCTCTCACATCTCTCCAATCGACATTAACAAATTGTCTCTTTCAAGTTCAGAATTACTAATTTTAAGAGTTAGTGCATCGTTTTCAGCAATAAAGGCATGATAGGCATCAATTAACACACCTGCCAGTGACATGAGTTTATTTAGAGAGTAGACTTTTAGGTTTTTATTTACCTCCAAGAAATTTACCTCTTCCATTTCATCACTCTCATCACTATCGTCTGAATCTGACTTTGACATGAGGGCAAGGATAGACTTATATTTGGAGGATTCATCTTCAATGACCACCATGGATGTATCCCCTCTGTCGTTCTCATCTTCAGACTCACTGGAGGAGTCCCTAAATGCAGCAAGTGCCTGCTTTACTATTTCATCACCAGCTTCCTTTCTTCTGAACCTTTTATCAGGAACTTGGTTTCTCTTTGCAGTTCTGTCATAACTGTCCAATTCATTCAGAGAACACTCTTTAGCGAAGTAACCAGGTCTACCACACCTATGGCAGAGATAGTCATTTCCTCTGGATGCTAGAGCTTCCTACCTTCGGGATTCTACCACTTATTCAGATCAGTTTAATAAATCTTCGTGTGAGATATGCCAGCTCAGATTTGTGATCACTTGAGTCTTCTCTGGCATCTTTGAGGGCAAGACTCTTTTCTCTTTTTACTTCATTCTTTACATCCTTCTTCAAGGTCATCTTCATATCATAGGTTTTAAGGTTTCCAATGAGGTCATCGACCATCAGCTTGGTGAGGTTTTGGGCTTCAGAAATAGCATTTACCTTGCTTTCCCAAGAATCCAGCAAAACACCAAGCAGCTTCCTCACCAGTTTAGTAGTTGTCATGTCCTCTCTTAGAGAATGAATCTCATTGATTATAGAGGTGAATCTAATATGCATATTATGAATAGATTCTCCCTCTTTCATTTTTAACATTTCATACTATATGGTGAGCATGTCGATCTTGCAGTTCTTCGCCTGTGTTATTCCTTCATGGGTAGTTTGAAGAGCTTCACAAATCTCTTTAGCAGTTGAGCACGCTGAGACTCGATTGTATTCATTAGGTCCTATTCCACACACAAGGATCTTCTTGGCTTTGTAATTTTTCTCCACTGCCATCCTGTCAGCATCATTGTATTCTTTTCTTGTTTTGGCAGCGGTTTTATCACGACCCAACCTGCGGGTTGTGCGGGCACCTACTGTATTACTAACCTTAGTAGGCGAACCCTTACCGATAAACCCAACACTTTAGAACATGCGACAACCATTTTTTTAAAATTACAGGATTTAAAATGGACACTTCTTACAAACTCTTTTCAATACAATAAAATCCGAAATAAATCCCCCGGGTCTAGTCTAGACAGGTACAAGAGCTCCTAAAATACAAGAAGACAAATAAATGACACAGCCTCCGCCGAAAGTGAGATAGGAGAAGTTGTAGGAGAATATCCGATAGATCCACGCGATGAAACTTCAGCTAAGACCTGCAACACATCTACACCCAGAAAGGGCGTAGCAAGAGTAGTATCAGCACACCACACGTACCGGTAAGTATCATAGGTTGACTAAGATTAGTGCACGCAACACACTATAAAGTCAATAAGACAAGCAGTTAAGTCAATGAACCTCAAAATTCTAAATAGAGATTACCACAACATTAACTCACGTATCTTGTTATCCTCGAAACTTAATTCTTTTATTTCAAAAATATAAGGTATTCTACTAAATAATAACCATTCCCTACCTTCATCCAACCTGGTGACTCTCGCTCTCTCACTCACCGTATGCAATACTTTTACCCTTGTTGTTAAAAGAGTTCGCCTACTCACATTACTACTATAATATAATGCATCCGGGAAAATAAATCGCTATCTGACAACCAACACTACACGTACCTTGTGTAACCCCCTCTCCACCAGACTCTTAACCACACACATGAAATAAATGTGCAATGTTAACGACAATAGTAAATACATGTATAACATGAAATCATGAGATGTAGTGCAATACAAATGCGATGCAGGGCCCAAACACACTATACATACACGCTAGCTGATGTCTTAGCTCAGTAGCCATGACCTGCAGGGGACCCATGGTGTCCATGTACCACTCGTTCTGAAATACCCCTCGAACCCGATACCTCCGCCTCGGAACGAACCTCGGTCGTGGATCCAAAACATATACATATATGCAATTCATGTCCACAGCTCAACGGCCACAAGGCCATCTAACACAATGCGCATACAAAGCCTTGCCTGTTACCTGTATCTCTGCATAAACCATGCAGTGCAATGCATGAAACTACATGACAAATCAATCATAATTCCAGCCCTTGATGAGCGTAATGTTAACCCAACTCAATATAATTCTTTTCATACGGCATCTTATTTTCAAGAAAAAAACCTTATGAATGTTCAACAAAATAGGACATACAGACGGAATTTCACCCCCTTCCAGGGTTGCATAAAAGTAAACACGAGGTATCTCCTTAGCGACAACATCAATTCCTATTAAACTAAATCATTATTATTATAACCATAATTATACCATATTTTAATCACATTAGCAAGTTCGCCCATCCAAACTCCGTGTCCAAAGACCTAAGCATGCATTCTCCCGTCAACTCTAAGTGTATATACGATCCGCTAATCAAAGTCTAACTAAAGTAAACCACAACCTACCTCTTTCACGAACAGATATTTGATTCTCCAAGAATTTCTTGTCTTCTTAGCCTCTATCTGATTCCATGAGCGATAATATTCGTAGGGAAGGATGAAAAAGAAATTAGAAGGATTTTTATTTTTCTTGGGGTCCATGGTCTTTCTTTCATGAGGAACCCTATAGCGGTCCGCTTTATTTTCTGGCTCGAAATTTCCAAATCCTCCCGAAATTGATTTTTCCCACTCTTAACTCTTTAAACACATCATGGAGCTTATTATTTACAATCCTCGACCTAGATTGGGCATGGTTTCGCGAAATATTAAATAACGACCGGACTGGTCGTTACACCAGATACCAATTAAACTATCGTTCGTCCCTCATACCCCCATAACAAAAAACCTCTCCACTTTCCACAAAAATTCTTCCCCCTTTATTAACTTCTCAACTCCACATCTCCCTCCCCACTCCCTTATAACCACCCTACCCCTTACTATTTACCAAAATACTTATGCAAAATCTAAAACGCAAAGGTTTGTGTTATATCAAAATTTCATTTTCCCCTGCCAGGCTTGCAGATCTCCGCCCATTTCAAGGTATACGCTCTCCTTTAATAACCTATAACTTGTATATGGCTATTTATTTCCAAAAATAAATCCATGCTTAACTTGCTAGATTAGGAAGAAATCCGGTTTTCTAGGCAAAGAGGGGTTTTTGGTCCTTGGGAAGGGTAGTTCCTTGGATCATGGAGGGTTAATTAACGTTCAGAATGTCTTAGCAACACTTTATACTGAAGATCTACTAAATATATGGTAGTTTATGTTGGGGTGGGATGATTTGTAGTGGTGCAAATTTTGGTGTTCTTGCTCAAAATTTTGGTATATATGGTAGTTGAAATAGGGTAGAACAAGTTATAAAAATCATGCATGCTGTTATACTACTTGATCCTTGACAAAAATGGGGAAACAATGGTAAACTTAGAGTTGTTGAAAAAGGTTGGGGTATGAATTTTTCGAATTGGAGAAGGTGGGACCGTTGCGGCAGTCCTTCCACTGCTATAGCAGTACCGCTGTGGTGATAGAACTGTCGCTGGGAGCGGCCGATGAAGTTTGGGATGTGGCCGCTATAGCGATGACCTGCTCACTATAGTGAGCCCACTACAGTGACCAAGCACTGCTATGGCGGCTTCTTGGCCGTTGTAGCAGCCCTCTTACCGCTATAGCGGCTTCACTGCAGCGGCCATACCACGGCCGCAGCGGAGCTGCTTCAGGCATAAATGAATTTTTGGCTTTTTCTACTATTTCATGCATGGCCTATCCCCGTTAATTCTTTACGCCACACTATTCTAACTTCGCTTTTCACTTTTGCAGGTTAACTCTCTCACTTAATCATGGCGGATCAACAACAATAAGGGAAACAACCCCCAGCTCCCCCGCATATGTTAGGTTCCCCAACAACGCTTGCAAGCGGCATTTCATGGACCAGCAGGCCAAGGGTCTGCTTTATGATAAGGCTTTTGTTATGGGTCGGGTGGAAGAAATGGCCTCGGAATTTTACCAGACCCTACATCATATTGGTTGGGCCGACTTAGCTGAGGAGCCCGGTGATGTCAATTGCAACTAGGTCAGAGAGTTTTATGCTATGCTCCCCACTGTGGATTAGACTGCCCTGCAGCCGCTGATTACTATTCAGGGGGTCGCAGTGACGGTGAGTGCCGAGGCCATCAATGCCGTTCACGGGCTGCCTAATCCACCACAAGATGAGCTTCAGGCTAAGGATGTTGACAGTAACGGACTGTGGCTGGTAAGGATATTGGTACGAGAATCAAAGAGGAAGAAGGCTACTTGGGTTGTTTCACGATTGGCTATAAAGAGCCGGCACTTTTCTACTGAGACCCGAAGGTGGCTAAACCTCGTTACCTGGCAGGTTCGCCCCTCGATAAATATTACTGATGTCACTTACCCACGGGCCCTTGTGGTGGCTTGCTTTCTGGATGGTGTGCCCGTGAATGTGGGTATGCAGGTGATCGAGGAGTGGCAGGGTTTTATGGCCAAGGCTGGACCGAGCTTGATGTTTCCCTCCCTGATTACCTATCTCTGCCGTAATGTCAGGGTGCCCACGGAGCATGGGGACCGTATTGTGGAGTGCGATGTTGCTTTTGACCCATTGAAGGTCAAAGGTTCACAGGGCAGGGGAAAGAGGAAGAGGACGGGCTCAGATGACAGCGAGGACGGCGGTGGCCCACCAGATGGAAGTGGTCAGTCACATACCCCAGGTACTCTAGAGTGCATGGAGGCTGATATGGCTGTGGTAAGGGCGGCCATGGTGTGATTTACACGGCCTTTCATGGAGGCTGGGTCGTCTAGCAGCGCTGCGGTTACTGGCTACTTTACGACTGAGCAGATGAAGACTTATATGGAGACCCAAACTAAGATGGGAGAGGTTGTTGATGCCTTACAGGGCGCCCATGGATCTCTGGCTCAAGTTCATGTGGATCTTTGTGAAGATTTGGACAAGGAGAAAAAGAAGAGTCGGGCTAGGGACAAGCTTTATGTGAAGATGTGGAAGGGTGTAAAATGTCTCCTGAAGGCCCTAGTCCCGAATGTGACTACTAGATATGCCTGCCAGTTCTCTTTTCTTAGTGAGTCCAGACTTGGCAGTGAGGACTCTAGTGACTCGGAGGATGGTGGCGATGAGGTGACTAGCCAAGGAGTGGCTTAGAGATCCCCCTTCCCCCTTTTTATCAGCTTGGTTAGAACTTGCCCGTGTTGGGCCCTGATGTCTAGACAATTTTACTGCTTTGGTTGTGTTTTGACCTGTTCGGATAATCTTTATTTTGGTTATTTTAACGCGGTGCCCTGATTTAAAGGTGCTCGTAAGACAATTTCCCTCGTGGGGGCGGATGTTTTTATAGATGTGTCTGTTTTGGAAATTGACTTATTCTTGTTTTATTGATGGACTACACAACTTGTCAAAACAGGGGAGAAATGAGGAGGCTACTGGTCAGATGGTACCGCTGTGGTGGTCATTCAACCGCTGCAACGGTACCGCTATGGTGGTAAGTGCACCGCTATAGCGAACCTGGTAGAAATTCTAGGCCCGCTATAGCGGTCTGAGGCCCGTTATGGCAATCCCGCTGTAGCGGTACCTGTACCGCTATAGCGGTGCTATAGTGCCAGTGACTGAATTGTTTTTGTCTTTTCGGTATTCCAACCCAGATCGCGTAGGGGTTTACTTAATCGCTTAGCACGTAAGTATGAATGTGCTATTAACTTCGCTGATGGTCCCAGAATTGTCACCCAGTCTACAACACCAACATTACTACGGAACTTACACTTGGTCACACAATTATTTACGCACCTACTTATGGAAGGTCTTCCTTGAGTCAAAATAGACAGACACTAATTGGAATCGACAGATACCAATTAGCACGTCAAGATACCAATTGGAATTGAACAGTTACCAATTAGATCCAACTAGGGGACGGCGTATTGGGGTGGCACGATAGAATAAACGAAAAGAAACTTCTAGATGCCCTATAGCCTCTTGCGGACGGGTATGGACGTCATCGTACCATTCCACAAGACTCTACTAGACATTTGCTCTTGTACTTGTGAGACTGGTAACCTAGGCTCTGATACCAACTGTCACGACCCAACCTGCGGGTCGTGCGGGCACCTACCGTATTACTAACCTTAGTAGGCGAACCCTTACCGATAAACCCAACACTTAAGAACATGCGACAACCATTTTTTAAAAATTACAGGATTTAAAGTAGACACTTCTTACAGACTATTTTCAATACAATAAAATTCGAAATAAATCACCCGGATCTAGTCTAGACAGGTACAAGAGCTCCTAAAATACAAGAAGACAAATAAATGACACAGCCGCCGCCGGAAGTGAGATAGGAGAAGCTGTAAGAGAATATCCGATAGATCCACACGTCGAAACTTCAGCTAGGACCTGTAACACATCTACACCCAGAAATGGCGTAGTAAGAGTAGTATCAGTATACCACACGTACTGGTAAGCATGATAGGTCGACTAAGATTAGTTCACGCAACACAATATAAAGTCAATAAGACAAGCAGTTTAGTCAATGAACCTCAAAATTCTAAATAGAGATTACTACAACATTAACTCACGTACCTTGTTACCCTCGAAGCTTACTTCTTTTATTTCCAAAATATAAGGTATTCTACTAAATCATAACCATTCCCTACCTTCATCCAACCTAGTGACTCTCGCTCTCCCACTCACCATATGTTATACTTTTACCCTTGTTGTTAAAAGAGTTCACCTACTCACATTACTACTATAATACAATGCATCCGGGAAAACAAATCACTATCTGACAACCAACACTACACGTACCTTGTGTAACCCCCTCTCCACCAAACTCTCAACCACACACATGAAATAAATTAGCAATGTTAACGACAGTAGTACACACATGTATCACATAAAATCATGAGATGTAGTGCAATACAAATGCGATGCAGGGCCTAAACACACTATACATACACGCTAGCTGATGTCTTAGCTCAGTATCTATGACCTGCAGGGGACCCATGGTGTCCATGTACCAATCGTTCCGAAATACCCCTCGGACCCGATCACAAACCTCCGACCCGGAACGAACCTCGGTTGCGGATCCAAAACATATACATATATGCAATTCATGTCCACAAGGCCATCTAACACAATGCCCATACAAAGCCTTGCCTGTTACCTGTATCTCCGCATAAACCATGCAGTGCAATGCACGAAACTACATGACAAATCAATCATAATTCTAGCCCTTGATGAGCGTAATGTTAACCCAACTCAATATAATTATTTTTCATACGGCCTCTTATTTTTAAGAAAGAAACCTTATGAACGCTCAACAAAATAGGACATACAGACGGAATTTCACCCCCTTCTAGGGTTGCATAAAAGTAAACACGAGGTATCTCCTTAGAGACAACTTCACTTCCTATTAAACTAAATCATTATTTTTATAACAATAATTATACCCTATTTTAGTCACATTAGCAAGTCCGTCCATCCAAACTCCGTGTCCGAAGACCTAAGCATGCATTCTCTCGTCAACTCTAAGTGTATATACGATTCGCTAATCAAAGTCTAACTAAAGTAAACCATAACCTACCTCTTTCATGAACAAATATATGATTTTCCAAGTATTTCTTATTTGCTTAGCCTCTATCCTATTCCATGAGCGATAATATTCGTAGGGAAGGGTGGAAAAGAAATTCGAAGGGTTTTTCTTTTTCTTGCAGTCCATGGTTTTTCTTTCATGAGGAACCCTAGGAGCAGCCCTTGAGAGTCTTTTGTTGAAAAGGGCGAGAAAAATAGACTGAGTATATAAATTCGGGCTACTGTTCTGCGTAAACCGCTGCCGTGGTCGCTAAGCCGCTATAGCGGTCCATTTTTTTTTCTGGCCCGAAATTTCCAAATCCTCCCGAAATTGATTTTTTCCACTCTTTACTCTTAAAACACATCATGGAGCTTATTATTTACAATCCTCGACCTAGATTGGGCATGGTTCCGCGAAATATTAAATAACGACCGGACGGGTCGTTACAGGTTTTTATACCATCTTCATTTGTGTGTATTGGAATATAGGGGCCATCACAGATGATATCCCACAACTCTTAGTCTTCAGCCATGATGAAGTCGTGCATTCTAGTTTTCCACCACCTATAGTATTTTCTTAGATTGACCTTCTTCCATATTAGGTGCAGCAGCCATTTTACAAATTCGTTCTAGGTGTTAACCTTTTAGAAAACACTTGCTCTGATACCAATTGATGCAGGCTATGCGTCCACCAAACATAATATGAAGAGACCTAATTGAGTACATGCTCCCTTATGCGATGCAGTTAGTACAAAATACAAGATTTTACCGTGGAAAACTCCTTGTTCAAGGGATTAAAATCACGACCTACACTAGTAGGATTTCAATTCCACTACACGAGCAACTTCAGGTTACAACTCTATCGTAAGTTAGGAATTAACTCCCATAATCCCTCACCCTTACAATAACGCTTATGCAACCTAGGAACTAACTTCCATAGTCCCTCCACCCTTACAATACACTGATTGTAAGCACCTTCACTTGACTACCTCTAGCCAAGGAAACTAATACACCTAGACTCACTCTACCCTAGTGTACCACTCAAAGGCACCCTTTGAGAATTCAATCTGTGACTAACTCTAGCCACATACTAATGCAACTAAACTAACTCTATCCTAGTATACCTCTCAAGAGCTTGTGGAAGCAACCTTCAGAATTTAGAACACCTACAAACAGCTTTGTTTTTGGGAAGAGTAGGTTTACAGTTTAAGCACAAGTAAACAAAGACTTACAACAACCTAAAGAGCATAGACAAAATCTTGTGTCTGGAACAGGTTCTTCAGCCTATAGATTGCTTTGTTCTTAAGAACATTTGAGAAACTTGTGTTGGTAAATTTTGCATAATTTGGATTAGGTTTTTCAAGTCTGCTCAATATGTTGCCATCATATTGTGTATATAGTGGGAGAATGTGGGATGGATAGAGACCACTCATTCACTGTGACCTAAAGTATGGGCCAACTCACAGTTCTACTTGTGTGCAGCAAGTGGCTCAGATTTACAATTGTTCCCTACTGAGGATGCAAGATGCACAGAGAGCACGTTGCTGACCAGGTCTCTATCTAGTTCTGAAAGAGTTTGTCAATCATCAAAACACAGATGCACTTGGACTTATCAGCCTTCTATTTCTTTTGAAATGGCTATTCAGGATACAACCAAATCACTATTGCTCCCGAAGATTAAGAGAAAATTACTTTCACTTGTCCTTACGGGACGTTTGCTGTCAAGAGGATGCCCTTTGGGTTGTGCCATGCACCTACAACCTTCCTGTTGACACCTGATTTTTTGACCCCTCGTAATGTACTTTACTTAGGCCTCATTTGTTTTCATTAACATTAAGATGCCTAAATCTGAATGCACATCTGAATCATTAAGATGTTGTCTCTATATCTGAATACTGAATGATTAAGACTGTTTGTTTCTCAACATCTGAATGTGCATAACATATTTATTTAAAACAAAATAAATATACAATTCAAATAAAAAAGTAACTAAATATTAAAAAATAAATACAAATTTAATAAAATAAAAATATTATTTGATAAAAATAAAACATTTATGTTTGCTAGTAATGGTGGAGATGCTTTGTCGTGGTGGTAGGTGGGGTAGTGTGTGGTGATGGGGGTGGGGGTGGTAGGTAGGGGCGAGTGTTGGTGGTGGGACGGTTGTGGGGGCGTGGTGGGTTTAGGGGTGATGGTGGTGTAGTGGGTCTGGGGGTAGGGTAGTGGTGAGGGGGTGGTTAGAGGTAAGGTAGGTGTGGTGGTGGGTGGGTTGTTGCAGTGGGGGGTAGTGGTAGGTAGGTGGTGTTGGTGGTGAGTGGGGTGGGAGTAGGGGTGGGAGGGTTGTGAGAGGGGGTGGTGTGGTAGGCTTGGGGCTAAGGTGGTGGTGGGGGTAAGGTAGGTAGGTGGTGGGAATAGGGTGGTGGTGGTGGGTAGGTGGGGTGACGGGTTGGGGTGGTGTTGGTGGTGAGGGGGTGGGTAGGGTTGGGGTGTGGGTGGTTGGTATAGGTATGGTGTAGTGGAGGGTTGGTGGGTGGTCAGAGCGGGGGTGGAGTCGGTGGTAAAAATTATTCATACAAAATACTTCTTAATGATATTCAGACTTTGTTCAAGATCTTAATGATTAAGACGTATTCAGACAAAATAAGTTGTTAGATCTTAATGTAAACAAATGCACTTAATGGCATAAGGTCTGATCCATTCAGATTCAGACCTCCATTAAGTGCAAACAAATGAGACCTTACTCAGGGTCCTTAGATAATAAATAAGATAATTTTGCACAATCGCACAGATTTCTGAATAATTTTAAACAATTATTCAGGTTGACATTTTTACTTCCATAAATTAATAGGGGCACTTTCAAAGCTTTATTAATTATTCAGAAATTTATCAGCATTTTACAGTACTTTCCATAATTCCCCCCAGCAGCTGATGCAATTTCAAATAATTGTTCATTTAATTCGGCAAAAATCAAGAAAGTTAGATAAAAGGCATTTTTTTTATCCAAGGAGTTTGAGTAATTAAAAGAATTCACTACTTTTACCCCTCGAGCTTTGAATTATTACTATATAGGCATGTTTGTGCCACTTATGGCAAAATTATTTTAAATTATAATTTTTTTGCCTAATTATTATTGTTTTGCATTAATGACCACCTCATGGTTAACCAACTCATGGTTCAATACAGCTGGGGTCAATTTTACGAATTTCTGAATTTCGGACGGCCTTAATTAAAATGTCCAAGCCATGAACAGATTAACTAAGGACGTTGATTCAAATTAATCTTAATTGGTTAAATTAAGTACCGGAGTAAGACTACGCTTGCAAATAATTAATTGCGAGGACATTTATGCAATTAATTACAAAGATTGACCGTAATTGCAATTTTTATTTATTGAAGGGTCAATTTGAGGCTTTTTTGCAAAAGTGGGTTTCAAAACTCTTTTTAATTTTGTTATGTCTTCAATCGCCCTAGTTTTAATTATTCTTTTTCTGATTATGTACTTTGAGTAACAACCTATTTTATTGGATTATTTATTTTTCCCTACAAGTGTATATACACCTAATATGTACGTGTATACATGCGTGATATACGAAAGAGTTCCGTTTTTTTTAAAAAAAAATATAGGGCCATGTCCAGCCCACAAAGGGGCTGATCCGGCCCAACGCAGCGATATAATACTCCCTCGGTATAACGACCAACATAAAGGGGGCCATTGTGTTATTTCAAAGAAGGGGCTAGGGTGAAACCCTAGCTGCCTCCCTACTCCCTCACTCCTCTACCCCCTTTTCCCCCTCTCGTCGGGTCAAATCGCCAACTACTGTGTGCCACCAGTACAGTGATGTCGTTGGGTGGTTGAAAAGAGGACGAAGCATTAAAAGCTTCGTCCTTTTTCCTTTAGTTTTGCTCGATTTTCATCCAAACAGCCCTTATAAGGTACGATTCACAATTTAGTTCTGTTTTTTACTTCATTTACAGTTGTGATGAGCATTTATGACCGTTGATTGGCTTGAATCGTGAATCTGAGCCCTTCCTTTGTGATCTGGGATTGAAATTATGAAGTCTCACATCGTTGTTTTAGACTTTGAGAGCATTCTGGGGTTTCTATAAATAGAAATTCCCTTTCACGAGTAAATGAGGTCGGATTTTGAAAAAGGGTTAAGAATTTGAGATATAAAAATTCTCAAAAGTGTAATATTTTTTAGTTCTAAGGTTATTCCGATTTGCTCGAAAACCTAGTCTCTAAAATCTTGGTTTTATTTTATTTTTGTCGCTGGGCTTGTGTTTGGAGAGGGGAATTTTCTCAAATCCACGTTTGGTCTTGGTCGTGCCCAAAAAAGGTAATATTCATTTTATTTATGGTCTTCCTTTAAATTCCTGTCGATTTCGCTTTCATTTGTCTATTTTTGAATGGTTTTTTGTTAGTAATAGATAGTTGTTTCCAGCATTAATTGTTATGGTTATTTCCTTAGTTTAACTAAAGCTTAGTGTTGATAAAAAAAAAACAGCAAGTTAGTGCTGTTGGTTTGATCAGATCATGTTGTGACATTTGTTTCATTTTTATGAGGTTCAATTATGTTGTAAAGGTAGTCTAGTTTAGATTGCTTTCATTTGTTTGTTTTGAATGGTTTGTTGTTAGTACTAGATAATTATTTTTTCAGCATTAATTGTTATGGTAATTTCCTTGGTCGAACCAAAGTTTGAAGCTGATGAGATAAATGTTGCAGCAGGTAGTGTTATTGGTTTGATTAAATCATGTTATGGAATTTGTTCTGCCTTAATGGAGTTCAATTATGCTGGCAGAGGGAGTTTATTTCTGTGTCATCGGTGGGTCGTCCGTTTTCTTTGAACTTAGGATCAAAAAATGAATTTATTTGGTTGAGATGTTGGCTGATATTTTGCTTGATAATGGTATGGGATGAGTAGCATAGTAGGTTAAAGGGGGGAAGGGAATGGTTGATTACTTTGGTTAAATGAGAAGAATGATGAAACAAGCTTGTAGTTGATAATTGTGTGAGAAGATGATCCCAGCCTGATCCTAGATGGGTTCATGACATCCTATTGGCGGTACCATAACTGTGCAGCCCTATATGGTCAGTTTCCTGACCCTGATGAAACATGTTAAGATTAAAATGGTCAGTAAGGGTATATAACTTGGCCTTTTGTTGGTGTATGTCTATAGTATGAGTCCTACTTGATGTTGGAAAGGGAAGGGCTATGTGGAACAAAGTGATTCTGAAAAGTAGGATGTGGTATCTTATCTGTCTCCCCTGTTTGTTTTCTTTGTGAATTATGTGAGCCTTTTATTCAGAACTTGATCATTTGCATCTAATGTTAGCCTCCCAGCTAGAAAATGCTATTTGTTTATTTAAGTTGTCTTCATCATGTATATCATTGATGCCATGTCTTGACCCCTTGTGAGGGTGCAGACCTAGGAAACATAATAAGGGTGCCTTAATGTGATTTTGTAAAGATGTGGCCTTGTACTACTTTATGACCACCTAAGGCTTGTCATTTTTTTTCTATCATACATTACCCTTAGGTGGTTTGGCTTAACCTGTAATCTGCAAGCTTGTTCTTTAACCTGCTAAATGCCCCTATGTGAACCTCTACTTGTTCAGTGTCAAAATTGAGTCATTCTTTGTCTACTCTCATATAAATAATATTTCATGTCCTCCCTCTTTACCTGTTCATGCCTGCTGAATAGATACCCTCTCATTTCTTTTGAGTATATGTGTTTGGCCTAGAGTAGCTTGCATTCCCTTGTGACAAGTATACCTGTCTGCTTTCCCTTTTTTTTCTCTGTGCTTTTGCTTTGTTTTCTGCCAACTGAATTTGTATGAATTAGAGCTAAATATATACCTTGGCACTTCCTTTGATTGGACTTGAACCAACACCTGTGCATGGCTTGCTTCAAACTTTAGATCCTCCCTTAATCTATGGTCTGCTTGACTGTTTCTTGAATGTCATTTCTCTAGGATAGCAGGACTGTAACAACTTCTTTTTCTCAGCCATAGTTTGAAACATGAATCATCTAAGACTTATGAGACCTTTTCCTAGCCACCCCCTTGTGCCAAATAGATCAACATAGTTAATTTGGAGTGTCAACTTTCGTTTCTAATTTTACCTACACATCTTGACCCTGCTTGGTTGATTGTGCCCTTATCCTGTAGGGTCTGTGTTGTCTTGTTGATCCTATGATCAGCCTATGGTTGAATGTTATGATCCATTCTCATGTCTTATAGCCCTTATATGCATTTATAGATCACATTGCCATAGCATTTCCTCCACACTTGGTCCCTACCAGCCTCTGCTCACAAGCTCCTTACTCATGTCTATTGCCAGCGGCATCATGACTAGTCCATCCCTTTTCGAACACTATATTATCCTCACCATGACTTGCTTATGACCTCTGTGTGTGCCATTACTTGCATTATTCCCAAGCTGCTCTGGTTAATCCCCTCTGTATTATTGATGACATGTATTCCTTGCCTATTGTCTTGCATACCTTCCTCATCTCTTTGCATGCCCCCTTTTACAGTACACAACCTGTTGGTGTCCATTTGCATTACTCATCCTTGCCTTGTTGTGTCCTCCCCTGTATGATCCTGCCCCTTGCATTCTAGTTTGCCTGCTCATGCACATTTGCCTATTTGTGTAAATACCTCATCTGAAATTAACCTTCGTATGCATTTATCCACCTGCATAGTACCTTGCCAAGCCTTCCTCTTGTATTAGCCCAGGAACAGACTAGTTAGCAAGCATGACCCCTTGCTTAGATAGGATGCCCATGTAAGTTGATCACGATGTCTGCCATGCCAGCATCCTATGTGTACCTCTTGACTAAGACCATCCTTGTTTTCTCCTCGAACTGTCACACTACTTGAAGTATGTTAGCATACCTGGCATACCTGTTGTTACATTATGTATGTGATCATCCATGTCTTGTGTGTCCACTCACTATGTTCGTGTCACTTGTTGATAAAACATCCATGCTTCAAGACCATTGAGTGATTGTCTAGATTGCTTGAGTGTATAACCTTTCTCTGGCAACTTCATCATAAAGTCCTGTTTATCATATCCCTGTCCCCCTCACCTTACTTATTGTTTGCCCATATTACTCCAAGTTTGCTTGTGTTCTTTTTTATTTTCTTTTTTTTCCTTGCTTGATGTTGACATCCATAATCCCTACCTTTCTTTTGACATGCCTGGTGACCTGCTCCTTGCCTTCACTTTCTTCTCTTGGCTGCACCATCTTGTTTGTTATGTCTCACCTAGTCATGTAGTCCTAGGTACCCACTTTGTCCACTCCTTGCACATTACTGTAGCCTGCACTTAACTATGTAGTATAAATCTGGAAATTGGTCCTTGTGGCATCCTTATGGTTTGTGCTAAACTTATCACTATGCTACATCCCTTTGCTGGTGCTAAGCTGCTCTGTTAAGATCTCTTGTTTTGCCTTATTTTTATCTGAGGCCTTATCTGCTGGATAAAAGTGTTTTGTTTGGATCTCTGGTCCTTGAGATGGTATTTTGCTTGGGCCCCCATCATGTCCCTATCCCTATCTATGTATGATCCTGTCCAAATTTCCCTTCTAATGTGATTAACTGCTACTGTTCCCACAAACGTGATTGGTCGCACCATCTTGTTTAAATCAAGTTTAGTGTCATTTGCCTGTGTGTATAAAATTCGCCTAACAGTAGTCCTGTATGCTTCTTGAATCTGTGAAGACCTGGCCTTAAAATGGGCCTGAGTGTTCCTTTTTCTTGAGTTGATCTTGCTTCACCTGCGTTGCCATGTTATCAGTAGCCTTTGCTTCCCTCAACCTTGCTGTGAAAATGCTAATAATATTCCCATGTTGTGCCTCGGCTGATCTGCTAAATCCTACCTGATCATTTCATGTTATGCCTTACTTGTACCTCTTGTTTCCAAGGCAGTGTTGTTGTTTGGTTATATGTGAGCTTAGTTGATCTTTTTTTCTTTAAGTCTAAAACCCTTATGTTCTCTACTGTCTCACTTGGGGTTTATTAGTTTTGAAATGAGTCATGGTAGTTTGGGGTTTCCCGAGCCTTTCCCGGTGTTAACCATGCCTGGGGTCCTTAAAAACCCCTTAGAACTTGTGCGACATTGGGTATACTGGGCAAGGACCTAGTCCCCATACCACGTCAAGTCTCAAACTAGTAAAACCCCATTTTTGGGACTGGTATGGGGTAAGCATAAACTCTATGTGGTCTTGTTTGATACATAAACATAGTTGATTATTATTATAGTGATAAGTTCAACGATTATAAACTAACCGGTGTTTCCTTCCCCCTTCCCCCCACCCTCCTCCTCCTATCACGCGACTACTCGGGTAAAAAAATGCATGAACCACCCCTCTTAGGTCTAAGGCCCAAGTAGGAATACTACTTCAAAAAATAGAGTCCGGGAAGACCAAAGGAAGCTAGCAAGGCGCGTAGAAGGCCCAGTTATGGATAAAAATGATCAAGCTAGGGGCTTGGGACGCCCCTAGTATAACCCTGTCACCTTGCGTTTCTGCAAACTTACTTTTACTTGATGTATTCATGAAAAATGTGTATGTAAACCCGTATTATAGTGAAAAACTTATGGTTTGAATTAGACGTCTTAGGACAACGGTTCTTATGCCATTTAGTCAACTTTAGGTGCCCGTGTGCGTTTTCAATAACCACGAACTTGGCCCAACGTTTTTATAACTAGTTTTAAAATTGGAACTTAGCACAAAATTTGCTCTATCCAAACAACAAATTGATTTCTCAAAAAGAATATCAAATGGCCGTCCCATTCTATAGCAAAAGTATTTTCAAAAACTAAATTTGTTTGGCTCAATCAATCTTTTATCACAAAACAAGGGATTTTCTTTCACCTCAGCTTTTAAAGGGGCCCAATGCCCAAACAACTCTTTCACCCCAAAAACAAAATGGTAGAGTTTGACAAAGTTGGATTGGTCTTAATCTAAAATCAGGAGTTCTTTTTATGAAATTACAAAAAAAAACAGTTTTATAAAAGGAAAGCTTACTAAAACATAATGCTGTTTTGGCCCATGGAAGGCCCAAATAAACTAGTATTTACAGACAAGATATACCCATTTCTAAGTATGAAAACGTCTTTTATAAACGTATGAAACCATTTCGAGATACAATTACGAAAAAGGCTGAACGTACCAATAAGGACCGACCCGAGCTAAGTGTATGAGTCTAAGAGACTTATAAAATCAAGACTTGCCTTTTTCGTTCTTTTTTTTTTCTAAACATATAACCCTTATACCTAAAGGAGACTATTTCTAAACGGATGTTATAAATTCGTAACTACGATACCCTATATATAAAGGGGAAATATTCAAAAAAATTCAAGAAAAATGATATGCACGACAGTTCTTTTGGGGGGAAAGCAAACACAAAAAAATAAGCAGTTTAGACAGATACTCATACACTGGAATTCGAAGGTCAACCGTATAGTACGGATCCTTAATACTGGGGTGCCTAACACCTTCCCCGGGGGATCACCAGAACCCTTACCTAGAACTCTGGATTACAAAGGTTTTGTCACTGCATTTGAATAAACCCTTCAGAACCAGTTTTCCTAATTTCCTAAAAATTAGGTGGCGACTCTTTTTCAAAACAAGTCCGAAAGAGCGTTAACGAGTTCGTAGTAGCCTTTTTGCGCCCTAAACCCGCGCGAAAAAGCAAACCGTTACACTTCCAATGGTGCATGATGTCCATTATCTCCAACATGGTTCAGAAGTCCATTGAAATCTTCATGGACAACTTCTCCTTGGTGGGAGATTCTTTTGGTCATTACTTGGGGAATCTAGCCCAAGTTTTGAAGAGATGTGAAGAAACGAACTTGGTTCTCAATTGGAAAAACGTCACTTTATGGTGAAGGAGGGGATTGTGCTTGGTCACAAATTTTCAAAAGATGGGATAGAGTTAACAAGGCAAAGATTGAAGTTATCATTAAGCTTCCTCCTCCCATTACCATGAAGGGCGTTCGAAACTTTCTAGGCCATGTCGGCTTCTATATGAGGTTTATTAAGGACTTCTCAATTGTAACCAACCCCCTATGCAAGTTGTTGGAAAAAGAAACCAAGATTGTGTTTGATGATTCTTGTCTCAAGGCCTTTGAATGCTTGAAAGAAAAGCTCACGTCGGCACCTATCATTATTGCTCCGAATTGGTCTAAACTATTTGAATTGATATATGATGTGAGTGATTTTGTAGTGGGATCCGTTCGGACAAAGGCGTGAAAATATCTTTCATCCCATCTATTATGCATGAAAGACTCTTAATAGAGCCAAATGAATGATACCGCCACCGAACAAGAGTTTCTTGTCGTCGCCTTTGCCTTTAAAAATTTTTGTGCTTATTTGTTGGGAACTCATGTGGTTCTTCACATTGATCATGCGGCCCTCCGTTATCTCATGGCTAAGAAATATGCAAAACCGAGATTAATCCATTGGGTTCTTCTATTGCAAGAGTTTGACTTTGAAGTCAAAGATGGGAAGGGATGGGAAAACCAAGTGGCGGACTTATCTCATCTTGAAGAAGGTAGGCGTCCATTGGACTACCTTGAAGTAAATGAAGCATTTCTGAATGAACAAGTAATGGCGAGGTCACATGATATGATTCCATGGTACGCTTACTTTGCAAACTATCATGCTAGTGATATTATGCTGGAATACATGAATTTCCACCAAAAGAAGATGTTCTTGAATGACGTCCGAAAGTTCTATTGGGATGAGCCATATCTATTCCGGGTTTGTGCCGACAACATTATAAGGCGGTGCATTCCCGAAATTGAGATGATGCCTATTATTGAGGCTTGTCATTCCTCACCCGCTGGGAGACACCATAGTAGCTGAAGGATGGCGGCTAAAATTCTTCAAAGCGGCTTCTATTGGCCAAACATCTACCAAGATGCCCATGATTTTTTGAAAGGTTGTGATTAATGACAAAGACAAGGGGGCATATCAAGAAGGCATGAGTTACCAATGACAGTTATTCTTGAAGTTGAATTATTCGATGTTTGGGGTATTGACTTCATGGGTCCATTTGTGAGTTCCTACAACAATAAGTACATCCTTGTGGCGGTTGACTACGTGTCCAAGTAGGTTGAAGCCGTAGTGCTTCCAAATAATGAAGGAAGAAGTGTCGCCGCCTTCTTAAAAAAGAACATCTTTTCAAGGTTTGGTACTCCAAGGGAAATAATTAGTAATGGGGGTGCTCATTTTTGCAACAATTTGTTCAAAACTCTTCTTGAAAAATATGGAGTCAAACATAAAGTTTCCACCCCTTATCATCACCAAACAAGTGAACAAGTTGAGGTGTCAAATAGGGATATCAAAAACATCCTCTCTAAGATGATGAATGCAAATAGGACCGATTGGTCAAAGAAATTGGATGATGCGCTATGGGCTTACCGAACGGCTTACAGGACACCAATAGGCATGTCTTCTTACCAATTAGTGTTTGCCAAAGCTTGTCATCACTCTGTTAATCTTGTGGATAAGGCATTTTGGTCCTTGAAAAAGTTGAACAAGATTAGGGTAATGCCTCAAACTTGAGGATGAAGCAACATCATGAGCTTGATGAATTCTGATTTAGAGCGTACGTTAGCTCTTCACTCTATAAGGCCTGCATGAAGCACTTCCATGATAAGAAGATCTTAAAAAAGGAATTTAGCCCAAGGGATCGTGTGTTATTGTTCAATTCAAGGCTTCGGTTGTTCCCCAGAAAATTAAAATCGAAATGGCCAGGTCCTTTTGAAGTTACCCAAGTGTTCCCACATGGAGCAATTGAAATTGTGTGCCCAAGTAGAGATCGAATCAAAGTGAATGGGCAGCGGGTTAAGCGTTACTTGGGCGTACACTTTGAAGTGAAGATAATTGAGGTCATCTTCCTCAACGAACCATGAGAGGGGTAAAATCGCGTGCCACGACGTTAAATTAAGCGCTCCTTAGGAGGAAACCCAAGATTTTTACTTTCATGTTGTATGATACTTTTATTTTCGTGATGTTTTTGATGTTTATTTAAGTGTGTAGGAATGAGACAGAATACACAAAGAAGGGAAAATTGGCAAAGTGCTTAGGGGCACAACCTGCGTCATCATATGCGACTCACAGGTTGTTCCTGCATCATCACCTGCGACTCCCAGATTGACCAAAAAGAGAGCTTAAAATTTGTAAAATCTCTGTCACTACTATCCGACCCGACTTGCGAGATAATTTTAAAAAAAAAACTGTCCCTTTTAAATCCCACAAAACACGAAATGTTTCAATTCTCCCAAGCGTTTCAACCATTCCCTTCTCCTTCACTTTAAATCTATCTCTTCCTCTTTCAAAATCATTACACACAAAGTCAATCAAAACTAGGGTTTCCTATATTCTTTACAAGGTTGTACGAGTTTTTAGTTCAACAATCATCTCTCAACTTATCAGGTATGAAAACTCTCACTTCTCTTTTCCTCTTCTTCTTTGGATGTTAAATCATGTGGGTAATGTTATTATTCAACCAAACATTGGTCTAAACTATAGTCTATTTCAAAAAAGAAAGCAAAGTTGATTTGTTTGAGTTGTATAGGTTTGAAATTGGGGAATTCTTGAGTACCCATAGTCAATTTGTATGAATAAATTGTTGGGAATTGCTTTTGGTACGAAAATGGGAAAGTCTTGAGTTCCCATTGAGTGGAAATCCTTGAAGTTTGCAAAATTGTGCACAGCTTGTTTGTCAAAATGCCTCAATAACTAGTTTTGTATGAAATTTGATTCCATGTGTGGTAATTCTGTTGTTTTGGGCTGATAAGAGTAGCAATAGGGAAATTCTTAAGTACCCAATTGTTACTGATTGTGTTATAATCCACATACCCCCACACGTTGGTAATATATTGTATGCGTCAATGGGTAGTCTTATGCAAACTAATTGGTGTTGTCTAATGCATAGTGTATCCTTTTCTAAATGAGTTTGTGACTTCTCCCAATGATAGACGACGTGACAACCTTCTTAAGGGAATTAGTCCTCTGTGTGTGTGATGTTGAACCAAAAAAATAATAATAATAAAGAGTTTAGTCACGCAGCACCTACGTGTAGCACCTGCGAGAGGCAGGTTCAACCTGCATCCCGCATTTCTACAGCAGGTGCTGACAGATATTTTAACAAATAAAAAAAATCAGGTGAAATCACCTAAGACAACATCTGCGGTTCGCAGGTCATGCCTGCGTCTCACAGGTGTTGTTCGTAGATGATGACACTCTGTACAGTTTTGTGTTGTTCAAGTTTTTTTTTCTTTCGTTATATTCTTTATTTTGCTTTCCCGTATCAAGAAAAACCACAAATATTGTGTTTTTATGGTGTATTCACAGGAATGGCGAGAACAAACAAATCAAAAGGTGGGGGCAAGAAAATAGCTAAGAAAGCCCCTTCGGATCCGCGTAAGAAGAAGCCCCTGTGGATACTGTCCCCCAATCTGAAGAGGGGACAGAGCGTACCCCTTCACCAAAAGTAATGATGCTCTTGAGAGGGGTAGAAGAAAGGAAGCAGAGAAAAATGGGTTCACCATCTTGAGTTACAGGGAATTGTATCTAGCCTGGAAGATGGTCAAATCGGATAGCAAAGAGAATCGGGGGTTTAATAAGGAGAAACGAGTGACTTTGAATGGGTTGTGAGACATGTGTCCAAGAATAATCCGTAAATTGAAAGCATTAAGATGGAGCTACTTCATGCTTTCTGGCAAGTATTGTCCAGTTCTCATGAGGGAGTTTTGTGTTGCTTATGGGGATATGTTGACCGCCAAGCTCAGCCGCCGCCAACCTAAAAAAGAATCTTGAGCATCTCAATTGGATTCCAGTACAAGGTGTTGATGTTGATTCCTCGACCAATAAAATTGATGAGATCATTTTTTAGCAAAGGAAAGGTGACTCAGTTAAAGGATGGTGTCACGACCAGCCTAGGGGCCGCGACGGGTACCCGGGGCTAACCACCGAGCACCACTCATCTACTACTTATCATGCTCATTAAACGTTCTTTTATCAATTTCATACTCAAATTATAAGAAAATCATTTTTCATTTGAGAACATAAATACTTTTTATATACATAAGCCTTTCGGCTATCAAAATGATAATGCATATATATGTATACAGTAGTAACCTTGTGAGACCATATAACCCACACTGCGTATCTACGAGCCCCTACTGGAGTTCTAGACATAAGGACGGGACAAGACCCCGTCGTGCCCAAAATATACATTTACACAAAATAATAACCATAAGCACCTCCGGAACAATGGAGTGCTTCTCAAATCAGCTACTGGCTCCTACGAGTCTGGATCAAGCTCACCTCCCTGTCTACCTGTGGGCATGAACACAGCGTCTAAAGAAAACAGATGTCAGTACGAATATTGTACTGAGTATGTGAGGCATAAACAATAATGATATGACAATGAAATTAAATAGCATCAATAAGGAATATCTGTATCTGACTGTCAATCATAGAAGAAATAATGCATGCTGGCTTACTCATAATAATCATCATGTCATATATGCATAAATGTATAAGCTGCCCGTCCATATCGGATCGGTGTGATAATCATTAGCCTGCGTCCATGCCTCCCGCGTCCGGGGTACCATCTCATGTCGCCCACTAGTGGTGTCTGCCCATGCCATCTGGCCATGGTGTATACGCTGCTAGCCTTAGCGGTGACTGCCCGGCCATATAGGCGCGGCGTTATATCATCATCATAATATGCTCATCATAATATGCTCATCATAGTATGCTCATCATAATTTATGCATAAAGACTCAAGGACAGCTATACTTTATCGGGGTGATGTAAGGTCGTGATCCCCCGATTTCATTATGGAGCATTCATTGACATTATGCCTCACCTTGAAGGAATTAGCATATAAGGTGAGTGTATACAATAACGGCATCAATGGGCTATAGGTAGCATCATTATCTTTATAGGATCATCATATCATGGATTCTAGATTCTTTAGACTCAAACTTATCATCATCATTATCGTACTCCTAGTGTATCTCTTATTTCATATGGCTACTCATGAACAAGGGCTCTTAGTTTTCTTGAAGATAGGAAATTCATGAAGAAGAAGGAAATTCATGCCATAAGATTCATGCCTTAGAAAGAAAGGACTAGCCTCACATACCTTTTACGCTTAACTAATCTATCGCTTGCTTGTTCTCCTTCAATGACACGTTTCTACCTTCAAGAGAAGTCGCATGAACGTTAGTTAATCGACTATAAGAACGTATTACTATTTCTAGGGGAAATTGGGCAGCATTTCCTTTGTTTATACTACTTTTCCTATATTCTATATCAACTCCCAAACATTCATAACAACCTTCACAATCCAATAGACAACAATCATCATTCATTTACATTATCCGTAATTCACCATTTCCGTTCAATTTCTCCATAATTATGATCATAATTCACTATCGCATTCTCTTACATATAATACTTACTCAGTGTTCCAAATTTCATTCATATCATATTTACAATCACAACATACCAATATTCATGACTCAATCCCAAACTACTACTCAATAATGACACTATTCACTCCTTCATGACCCATCTACTATGTTTTTCTTCAATCTAAGTGTTTTAAACTTTCAACACCTTAAACAATATGGAATTTTCATAAAACTCACCTTGGATGATGAAGGAACAACCCTTAAATGGAACTTCTCTTCTTGCACTAAAACCCTAACTCACTTCCCTTGAGTTTTCTTGGTGGAGATGAACTTTTGCTAGGTTTCATACACTTGTTTTCATGGTTTTGGTGTAGTTGATCATTGCTTTCCCTCGATTTCTTGTGGATGAATGATGGAGAATGTTCTAGAGGTTTCTTGAAGAGAGGAGAGTGGAAATGAAATGAATTAAAATGAGAGAGGGGCCTTTATATCATTTCTCAAAATCTGTCTCGACCAACTTATACGGACCAACATACGGTCCGTACATTTTATACGAACCGTATGTGTGAATGTATATTGGGTCCAGTGAATGGTGCCTCTCTTGGCCAATTATAAGGCCTAACATACGGCCAGTATAATTTATACGGCCAGTATGTTGGGCCGTATAATGCCCAGCTGTTCCGATTTCATTCTCGTCGACTCGTTTGATCTCCAATCCTTATGGAACCTTCTTAACACTTGTTTAACACCTCAATACCAATCTAAGGGACGGTATCACTCTTCTCTAAGACATCATTACGCCATCATTAATTCGTCGCTCGTCATGCTTACTCGACGCACAATATATCCTTTGCTTTCCTTGATAATCCTTCCTCCTTTTCGTTAAATGTCTTTGAATCTCAATTGGAATCATCAAATACAATCTATTACTTATCAAATCATCGTATACGTCGTGCCCTTCGCTAGCTTTTTCACTGTACGCTAACGGGGAATTTTCCAAGGTGTAACAGATGGCCTCGGCATACTTTCGAATATGATAAAAGGATCATAGTTCCATCAAAACAATGCACTTGGGTGGTATAAATTACTGCATCTAGGACACTAGATTGGATTGATCCAACAGTTGGCATTTATAAGAGCACCCTACACCTTGAGGCGAAATTCTTTCTATCTCTAGTGTCCTCAATGACATCGACATATCCATGGAGAAGTGAATCCTTATTTCTTCCCTCATGTCCAGGCTTATTGTCGACATGGGGATAATTATAAGGGATGAGCTGAAGGATCGTGCCAAGTAGAAAAATACTTCGCACCCCTGCCTATGCCTTATCACAGAACTATGCTAGAGGGCAGGGGTACGTAAGCAGACAGTTGGTATTACCAGATTGGAAGCGGGTAGCAAAAAGAGAAAGAGGATCGATGAGCAGCCGAGGGCCTCGGTTACTGAGCTTGATCCTTATATTCTTGACACAGAGGGCCAGGCCACTGTTACTGCTGCTGCTACTCCGAGTTCTGGGTCCTCAACGATTCCCTCCATTTCTTCGAGGCCCGATCCTTCGATTGCCCTAGCTACTACTTCAGGTCCTTCTTCCTCTATTCCTATGTCTACTTCAGCTATCTGAGGGCAAGGTATCACCAGTGAGGGTATGCAGTTGATTAGAGCGACAAATGCCAAGGTGAACCAACATGTGGACCGCATCCCGAACTATGTTAAAAAGGCAATAGAAGCAGCTATGTGACCATATTCAAATGCAGTCTAGGAGGTCAGGCAAGAGCAAGAGTAGATAAAGGGGTGTGTTAAGGCGATTGAGCTCAAATTTGAGCGCATTGAAGGTGGTGGTGATGATGGTCTCCCAACCATTCAAGCGGACTTGGAAAAGGTCAAGGCAGATATTCAGGGGCTAAAACTCCCTGACATAAATCCTAGTGCACCAATTCTGCCACCGGGCACGGACCTATTCTCTATTAGGCCTACCAGACCACTGGATGATGAGTTGCCTAAAGGCGAAGAAGAGAACGTGGAAGAGAAAGAAGAAAATGAGGAAGAAAAAACTGACGAGGAGGTGAGTGAGGAAGAATCTGAGGATGAGGGTGATGTTGACCCAGTTAGTGAGAAATTGGAGAGAGCTCGCCATGAGGCATTTGCAATGGGTGTTGATAAGGCCGATATAGACACCTTTGTGGTGATGCAGCAGTTTTTTGAGACACAGCATGGGATTGACAACACGAGTACTGATACAGTGCCACCATACCCACGGCTGAACGGAGCTGGTGCTTCCTCCGCTCCTCCATTTGACATTCCGCTTCCACAGCCAGTCGGTGCTGAGATACTCACAACTATATATGTGGAGCCGTTGAGTGGTGATCCTGCTGATACGTAACCTTTGGTTGTCCCACCTTTTGACGTCCTTCCTGCTGATCAGACTCGCCCTCTACACACGGAGTCTGATGTTGCTCACACAGACTCTACCCAGTTGGACGCTTGAAGCATCCCAAGAGAGCTACTAACCTCTTGTTTTACATTTGATGCATTGGGGACATTGTATGTTTATTTTGTTGGGGGGTAGGGATAGCTCATGTTTTGAGGTGTTGGTGGTGTGGATGCTTTTGGCGCTCTTAGGTTTTCCTTGCCAGTGTTTTTTTGCAAGAGTTTTTATTTTACGTGGAACCTAGAATGTTTAGGTTATTGTGTTTGTTTGATTATAGCAAAGTGTTTTGACTTATATGGGGATGTTTTAATCAGTTTATGGCATGTACTTCTGTTATCTTTTGAAAATATACCTCTCCAAAATGTTTTAGTGGTGCAAAAATATTTAAAAGTGAATGATTAACTTGCATGACTCATTTGGTGACATTATGGTCATTAGAAACTGAATTGTGAATGATTGTTGCCTTGAAGTACTAGGCTGGGAAGTTAATTAGAAAATAGTCAAGTGATCTATGTTCCATGTGTTGTTATTCTAGTCGTGTGTATGATTGTGATCTAGAACTTGCCCGGAAGGTGTTTCAAGGCAAAATCTTAACCAACACTTGGTTTGAAATATGATATTAGGCTTTCCTTGGACCGTTTCTAAGCCTTAAATTTCCTACCCTTTGCATGTTTTCCTTAGTCAACCCTCTTTGAGCCTTGAACCTTTTGTTTGACACCCATATTACAAGCCTCACCCCTTTGTTCTTATTGACCTATCTTTTGGCACCCTACCTCCCTAAGTGATTCAAAAATGGAAACATCGGTTAAAAGCCTAAGTTTGGGGGTGCCGCTTGGTAATTGGTGATGTGGATGTCGCGTAAGAGGTGAAAAGGCAAGAATACACACACACACACACACACACACACACACATATATATATATATATATGTGTTTTCTTGTTAGTGAAACAAAAGTTGTGAATAAAGGAAAGACTAGTTGGTGACATGAAAAGAGAAAGGACTGGGTGAATAAGCTGAATGAAGTGTGTTTTGATGGATGAAAATTGTAGTGCTTAGGGAGGTTTTGAGTCACTCTTCTACAAAGTTTACCCTACCTTAACCAAAAGCCTACAATACAACCTGCAAGTCGTAATTGATTTTGAACAAGGTGTGTTTACATTAGTGGAGAAACTTTGAAGGGCAAGCCTATGGCATCGCATTTGTGCACTTGTACATCTTTTGTGAGTGTGAGTTGTTCTCTTCTCCTTCGTCTTTTGTCCCTTATGTTGTTAAAAATTTGTGTGATTTGGGACTTTCTTTTATCTTTTGTGAGGGCATGTGAATTGCAACACTTAATAAAAGAATTACTTTTCGACTTAGGATTCTAGGCCACTTCCTTGAGGCTAATAGCATTGTGTCACCGAGTGAAGCGGATATTGATTGACTTACCTTGATGTTTTGGATTATTAGGAAAAGAACACCTTCGTTCTAGGGCTTGGGGAATGTGAAAAGTGGAAAAAGAACTGAACATGACGTATTTATGCTTAACTGCATCGGGAAATTATATGGTCAACTTATACGGTCCGTATATTATTATATGGTCTGTACAACTCGATCGTATTTCACAACGCTTAAAATCCAGAAACTAAGAACTTGCAACCGATTTTCACGGACCTATTTGGTCCGTATAATATTATACGGACACATGTACGGTCCGTAAAATGTTTTAGAACTTTGGCAGAAACTGAAATCTTCCCCCTACAATACACGAGCTGAAAGTACGGCATGTATAATAATATACAGTCTATATAATTGGTCGTATAAGAGGGACTTTGTTCAACTGAGACGAATTTATTTCCCGCACTTCTTATCTGGTCTTCTAAGTCTCAAATCATGAACGTAACCTAGTTAGGGGTACGAGGTGTTACAATATTTCCCCCTTGGGATCATTCGTCCTCGAATGATGGGTCCTGGTTAAGAATAGAACTGGGCATGGCTTGAGTACATAAGTGTGAAGGAAACATTACATGAAATGTGGAGACTGAATTATCATGACATGGTTACCTGGAAAAAGATAATGAAGCATGACTGATGAATGCTTGAATATAAACATGAAACATGAGACATGGATACATAAGTGACATGACATGGATACGGAGGTTAGTTACCTTGGACGTTCTACTCTGGTTCGTTAAACAAGTATGGATACTTGGATTTCATATCTTCTTCGGCTTCCCATGTAGCCTCTTCAACTTTCTGACTCCTCCATAAAACTTTAACTGAGGCAACTTCCTTAGTTCTCAACTTGTGAACCTGACGATCAAGAATGGCTACAAGAATCTCTTCATAGGTGAGGCCATCCTTAACTGTTATTGTATCAGCAGGAACAACCAATGACGGGTCTCCTACACGCTTCCTTAATATAGATACATGAAATGGGTGAACAGCAGCCAACTCTTAGGGCAACTCAAGTTCATAAGCTACTTGACCGACCTTTCGCAGGATTCTGTAAGGTCCAATATATCTGGGACTGAGTTTTCCCTTTTTGCCAAATCTCATAACACTCTTCATAGGTGAAACCTTAAGGAACACCCAATCATTAACTTGAAATTCTAAGTCCCTTCGCCTTACATCTCTGTAAGACTTCTGGCGACTCTGAGTAGATTTCAAACGCTCCTGAATTAACTTGACTTTCTCCATAGAATGATAGACCAAATCTGGTCCCAATAACTCTGCTTCACCAACTTCAAACCAACCAATCGGTGATCTACATCTGTTCCCATATAAAGCTTCATACGGTGCCATCCCAATACTACTATGATAACTGTTATTATAATAAAACTCCATGAGAGGTAAGTGATCATCCCAATTACCTTTAAAATCTAGGACACACGCACTCAACATGTCCTCGAGAGTCTGAATAGTATGCTCTGCCTGACTGAATAGTACGCTCTGCCTGACCATCTACCTGAGGAGGAAAGGCTGTGTTGAGGTTCACCTTGGTACCCAATCTTTTATGAAAAGATTTTCAGAATCTCACTGCGAACTGAGCACCACGATCTGAAATAATAGACACTAGGGTCCCATGCAATCTGAAAATTTCATTAACATACAACTTTGGCGTGATCTTCTGCTGAATCTGTGGTCTTGACTGGCAAAAAGTGGGCTGACTTAGTAAGCCGGTCAACGATCACCCAAATAAAGTCATGCCTCCTAGCTGAATGAGGTAGACCTGATACAAAGTCCATATTGGTCATTTTCCATTTCAAGACAGGAATATCGATATTCTGAGCCAAACCAACCGGCCTCTAGTGTTCAGTTTTCACTTGCTGACAATTCGGACACTTAGCTACAAAATCTGCTACATTCTTCTTCATATCATTCCACTAGTAAATATCTTTAAGATCATGATACATCTTAGTAGAGCCTGGGTGAATTGAATACCTGGAGTTGTGAGCCTCTGACATGATTCGCTCTCTGAGCCCATCTACATCTGGAACACACAATCTGCCATGGTACCTCAAGGTACCATTATCTCTCCCTTGTTCAAAAGTTGTCGTCTTATACTTGTGAATCCCCTCTTTCAGCTGCAACAAGTAGGGATCCTTATATTGCTTTTCTTTCACTTCAATGACTAAGGAAGAAAGAGCTCTATTCCGAACAATCACACCGCCCTTCTCAGAGTCCAAAAGTCGAACTCCAAGGTTGGCCAAACGGTGAGCTTCCCTGGTCATAACTCTCTTATCTAAATCAATGTGGGCTAAACTTCCCATGGAACGCCGACTGAGAGCATCGGTTACAACATTGGCCTTCCCTGGATGATAGAGAATATCTACATCGTAGTCTTTCAACAATTCAAGCCATCTTCTCTGTCTAAGGTTCAATTCACGCTGCTTGAAAATATACTGTCGGCTTTTGTAGTCAGTGAAAATATCTACTTGCACTCCATACAAATAATGACGTCATATTTTAAGTGCAAAAATCGCGGCTGCCAATTCTAGGTTATGAGTCGGGTAATTCTTTTCATGAGCCTTGAGCTGACGAGATGCATAAGCTACAACCTTACTATGCTACATTAAAACACATCCGAGACCAATTCTTGATGCATCAGAATAAATTACGAACCCTTCGGTTCCCTCTGGCAGCATCAAAACTAAAGCAGAAGTTAATCTCATCTTCAACTCTTCGAAGCTTCGCTCACATGCATCTGACCATTGAAACTTAACCTTTTTTCTGAGTCAACTTAGTCAACGGAGCAGAAATATAGGAAAATCCTTCCACGAAACGTCTATAATAGCTTGCCAGAACCAAGAAACTTCTTATATCACAAACTGAGGTAGGTCTGGGCCAATTCCCTATGGCATCAATTTTCTGAGAATCGACTTTAACATATTCACCTGAGATCACATGGCCAAAGAACGCCACTGACTTAAGCCAAAACTCACAGTTTGAGAACTTTATGAAAAGCTCGCGATCCTTATGTGTCTGTAACACTATTCTGAGATGTTATGCATGATCAGCCTCGCTACGGGAATATACCAGAATATCATCAACAACGACAATGACAAATAAATAGTGATAAGGCTTGAAGACCCTGTTCAAAAGATCCATGAAAGCAACTGGTGCATTTGTCAACCCAAATGACATAACAAGAAATTCAAAATGGCCATAATGGGTTCTGAATGCGGACTTAGGAATATCAACTTCCTTAACCATTAACTGATGGTAGCTTCATCTGAGGTCAATCTTGGAATAATATTGGGCACCCTGAAGTTGATCAAATAAGTCATCTATTTTGGTAAGAGGGTATCTATTCTTAATGGTGACTTTATTCAACTGGTGGTAGTCAATACACATTTGTAAAGAACCGTCTTTCTTACGGACAAATAAGACTGGCGCACCCCAAGGTGAATCACTGGGCCTAATAAATCCCTTTCAACGGGGCTTTTAACTCATTTAATTCTATTGGAGCCATTCTGTATGGCAGAATAGATATCGGCTGAGTGTCGGGAAGTAGATCAATTCCATAGTCAATCTCCCTATCAGGAGGGACTCCAGGAAGATCTTCTGGAAACTTATTTACAACTGGACAAACTGGAGAGTTGGAGTCTGGGCATCTGAATCCTTGACTCGAACTAAGTGGTAGATATAACCCTTGGAAATCATTTTTCTGGCTTTTAAATAGGAAATAAACCTACCCCTGGGTACCACTGAATTACCCTTCTACTCTATAACTGGCTCATTAGGAAACTCGAATTTCACTACTTTGGTTCTACAAAATACTTTGGCATAACATAAAGCCAACCAACTCATACCCATGATTACATCAAAGTCTACCATCTTTAACTCTGCTAAGTCAGCTATAGTTCTACGGAGATAGACTAAAACTGGGCAATTCTTATAAACACGTCTAGCTATGACTGGTTCCCCAACTGGGGTGGACATCTCAAACGGTTCATGCAACTTTTATGGTCTAATCTCAAATTTCTTAGCAACAAATGTGGTTACATAAGATAAGGTAGATCCTGGGTCAATAAGGGCATAGACGTCAAAAGTGAAAATTGTTTGTGTACCTGTGACAACATTTGTGTGAGCTTCTGTATCCTGACGACTTGCCAATGCATATAAACGGTTTAGACCTCCGCTTGCGTTTCCATACTTAGCTGCATTGTGCCCTTGCTGGGCCTGATTGTTACGAGGAGCAGTGAAATTTATGGACTGCGCCACGTTACCTCCGGTACCTTCCCTAGCTGATGGATAATCTCACTGAGTATGGCCCTTCTAGTCACAACCATAGTACGCATCTGTACCCATATGACACTCACCTGGGTTCCTCTTACCACACTTGTTGCAACTCAAATTTTCATGTCTTCTGCCCCACACTATCTTGAGAATAAGAACCTGATAGTCTGAAACTCTGCCTCTTATCATTTAGAAACTTTGGGACTGGGGCACTTGCTTTGGATGGAGCAGGTCCTGCTGACCTATTCTTAAAGAATTTCCTATTCCCATTACCACTGAACTATCCGGTAGACTTGTTGAACTCTTTATCCTTATCTTTCTATAGGACATCCTCCTTCTTTATCTTTGTCTCATTCCTCTGTACGAAAGCAACCATCTAGGAGATAGTCATCTCCCTATTTTGTGACGCAATAATGGCCCCATTGTACAAGTGGGGATTAAGACCATAAATAAACCTCCTCACTTTTTCCCACATGTTCGGTATCATAAGTGGAGCATGCTTAGCCAAACTAACAAACTTCAAATAGTAGTTCTGAACTGACCTACCATCTTCTTAAGCTTTAGGAATTTCTCAGCCTTAGCTTCTCTGACTTCTATTGGCATGAAGTGGTTTGGGAATACGCTTTCAAATTCATCCCAAGTACCATCAGGCGCATCCTCCCCTCGGGACAACTCCCAAGATTCATACCAAGTGTTAGCAATGCCCTGCAGCTGATGAGCTCTAAAAGTAACTGCCTCAGTCTCTGTGACAGTCATAACCCTAAAGATTTTTTGGAGGGCATCAATGTAATCCTGAGGGTCCTCGTCTTTCTTTGTCCCTATGAAGACTGGGGGATTCATTATGAGAAAGTCCTGAGTATTGGAAGACTCTCCATTATTCCCTGAACTTGACCCAGATTCCTAACGCTGGGCCTGAGCTGCTACAAATTGAGCGAGCATATTAATAGCACTTCTAAAATCAGAATCATTAGTTTTGGGTGGAGGAACTGGAGTCTCTGTTTGGAGTAGTAGTCACTGGTGGCGTAGTCTCTGGTAGAGGTGCCTGATCCGAAGTGGCTTGGATAGCCTCTGTCCTTGCAACATTAGCAGCTTCCGTTCGACTATTAGAAGTTTTCCTCTTTGTAGGCACGATTCTGACAAATGCGCACACGCACGAATTAGAAAGGCATCCTAAGAGTACTGCTCTAACTGCACGATCTAGAGCATGAAAGAAGTGAGACAATACTAAATGTCTTGGTGGTTAACTGTTTATATGTATGGGGTCGTCACACATATAAAAGTGACCCCACAAGACACGATTTCATAGACTTCCAAATACACTTGA
The DNA here is from genome assembly GCF_019175385.1 of Lycium barbarum. Taxonomy (NCBI): domain Eukaryota; kingdom Viridiplantae; phylum Streptophyta; class Magnoliopsida; order Solanales; family Solanaceae; genus Lycium; species Lycium barbarum. The sequence goes on from NC_083342.1 coordinate 90,268,735, forward strand.
ACCTGGCTCTGATACCAAGATTTTTCACCTCCCGAACCACGGCCTGGGCGAAACACGGCACTCGGAGCCTTACTATATGTGACCGAGCGAACCAACTGGCTTCCTGAATCATCATAAGGCATACATGAGCGGAATGTAACATGAAACATCATGGGCTTTAAGAAAACACATGAAGTCATAATAATTTATAAAAAAAACTCGATTAAAACATGAATGCGGAAATACCATGAATCGAGCCAAAGATGGCTAAACAATCCTGAATATCTGATATAACATAACTGACTGGTTTAGTCTATGAAACCTCTATCATGAGTCTGAAATGGAAATCATACTTTCTGGGACAAGGCCCCAAGCATACCTTTTGATGCATAACTACTATAGGATAAATGACTGACTAAATCTCGAAGGAGATAGGGCTCACCAATAGGCTGATACGAGCACGTCCTACTGAGCAGATGCGTCATCCTGTAAATTCATACCTGCATCATGAAATGCAGGCTCCCGGGAAAATAAAAAGGGGACGTCAACACATTGAATGTACTGGTATGTAAAGCAACTGAATGAAATACATGGAAATAGCATCATAACAACTGAAACTGAAACTGAAGTTTGGTCATGAACATGAATACCTATAGATATAACATGAGTAAAACATTATGAGTAGGGAGAGCACAAATATAACCAACAACAAAGTTCTGGTACTTGAAACCTACCAGCAGAGCTCCCATACCTTACCAGGGATATGAGATATAAATATAACATGAAAGGATCCAATCACTATTAAGGAATCGTCCTAAACATGGATGGAGCGATCCTCATCCTACGGTGGCTAATGTAGTTTCAGGCTGCTTAAAGTCTTCTCGGTAATTTGTGCAAATCCCAAAAACATGAACATGGAAAATAGGTGGCATTTGTTGCCCATCGCTTTCATAAATCATAACTTGCATGTATATGGATATCACTTCATAGTATTCTTGCATGAAAACGTGTAAAGCATGTAGAGTATTTTCTTGAAAATAAACAAAAACAAACATAATAAATTATAACTTGCATGTAAGAACCCATAGAATACAAAGTATGGGTTTTCATGGATTACGGACAGATTCTCAATAATCATAATGAAATATCAAGAACTCAATAATGGACTAATAATACTTCAATACTTAGTATAGCATGGTACATGGATCTGGGGTTATCAAGAGCATGGTTAAAAATCCTAGTTTTCATATAACTTCATACTTTGTGGAAGAAGTGGCGTGAGGAAGAACAAAGATGTTCCCACACGTAGATAGTAACCTTACATACCTGGTAATGCTCCAAAGTTGTATAACAAACTGATTTTGGAAGAAGAATTCCAAGGTTTAAGTATTGAGTCCTTTAAATGGGTTTTCTTGAAAACCTTATATTAAGAACAACGATTTCATTGTTAGATTATGAGAACACATATCAGAATTGATTTGAAAGGGCTTGGATTGACTTACCTTGATATTTTGGATTGTTGGGAGAAGATCACCTTCGTTCCAGGGCTTGGGGAATGTGAAAAGTGGAAAAAGAACTGAATCTGACGTATTTATGCTTCGCTGCGACGGGAAATTATACGATCAACTTATATGGTCCGTATAATATTATATGATACGTATAACTCGGCCGTATTTCACAACATTTAAAATCGAGAAACTAATAACTTTCAAATGAGTTTAACGGACCTATAATACAGTCCGTATAATATTATACAGACACAAGTACAGTCCATATAATGTTTTAGAACTTTGGCAGAAATTGAAATATTCCCCCTACAATACACGAACTAAAAGTACATGCCATATAATAATATACGGTCCGTATAATTAGTCATATAAAAGGTACTTTACAAAACTGAGACGAATTTATTTCCCACACTTCTCATCTGGTCTTCTAAGTCTCAAATCATGAACATAACCTAGTTAGGGGTGCGAGGTGTTACAAGTTCACAAAGCCTTTTCTTTGGCACTATTTGTCAGTAGAGGCCCGACGAGCTCCAGTTGATCATTTTCTGAATTAACGTCAGGGAACATGAGTGTTCGCGAGTACAGTCATCTTTTTAACTCACTAGCCAGGAATGCTCCCATTATTGTGGCTGAGATGAAGGGATCGGGTACACCGATTTGTGAGTGGACTTGGGCTGCATTTGATTAATGATTGCGTGACAGCAGCACTTGAGGCGGTTGTAGATATCTCTCGTATTCAAGCATACGCTTAGGGTTTAAAGGAGAGGAAGTAGTAACAGCGGGCTAATCGAGAGCATGATAGGGGTCATAGTAAGAGAGCTAGATATTCTAGGTCTTTTGGTGCGTATCAGGGTGGTCATAGACAATAGTTCTCTACTCGTTCAGCCTATTCAACGGCTAGTGCGCCTTCACAGTTCCCAGGGCTGAGGATTGATAAACCCACTTATTTTGAGTCGGCTAAAGTTCCAGAGCTTCCAGTTCCCAGTTCAGAGGCGGTTCTAGCCAGATGAGGCATCTTTACCCCGATATGCTCAGTGTGGTAAGTTGCACTGTGAATAGTGTCGTTTGGGTTTAGATGAGTGTTATATATGTGGTCAACCAGGCCACATTATGCGAGATTATCCATCGAGAGGTGGTAGAGGTGTGGTTCAGCCGACAGGATCTGCAGCTAGTTCTTCATTATCGCTACACCCTCCTGGCAGGGTTCTTAGACACCAGCTGGTCGTGGTAGAGGCAGAGGCGGAGCGACCAGTTCAAGCGGTCCTCAGAACCGCATTTACGCATTGGCTGGTCGACAGGATCTTAAGTTATCACCTGATATTGTCACAGGTATACTATCAGTCTCCTTCCATGATATATATGCATTGATAGATCCAGGTTCGATGTTGTCATATGGAAGTTGTTTTTTAGTGTTAGGGTTTTTTCTCATTTCTTTGTAATTTTTCCTACTTTAGTGTAATATTTGTTGATGTTTTTACTTTATTGTTATCTTTTTCATGTTTTCTATGTTTGCATATGTGTTATTGTCGACTGAGGGTAGGGGTTTTTTTTTTGGGGTACAATTTTAGGATTTCTGTCGTGGCTAGGTTGTTTGGGTTGAATGTTAGGATTTCAAGGTGGTATAGCATATATATATTGTATATGGTTTAGGTCTTTTGTTTGAAATATTGTTTTTTGGTCTAGGGTTTTAATTTGTTGTTGTCCCCACGAGATTTCTTATTTGGTTGTGTTGTTCTCTTCAATAAATTATCTGATATTTTTGGTTGGTGTGCTTTTGTTGGTTTTTGTATGCAGGAAAGTAGGTTTCCTTTGCTTGCTTTGTTTCTTGATGGTGGACTCTTACTTTGGTAAATATTCCCTGGTCCCCCATAACTTTTATTGTCCTTAGTTTTTTGAAGTTGACAGGCTCTTCAAAGTCTAATATTTGTTGAAGTTTTGTTTTTATGGCTGTCTTTGAAATTTATCTGATTTATTTATGCCTTTTTTTGGTCTTTAAATTGACTTTTTAGTTTCCATGTGTCTTATGCTGCTCAAATATATGCGTTCTTTATTGTGTTGTTGATAAATGATGAAATTTATTTTAGGTGTTGGTACTTCCAACTTTTTATTTCTTTGCGCATATACATTAATTTTCTGGATTGGAAATTGTTAGGGTTGTGTACTATATCTTTTTTTCTACCACTTGTCCCTTGTTGTACCTCAATTGACTTGTTAATATCATGTTTAAACTTTTATTAATTCTAAGCGTTTGTCATTTCGGATTTTTTTTCCTTTATTCATATATTTTAGTACTGCATCTGATTTATGAGATCATAATAAGTTGTCTTTATGTACACCAATTGTCTAGTTGCTAACTGATGAGAATACCCCTAGAAAGTGTTATATGCATAAATATTTCAAAGTGTTACTTGTTTGTCTTGTTGCTAAATTTTGTTTACTTTCTGGTGCCCTGCTATACTGTTGTGCCCTTCTAAGTGTACAATATAAACTGTTTCTTTAGGCATTCACTGTAGTACCCACTGCTATACACTTGTGTAATGACCCGCTAGGTGGTTAGGAGCACTTTGATCATTTTACCCCTGTCAGTTTATTCCTGTACGAGCAAGTCTAGTGAGAACTTAAAGATTTAGAATTTCAAAGCAATGGCTTGTGATAGTATGTTTTGCACTTGTTTGAAAACTTGTTTTATTTTCGTTTGGGGGTTGACTTAGTAAATTAGACCTCCGTTGGGGATTCCGAGGCCACGGGTAAGTCCGTAGCGGGTTTTTACATATATATATATATATATATATATATATATATATATATATATATATATATATATATATGCATGTCTGGTTTGTATATGAAGGGCCTCAGATTGATGTTAGGATTTTCGGGTGGAAACTTGGAGAAAAACCAGAGGTCACTGGTTCTAACGCGACCACTGCAGCAGATGGGACCGCAGCAGTGAGTTCGCCACGATAGAGAGTCGATCGCTGCAGCGAGGATTCGGATTTGGGGAGAGATCCCCATAGCATGTGGTGGACCGCCATAGCGGGACCACTACGGCGCGGTCTTGACCACTATGGCGAGTTTGGCCATTTGATGAGGTTCGCCGTAGCGATGGGTCAGACCGCTGCAGCAGTCGACGGGAGGCAGAAACTCACTTTTATATTACTGATTTCGATGCATTGGTCACATAGCTCCAAAACAATTTCCAAGAGAGAAAAGGGGGCGATTGTTTTATAACCTTGGTGGATTCTTCTTTCAGGGTAAGTCTTAACCCTTACTTGTTCCTTTACCGTTATTCTTTAAGTTTCCTTGGTTAGTTTTAAGGTCCATTAATGTTGGGTGGAAGTTCTAGAACCCTAAATTCATGAAACCCTTATTGAAAATTGTGGAATATTGGTTATAGTGTTGTTTATATCATCTAGAAGTGTAGGGTATCACTTTCTAGGATGCGAATTGCTTAATTATTGTGAGAATTATTGAGACTTGGGGTTCCAACAAAAATAGGTTTTTGCCTAAAATCTTATTTGAAGGGTTAAATTGATTATAATCCTATAAATTAGAGGATTATGATTGTTGGGATTGAGTTATGATAAATTCACCATTAGAACAATGGTTTCACCATTGGAGAAGGTTAGAAGTAATTGGGTCTTCTTCCCCAATTGTTGTTCTTATTTTGAGTAGATGGTCTATTGCTTACTTAACATTATATTTACTAGACTTTGAGTGTTCCGAGACGTTACGAAAGGGGAAAGCTTGTGTGGAGTGGTTTGTGGATACTGTTCTGCATTCGAGGTAGGTTATGGCTTTCTTTAGTTAGACTTTGATCAGCGAAATGTATATATTATGTAGAATTGATGGGAGAAGACATGATTAGGTCTTCGGACATGGTGTTTGGTTGGATATTACCTAGTTTGATATGACTTCTGATTATGTGGGCTTGTCACCATTACTTTATGTATTGAATAGGAGGTGCAATTGTTGTGATACGGGCAGGAAGGAGTTAATATATACTCGTAGACAAACTCCTACGATCGAACTGCTCTGATACCACTTCCAAGCACTAATCAAACTTTCTTTAGTCCTGGAGTTGCCGTGACGAGTACCCGATACTTGTACCGAGCACCCCTTGTCTATCGTTTTACCTTTACCTCTTAGCAAGCCATGTAAACAGAGCCATTTTTTTTTTGAACAATAACATTAGCGGCGTCATTCTGAACATAGACTAATAAACTTCGTTATCACTTATACATCAACATTAACATGCCAAAACACCATATATCTAACTGTACTTAACTGACTGTACATAACTGTCTACGAGCCTCTAGACGTAGTACACTTATATATAGAAAGGGCTGAGTACTGCCATGCCCGAATATATATACACAAAATAGTACCAAGGAAGTGAGGCTCCGGAATAACTGGAGCACTGTCAACACTGCTGGTAGAGCTTCTAAGGATCAAATCTGCCTGTCTGCGGACCTGCGCGGCATGAAACGCAGCGTCCACAAGAAGGGACGTCAGTACGAATAGTGTACCGAGTATGTAAGGCATGAATAGTAATATACAGAAAATATGAATCATGTATAATGACATAAGAGAGTTACAACACATGTCCTGGGATAGAAACATAACCTGTATATATATATACACTTGGCAGGTGCTATGCGTACTTAGCTTTCCTTTAAGAATCTTTCCTTGTTCATATACATATACATATAAAATAGGACATCTCATATTGCCGAGGCGTCGGCAGCCGATCCATTTAACCATAAATATACACATCCCGCGTCCGGGCATCCCGCGTCCGGGACGATATCATATCATGTAATGCCAACTGATCAGGTGGATATGCGTTCATAACGCTCTGCCCTTACCTCCATTTTCCCCGTATACACATGCATATATCATGTACATATATCAGCGTCTATAGCGCTCTAGCTCTTTTATCATATACATATACGTGTGTCGTGTAGGTACATCAGCGTCTATAGCGCTCTAGCTCTTTTGTCATGTGCATGTTTTAAAAAAATATATACACATATCTTACATACATTTACATGTCTTATATGCATTTACGTATCCTATATACATATGTCTCATAGGCACGCAGGAAAGCCCAAAGAAGAATCATGTAGTCATCGGAGTGACGTAAGGTCGGTGACCTCCAATTATATTATAGAATACTCGTGATCGCTTTGTCTCACCTTGAAGGAACAAGTATTTTAAGGTGAGACTACCAACGGGGAATAATATTAAAGTAAACGTAGAATGAAATCGGGGCATCATAGATGACAGTTCATAGACTTTGAAATCTTTTAGAAAATAAAGTCATAGCTAGGAAATATAAATAAGATTCAAAAATTAGTTTATCATTTTCATGTTTACATAAGATACTTAGCTTAGTCATCTTAGTCATAGAGTCGTTCCGGTAGTACGTATCATAAGCATATTCTCTTATCTAACATCATTGTTATCATTATCGTCATGGAAGTGCCCTCGTTAGAGGAGTCATAGTATTTATCATTTGGTATCGAAATCGGGATCAAAGGTTCCCTTTGGATTCACTTCAAGTAAGTCAAGCAAGACTGTAAGGAAAAATCCGAGAGTAGCGGGCCCACCTCGGGCCGGATGGGGTGACGTATATGATTTACATATATTACGTGTCATGTCATTACTTGTGAGGGTCCTAGGGTAATCGGGTCCCACTTATGCAAGTTCTAAGGGTTTAAGAGGTCTTTCCATCATTTGCACACTTTCTAGTTCAATTCTATTGAACAAAAAGTGGAAAACTTTGGATGCGGATTCCGGGGGCTAGGGTTGTCCCCGAGGCTCGTACTCGACTTATTATATCTAAGACATGTCATAGAAAGAAGAGTGAAGCCTTACATACCTCTTTCCGCTCCTTTTGCTATTCCAAATTCACGTCGCAATCTCGTCAAAATCTGCAAATTGGTCATGTTTACCAAAACTCTTATTAGGGTACTTAGAGTTGAATTCTTAAGGAAACATTTGGCTACCGAAATTTCGGCAGCACTTCCCCTATAAATACTCCATCCCACCAAGTTCAACTTGGCTAATTTCAATCAACAACAATCCCGGTAATTCAAACCCGGCCAAAATATCAACCACAATTCCAACAACAACAATACTAACAACTTCCATATTCAATCAACTTACTACTTCTTCCAAAAACTTTCTAACTTTAATGAAAACAATAACAACCTCATAATCTATATTCCAACAACATCATACTAAATAAAATTAACTCATTCTCTTCCATTTTTTCACCATAACCACACGGCCAACACCAACATACACACTACAACTTCTCAAAATTCATTCAACTTCCATTTTCCACATATCATTCACAACAATAACAACCAAACACTAATTAAAATAATTGAAGCATGACTCCTACACATATATACATACACACGGCCATGTACTATATTTCTCTCCTTCATGAATTTCATCCATTTTAGCATACTACAACACATAAAACAAGATCAACACTCACCTTTCTTCTTCAACTTCTCACTTGACTACAACTTGACAATTTGTATGATTTTGAATTTTTCTTGCTCCAACAACAACTCCACCTTGTTAATCACCCTTTACTTGGTAGAAAATGATTTTTGAAGAATTTTTATCAATTTTTCCTTGGAAATTTGATCTTGGCCGAAATGGCCTTCAACTTTTCTCCTTCTCTTTCTTGTTCTTCAACTTCTTCAATATTCTAGAGGTTGTGTGATAAAGATGACTTAGTCATCTTATTTATTGACCAAATTTTATGTAATATGGGCTTGGGCCATAACCATGGTCGGTTGGGCCTCACAAATTTGGGCCTTATTATTTTTTTTGATTTTTTTGGGCCAACTCGGTTTGGTCCCGAGTTGGGCCTAGCCCACTGACCTTTCGACCTTAAAACGTTCATATCTCCTTGTACCGACGTCACCTGGGGACCCACGACCTATGGTTGGAAAGCTAATTCAATTATCTACAACTTCTAGTTCTTGGTACTTTTCCAAATTCCAAACTTATAATACCGTTTTTTCCCCTTGAAGTCAGATCACCCGAAAACGTTTTCTTAAAATATTCGTTTGGAGGACTTCCACTTTGATTTGGCCCAAGGGTCCTTCTTGAGTTGTGTTTAACTTCTCATATGTGATTCATATGAATTTTCAGATGTCCCAAAAAAATCTTGATGTGTGGGTCCCATCGCAGCAAATAATCTGACGTTCAAAAATACAAGATATAACATTTTTAAGGATGTAAATTTATTTTGATGCAATGAAGAGGGGGTTTACGAGTGTACTGAGACCTTTTATAGGCTTAGATAAGACTTTTTTAAAGGAAAGGCTAAAGATCAGCTGTTGGTGGCAGTTGCTCAAGACTCTACAAATTACTTTTTATTCATTAGCTTGGGCTGTTGTGGATAAAAACTGTCTTGGAACTAGTTCTTAAGTCAGCTATAAATGTAATTGGACCTTGGAATGGGTGAAGGATTCACTCTTATATTAGATATGCACAAAGTATGCATACTTTACCAGATTCTTTACGTTTTCATTTGTCTCATTTCTGTCAGTATTTATATGTACTTAATTGTTTTTTGTTTATGATCTGTCGGGGTTGATTGATTCAATCCAAAGAGTTCTCCCTGAGGCCCACTTTAGATTCTGTGCTAAATATATAGAAGCAAATTGATGCAAGAAATATGAGTTTGGAAAGTACAAGAAGTATCTTTGGTAAGCTTCATAGAGTTCATATAAAGAGGATTACCAAGATCAACTAGATAGTATGAAACTAGTGGATGATGATGGTCAGGCTGTTGTTGATGATCTTTTGAAGTATCCACTAGAAAAATTGAGTAGGGCATTCTTTGATACTATTTATAAGAACCAGTCAGTGGACAATAACCCAACTAAGTCCTTCAACGGATGGCTATTGGAAGCTAGACACAAGCCAATTATAAAGATGCTTGAGGATATTATAATTAAGGTAATGACATCTAAACTTTTTGTTGGCATTAGCTAGACTAATGCATATATGAGTTGTGATGATTGACAAAAGATGAACGATGATTGACCATGATACCATGAAGAAGACAAACCAATTCTAAATAGAGCAAGACCTATGGTCGATTGAAGTAGATGTTCCAAACACTATGTAATGTCTGAATAAGCAAGAATGCAATGCACATGGAACTAGTACAAAAACTTGATCGATCGCAAGAGACAGTTGCAAGCAATGCCCATAAATCAGGTTTATAAACATGTTCCATCTGAAGGAGACAAGCATAGTTGAAGACAAGGTAAAGATGTCGACTGGCACACAAAGATGTTCAGTGTATAGCATGAATTATATATGAATAGAACAACTGACCAAAGCAGGAAGTAAAAGGGAGAGTAGATGACTCAGAATGAGGAGAAATTCATTGAAAAAATAGAATAAGTATGCACAAAATGTTCTATATCAAAGAATCATCAGATGTAGAGGAGGAATGATCACAGGTCATCAGATGCAGTAGATGAATGACCTAAAATCAAAGACATTGTATGAAGAACAACTTAAAGTGATCAGAGGTAATATGACCAATTGCAGACCAGAGCTATACAAATATATGAAACAAGTATATCAGCATGATCCAGCTAATATCCCAAAAACAATTCAATGGCAGACAAAGAATGAAAGAGATTGGTGGAACAGGTACATGAACATGTTCTATCTCACACAGTGCAGAGACTCAGAGGCAAACAAGATAAGTTCGTGAACGTGTTCCAGGGCAAGTCCCATAACAACTAGGATTTACAGAATTATAGAAAGAACTTAGCGGTCAAGTATGAAAGATTCCTTGCCATATTTGAAGGTATAAGTAAGACTTCTACACGCACAAGGAGTGGACTCAACAAGACAAGAATTCAAATACTACACAAACTATAACGATCCGCTAGGTCGTTATGGAGGACTTTGACCATTTTACCCTTGCTAGTACCATCCCGAGAATAGACATGAGCTTAATGAGAACTCAAAGAGTTAGAAGTATAAAAGCTGAAACATGAGTTGTTTATTGTTACATTGCGCATTGTTTGAAACTTGCTGTTGATCATTTGGGGGTGTCTTGGTAAACTAGACCTCTATTGGAAATTATGAAGTCATGGGTGAGTCCGTAGCGAGTTGTTATGTATATGTGCATGTTAAGTTTATGTCTGTAGAGCCTCGGATTGGTGTTGGGATTTTGGGTGAAAAACCAGAGTTCACTAGTCGATTTGGACTGCTACAGCGGTAGTATTATCGTTGTAGCGAGTCCGCCATAGCAGGGCGAGGCTCGCCGCAGTGGGAAATCAGGAATTAACGAGGTCCGCTATAGCGGGTCAAATCCCTCTACAGAGGGATTGTTGTAGTGGAACATCAACCCTTGTAGTGGTCGACGGGAGGCAGAACTGACTTTTATACTGTGAAATTTTGAGTCATTCCTCACTTTACACCAAAAACTGTTCCCGAGAGAATAAGAGGCTAATTCCTTAGAGTCTTGGCGGGTCCTCTATTGAAGGTAAGTTCCAACCCATTTATTGTTCATTCCTTTTTCATTCTTAAGTCCCTATATGAATTAAGGGTCCTTTAATGATGGAAGAAAAAGTTAGAACCCTAGAAGTTATGAACCCTTGAATAACGAATGGGTTATTAATTTTATTGTTGCTTTATCATCTAAAAGTATAGAATATCACTTCCTAGAATGAGAAATCGTTTATAAATGGTGGAATTGGTTGATTGAGACTTAAGGTTCCAATAAAAATGGAAGCTTTAGCCTAAAAACTGATTAAAAAGGGTTGAATTGATAAGAAACCCATCAATTGGAATTGTATGATGGTTGGGGTTGATTTTATGATGAATTAAAACTTAGTGATAGTTAACCCAATTGAAAAGAGTAGACGTAGTCATTACTCACTCAACATTATGATTGCTAGACTTTGAACGTTTCGAAGATTTGCGAAAGGGGAAAGAGGTTGTAGAATAATTGCATTGTTCCAATTCGGCTTCTAGGTAAGTTACGGTTTACTTGAGTTAGATTTTGATTAGTTGATTGTATATGTAATGTAGTTTATAGGAGGAAGTATGATTGGTTGTATGAACTCTGATTATGTGGACTTGCGTCGTTCCTTCATTTACCGAAACTTGAGATAGAATGGTTGTGTTTTGAAAAGGAAGGAGTCAATATATGCTCTTCTTGTTGATTGAGATGTTGCATAATCCTGTTGTGTTGAGTGACTTTATCTGAGTCTTGTTATGACTTGTGGCATGGTGCTTTGTATGACAATAATATTATTGACTGATCATGTTCCATATTGACTGTTGGACTAAAAATACATTGAGATCCATATTATGACCAGATATAAAGATATAAATATCTAAATGCACATTTGACAGGGGGTGAGGATGTGGCCTAATTATGGGCTCGTGTTCCGAGGTCAATTCCGGAGCAAGTGGTACATGGACACCATGGGTCTCCTGCACGTCATGACTATTTGGGGAAAACAATACCATTTAGCATGTGTGTACATGGTTTAGATACTTTTATTATTTATTGCATTGCATCGGACTCATGTTATTATTGTTGTTGGCTGATGGCTGAACTTCTATCAATTCGGTGATTGATTGATAGCTGGACTTCTCTTATCCCTGTGATTGGCTGATTTCGATTGATGACATTATTTGGTTATGTGTTGTTGTGCCTGTCTGCCTATCTTATTGATTTTGTGAAGTATGCATGATACTAATCTTAGTCGGCCTATGACATCTACCGGTACATAGTGTTTGTATTGATGCTACCTTGCTGCACTTTTTATTTAAGTCCAGATTGTGTTCCAGAGACATCTTACAGACCTCATATCTAGTGTGAGGCCAATTCCCGATCAGATCCAAGGGTGAGCTCCTATCCATGCCATACCGCCTGAAGATCTTTCCTTATTTGGATGTCTACTTTCATTCCAGACATTTATGATTATTTTAGACATTTATTTCATTCATTAGACAGCTTTATGTTTTGGAGTCCTTGTATGATGACTTTCGGATCTTTGGGGTTGTATTAGTTAGGACTTCCGCAGTTAATTTATTTATGGAAATGATTTAGACTTATTCATGATTTATTTCTGGTCATTAATTTATGATTGTTCAAATGATTAAGAAAAAAGGTTAAGGGGATGGTTCGCCCACTATGGGCTTTGTGTGGGTGCCACTCACGGCTACTTAGATCATGGCACAAACCCTATGTGTGTGTCATTGACTGAGTAGGAAAGAGTTTTGTGTTTGCCGACCTGCGGAGCTTAAATATTATAAATACCCAGGTTTTTCTAAGAAGTTTGTGCACCCATAAAGAGAAAATTCAGAATATTGAGCTATCAAGAGAATTATCAAAAATATTCAAGAATTCAGGGTTGCGTCCCTAGTGCAAGAAGAAGGATTGAAGGAACTATTTTATTGTATAATGTTCTCCAGTTCACAAGTCTAGATATCTTGTGTTAGGTTGGTTTATCGAGTTGTATTTTTATCGGCTTGTTATAGAAGCATTGAAGTAGATACAAACATTGTAACTCCAAGTAGGAAGTTTACTACTTGGAGATAGCTTGCTACTCAGAGGTTAGGTATCAAGGTTGAGGTAAGGGTTAGATTACAAAGGTTGTAATTTGTAACTCGCATTTGGCTCATTGTTTTAGTGGAGTTGGGGAAATCATACAAGTATATAGGTCGTGGTTTTTATAACCTTTTGAGCCGGGTAGTTTCCACGTAAAAATAATGTATCTATTACCTTCGTGTTGATTTTTATTTCGCAAACGCATTGTCACGACCCACGTAGCCGTGAGTGGCACCCACATAAATCCCCTAGTGGGCGAACCATCCCCTTATCCAATTATCAACCATTTTAAGCAATTATAAATCGATAACCAGAATTAAATCATAAAATTGTCTAGTCATGCCATCAATAAATAAAAGTGCGAAAATATAACTATTACATCCCTAAAGATCTGAAAGTCATCGTACAAGGACTCTAATGCATAAACTGTCTAAGGAAATAACAATTGTCTAAAATAACATAAGTAATGTCTGGAATGAAAGTAGACATCAATAAGAGAAGATTTTCAGGCGGCTTGGCATGTATAAGAGCTCACCCTTAAATCTGTCGGAAACTGGCCTCGTGCCAAATATGAGGTCTGGTAGATGTCTCTGGATCACAATCTGCACTCAAAGAATGCAGCAAGGTAGTATCAGTACAAACACTATGTACCGGTAGATATCATAGGCCGACTAAGATTAGTATTATGCATAAAATCAATAAAATAGACAGATAGGCACAACAACACATAACCATATGAAATTATAAACAAGAATCATCCAACACCGAAATAAGACAAGCCCATACAAACAGCAATCAATAAAAGTAACTCAAACCATGTCATCACCAACACAACCTTAACTTACAAATTATCTCAACTCTGTCACATATTTGTACACATATGTTAAATGGTATTATTTGCCCAAATAGCCATGACCTGCAGGGGACCCATGGTGTCCATATACCACTCGCTCCAGAATTGACCTCGGATCATGAGCCCATAACTAGGTCACATCCTCACCCCCTGTCAAATTTGCCTTTTCATATTTTATATATTCTTTCTCATCTCAATGTATTTCCGTCCCAACAATCAATACAGAATGTGAACAATCAATGAATCAATATCAAGGAACATAAGTTACCATGCCACAAGTCATATCAAGACTCAAGACTCAAAAATCAACTCATCAATAACATGAATAAGGGATTACTCCAAGTCAACAAGAAGAGTATTCATTAACTTCTTCTTTATCATATAATAATAGTTCATCCCATAATCAATCAATCAATATCAAACTTAGGAATTTCCAACCACACTTTATGTCTGAATACCTAATCATGCTTTCTCCTATCAATTTCATAACATATACAATCAACTAATCAAAGTCTAACTCAAGAAGACCATAACCTACCTCAACGCAGAACTGGAACAATGCAAGCTGTTCCACGTGAGCCTTTCCTTTTTGCAGCACCTCGGAACGTTCAAAGCCAAGAAATAGAGTGCTACATGAGTATTCGAATCATCTACTCAAACAATACAACAATTTGGAAAGGGAAACCCACTTATTTCTACTTAAACAATACAACAATCTGGACTGCCAACAACGTTTAGTAAAATGGGCATAACTCCTAGTACAAAGCTCTATTTGGGCTGAGCCATTTATAGTTGGAAAGGTATTTCAAATATCTACAACTTTTGTGTTTTAGGTTTTCTCAAATTCCTAACGAATGTTCACGTAAACAGGATAGAAGTCAGACCTACCGTAAACTTGATCGATTCTATCGAATCTTATGCACCTCGCTATTCGTCTTGACCTTAAAACAACTATTTCCACCCAAACTCATCCTGATAGGACTTTATATGGCTCACATGTCACATTAATACTCATTTAACACATCCACACCTAACTCGGATTTACGAAGTGTTACATTTTATTTGTTATGGGGCTTTGATTGTGACAATTTGGATGTCATGTTATCACTAGGCGTGTGTTCAGTATGGAGGAAAATGTTTTCCAAGATTTTCCTTGGAAAATGTGTTCTTGAAAAATAAGTGAATTTCTGCTTATTTTCTGATGCTCGTTTGGGTAGTGGAAAATAAGTGAATTTCTTACTTATTTTCTCATGTTCGTTTGGTTGGTGGAAAACATTTTTCAAAAAATACCCACCCAAGCCCCACCAACTCCACCACCCCATACCACACCCACCCACTCACCCCCCAAAAAAAATTGAAGTTTAAAAAAAAAAATCTGAATTTTCTACACCACCACATCCCCCCCTCCCCCCAACAATCAGCCCAAACAAAAATTGAAGTTTTTAATTTTCTTTTCTGGGTTTTCTACAATATCACATCCGTCTCCCCCCCACCCCACCCCCCCACCCCCACGCCCCTCCAAAAACAATTCTTAAAAACAAATTTAAAAGTTACTTTTTGGGGATTTTTAGACCACCCACCCCCACGACCCCCACCAACCCCTCCAAAAAAAATAATTTTTAACCATGCAAACTTTCAATTTTTATAAAAAAAAATTATAAAGATAAAATTAAATATAAAGTAGAAAAATCGGGAAGGGATGGGTGTAGAGAATCAAAAAAGAAAACTTTTCAAAACTTTGAAAAATAATTAATTCTTTTGGAGGGGGTGGTGGGGTGAAAAAATAAAAAAAGAAACTTTTAAAACTTTTTTTAAGAAAAAAGAAAAAAAAAAGTTTGGGGGGGGGGGGGGGGGGGGGGGTTGATGGAGGGATGTGATGGTGTAAACAACCCAGAAGACAAATTAAAAAAAAAAAACAGGGGCGGGGTGTTATATCCCGCGTTTTGTGAAATTGGATAATTCAAGGCAATCGCGGGAAGGCGGCAAGCAAGGCCACATTTTATCTTGTTTGGCACATGAGTTGCGTATGGAAAATTTAGAAGAGAAAATAGTGAGAAAGGTCAAGAGCAAAAAAGGGGATCCGAGGTATGACTCATGGAAATATGGAGAAACACGAAGGGCAAAAATTGGAAGTTGGGCAAATTATTTTCAAGAATTACAAGGACTAGCCCAAAATATAATTGGGCTTAAATTTTTAAAGCAAAAAAAAAAAAAAGAAGCCCAACCGGCCATGCCAAGCAAAAAATGGCCCAAGCCCAAATTTCCTTTTAATTAAACCATGTGGAAATAAATAAAAGGGTGATAAACACCTCATATTTTCATCTTTATCACATAGAAGGATCAAGAAGCTTGAAGAGAAGACCAACAAAGGGGGCATTTCGGCCATACAAAAATTTCCAAGAAAAAGTGACAAAAATTCCTTCAAAAATTATTTCTAACTAAGTAGAGGGTGCTTAACAAGATGGAGTGTTTATTGGAGCAAGAACAATACAAATACTTATAAGTTGGAAGTGTAGTCAAGTGAAGAAGTGGAGAAGAAGCAAGGTGAGAACTTATGCCCTTTTTTTTTCATGTTATGAATAATTATGCATGTTGTAGTATGCAAAGTGAGTGAAATTTGTGAAGAATAGGGAAGTGGGGGTGGAGGCCGTGAGGTGTGGTGCATGATTGTGTGTGTAGAAATTATGTGTTAATCATTTTATCTAATGTTTAGTTATTATTGTTATGAATGCCATGTTGATGATGAAAGTTGAATGACTCTACTAAGGTTGAAGCCGTGTAGGTGTGCTTGATGTTAGGCCGTGTATAAGGCATGTATAATCGTGTGTATGTGTTGAATTGTGAAGGGATAAGGGGCAAGTTGAATTTAATATTTTAGTTGTTGTGTTGTAGATCATATATTGCAAATAAAGACTCAATAAGTTTGGTGAAGTATTGGTGATTGGAAGTTTGTGTAAGTGGGAAATAATGCTCTTGCATGGATAGTATGTAATGGTATTGGTATAATGTTGTTGGAATATATATATATATATATATTTATGAAGTTGTTATTGTGCTCGTTGGAGTCGGAAGGTGTTGACGATAGTAGGAAATCGTTATAATGTACTTTGAATGGAATATGTGAATTACTAGTGTGGTTGTTGAATTATGTTAGTAGTTTGGCCGGGTTTGAATTCCCGGATTGTGCTTGATGAGAATTTGACTAAGTTAAATGTCGAGGATGATGTATTTACAGAGGAAGTGCTGCCGAAATTTCGGTAGCCAAGTACTCCCTTAGGATTTCAACACTAAGTATTCTAATAAGAAGTTTTGGTAAACTTGACCAATTTGCAGATTTTGACGAGATTGTGTCGTGAATTCGGAGTAGCAAAGGACGCGAAAAGAGGTATGTAAGGCTTCGCCCTTCTTTCTATGGCATGTCTTAGATATAATGAGTCGGGCACGAGCCTCGGGGACAACCCGATTCCCCGGAATCCGTACCTAAAGTTTTCAACTTTTCGTTCAATTGAATTGAAGTAGAAAGGGTGCAAAATGATGAAAAGACCTCCTAGACCCCTATAACTTGCCTAAGTGGGACCCGATTACCCTAAGACTCATACAAGTAACTCTATGACACGTAATATGGGTAAATTGTATACGCTACCTCGTCCGGCCCGAGGTGGGCCCGATACTCTCGGATTTTCCTATAGTCTTGGTTAACGTACTTGAAGTGAATCTAAAGGGGGCCTTTGATCCCGATTCCGTCACCAAGTAATAAGTGCTATGACTACCCCAACGGGAGTGCCCTATGATGATAATGATAATGACAATGTCGGGCAAGAGAATGTAGCTATGATAAATACGACCGGAACGACCCTATGACTAAGCCAAGTACCTTATGTAAACATTAAATTGATAAACTAATTTTCTAAATCGTATTTATACCTTCTAGTTATAATCTTATTTTCTAAGATTCCAAAACCTATGACTGTCACCTAAAATGCCTGCGATTTCATTTTTGGTTACTGTAACACTATTCTCCGTTAATAATCTCACTTTAAAATATTTGTTCCTTCTAGGTGAGACAAAGCTATCACTAGCATTTCGTACTGTAATCGGAGGTTACCGACCTTACGTCACTCCGATGGATACATGATTTTCCTTGGCTCTCTTGTGTGCTTATAGGATATATGTATATAAAGCGAGTAAACGTGTATGGATATGTATGTATATTAGATAAAGAAATTGTATATGAGACATGTATATGCATAAAAGAGGAGTAAGCGTATATGTATGTGTATATGGGGAAAAAGGGAAGGGCCACTGCTATATCACCACCTGATTCAGCTGGATTCCATCCTGGACGCGGGATGCCCGGACGCGGGATATGGGATGAGCCGTACGCGGCGTCTGTATATATATATATAATGTGTGATACATGTGTGATGTAATATGTTGGGTTATCGTTGGGGAGGGGATTAGGGGAGCCGATTGTATTCGGCGTCTGTAAATGTAAGCAAAAGATACCGTTACTGAAACGTACTGTTTTATTTCTGTACACGAGAATAAGTAAGATGAAAATGTTGAGTCCTATGCCTATGAAAAGAAACGTTTCAAGGATGGAAAGGCAAGTCTACATGACAGCCGGCCCGAAAAGGGGCCTCCCTACTTACAGGTTATGTTCTTGCCTCGTTATACGCGCTATGACTCTGTGATATTATTATTGATCGTACTTTATGTTACTGCTTGAACTGTTTTCCATGCCTTACATACTCGGTACATTATTCGTACTGACGTCCCTTCTTTTGGACGCTGCGTTTCATGCCGCGCAGGTCAGCAGGTATACGGACCAGATTCCTAGTGCCCTATCAGCAGCATTCGACAGCGCTCCAGTTGTTCCGGAGCCTTATTTCACCGGTACTATTTTGTGTATGTATTTTCGGGCGCGACAGTACTCGGCCCTTTCTCTGTATAAATGTACTATGTCTAGAGGCTCGTAGACAGATATACACAGTCAGCTATGTACAGTTTAATGTATTTTATTCCGAATGGTCCGCGTTCTGGTGTAACGCGATATTAGAAAGTTTACTGCAAATGTTAATGTTTAGAAAAAAAAAAATATGGCACTGCTTATACAGGATAGCTAAGGGGTGCTCGGTACAAGTATCGGGTACTCGTCACGGCCCCTGGTCGGGTCGTGACACGGGGTGGGGGGCGAGGTGAGGGTGGGGAGGTATATGGTGGTGTAGAAAACCAACAAGAATAATTAAAAAAAAATGGGGTGAGGGGGGGGGGGGAGGGGTGGGGTGGTGGGGTGCAGGATGTGGTGGTGTAGAAAACCCAGAAGAAAATTTTTAATTTTTTTTTGTGGGATGCGGGGGTGCGGGTTGCGGGTGAGGGTGGGTTGTGCATAGGTTGCGGGAGTGGTTGGGATTTGGTAGTTGAGAGTTGGGTGGTTGGTAAAATGTCATTTGTGGACTTGTTTTCCCTACTTTGATTAGGGAAATCATTTTCTCCATTTTTAAGAAATTTGTTTTCCTAAGAAAAAAGTTTTCCAAAATTTTTAACCAAACAAACATGAGAAATTAGAAAATATTTTTCTCCATACCGAACACACCCTAGGAGTTGACTTGTTTTGGGGGTTGTAATGTGGCATCCTATCTTCCTATTTAATGTAGTTTGACAGTTTTATGGTTGATATGTATTGAAGTTATTGTCCAACTTGTTTGGTGTTTGAATTAAAGAATTCATTTTTTTTCTTTCATTTTTGCAGTTTCAGTTTTTCATTTTTGCCATACAGTTTTGCTTTACAATTTACAATTTTGATTTTTCCAGTTTATGGTGCAAAAAACTGAACTAAAACTTTACAATTTATAGTTTTATTCAACAGTTTCCAGTTTTTCCAGCTATATTACCATAGCAATTTGGTAATGCACTTCAACATTTCTAGTTTGTGGTGCAAAAAAGTACACCATAATACAAAATTAAAGTTCATACACCCATCATCAATGACATTTAGATTACACCATAACAAAATTCTTCATTTACCCAACATCCATGACATGTAGATTACAAGTACTAATTAAAGTTCTTAAGTTACCTAAAAACCAACTACACAATTACAACATAATAACAAAATACAACATGTCCCGCAATAAATTCAGTTCACCATCGACGCAGCCAAAAATCCATTAAAAATTCCCCATGAATTCAAAAGCAACATCCTTGTATTTGCAAGTTTACGACTTTTTCACTTCATATTGGTGTCTACTCTCCGAGGAAATTAATTCTTCCTTGATTTTGTTCACTTCAAAGAGGTGGCTAGCCTCAAAGGCAATTACTTCTTATTTCAATTTGTCCCTTTCGATCTTAACCGCATCCAACGACGACGCTAAATCTTGAACATCAGTCCAATCACTTGTTGGGAACAAAGCATCTTCCCATTCTCAAAAAATCACATGAGATGGCCTATCCAAACAATACAACTTAATTGAACATTACAAACCTAATAGTGTTGATTAAACTACCAATAAAGTTTGAATGAAAATTTTGAAACACAAAATTAACCTACCTTAGGCCTCGGACATTTGTAGAAATTCCTTCCGGGGTTACTTGGAGTCGATGAAGTGAAGTGTTTAGCAATGATACCACAGTGACACTTTATGTGAGATGAACAGCTACCTTGAGACATTTATGAACCCACGAAGAGAGGAACTTGAAGGGAGTGGAAAATTACGGACAGAAATTAGTGGAACAAGATAATCCTTTGATGGACCCTAGCTAATTTTAACATCGATGGAGGGTGGTTTTAGTGGAGAAGGAGTCGGTGGGTTCAATGGAGAATACAAAAGCTTCGTTCATGGTTTTTTGATATTATTTAGGGCTATGTTGCTCGGACCCTTCACTTTTGTTGCCGCACCCGTGTCCGACACGACACGACACCGACATCGGATTCGTGTCAGATCTGATCAAATGACATTGAATACTTTGACCAAATCCATGGACCAATCTGAGAAAAAATTTGAGGCCAAATTGAAAGAAACGGAGAGTTCTTGAAGAGTGGACACTTATTGTATCTAGAAGAGTTTCAAGTTAATTAAAAATTAATATTTATAAATGAAACATAACTATAAAAAATTATTTTTGTTTTTTATTTCTAGGCATGGATTTAGAAATTTTTCTTATAATTTTGAATTATTTTAGCCGAATTCCCGCACCCGTATCCGCACCTGGATCCGTACCCCCGAATCTTAAAATTTAAATTATGCCAGATCCGGCCTCTAGATTCGTACTTGTATCCGACACTCGACACCGAGTCCGAGCAACATAGATTTAGGGCAAAATAATGGGTGCGTGGGTAAAAATTTAGGTGGGTCCGTAGTCTTATGTGGCATGCTGACTAGATCCTAGGTGGACTCATTAATTTGACATGGCGACGCCACAATGGGCAGTTGTTGGGAATGGGGATAAATGTTAATATTTTATTAACGGTAAGGATTAGGGGTGGGCGTTCGGTTCGGTTTTTTCAAACTTCAGTTCGGTTTTTCAGTTTCGGTTTTTTGAAAGTGGACATCGAACACCGCACCGAATTAGTTCGGTTTTTCTAATTCGGTCTTCTGCTTGTAAAATGGACTTTCTTTTTAATTAAAAGTGAGCTATTTTATGTTTTTTTATTTCAAAATGGGCTATTTCAATTCATCGGAATTCAATTTTCACATGAATTTATGAGAGATCTAAACAAGCCTTAAACAAAATCATAGCTTAAAGCCTTAAACAAGCAGTAGCAGTAGCAGCAGCATAGGCAGTAGCAGTAGCAACAGTCTTAAACTTAAACAAAATCAGTAGCTATGATGAAGTTACCGATTAATCACATGAAATTCTTGTAGACAAATCAGCAGATAGACATTTTCGCTTAAGTTCGTTGTTGGATTTCATGCTCATTTCATCTGTAATACATTGATGTGTATTCATCATAGAGGATGATACACCATCTTTTTTCCTTTTTCTATTCTCCATTTTTTATCTAGAAGAATGCAACAAAAGTAAACAATCAGCATGAGTAAATTTTCAGTTTAACCGAAATACCGAAGAACCGGTGAACCAGAACCGAACACCGAATTTGTTATTAAAAAAAAGGGAAACTGAACCGAAACACTGAAACCGAAATACTGAATTAATTTTGACCTTGAATTTGTACATAGAATCTTTAAGTTTTTTGAAACAAATATACATATTTGAAAACTATGTAAAAATTACGTCTATAAGTCACAATTATTAACTATTCAAAAATATTTAAAAGAAATATCAAAGAATTGAAGAAGAATTCGTTTGACTCTCGAAATTTGAATACCATTACATAAATTAATTAGATGGAGGGAGTACAAGATTGGATTACAACTACTGGGTTATGTTGAATTTGTAACCGAAATCGTAGCTCCGACCCTAATAGAGGAAGATTTAGAATTTGAAATTTATTGATTTTATAGAGACTTCAAGTTAATATATAATAATTTGGATTTAGCGCACGTCAAATACTTATAGTTATTTAGTGGTGTTTCTGTATATATGTGTGTTTAAGGGATTTAAGCAAAAACTACTGAATTTAGTGACCCACACATGGACCTTCTCGATACGCCCCGATAATGATTGTTTTCCTATTTTAAACGTTTGGCTTCAAAAATGTATGTATAGCCTCGTCAGCCAAGTTGCATGGCCATATATATCGCGCGCGTCACCTATATATATGGACCAAACAATCGGATCCTTCACAAAGTAAAGAAGTAATTAACAGAATATATATTTTCTTCTTTCTATTTTTGTTAAAGTTTGGCTACATGGCATTCCAAAGTGCATTGCTCAAGTTAGCTATCTTCTTCACTTTTTCTTCATCATCACCACTGGTTAGTTCTTTCTTTTATAATATGAAGAAACTAACCAGTGGTGCTGATGAAGAGAAAAGTGAAGAAGATAGATAATTAACTTGCGATGCACCTTGGATTAATGCCATGTGGCGAAGCTTTAACAAATATACATATTTGGCTAGTAATTATTATGATTTGTAGAGAACATATTGTGTTACATATTGATGTATGCTAATTATTCCTATATATCCAATTACGCATGCGCTATAGTCAAATATTAAGTGCCGATACTACGAAAGCTTGAAATGCACACACCAAAGGAGAATATTGCCTTTAATCCTACGGTTTGAGGTGAATGAAGAACTGAGTATACTAATATCAAGTTATCAATTATAAGTCAAGTATAAACAAGTGGAATTTTCTTATGAAAAATTGAGGATTAAGGTTGGAAATTATTTTCAGTTTTCCACTAGTTTATAATCTAGGCGATATTGGCACATTATCAACTCTTCTATTAATTCCTTAAATAGTCATCCAAGTTATGAAAATAATCTATTTAAGTTTTTTTTTTTTTTTTTTTTTTTTACAACAAAATCATCCAACTATAGGTTTGACTTTGAAAATAAAAGACCCTACAAAAGCCTCATCCTCTCCTTGTTAGCCATGTCATATTTTAATGATACGATCATTTAGTCCATGTCCTTAATTCTTACTACCTGAGACCTCACCCCGTAAAAGATATGGATCTTACCACGTGAGCCTAATGAAGGGAATTCAAGAAATTAGCTTTAAAAGGGTGACATGAAATTAAAGTAGCTAGAGCTAGAAACAAAGATTTATGACATG
Organism: Lycium barbarum; assembly: GCF_019175385.1. Lineage (NCBI taxonomy): Eukaryota > Viridiplantae > Streptophyta > Magnoliopsida > Solanales > Solanaceae > Lycium > Lycium barbarum. The sequence continues at coordinate 90,292,384 of NC_083342.1, forward strand.
AATGTCAATATTTTTTATGACGGTTGGCCAACTTAACCACGTATCCACTATTTCTTCAGGTACCTGCAATCTCCGACTAACATAGATAAGAATAGTTTTGCTGACTAAAGTTTAAGCAAATGGAAAATGTCACGATTTTCTTTTATTTCTTTGGTATTTTTCTGAAAAGAGGAAACACCAACTTGTCTAGATAGCTGGTCCAGCTCCTTGGGAGGCATAGTTATTGTTACAACCAATTGAGATCATCATTTTGAAGTAGTAATTATGAACTTTGTTGATTTATTCAAAAGAAAAAAGAAAAAAAAAAGGAGGCATACTGAGAGCTAGTAGTTTAAATTGTACTGTTTTGTTGGTTACCCAAAATTAGTGAAGATAGTATCATACAGTAAACCATGCCAAAATTATCACAGAGATCAAAATATAATAAAATGAAAAGATCAAAAGTTATTAAAAGTGAAAAAAGTGCATCCCGAAAGCGATCTAATTATAGGCATTCTCATGTTTGAAGGAGACCCGTATTTTAATTCGGGTCAGGCCTAAGGTAGTTAAGAATAAGAGACATGAGTTAAATGAGTCTTATCATTAGAAAATACTCCCTCCGATTTAAAAAGAGTGTTCACTTAGCCTTTATTTTTTTATTAAAAAAGAGCGTGCACTTACCAAATCGAGAAAGAATTAATCTTATTTTTTCAGATTTCTTCTTATTAAGTGTTAAGTAACCAAATATCAATATCTATTTAATCAGGAATAGTTTAGTCAAATTACCTATTTTTGTCAAGATGTGCAAATGACTAAGTGAACACTCTTTTTGAATCCGAAGGAGTAACATTTTAACATGACATGACATGTTAACAAGGGAAGAACAAAATTTTTGGAGTGACGTTTATTTTCTAGGTCAAAAACTATCGTTGGATGATTTTGTTGTCCCAAAAAAGACAAAAGTGACTTTAGTAGGTTTTTTTTCACAAGGGCAAAGGTGCAAATATGCCTCTCAACTTTGCGATTTAGAGTAGATATACCTCCCGTAAAAAAAATAGTGTATATGTACCCTTGCATTTACAAAATGGTGCAAATATACCCCTGCTCTTACACATAATGCAAATATACCCTTTTCGCTAACGGAATAGTTTTTAAAAATCATTTAGCTTATTTTTTAACTAAAATAAAATGCCACGTGGCTTTAGAAAAAGTCTACTCATTTTTTTTTAGTAGACATATTTTTCTAGTACCACATGGTAAATTTTTTCTTGGTGGGTCGGGTCTGTTTGTTTAAAAAAATATCTGTGGCTTTAAAAAAAAATCTATCTATTTTTTTAAACGAACCAGACCCGACCCACAAAAAAAAATATTATCATGTGACTTTAGAAAAATATGGCTACTCAAATAAAAATGGGTAGACTTTTTTTTAAAGTCATGTGGTATTTTTTAATTAAAAAATAAATTAAATGATTTAAAAAAAAAACGTCAGCAAAAAGGATATATTTGCACCATTTTGTAACGGCAGACGTATATTTACACCACTTTTATAACAGGGGTATATCTATTCTAAATCACAAAGTTGAGGGATATATTTACATCTAAGAAATTAACTTTTAGTTTGATTGCCTTTTAATTACAAACTACTATTCTAAATTCTCTAAACTTATATAGCTGCAAAAGTTTTCAGGAACGGTAATGAACAAATTCGTCCCAAAATACACTAAGAACCTCTTTGGATGTCATTTGACTTATTTTTGTTATTTGGCTTTAAAACAAGTTTTTTTAAAAAAAATAAGTGGTTAAAAACAATTTTTTTATTGTACTCAAAACACTATAAATGTACTCAAAAGCTGTTCTGACTTAAAAGCACCTAAAATAAGTCAATCCAAACAGGCTCTAAATCCACCGCAGATTCGGAATTTGAGCCTGTGACATACAGGAATCCGTTGCAAAATGTTCATCAAGGATAATCTCCGATGAATTTCTGCACCCATCACAAAACTTTGCGATAGAGCACCCATTGTGAATTAAAAAATACAGTCACGAATTGTAATAATAGTTCATGAATGATTGTTTTAGACTAATGTACTTTGCAATTTTATTTTTTACATTTTATTAAAAAAAAACAGTAATTAGGTTTTCATAATAAATGATTTGATACTCAGAAGTACTTTCTGAAAAGATTGACCAAACACAAATCACATTTATGATAGTGACAAAAGTCTTTCAAATGGATTAGCCAACTGCAAATTGCTACTCAAAAATACACTTCTAAACCAACAAATTTTGAACCTCACCCAAACAGGCTTTAAGTCAAACGAGCTATATAGGTGCACACTGAATGCTTCAAAAGCTTTAAATAACCTCTCTGAACACTGTGCATACTGTAAACAATGCATAAAAAACCAATTTGAAAGTGCAAACAAAACCATTCAACAAACTTATATTTAAATACATAATAAGCAGAGGATACCTTTCATTCTTCAAGAATATACTTCTGGATATTGTTCAAAATTAATGCTAAAAGGCTTTACCCAATCTGTACTGGTTAGAAATGAACATTTCACTTCCAACTAAACAAAGTCTAAACTAATGTACAATAGACAAAATCCCATCTTTTCACTGAACTTCCTATGTTTTTTGTAAATCCTTTGCTGCAAAAATCAACTCAACAGCGTTCAGTAAGTTTGACGTCCACAAGGCTGGGCGTGAAACGAGTTAACTTGAGGTATAGATCCAAAACGTTATCACTTATGCAACTTTATCACCTAACAGCTTCTGGTGCTGAATTGCAGTAGGGCGTATGCAAGCAAACCAACTTTGTAAATGCTAGACAAATACTCGTAAACAAAATGCCTATAATCAGCCCCGTAATGCTCTTCCGCTTTTCGAGACTTAATGCCCTCTTAAAAATGCTCCCAAAACATGGAAGTAATCCCCCACATGCAAACATCATAATGTGGTCCAAACCACTATAGTCAATACCTGCAAGTATTGCTCCGATTGCAGATGAAGGACCCATGAAGCCAATAAGTGCAGCAGCTAAAAGGGATGCATGCCAGTTGTCAGTTGCTCCATAAATGCAGCTAGCAACAGCGGCACCACGTGGGAGTCCGTGAAGTGAGACAGGAAGAACCATGTGCCGACCAAGTCCATAAGCTTTAGGTGCGGCAACACCCAAAGCGAGCCCCTCTGATAGTGCATGTAGGGCAACTGCAGCACAGCACAAAATCGACTGAAGAGTGAGAGCACTCACTGGGAATCCAGTTACAGAAGATAAAGTATCTGCGGAAGTCCTCTTGCGACTTCCAATTTTAATGACACTAGCAGTTGAAAAATGAGAAAGTGAGAATCCTGTTGCAAGGAGCGAGAAGAGGGGGATAAACTCCATCTTTGAAGATAAGACTAGCTGCAATGGACGCCAAGCACCAAGGACAAAGGCCGTGCCGCAGGCTACACCAGTTAGGAGAGCATGCTGAAGACGAAACGCAAGAGCAAATGCAACAAGAGATACACCACCAAGAAGTGGACCAAATCCGAAAAGTAGAGAAACAAGGAAGGCAGAAGCATCCTCCGAACTGCCATTGCAACATCATTTGGTTAGAGGACAGGACACATCAAACTGTTATACTAATGAAGAATCCATATATCAAACTAAAAACATACATAGCATAAAAATTTTACAGATTCATTTGACCAGGTAAGTCTTTCAAACCCTTAAGGTACTTTGCAGTAAAAAGAAAACATATTACACGGAATGACAATGAGACATTTTTGTTCTGAAAGACTGGTATCAGCATCTAGCTGGTTGCTAAAGCAGGATTATTTTTTCCAGTTAAGGCTATTAATTTCCTGCTACAGGACAAGATAAGTCTTACCTAATGAACTGGAAAGGCAGTCACATGTGTAAGGAGGATTCCAAGTCAAAAATTTCAAGGTGTTCAAGGACATAATTCGAAGGTGGTCACGAGTTCGGAGAGTTGGCACATGTGTCTAATCAGTTCATCCTTTTCATACATTGGGTTTCATACTGCATAGTCCTAGTTGGATGCTCCACAATGTAGGGTCAGATGGGTCATAGGATGTTTCCAAGTTCTACAATTGGACACATGTGCAACTTATTCCATGTTGTCTGCTTGTCTCACCGAGATAACCTCATTTCCATAAGACTTAAAGTTGATATTCGATCTTGAGACTATTTAAAACTATGAGTGGACCAACCTTCATCTGCGTTATAAAACAAAAGAGTGTCAGCTGCAAACAGTTTGTGTGATACAATGACAACAGGCCCGCCCCCTCGCGCTGGTTGTGAAATCATTCAAATGCACCCCGTGCTACTCATTTTGCTATCTGCTAATGGCAGATGCCCCCATCTCGATCTTCCAGTATTAGATAGAAGCCACGACGACTCCAATTTACTAATATCATTGTCACAGAGAACTTGATCTATTTTATTCACCTTTCGACATAATCCATCTTCATCGTCACGAAATTCAGAAAAATCTCAGTTCACGTGATCATAAGTCTTTCCAAAATCTAATATGCGTACTCTTGTGTTTCTTCTGGAATCCACCACCTCATTTGCCACTGATGTCACATCTGAAGTATGTCTATACCTTCAAAGACTGCATTCAAGAGATCAACACTATCTCATGCTAGGCACTTGCATAATATCTCATTGAAGTTGAAGGAATGAGTATTTGTAGTTCAACTTGAAAAAAATATTTGCAAGTTATTGCGTTTGGACATAAACTTCACTTCGAAAAAAAAAAGATTGTGAAATTAAAGATCAGTGAGGGGAAACCATAATCTCTCACCTGAAATACTCCCCAAACCACTAGTTCAACCTTCACCAGAATTTCAAATACTGAACTTTAATATTTATAAATATTGTTGGCTAAACCAGTATTTAGAAATATTGAAGTTCAATATTGAAATATTATGAAATTTGATGTCCAAATGGCAATTATCTTATAAATGTTCCTCACTAGAGTAATAAATTTGTATATTATGTTTGCCACTCCTTTTTGTCTCAAATTATAGCAATGAAGGGTGTATTGAGACTCTTTTCAAACTCTTGGGACTCCTGAAGGTAACTGATTGTCTCCATAATCTCACCCTTTACAATGTCGAGCATTGCTGGAAAAACGGCTTAGCTGAAATCATTTGACTCCAATCTTTAAACCTGCCGAACAACTCTCCACAGCCTCATGTACCTCTTTGTTCAATAAAATATCAAGAGAACAAATCCAAAGTTCTCTCTCTTTCACCTTCAAGTTTCCAATATCTCCCTCTCCAATCACTCTTTTTTCACTGACAAGTCTTCCAACCACAAATTAACTGCTTCCTTTTTCATCTTTCCTTGAGCCAAGGGTCTACCAGATACAATCTCTCTACCTTCACAAGGTAGGGTTAAGGTCTGCGTACACACTACCCTTCCCAGACCCCACTTGTGGGATTACACTGGGTTTGTTGTTGCTGTCTCCAACCACACATTCATTTCCTTTTTTGTTTGTTTTGTTGAGAAAGATCTCCCCCTCTATCTGACTTATTTCTATCACACATAGTGTTGGCCTCCACGGCTCCTCTTCTTTGCATAATTGGGTACAGAATCCCACATTTTCCACCTTGACATCATTTTCTCTCCCATACCCCATTTTCCACTTCCTTTTTCTTCTTCTTCTTTTTTTTTTTTTTTTTTTTTGGAAACAGGGTAATTGTGTATTCATCAGCATTTAGGACATGCTGGAGAGCTTCAAAAGTGTTACGGCAGGAACATAAAAAAAGGAAATAGAAATACTTACAGAGATTTTAATAAATCTACCAACTGATTTATAACTTCTAATCCTATTTCTTTACACCAAAAGTAGAAAGATACTACACAATTCCATTTGACTTTCTGAAGGGAATTGGACTAATTTTCAAAACACCTATCATTCCTCTCCCTCCAAACTGTCCACCATATGCAGTGTGGGATTATCCTCCACCATTTCTTTTGACTCTTACTGCCTCCCCTCTTCATCCAACAGCTAAGCAAATCTGCAGTGTGTTCAGGCATAGTCCATTGTGTCTCTGTTATGTTGAGAAATAATGACCACAGTTGTGCAGTGAATTTGCAATGCAGAAATAGATGCTTGTTGGTTTCATCTGTTTCCTTGCACAAGAAACATCTGGAAACTATGATGGCACCTTTTCTCTTTAGAACTTCATGTGTTAAACAAGCCCTCCTTGCCACCAACCATGTGAAGCATTTCACCTTATTTGGAACTGGGCATTTCCATAAGTTTCTCCAAATCTTTGGCTGCTCTCTATTCTGTAGATTACACTCCCTTTTGTAAGCCCTTTTTACTGAGAATTTCCCATCACTATTATGCTTCCATCTTAGGGTGTCCAGTTCATTGTTGGTGCCATTGAAATCACCATTTTGCTTAACAGGTCGGCCACCCTTTGCACCTCCCAATCATTCAACAGTCTTCTGAAATTTAAGTTCCAGCCCTGTGCACTCCACATCTCATCTATTGTGTTCTCTGGATTATTGCATAGAATAAACAAGTCTGGAAATATTTCCTTCAATGGAACTTGCTCCTTCCAAGAATCTTTCCAGAATTTTACTCTTTTTCCACCTCCTACAGTCATCTGCATATTACTTTCCATCTTGGGCCATAAAGCTCTGATTGTTTTCCATGCTCCAACACCATAAGTGCCAGTGCTCACTCTACTACACCAAGGATTGAGTTCACCAAACTTGCACTTGATCATCTCTTTCCCTAATGCATTCTCCTCATTGTTGCACCTCCATAGCCACTTCATCAACAGACAATTATTCTGTGCTTTCAAGTTTCTAATGCCCAATCCACCACTTTCTTTACCTCTCATTGTTGTCTGCCATTTAACCAGATTATAACCTTTGCCCTCTTTGCAGCCATGCCATAAGAACTCCCTTCTAAGTCTATCCAATTTCTTCTGAACATTGGAGGGTAAAGGAAATAATGACATTACATATGTGGGAAGAGAATGTAGAACAGAATTGATAAGAATAAGTCTTCCTCCTAAAGATATAAGTATTGTGCCTCCCACTTTGCCAATTTCTTTTCTGTTTTCTCTACTATTCCATCCCAAATTTCCCCTGCTTTGTGTTTGCTGCCAAGAGGCATGCCTAGATAAGTTGTAGGCAAAATATCCACTCTACATCCTAAAATGAGAGCAAGAATCTGTATGTTTGGTACGTCTTTTATTGAAAACAAACTGATTTTTCCCCAATTTACCTTTAGGCCTGAAGATGCTTCAAATAGTGTCAAGATCATTCTTATGTAACCAATCTGTTCGACCTTGGGCACGCAAAATATCACTGTGTCATCTGCATACTGTAGATGACATATCTTTTTTCTCTGCCCCCCAATATCCCCTATCTCAAAACCTTTAATCCATCTATTCTGCAATGCCATCCTCATCAAGCTATCAAAACCCTCCATTGCTATTATGAACAGGAAAGGGGACAATGGGTCACCCTGCCTAAGTCCCCTTTCGGAAGGGAAAAAACCTACAGGTTCTCCATTCACAAGAACAGAGAACCTGACAGGATTTTATATCATTACTTTCGAAAGAACTTATCTAAACATCCCATAGAACCCTGATTATATTTTCTAAGATTAGTAATACATGACCTTCACAGAGAACTCCAGTTTTCCCTAATATACAATGTCAATAGATTTTTCCCTGTTATCTGTTGGCCAACACTCATAAGTACACCGCAGCAATGATAAAAAATAGACAGCCAAACAAGTTACACCACAAACCGAAAACAACAGAATACAGCTATCACTATCCACTAATAGGAGGTCCTTCTCAAGTTCAATGTCACTTAACCAATTAACTAAAGCAAAAGAAGAAGACTTCAAATGAAATCTAGAACAGAAAAAAGAGAAGACATCTTGTCAGTGGAAAATCCTCAACATCCTAAGACTAACAGTATGGCTTTTCTACTTCTGTTCACCAATCTGTATCAACTTCTTCTCCTGCTATTGTAGGGTAGGGACGCAGAGATATAGGACAGGTGAAAGATGAACTCACTTGTAGTTGTGGCCAAAACTCTGGAACACAGCACTAAGAGCTTCCATAAATGCCACTGAAAGAGTAGCAGCTGATGCAACATGAGATGGTGAGGCTTCCTGCACAGAGAGAACCATAAATTAAAGGAAAATGTAATCAATATTTCAACAATGGTTCAGCAGGACTACCGGATATAGTATTAGAATACAAAACATAAGATCCAGCTTTAGGTTGTGGAATTAATGTAACCATCATTTCGGAAAGTTGTCAATGAAAAACTGCAAAATGGACTATTTCCTTTTCAACAAGCTTCCATAAAGTCACTTATTAGCTAAATATAAGTGTCATAACATTTCGATCTACTGAGTCCAATCAGTTGATAAAATTCAAGAAGTCAATTCCATCCAAAGTTCCATAGAACAGTACATTAAGTGCTTCTCCACATATTATAGTTCAACATACGCCCATTTCTTGCCAACTAAATCATCATGGATCATCAGAGTGCATTTTTTTAATTTTTCTACATCCTCATTTTCTCCCTCTTTTTCCTTTATTTTCTCTTTTAGGGCAGTAGGGCAGTATACCAGTCAGTTATGAAAGGTCTTTCGAAAATTAAGATGGCATTAAACAAATTACCTTGAATCCATCAGGAAGGACCTCAGCAACAACTATCCAAATCATACACCCAGCAGCGAAGCCAGTAGCAAATGGCAGAAATTTGTGAAATGCATCGGCACAGATAAATGATGGTACTGCAACAATTGGCTGCATTAAAAAGAATTCATGGCTTAGACATCAATATATCATGAGTACTAAGGATGGAAAATATTTGAATTATAATTAAAACCCGAAACTAAAAATCATATAGCATACCCTCAATTGTGCATGACTATGCAATAATTTATATTAGTATACGCATGAACATTATAAACTAGAACATTATAAACTATCGTTACAATGATTGGCACAAGCACCTCTTATGGTGACAGACTTCATATCACAAATAACAAAATCTGGTTTGACTTGTACAACAATCAGGTAATAGCTATAGGAATCAGTGAGAACAAATGTAGATATATCCCAACTTTCACTTGTCCACTTAGAAATCCCAATTTGTAGAAGATGTTATATATTCAATCACCTGAGGTAAGGAAGTTAATATACTCCATAACATGGCATTCTGCGGAGAAACTCCTCTTGATGCAAGAACCATGCTCACAGCTAAACCCTCTGGTATGTTGTGCACGGCAATAGCCAGAGTTACCAAGATACCCTGAGAAAGACCTTTGGAGCCAGCAAAGGATACTCCAACACCAGCACCCTCCCCAAATGAGTGAAGTGTCATAATTCCAACAACAAGGATGACTTTTGCTGCATCTGCTCCCTTAATGTCCAGCATACTTACTTCACCATATTGTTCAAGAAACTGAATATGAACACAGACAAACAACATAAGGAATTGCAAAGTGGGAATGAAGAAATTTGTCAAACTAAACAAGAGTAACAGGAGTTATGCACAAAAGATAAATTTTAACAGAATTATGTTTACTTCAATTGCAGAAGAGACTAGGAATCCTAAACTTAGCCAGCTGGTCAAGCTTATGCAACTAGCATTCACTAGTAATATGACAAGGCTTTCATAATGTCCCTCAGTGCATAGAATTTAGAAGCAACAATACAACAACAACAACAAGCCCAGTAGAATCCCACCATGTGGGGTCTGGGGAGGATAGAGTGTACGCAGACCTAACCCCCACCTTGAAAGGTAGGGCGGCTGTTTCCGAAAGACCCTCGGCTCAAGAGAGTAAACAAGACAAAAGGTCAGATAGAGCCAAGCATATCAAAAACAATATGAAAACAAGGAATAACAAAAGTAAGAAAGTCATGGTAGAACAGTCCGGAAAGAAAGGAGCATTAACTACTATAGATAAATAAGATAATCAAAGTACAAAGGCCCAACAAATATAAGCAGAAATCAAATGGCAATAAACGAATGAGCAAAACTACAACTACTATGGTGAAAGGATAAGCAAACTAGCCTTCTATCCTAATCTGAGTCCTCCACAACCTCCTATCTAAGGTCATGTCCTCGGTAAGCTGAAACTGTGTCATATCCTGTCTAATCACCTCTCTCCAATACTTCTTCGGCCTCCCTTTACCTCTCCTGAAACCGTCCATAGCCAACCTCTCACACCTCCGCACTGGAGCATCTGTGCCTCTCCTCTTCACATGCCCAAACCATCTCAGCCTCTCTCCCAGCATCTTGTCCTCCATCGATGTCACTCCCACCTTGTCCCGGATATCTTCATTCCTAATTCTATCCCTCCTAGTGTGCCCACACATCCATCGCAGCATTCGCATTTCCGCGACTTTCATCTTCTGAACGTGAAAGTTCTTGACTGGCCAACACTCCGCCCCGTACAATAAAGTCGGTCTAACCACCACTTTGTAGAAGCAACAATAAACCCTCTATATCTGATATCCACTCAACAGAATGACTGCAACCGAAAAGCAGTAGCTTCACTACTTTAACTCCATAAGACCCATTACCAGTGCCAAGAAAACATTTTACATGTATTGAATAGTTCCACAAGGTAGAATTTTCATGACAAAATTAAACCTACTACAAGGAATCATGGAAGGAAAGTCCCCAGTCAGTGGGGAATGACGGATTTTGAGTTTGTCAAATGCTCAACAAGCCGCTACATTAGCGGCGCATAAACTATGTTCGTCAACCAAGTTTGTTCAGTGGTCGTAAGCTTATTAATCTGACCCAAATTCTCCATTTTGGTACACGCCAAAGCCTTCCATTTCGCCGAATTGAAAGAGCCATCAATCACTCTGATCTCTTTCTTAGAAAAGAAATTGCGTAAATTCTGGAAGCCTCACTATCTTTGTATGCTTTCGCCGCCCGTTATCATGAAAACTGTGGTTAGGATTTCCAGATTTGGGAGTGTTAACGCCGAGTGTCGCGCGGGCCTTCATTCTTGAAAGGGCTAAAAGTAGCGCCTTCGCTTTGTTTGTAATGAAAAGGAAAGAGAAGATCTTCGGATATTTTTTTTCAGGGGAGGACTTTCTTGATCGCCAGCTCTCTAGTTCTCTTAGCTATCGTTACATTTTTTAACTCGTGGAAAGTGGAAAGGCAGAAGCGTCGGCTAGTCGGTCACAGACTACTTGACTTCCTTATGATGATTCAATGTTAATGACCTCATTCAATCTTTTTTTTTTAGCCTTCGCTATCGTGTCTTTTTCGCCACATCGCGTATAAGGGGAATCGAACCCCCTCTGCTGCTGGCGGGCAGATGTATAATGTACTACTTCGATCCAGCAACTTCTTAAGAGTAGGTTTTGGCTTGGGAAAAACCCGTGGATGAGCGAGAATATACGAATATTTTTGTGTGAAGGTTTCCCCTTACAGTCTTTTTTGTTAAAATGAATGCGGATGGGTGTCTGGTGGAATTTGCCAGCGGTGTGAAAGGTCCCCAGGAGAGTTTATAAACAAATACAGTTCTTTGGTCTCATCCTCGATACAGAGATATACCATAAGACCAATAAGTTGATTCGAAATCTCGCTATTAATCCCTTGTCCTAAAAAAAGTTGAACTACTTCAACAAAAAAGCTTTAAAGGGTTCCCTCTAAAAATGGTTCCCTCTTGCCAATAAACTTTCCCCGGCCTTCGATTAACCTTACTCATAAAGGGTCTTACGGTCGGGAGAACTACCTAACTAAAGAAAAAGAGTGTTCTTTCTAAGAGTAGGCGTGGAGAGATTTTTGCGGGGAAACTTGCAAGTACAGTTTGGGGGGAGGCGAGCGTCGACCCTACCTTATGAGTATTCGAACTATAATAGTTCTGATGAACAGTCACTCACTTTTAACAGTTATACGATTCCAGAAGATGATCTAGAATTGGGTCAATCACGTTTATTAGAAGTCGACAATAGAGTGGTTCTACCAGCAAAAAGTTATAAACGTTTTATTGTAACATCTGCTGATGTACCTGTGGAACGCATTAGTTGTCCGCTCTCAGGTTGGGCAGTCAGGGTCGGATTTTCCTTATCCAAAATGTCTACTGCTGCAAAATTAAATACGATCTCTTTCCATACCTCACAAGCAGCAGCTAGTTCTGGGCTCCATTTGCAAGCTTCGCGAATAATCTCATTACCTTCCTGAGCAAGATCACGTCCTTCCTTACGAGCTTTTACACATGCTTCTAGAGCTACTCGGTTAGCTACGGCACCTGGCGCATTACCCCAAGGATGTCCTAAAGTTCCTCCACCGAACTGTAGTACGGAATCATCCCCAAAGATCTCAGTCAGAGCAGGCATATGCCAAACGTGAATACCTCCTGAAGCCACGGGTAGAACACCTAGTAAAGAGACCCAATCTTGAGTGAAATAAATACCGCGACTTCGATCTTGTTCAACAAAATCATCACGCAGTAAATCAACAAAGCCCAGAGTTATGTCTCTTTCAACTTCAAGTTTACCTACTACGGTACCAGAGTGAATATGATCTCCACCCGACATACGTAACGCTTTTACTAATACCCGGAAGTGGATACCATGATTCTTCTGTCTATCAATAACCGCATGCATTGCACGGTGGATGTGAAGAAGTAGACCATTATCTCGGCAATAATGAGCTAAGCTAGTATTTGCGGTGAATCCCCCCGTTAAGTAGTTATGCATTACAATCGTAACACCCAATTCTCTAGCAAATACAGCTCTTTTCATCATCTCTTCGCATGTACCTGCAGTAGCATTCAAGTAATGCCCTTTGATTTCACCTGTTTCAGCCTGTGCTTTATAAAGTGCTTCGGCACAAAATAAGAAACGATCTCTCCAACGCATAAATGGTTGTGAGTTCACGTTCTCATCATCTTTGGTAAAATCAAGTCCACCGCGAAGACATTCATAAACAGCTCTACCGTAATTTTTAGCGGATAACCTCAATTTAGGTTTAATAGTACATCCCAACAGGGGACGACCATACTTGTTCAATTTATCTCTTTCAACTTGGATCCCATGAGGCGGACCTTGGAAAGTTTTAACATAAGCAATAGGGATTCGCAGATCTTCCGGACGTAGAGCGCGCAGGGCTTTGAACCCAAATACATTACCTACAATGGAAGTAAACATGTTAGTAACAGAACCTTCTTCAAAAAGGTCTAACGGGTAAGCTACATAAGCAATATATTGATCTTTTTCTCCAACACCACGCGCGATGCGGTAGCATCGCCCTTTGTAACGATCAAGGCTGGTAAGTCCATCGGTCCATACAGTTGTCCATGTACCAGTAGAAGATTCCGCAGCTACCGCGGCCCCTGCTTCTTCAGGTGGAACTCCAGGTTGAGGAGTTACTCGGAATGCTGCCAATATATCAGTATCCTTGGTTTGGTACTCAGGAGTATAATAAGTCAATTTGTACTCTTTAACACCAGCTTTGAATCCAACACTTGCTTTAGTCTCTGTTTGTGGTGATATAAATCCCTCCCTACAACTCGTGAATTAAGAATTCTCACAACAACAAGGTCTACTCGACATGAATTCCGCGTTAATGAAACTTTTCACAGGAATCTTTCACAAAATTTCCAACTAATACTAATATTATCAACTAATCAGAATGGTTGATTATTAGACCATGGTATTTGATTTGCCAAATACATCATTATTGTATACTCTTTCATATATATAGCGCAACCCAATTTTTATTTTTTACCTTTTTTTTTTTGAAATGGAAATACCTAACTAACCTAAATAATAAGAACTTCCCCCTTGACAGTGGTATATGTTGTATATGTAAATCCTAGATGTGAAAATATATGGAATTCCTCTATGATCTATGAATGGTATAAAAAAGAAAGAAAAACGCAAAGAAAAGAATAGGCTAGGCATAAATCGATATACTGAAATTGAAATAAAAAAGAAATAAGAAGAGGAGCCAATTAGATACAAATAATGAATCGTAATAGAAATAGAAAATAAAGTTCAGGTTCGAATTCCATAGAAAAGATAATACGGATGGGATTGTCTATAATGATAGACAAATGAAAGACTTTCTCAAGATTCTGATTCATCCACTTGAGATTTTTAAATGAAAATAGGTTGGGTGAGCTTGCAAATTCACTCAGTCTCATTGAATAAGTAAACAATTGAATTGGTTCAAGTTCAATTGCATGGTGCCATGTTTAAATGTATTAGAATGGGCCATGTTAAATAATCGCCTATCTGTTCTCCTGGATTCCTAATGATCTTGAAATTTGCTCCCGGTAGTTCTGACTTAGAAGCAATGATTAGGCTTTCTTTTTTCTGTTCTTCTTTGTTTCTTTTTTGTATCGGAATGCCCGCATACTTGAGTGTTGACATTTCGCTCTTTCTTAGCTGTTCTTGTTCGATGATTATCTTGACCGTTGTTTTCGTTTTCTTTGTTGCCCCCTCTTTTGTTTTCGTTTTTCCAAAAACGATTTTGATTTCCCTTTTACTCTCCGTTATTGCACTTAATTCGCATTTTATCGCTTTGTTCGTTCTCTCCTCTGCTGTCTCGTTTTTTTTCCATGCTATTGCGCTTTCTGGGTTGTATTTGACTTCTTCCTTTCTTTGTTGATCTTTTAAGTTATGGTCTTGCTGTATCCTCCTTTCTATACATCCCTGAGGATGCAGTACTTATTAGCAAGCGTTTGTATATGAAGATATTTATACTTCTTTTCACATACGGAAATATGAAATTCAGACTCATGTGAGAAAGAAAGAGAACAGCAAGAGGAGGCCTTTTTCTTTATATTTCACTATTTCGGAAATCGAATCATCATGCACTTTAGGCCCTTCTGAAAGCCATGAGGCGGGGTCACACGAGTAGCGAAAGACTGAGCTTGCTCATGTTCTCATGCTTCACACAAACACAAACCTAGGCTAGGAAGCTTGAAAGCGATATCATATCATATGGATTTCGAAAGTCCGATCAAAAAACTCGAAAAAAGGACTGGGAAGGCTTGAATGGATGGCTTCCAAGGCCAGGGCTCGATCCTGCACAATTCAGACCAGCTAGTATCTCTTTAATTTACTTAATGCACTCACAAGCGTTCGCATCGCTACCCTAGCTTCGTGTTAAGGGCACAACTTAAAGAACAACTTACTCTATTGACGTAATATTCATTCATAGTGGCCAGGCGGACCGTTCTGAAGACTACGGGCCCTAAGAAAGCCAGAAAGAAAAAAACCAATATAGGAACTACAACTAAGAAAGAATAAGAAGAAGAAGAATTGCTTAAATAAGGTAGTCGCCATAAGGCTTTTCTTTTTTTCGGTATGCCGCTCCGCGAGCAAGGAGTGCCACGCACGAGCGGAGCAAAAAGAAAGCAAGGGGAATTCTTCTCTTTTTTGGGGAGAAATCCTTTGATTGCGTATTGAATATAGATCCATGTCTTTCTTGTTCCACTAGCTAAGACCAAATTCTCACATGTCCCTTTCGTTATTACAACCTTCTTTTTTGATGTCAAAGACCAGAAGCTACGCGCAAATTCTCATTGGATCTCGGTTGTTCTTAACAGCGATGGCTATTCATTTAAGTCTTCGGGTAGCACCACTAGATCTTCAACAAGGTGGAAATTCTCATATTCCGTATGTACATGTTCCTGCGGCTTTGTTTGGTCTTCCTCTTTCCTTCGGCCCATCTTTCAAAGCTAGCGATAACAAGCCTAAAGGTTTTCTTCTTGATGAGATCAATATTGATGATAGTGACAATATTGATGATAGTGACAATCTTGATGCTAGTGACGATATCGATCGTGACCTTGATACGGAGCTGGAACTGCTAACTAGGATGAATGGCTAACTATGGATATGATGCCGAAAATAGACCGATTTTATATCACCCTTCAATTCGAATTAGCAAAAGCAATGTCTCCTTGCATAATATGGATTCCAAACATTCATGATCTGGATGTGAATGAGTCGAATGACTTATCCCTCGGTCTATTAGTGAACCATCTCTCCAGGGATTGTGAAAGATATTCTACTAGAAATATTCTTGTTATTGCTTCGACTCATATTCCCCAAAAAGTGGATCCCGCTCTAATAGCTTCGAATAAATTAAATACGTGCATTAAGATACGAAGGCTTCTTTTCAATAATGGAATCTTCTTGAAAGTTACGTACACAAAATTGGCAGTTATTCTATTTTCATCATAGAATGATTATTCGATCTTTTTTCTTCTTTGTAATTTGTATCATGATTCAATCAAAATTTCTCGAGTTCTTCTAATTTGTAACTTCACCGAAATCGGAATAGTTCCTATACTACTACATTAGTATGAAATCGAATCGCCTTGAAATATTTCTTATTTCTTAGACGCTGATCGGACTTCGTACTCCTTTAGCTCCCTTCTTTCCTCTAGAACCTCTATATGGTGCCCCAATAGAAGACTGGTTGTGGAGAAAGCCAAGCTCTAAGAAATACTAGCACTTTACTTTCCTATATTAAATCTCAAAAGAGGTCTGTGCCGAAGTATAGACCTGTGCTTTTAGCATCATCACCCAAAGAGATAGATTTCAGGAATGCCAAGCATCGTCTAACGCTTCAGATGGCGTCAAGCCCTCGCCGAAGAGACCGGCCCTTTTTTCCAATAGAATCAACGAAGAGAAGCAAATGAAAGGCTTTCATAAAAATTCTCGTAGAATCGAGAATGAAGTTTTCATTCTGTACATGCCAGATCATGAATTAGTAACTGCTTCCAATTTCCAAAAAAAATCCCAATTGTGTAGAACTTTCCATTTTTGGAATAGTTACGGAATCTCCATGAATAGGGTCAAACT